>NC_134574.1:25625998-26350165 GCF_050947875.1 Dermacentor variabilis
CCGTACACAGCTCTAGACTAAGCTTGTGCGTTTATTTTATTGCGATACCAATTATATTCCAAAGAAACACGCAATAAGCATGTAGCCATATGGAGACTCCAGGCGCATTTTCTCAGTCGTCGTCACCGTCGCCATCTCCACGATGTTGCGTACAAGGTCCAAGGACGATAACACTGCTGCCGCGCACCGCATGGTGTAGGTGCGAGTGAAAGTGCGCGAGGGCAGCCGACGATCGCCGCTGAATCTGGAGCGTGCAAGGGAGGAAGGCGGGAAGGAAACGCGCGTCTTCCGTCGCTCGAAAGGTCCCGGGAGAGGGGAGGTAGAGGGCGGCGTCGTATTCCGGCAGCAACTGCGTATTGCGCGACCGCGCCCGAGGGTCACCGACGATGGCGGCTCAATCTCGCGCTTACAAGGGAGTAAAGCGGGGAGGAAACGTGCCGTCTTGCGCCGGGGGAGGGGAGGGGGGGTTGTCCTGCTTCAGCGGCAACTGCGCATTGCGTGGCCGCGCGCGCCGGATATTGAAAGCGATCTGCTTCGGGACCTGAGTTTAGGTACGAGGGCGGCTCATACCTTTTTGCGTGCTGCGTTGCCTCCGCTCAGTTTGCGTTGCAGCGATACGGAACACGAAGGTCACTTCGCTCGCTGCTGCTGCCGCGCTTCCTCACGCCGACGTTCGAGTGTCAGCGGTCATCGTTTGTGATGTGTTCATGTTTGCATGTGTGCGCTGACACCATGCTCCTTAATTTATTTATTCATTTATTTATTTGTTTGTTTATTTGTTTATTTATTCAAAATACTCACAGGTTCCAAATAGGTTTATTGTGTGAGGGGGCATGTACAGAAAATGAAGGAAACAGAAAAGCAGCTCATGCATCATTATACAATGGGTAACAGTTTCACAGCTAGTAAGCAAAAGTTTGCAAGTCTATACGGCCTACAAAACTACTATCGGTACTTCGCATAGTTGTCTACGCATTTGCTATCGCAATCGAGGGTTCGCCTTTCGGACGAGACTTTGACTTTCTTCGTTTCAAGCTGCCTTTCGAGTTCGCTATCCTGTGTGCTCTAGAAGCCTACAAATCGTCTAATTTCACTACCTCAAAGTGACTACCTGAACGTCATGCGATCCCTAAATCAATCTAAGTCTCCAAAGACCTTGTCTCCGGTAATTCCCGCTGAAACGGCGTGGTGGCGGATGCCACAAGGCACGTTACTTTTTCCTTCCTTCAGCGCTCATTAGCAAGTTTTAGTATAGCGTGTGCACGCAAGCGCCTCAGAGTGCGTTACGTATCGCGCAATGCTAAGACGTTGCATTTGCAGCTGATCGAATTTGATTGCCCTGAAGTCTATCATTTACATTCCGTGCTTGGTGTCCCCAATACTCTAGCCGTCTTTTGCTGGTCCCCGCCGTCATATTTATTACCCTTCCTCCTCTTATTCCTAAAGTACTTCCTCAATGACCTCTGCGCCAATAGTGTAACATGATAACAAAAAAATAAATACCAATCCAGCGCTACTTCCGCCAGCTACGCATATATAACCGTCATCGACAATTTATATCATTTAACAGCATTATAATTTAACAGCTTTTCTCGTCAATCAAAGTCGACGCGAAAGAACACAACGTCGACATACATGTGTGTAACAAAGCTAAAGGAAAAAATTACACATGAATAAAAGAAACCTGCGTCCGGGGAAAAACATAAAAGCTGACAGTGGAACGAATGATATGTAGCAAATGATGGAAAATATCATCAAACTATGCTGCATTGCATCATCTTTGATCCCTCAGTACAGATGATGATTGTCCTCTTTTATGACTCGTACACGCTAAGGGGCACAGGCCAAGAATCGGGTGGCAGGAGCGAGCTCAAGAAAATTCTTATTTTAGGAAGAGAAAAGCACATTAAAAGAAAAAACAAAAGGACATGACAGAATAGCAAGACTGGTATGCGAGCGAGCAGTCACACTAACTGAAGGTACAACATTAAAACAGGTTACGATACAGGAAAAAAAGTACAAGGTTAATCAACAATTTGGAGAGAACATATTTAGTGAAATAAATGTTGATCTGCTAGGTAGAATAAAGCTACAATAATTAGTAGGGCAATCGGTTTGACTCAGGCAAAAAATCACACTGCACAACAAACGTCTGTGTCAGTATAGCCTAGTATTGTCATCCAAAATGATAATATAACCGGCTCACTTAATATTACCCTACTTTGTTTACCGATTCTATTTTCTTACAATTGTGACATAGAGGGGACATCATCAGACCAGCTCTATGTATATAAGAACTTAACAGCGGGATGTGACAGCGTAAGTTGTATGTAACTTTCAATTGCTGAGAAGAACACCAGTAGTTATTCCAGCAAAAACCGAGGTGTTGAATGTCTGGAGATGTTATTAGAGCTAATTTGTTTAAATCATGTTGTAGGCAACATTTTCTGTACCTTAGTCCAGTGGCGTAAGCTGTATGCAGTAAAATGCGAATCAAAGGTCAACTTCAAGAGTTCCTGGCTGATAAATCTGCCATTTCGTTTAAGTATAACCCGTGATGGCCAGACATCCACAGTAAATCGTTCTTTTGTAAAGTTGCAGGGAATAAATTTTGAAACAAACTTAAAGAACGGATGCAGTTCTACTCCACGTGAAAGCTGTCGGAAGTGCGGAGCAGTGATTCGCCACTCTTTCCCTTGTGTGAAGCTGGAGATTTTCCGGACTTGGTTGACGCTTGGCTTCCGCTTCACGTGGTGGCACAAAAGAATCGGCTCTCCGGCGTCACCGTCTTTTACGGGTAATTACTTGCTGTTGCTCGATCCGTCCAAACTGATCGGCGTCCATGGCGGGAAACACCGGCTCTTTGTTCGCAGGGTCTCTTTAGAGAGGCTAATGGTCTTGACTAGTTGCGATATTAGCCTGGGTGCAGTGGCGCCCTCTCTTGACAAGTTTCGGTATCAGTCTGGGTGCGTGACGTCCAAGAGGCTGAGGCGCCCTCTCTTAACAAGTTGCGGAATCAGCCTGGGTGCTGTGGCACACTCTCTGGCTAGTTTCGATATCAGCCTGGGTGCTGTGGCACCCTCTCTGACTAGTTTCAATATCAGCCTGAGTGCTGTGGCGCCCTCTGTTGACAAGTTTTGGTATCAGCCAGGGTGCTGTGGTAGTCTCTCTTGATAAGTTTCTGTATCAACCTGGGTGCTGTGGCGTCTCTGACTGGTTTCGGTATCAGCTTTGGTCCTGTGGCACCCTCTCTGACTAGTTTCGCTATCAGCCTAGGTGTTGCGCCGTCTCTGACTAGTTTAGGTATCAGCCTAGGTGCTGTGGCGCCCTCTCTGACCAGTTTCGGCATCAGCCTGGATGCATGACGCCGAAGAGGCTGTGGCGCCCTTTCTTGACTACTTTTGGCTCAACCTGGGTGCGTGACACCCAAGAGGCTGTGGCGCTCTCTTGAATAGTTTCGGTATCCGCCTGGGTGGTGTGGCGCTTCTGACTAGTTTCGATATCAGCCTGGGTGCTGTGGCGCCCTCTCGACAAGCTGCGGAATCAGCCTCGGTGCTGTGGCACCCTCTCTGACTAGTTACGATATCAGCCTGGGTGCTGTGGCGCCCTCTCTTGACAAGTTGCGGAATCAGCGTGGGTGCTATGGCACCCTCTCTGGCTAGCTTCGATATCATCCTGGGTGCTGTGGGACCCTCTCTGACTAGTTTCAATATCAGCCTGAGAACATTCGCCTTCTGCTGGCATCCTCGGCCCAATAGACGAGAAAACCATGGCCAGGCGGCGCTACTGCGGCTTCTGACAGCGCCCCAATGTGGAAACGCCAAGCAGCGCGGTCGCGTCGTGGCGCAGTCTCCGCTTTGTTTACATTGTGCCGTCCGCGTTTTTCTTCGCTGCTCGTTCTCACGGTGCTCCGTTTTCGACGGCGGCAGATCGCCTGCTTGCGCAACAGCGATGCAAAGATTGCCGTGCGGTTTCAAGAAGGTTGCCGACGCCGACAGCTTTTTTTCGTGGCGGCAACCTCACGATAGGGGAGCGTCTGCTTCCGAACGTGTACGGCGTTGAACAAATTGTGGACGGTGATGTGAGAGCGAAAGCCAAGTGCGTGTCACAGGTGTCCGACAAGATCGTAGACGACGTCGAGTTAGAGGTACGCACCATGTTCAGAAATTTAGCCACCTTTATTTCAATTACAACATAAGTCACACTGGCAGCAGCAACTTCTGTTGTCATACTACTCGATCACTGCAGATCCATTGGGCTGCTTCTTGACGGTTCCGTCACTTCACAAAGGCATGTTCTGGAGTCTGTTTCACACGTGTCTTGCTGCTGCTCAAGAGCTGTGTCGCTGCAGTACGAAAGCACATGTCCCGGTGGTGCTGACTGCTGAGAAGACTGTTGTGATTGTCATTGGTCTGTTTGGCGCCGCTTCCATCTGCATCGCATATAAATGAAGCAGTATGTGTGCCTATTTGTTGTGGGGGTTAAATTACTCCCATTAATACGTTTGCAAAGGTAACGTTCCTGTGATTGTGTGCATATATTATTCTACAAGAGTGGTACCACTAGAAGTTATGATACTTGCACACTTAGATACTTAGAAAGCATGGCCAAACAGCAAACATAACGCGCACGTCTCGAGCGGCTGCTTTCCGATCTGCCGCTTCCCGACGCACGCGACGACCGCGGCTTGCATTAAATACGGTCTGCTACCACACAAAAGCAGCGCGCGGCCCCTTTCGTTACCTGCACAACTAGTAATTTAAGTTGCAGCGTTTGGAAAAGGGAAATAATTCTCTTGAGCTCGTCCATGCCGATCGCGAGGGAAGGCACAGTGCAATCAAATAAATTCGGGGGTTCTAAGTGCCAAAACCATGCCAAAACCACAATCATTATGAGGCCCGCTGTAATGGGGAGTCTCAGGAATAATTTTAACCTCTGAGGGTTCTTTAACGTGCATAAAAATCAAAGCACACGGTAACAAGGATGTTCCCTATCGAGATGCGGCCGCTGTGGCTGGGAATCGAGCACGCGTCGTAGAGCTTAGCGGCGCAACACGCATGCATTTACCGCTAACAAACGGCGGATGCCACCACAATTCAACAACGCGACACGACTAAACAAACGGCGGTGCAGTAAAAACAGGCATATGACTATTCCGCTTTCAAGATATTACACGCGAATGCGAAAGTATGAGACTTACTTGACTCGACGCACTGCAGTTATCCATGCTTGTCGTCTGTCCTTCTCGTACCACTTCCCAGGAAATCTGTAGAACTTCACGGGCGGCGTACGACCTTGCGTGTTTTCGAGGCTGCTGTGGCAATGAACAACACATGAGTATTGCGTGCCACCTTTCCTGGCTGATGAGGTCGCACTCGGCATCGCAAAAAACACGCGCACGAGCGCTCCTGCCGTACAGAACACGGGCGCGTGCTGGCGCAGCGACGACCCTCGGAACTTCCATCGGTCCGCTAGGGGAGCCTTCGGCGCTGGTGCCGCGCGGGCAAACTTTAGGTTGCCTCGTCTATGGTAAGCTAAACCTACAGTCGGATACGCGTGCGTCTATTTGTCGTAAAAAATCCCTCACGTGACCTGATCCTAGGTGCCCAGGGACAGCATCGTTTAGGGATTTTTGAGAAGGCGCGATGCTGGCGCCGAGCGACGCCGTAGCGGCGTGTTCGTCCTCGGCGTGATCGTTCTCTGGACCGCGCTTTGTTCAATATTGCTCATGTGATTGTGCGTGTGTTGCTTGTGTGTTGGTTGTAGGGTCTGTGTTACTTGGCGGAAAGCCGTGAGTAGTGGCGGTGCGGCAGTGCGGCTTTAGCCTCGGTGAATCTGCGTTGTGTGACCCGTGCTTTCTTGAGAACCCGGCGGTGGTGACAGTTGAAAAAATTGGAGGACGCTTAAGCTTCGCCTTCAAGAGTGGAACGCGATAGCGTTCCCGTCGACCCGCCAAGGGGTGTAAAACAATGGGCTACGGCGCAGCGACTACGCGCCCCGCATCGGACGCGGTGAGCGTCGAGCAACGCAGCGTTCGGCGCGACAACGAAATGCGCGCCTGAGCAAGCGACGCACACGTGAGCCTTAGAAACAGCTCGTTTCTAAGGCAACACCGCGTTCACTAGAGGCGCTTTTGTACCGCTTTGAAGCATCGAACTCGTGGCTCAGTAATCGGACTTCCGGCCGCCGAAGCGAACGGTTGTGCGATGACGAGCTCCGTAGGGGCGGCTACAGCGGCTATTGCCAGCCGCGGCAACAGGAACTTTTCATCTGAAGAAGGCTACGAGTTGATTTTGCCGAATTTGCCAACAGTTCGTCTTGTTGTTAATACAGTTTTTCTTCACGGAGATGTTCAAGCGCGGCCTTACCGAGTCGAAGATTTTCGCGACGCGTTGTCTGGTTTGTCGCTGCTTCCTGAAGTGATCGCCTTAGGGGCGTATCGGATGAGCCACGTGTGGGCCGTAACTTTCAGTGGTCCCGAAGCCGTGAAGAAGTTACTCGCCGCGAGTGAATTGAAGGTCAAGGGCCGGCGCTGCGTCGTCATTGATCCTGGAAACCAAGATGTAAGGATGAAAGTGCACTGTCTGTTGCACAACGTTCCAGATGAAGACGTGCGGGTGGCCTTCTTTCCTTATGGAAAAGTGACAGAAATTAGCAGAGAGCGGTGGCGAGTACACGGAATCACTGACAAGGGGTCCACAACCAGGTTGGTGTCCATGCGTCTCAAGGCAGGCGTTAAACTGGAAGATCTACCACACCAGCTGAACGTCGCAGGTGAGCAAGCTTTGGTGGTCGTATCAGGCCGTCCGCCGATGTGCCTGCGCTGTCATGCAACGGGGCACATTCGCCGCGACTGCCGGGTTCCAAAATGCAGTGCCTGCCGTAGATTCGGACATGAAGAAGGTCAATGCCCTAAGACGTACGCCAGCGTCGCTGGGCCTACGAGTGGCGAGGATTCATCCGAACTTCTCATGGATGAAAACGACGCTGAAGAAACTTCGAAGCCGTCAAAGGACACCACAGTCCGCAAAATGGTAACGCTGGCAGCCAACAAACCCTTTTTGGAGGAAAGGCGTCAACCAGCAGAGAGCGAACGGGATACCAAAGACCAGGCCGTGGAAAAAGCCACCACATCGAAGGACGCCTGTCAACCTATCAGCGAGGATACAAAAGTGGAAGAAACCCAAGAGACCTGCATGGACGTCGTCGAAAGCCTCAGTGGACAGCCCACCAAGCGGCCATTGGAGGAGAGCGTCGAGGAAGCAGACAAAGGAGTTGAAGAGACAGAACCACCGCCGAAGGGACTCGGCATAAGAAGGTCTTTATTGAAGCAGAGGCCGAATTTTTCCGCTGAGCGGCGGCCGGCGGGAAAACCTCCGTCTTGACGCCGACTCTCCACGCAGCGCAACCTTTTGGGGTCTTCGGGAAGACGTGGGGACTCTGAGCGAACTCATTTGCAAGTGTCGTGAAGCCTTTCCGGTTAGAAGATGCCTATAGCGCACATTGTGCTGCATACGTGATTTGTCTACAAGGTTCATCTTCGCTGTAGGTGTTATACTATGCTAACTAATTTTTCAGATTGTAGAGGGGTACTGTAATGCGATCATTTTGCAGAATATATAAAAAAATGGCTTTAATATCAGGCACAGCACTACGCATAGCGACGATAAATGTCAGAGGTCTGGCGTCTAGGAGACGACAGTACCAGCTTAGTCGCCTGCGGTTAGAAAATGAGCTGGATATCGTAGCAGTTCAAGAGACAAAGGTAGAAACGCAGGAACAAAGTGATCGCATGGTATCACCTTTTAGAAATCGGTACAATGTTGCCATAAGTCATGCCATAGGTTTGTCAGCAGGTTGCGCTGTATTTCTTCAAAATTATATTGAGATTGTAGAGGAATCTTTGAGTGTCAGTCAATGTGGTCGTTATATTGTTTGTGATTTCACCTTCGCAATGAAAAATTTGAGGGTGATTAACGTGTACGCACCAAACAAGGAACATGACCGGCGAGTGTTCTTTGAGGAAATGGAAAAACACCTGCTATGCGATAAGCTGGTCATATTACTGGGTGATTTCAACTGTCTTTGTGAACCAGAAGATAGAGTGAACAAACGGCCTATTCGAGATAAAAGTGCAATATTTTTAAGCGCGATAGTGGATGAACACAACTTAGATGACGTGGGGTCTTTGTTTTCATGTAACTTCCCCCAGTTCACTCATTTTCAAGGAAATAGCCACGCTAGACTAGATAGAGCTTATATATCGACAGCTCTTGTACCTTTGTGCAGTAATTACTCAGTCAATCATGTTTCTTTCAGCGACCACAGCTTAGTGTCTTTCTCGCTTGGAGCAGAAAAAAGAAAAAGTATATTTAATTGGCAGCTCTGGAAACTTAATGACAACCTATTGGATGACAAACCTTTCGTAGATTACGCAATGGAAAACCTTAATGATTTACTTGAAGATCACCAGAACATAATTGGCAGATGGGAGCGTTTCAAAGAAAAAATAAAGATTAAGGCGATAGAACGAGCTTCTGCACTTAAGCACAGTAAAATAAAAAACGAAAAAGAACTGCAAGCCCAGTTAGACTTCTTCATCAGCCAAGAAAGTGTTACCCCCGGCCTGCGCAGTAAAGAAATTCGAGACGTCAATCGACAACTTCAGCTTATCGATGTCGAAAATTATAGAGGAGCAGTGATACGGGCTCGTGCAGAGCATTTGTGGATGGGCGAAACGCCCACCAAACGCGCCCTTAGTGACGAAAAAAGATACGCGACCAAAACAGAAATTAAAGAAATAAGGTACCGAGGTGCAGTCACAGATAAGAAAAGTGATATAGAAGACGCTTTCGTAGAGCACTTTCGGAAATTGATTGGTGAAAGGAAGGAAGTAAACAAGGGATTTGTAAACGCTTTTCTTCCACTTATGCCGCAACTAGATGAAAATGCAAAATCAGTCCTAGAAGCCTCAATTACATTAAAGGAAATTGAAAAATCAATCGATGATTTAAACCCCGGAAAGTCGCCCGGTCCCGATGGACTGGGTTCAGCGTTTTATAAGAAATTTAAAACTCCTATAGCTAAGGCATTGCATGCGGTGATACAAGAGGCATATGACGTAGAAGAGCTTCCCCTTTCCTTCCGTCAATCACATATCATTCTCATTCCTAAAACGGACGACCGACTTAAGCAATTATTGGTAGGTTCTTACTGGCCAATTACCCTCTCTAACGTAGATTACAAGATATTCATGAAGGTCTTGGCAAGAAGATTACAAGGTTTTTATTAAAGATATAGTCGGACCACACCAGACGTTCGGAATTAAAGGTAGGAGCATAATGACGAACATTCATATAGCAAGAAATATTTTAGAGTGTTGTGATGTTTTTTCCAACCACGTGGCAATGCTCCAAATAGATCTGGAAAAAGCTTTTGACCTTGTCACGCACGAAATATTGTTTGTCATTATGGAATATGTAAATGTAGGGAAAATAATACTGGAAGGGATAAAAATGTCGTACACTGGATGCTCTGCCTCAATTATAATTAACAAACAAGTCAGCAAAAGCATCCATGTCGTCTCTTCGGTGAAACAAGGGTGTCCTCTGTCGTCACTACTTTTAGCATTTATTTAGAGCCATTTTGTTTAAAGATTATTCAAAATGAGGAAATAGGAGGCTTTCGTATTATGGCTTGTGAAGTCAAAATATTATCTTACGCCGACGACATAGCTGTTTTCTGTACCGATAGAGAAAGTGTAACAAATGCGATAAAAGATGCCACAGCTTTCTGTCAATACACAGGGAGCAGAATAAACTGGAATAAATGTCAGGGTTTCTGGCATGGTGAATGGGATAGTGTGCCAGTCACGTACGCCAACATTCAGTGGACGACTACTCCAATTAAATACCTAGGCGTACCACTACAACATTACAAGGATACACAAGAATACTGGAAAGAACAGACAGACAAGGCTCGAGAGAAAACACAAAAATGGGGAGGACGAGACCTATCAATTTTTTTCTGTGCCACAGTGTGTAACATTTTTATTATTGCTCGAGTATGGTATGTTTTGCAAGCGTTGCACATGTCGCGCATGAGTATTCAACGACTGCATAGAGTGTTGGCTGTTTTTGTATGGAACTCATCATGGGAAAGGGTGAGCCGCACAAATTTGTTCCTTCCAGTGAGATCGGGAGGACTGGGTTTGATTCATTTGTTCGTGAGATAAATTGTCTCTAGGTTCGTATATTATCGCAATCAAAGAAATCCTTTTTTAAGAAGTGTTATGCAAGTGAGATTGGCGAACGCATTGCCAGATGTCATTGTGTCATCATGCACCCATATGCAACGCAACCTCCGCGGATACATGCATGAAATTGTTGCGGCTGTCCAGTTTCTAAAAGTAACATTTTCAATGGAATATCTCAGCGAGGTCAAGAGAAAACGCCTCTACAAAGACCTAATTGATGTGATGATGCCTGTTCCCTTGTATCGAAGGATGTACAATCCTGGGCCAGGCAGCAATGTGTTAAAAAGGGTTAAAAGTATGACTATCCGATCGTCAGTCAAAACTTTCTTTTTCATGCTCCATAGTGGCACACTTCCTACAATACCGTGGCTAAAGGAAAAAGGGTTGTTGGTACCATGGTCGGTAGACTGTGTAATATGCAAATGGCCTGAAACAATCGAGCACATGTTTCTCGATTGTTGCGATGCCGTATTCTTATGGGACATCTTGCAAAGAACCCTGAAAAAGGAACTGCCGCTTACACCCTACTGCATTCGATTTCTTCCCGTCGAAAGCGAAGGTGTGCCGTACGATATGCTAATGATTCTAGTAATGCACAGTGTTTGGAAAACCAGAATGTCAGTGCGTAATGCGGACGTCAACGCGAGGTCAGCCCGGGACAACTTCAACGAAAGCATCGCATATTTACGAGATGTGTACAAACAGAAGGAAGCCAGATTGGAGTGTTTATCTGGACGAACTCCTGACCGTAAAGCGTTTTTTACCCACTTATGCTAGCCAGACACAAGCTAGCATTTTTAATGTGATGTTATGATGTTGTTTTTCACTGTATTGTGCCAAGTTGGCAATAAAGGAAAAAAACTCGTGGCTCAGTGGTAACGTCTCCGTCTCACACTCCGGAGACCCTGGTTCGATTCCCACCCAGCCCATATTGCAAGTTGTTTTTTTATTCATGAAGTGTCTGCTGGGATTTATCGCTCACGGCCAACGCCGCCGACGCCGACGACACCGGCTTTTCTGCGACACGAGCTCCTTAACGCTGTCGCGTTAATATCGAAGTGGCCTAGCGCCTCCGCAGCGAAGTTTTGCGAACCGCGATGTGGCGTCGCCGTGTCCGACTTTGCTTAACGGACATCGAGGGATGTGCTGCTCGCTGGAAGTCATGTAAATGCAACTGCGTCGACCGCCCACTGTTCAGCGCTGAATGTGTGTTTGGTGTGCTGTGCTTGAAACGAGTGGTGCAGCCGTGCAACGGGGATGGCGGAGGAGCAGAGTGGCTTAGGGGCTCCGTTTGCGCGTTCACAGACATGTGCTCCCGTCTTGGTCTCATTAGCGGCTGTCGCGCGATTGTGGTGTGCTAGCTCCTTGCCTAGTATGAAGTTTACGACGCTAACACACAGCATGTTCACGTTTTTCCGCGCTATATGTCATTTGCATGACGGCCGAGTGGAAAACGAGATATATGTCTTTGTTCTTTGCGTTTGTGTGTTGTAAATTGCTTTCTATTGTGGAAGTCCTGGGAGTCTTATTACGCAAGGAGTGCGAACGTAAACATAAACACATGTGTCTGAAATTTTGAATTAACCATAATACCCTTTAGGACTGATAAGCGAGCTACACGGCCTGTGTGAACCAGCTACCGTATGTTGCGACGCTCTTCCGTGCAGTAGACGGATGCACGGTGCGCGTTTATTACTGTACTGTTGTAAAAACCATTTGTTTATTCACTCAATACAAATGTACGGCTTCTTCGCCGCAGTACATTTTAGTACGCGGTGAAGCGTACTAAAAGTGGGAGGGGGCCGCTATCAGCCAGCATAGTATGTCTACTTAGGCGACCTGAGAGGCGGCGGGTGCGCGAGTGTATCATTGAAGAACTCTTAATATGTCCAGTGACAGTGGCCCCTTTTCACTTTTAGTATGCTTCACCGCAGTACATTGCTTAGGCTTCACCACGAAATATTGGTGTATTGAAGAAAGAGAATCGTAAAAAGCCTGATTATGCAACGTTTCTTCTGTAGCTTGCTACACCGCAATACAGGGGTGTAAATAAGCGTCGTGCAGTAAAGCGTACTAAGAGTGGAAAGGGCACATAGGTTTACACTGTGCTCATTATTTTCAATTGTGACATAATTTGCAAGTGCATCTGTGCTCGTCTTTAGCTTCATTGACAATTCTTTGTACATTACAAATTCATATTGCAGGGAAGCTTATTATAGCACATTCGCCACTATGGTACGTGTTATTCACCTTCAATGCAGGAGCAAAATGCAGATTCTTGCCCCTGCTTTTGGCTGGACTGCACATGTTCTTTGAGAATTGATTCATTCTTTGATTAAACGCGAGACCTAGCAATGGGTAGCCCAAATATAGATTTGAGAAAACTAAAATAAATTCAGCAGTAAGGGTTGTTTTAAAGTAGACCAGTGGCCAGTCCGCATATGAACGAGGAGGAAGAAAAGCCGAGTCTTTCCACTTCAACACTGGGAGGCATAACTCCCACAAATATCGACTCTTACTTATTTGACTTTTTAAAGGAGATTACGGACTTGCATTGGCAAGTGTTCACTCCAACAAACACTGCATGAAGTAAGCTTCCTGCGCATATTTCACTAGCTACTGCATCATTGTTTCACATTATGAGTGGGGGCCTAGACCTCGTCAGGCTTTCTCGCCTTTAGTCTTTGCCTCCCGCAGGGAAATTTTGTATTCTTCCTGCAAAATAAACATGTTTGATTTGATTTGAAACTGCAATTTTCTTTATGCCACAACTTGCCCAATTTTGTGTTTTGCAATAGGATGTTAGCAGTGCTATTAAGGCACTTAAACACTCATGAATAGTAGTAAAGTGAAAAAAATAAAAGTAAGAAAGCAGTGGGCTTTTTGTGCGTAAACTATGCATACACCTTGCGCTCTTATGGTCATTTTTCCCTATCCGCTAAACCATTCTAAACAGGAACAGTTTATATACAGACCACAACTAAACCACAGGTATCGTTGGTAAGCAAAGTATATTTATTCGGTGACATTTCCTGCAGCTTTGCTATTCGGCTTTCCTTCCTTCCTTCCTTTTCAGCTGTGCAGGTTCATTAAAAAGTGATGAGACAGTTTGACAATTTTAATCGTTGAAAGACTGAGCAAAACCTTTTTCGGGTTGTTTTTCTTGGTTTCAGACTCTGCACATTGCATTTTAAGGCGTGTTTTCTGTGTTTGTTGCTTTTTCCTTATGGGTAGGGCATGTCAACATTTTTACACCATTTCAAGTATGTGGTGCCATAGACTGTTCTTAGATGGAGTCTGGCCCTTTCATTCTGTACAATATGATGTCGGTTTTTTGTGTCCAAGGCCGTTTTATAGCGTGATTGTAGTATTTTCCCAAGTTTTGCCTCTGTCACCCAAGCTTGAAAGATTGCTACCCACTGCTGGTGGCATGGCACATGTGATATTTCTTTTTCAATAAAAGGAAGTCTGTCACTTATCCTGTGCACTGGTCGTCTTTTCTCTCTTTGAATTACAATTTGTTGCCTATATTTGCTCTTTTGTTGCATTTCAGATCAGGAATGGCTATCATAATTGACATGTAACTATATTGCACACAATGTGGATGATATGTAATGGCCACCATAAATATAATAGATGTTAATAATTCAAGAATAGTGCCTTTGCATGGTGGTGCAGCCATGAATTGTGGCTATAAGGTACCAATGCTGCAGGTAGCACTGCTTGTGCAGAATATAGTTCAAATCTACTACTTTCAAACATCATTGTTTTTATCTGCATTTGTATAGCTCCAGTTTCTGTGAAGAACACACATCTGGTGGAATAGTGGCTTGCACCTGCAGTTGGGTCCAATGCATAGCCAAATTTCTGCCCGTTTTCATGTTATTAGCATATTAGTAACGGCAGTTGTTTCTATATTAGCCTGTTTGCCCAGTGTAGAAGCTGCTGCAGGGTATCAGAATCTCATACACATCTTCAGCTTTGCAGGGGACACAGCTTCTGGCACATAATTTGTCAGAGGCCATGTATTCGGGGCAAGTTGAGTTTACTCACTAGCAAAGGGCGAACCAAGCTTGTTGGATATGAAGTAAACCGCCTGTACACTCAGTGCCCTTCTTTCATTTTGTGTGACATGTGTGGTTATAGCGACCCTTGTTTTATGCACTTCTTCTCCGGCTGCAGTCTATTGCATATGAAACACTCGGCATAGCTTTCAGCAAACTGGACAGGAATAACACTGAAAAACCAGCAGATGTTGATCATTGCACTTATCATGCGAAGCACCGTACAGTATGATGAGGGCATAAATAAATGGGTATGTTCCTCAAGGCCTTGTAGCATGTCACGTGTTTGGAGCAACATGATGTATAGCACTTTTTTGATCGCATGCTATAGGTTTAGCAGGTGTGGCCATGGTTGAAGTGCAGTGCAAGGTCAAGAAAACATATCTATGAGCAGCACCCTGGTAAAGGAGACTGGGAAAACTAGTGGGAAGCCTGTTGAGCATCTGATTGACCCACTTGCTGACTCAGGCACTTGCTGGATCCATCAGGCAAAGTATGATAAAGCAAGGGAAGTCATCAACACATCAGAAGGTTTTTACATATAAGCACTGTGCTAAGGTCATAACATGCCAACAAGTCTTAGTGCGCAGGCTATGCACAACCAACTACATATGCCTTCTGTTCGGACATTGCTCATTGTAACTAACAAAGATGGAGTGGATAAAAAAAGAACAACAGCTCCATTAATTTGGTTTCACTGGTATCAACAGTGTTTTGTAAGTGTACATTGCCATACTCCCCAATGCCTTCTTGGGTGACATCAGCAAGGACCAGCTTGAGGAAAGCGGTAATAGGAGTCTTTACAAGCTAAAAATGCATGCATGCATGGAGAGCACATTGTCCAAAAAGTAGGCACTTCACAGGGGCACTGGAGAAGAAACAGATTATTAACAGTGGGCAAAGGCAAGCTACTAAACACCCAACACTGTTGCCATGTAACAACCTCTGAAACAATCCCTCTTAAAGAGGAAATCACCTTTGTGTATCCATAAAGAGGGCAGATGGGCAAAGCCCCTTCAGTAATGCTGCAAGCTTCAAAAGCCCACTTTGCACGTCCTGAATACTTCCTTCTTACGACTTTGCAGGGTGCAAGCATTCTACTGTCCAAAAGCTGTCATTGAGAGCAATGTTGGTTTGGTGGCAATACAGTTCAGAAGCAATTGCAACAAACCTCCCTTCCTAGTTGGCCTGGGCGCTCACGATGCTTATGAAGCAGCACCATGAGGCAAGCAAGGTGAACGGATGCCTCCAAGCCCTTGTTCGTTTATCACACTGTTCTGTTAGTAACAACCATGACACTTGAAACCAACAAGCTCAAGTTCAGCACTCGCATGGTCACTGCGAAGGATCCATAATAACAGAAAACTCAAGGGAAAGGATAAAGCACCATTTAACACTTAGTATTGCTGCAGCCCACCCCCTTCTTTTATTTTGTCTGGTCGTGCTACATCTTTCTACTATAGATAGGCATCAACTTAGGCGATGTTCCCAATCAGAGCCTAATATTTATATACACTATGTGCTGGTTCAAAAAGGCTCGAAACACTGCAATGGAAGCTTCAAGTAGAAAAGGTGCCTGGAAGGGAAAAAAAAGCTGTGCTGCAACCATCTCGGCAACATCTTGTCCCCTTAATAAAAATTGTTGCTTCCATATCAACTTGAACGCTCCAGATTACAGTAAAGTACCAGTGCACTATGAACAACTAATCAATTCTCAAAGAGCATGTGCAGTCAAGCCAAAATCATGGGCATGAATCCGTATTGTGCTCCTGCATTGAAAGTAAATAATGTTACAAAATGGCGAAAGTACTTTAGTAAGCTTCCCTGCAATATGAATTTGTAATGTAAAAAGGATTGTCAATGAAGCTTACCACGAGCACAGATGCACTTGCAAATTATGTCACAATTGAAAATAATGAGCACAGTGTAAACCCCCTTTCTACTCTTAGTGCTTTACTGCACGATGCTTATTTACACCCCTGTATTGAGGTGTAGCAAGCTACGAAAGAAACGTTGCATAATCAGGCTTTTTACGATTATCTTTCTCGAAATACACTAATATTTCGCGGTGAAGCCTAAGCAATGTACTGCGGTGAAGCATACTAAAAGTGAAAAAGGGGCCACTGTCACTAGACATAATAAGAGTTCTTTAATTATACGCTCGCGCACCCGCCGCCTCTCAGGTCGCCTAAGTGGACAAACTGTGCTGACTGATAGCGGCACCCTCCCACTTTTAGTATGCTTCACCGCGTAACTGAAATGTACTGCGGCGAAGAAGCCGCGCATTTGTACTGAGTGAATAAACAAATGGTTTTTACAATAGTACAGAAATAAACGCGCACCATGCATCCGTCTACCGCACGGAAGAGCGTCGCAACATACGGTAGCTGATTCAAACAGGCTGTGTAGCCCACTTATCAGTCGTAAAGGGTATTATGGGTAATTCAATATTTCAGACACACATATGTGTTTATGTTTGCGTTCGCACTCCTTGCGTAATAAGACTCCCAGGACTTCCACAATAGAAAGTAATTTACAACACACAAACGCAAAGAACAAAGACATATGTCTCGTTTTCCACTCGGCCGTCATGCAAATGACATAGAGCGCGGAAAAACGTGAACATGCTGTGTGTTAGCGTCGTAAACTTCATACTAGGCAAGGAGCTAGCACACCACAATCCCGCGACAGCCGCTAATGAGACCAAGACGGGAGCACATGTCTGTGAACGCGCAAACAGAGCCCCTAAGCCACTCTGCTCCTCCGCCACCCCCGTTGCACGGCTGCACCACTCGTTTCAAGCACAGCACACCAAACACACATTCAGCACTGAACAGTGGACGGTCGACGCAGTTGCATTTATATGACTTGCAGCGAGCAGCACATCCCTCGATGTCCGTTAAGCAAAGTCGGACATGGCGACGCCGCATCGCGGTTCGCAAAACTTCGCTGCCGAGGCGCTAGGCCACTTCGATTTAATCAACTGTTACCACCGCCGGGTTCTCAAGAAAGCACGGGTCACACAACGCAGATTCTGTACTGCCAGAGCTCACCGAGGCCAAAGCCGCACTGCCGCACCGTCACTACTCACGGCTTTCCGCCAAGTAACACAGACCCTACAACCAACACACAAGCAACACACGCACAATCACATGAGCAATATTGAACAAAGCGCGGTCCAGAGAACGATCACGCCGAGGACGAACACGCCACTACGGCGTCGCTTGGTGCCAGCATCGCGCCTTCTCAAGAATCCCTAAACGATGCTGTCCCTAGGCACCTAGGTTCAGGTCACGTGAGGGATTTTTGTACGACAAATAGACGCACGCGTCGGATACAAATTTAAAGAAAGGCAAAGACTGCTGCAACGCGGTGCTCCCCAGACGACCCCACACGGAATCGACTCCTGCAACACACGGAAGTGACGTCACTAAAGGTCAACGTCACATGCACGCGTATTTCCATTTTTTCGAGGGCGCGTGGTTTGATTGTTTGTTCGCACGTGACATTCAGTACGCATCCCGTCAGCCGCGCTTGCGGGTCGTGCTTTTCTGCTGCCGCTGGTGCTGGACCCAAGGCCTTGTTCTGCTGCATCCTCGCAAGCCTTTGACATCATCCTTTTATATGCGCGAAAACTGCTTTGCAGGGTTATTTTATATTTGCTAGCGTTATTTATATCTATTCTAATAAGTATGTTGATGGTATTTTGATTGTGTTAGTCGCGTATTTGCCGATCTTGCTGTCCTTGTTCGCGACCGCTTGCTTTGTTCAACCCTAGCGCGGATTTCTCGGATTTAACGTATATATAGTGCTGACTAGAAGGTAGCCTCCTTTCGTTTGTGAAAAAGCTCAGATTTATTTTCTCGCAGTCTCTTTATTTTCTTCTAGGTGTCATTTCAGATTGCACTGCTTGCAACATGACACGTGTTTTGGTTGCCGGTGACTCGATGGTGAAATACGCGGACCAGTATTTCCCATCGCGTCGTTGTTTGTCAGTCAGTGTTGCCGCGCATAGAGGAGTAAGGATTGAGCATTTGCTGTCAATGATTGCTGACAAGCTAGCTGGTTTTGATGTTGTCATTGTGCATGTTGGCACTAACAACACTGTTGACAGTATCAGCGTGTGCATGGACAAGTATCGCCAGCTCGCTCAGGGGATCGTCGAGAGAAATTCCATGGTGCATGTAGCTTTTTCTGCCGTTCTTCCTCGGGGGCAGAATCAGTACAGCTCATGGGTAGCTCAGTCCTCATGGTTGCATGACCTGAATGATAACTACAAAAAGATTAACACAGCCCTGATGCAGTACTGTCACGAGTGCGGTTACACATTCCTGGGTGGTCTCGTGGACAACTGGCCGAGTTGCCTGAGCAGAGATGGTGTCCACCCGAGCCGCTTTGGTAACAAGGTGCTGGCAGACTTCCTGTACCAGGGGGCCTGCACCCTGTCCATCCATCTGGAGAGAAGCCGCATCCAGCAGTCCTACAAGGAGACCCAGGCACCTTCTTCATGGACCAGTTGGACTCGGCAGGACAGCATCCCTGCCATCTCCGAGGCTGACTTTCCCCCGCTTGGTTTGCATATTTTAATTTCTTCGCAAGCAGCAAGTGGACCTTCCACAGCACCAGCTCCTGTCTGGAAAGCCAGCACTGCTCCCTTGCAGAGGAACGGCACCAACAAGCCTACCAGAACCCTTCAAGCTGTTGGATTTTCACTTGTTGGCGCTGTCCGTGTCCGTTGCAAGGGAAGCAAGGCTTGGTTCACCTGGGACAGCCTGCCTTCCCCCACTTTCCTTGGCACAAGTGTACCAAGTAGGGGAAAAGCCGAGGGGAGGTCTGCTGAGCCAATGATCCCTGGTCGAGGTGCAAGCACCACTTGTGTCTGGAAAACTAGGAGAGCCACACAAAAGCATGAGAGTGCTCCTGTTGTGTGCTCACCTGTGGGGGAAGGAGAGGCCAGTGCTCAAGAAGCAGCTGTGCCAGAGGCTGTCTCCCACTGTGGCGACAGGGAGTGGAAACTGGTAGTATCGAGGAGGAGGCGGAAGGCTGCAGCACTGCACAAACAAGAATGGAGCTGTGACCTGGCTGCAGACAGGAAAGGCAAAGTTCTTGCTGTGACAGCTGCCAAGTTCTTGAAGTTCGCTTCACCTTTGAGAGCAGTTGTAAGCCAGAAACAGACATGCATTGACAGTATAAAGTCTGAGTCTGCTCCTTCTGCTGTCTCTGGTAGCAAGCTTGAAGGACAAGCCAGTGCCCCTCATGACGCCATTTGTGATAGTTTTGGCAAGGTGCAGCATGTGGCTAGCAGGCAGAATAAAGACTGCTTGGTAGTTGCTATGGCTGAGTGCAGACCTGTCATAAATGGTGTTCAAAATGAGGTCATTGTCTGTAAATGCGGTAGGTCAGAAACAATGCAAGATGGAGGGCAGATTACGAGCAATACTGGCACAGAGGCTGGTGATCTTAACAAAGCTGCGTGCATTGCTCCCACGCGACGTAGGTGTTGTGAGGCTGCTTTGACATCCAGCTGCAGGCCGGCCAGCTCTGATGCCCAGGCTGTTTGGGAAGAAGCTGGTGCTAACACAACCAGAGTTCCTAACACTGTCACTTTATTGCATGGTGGAGGCAGCAAAGTTTATTTAAATGCGACATTTGATAATTTTATTTCTTTTAGGCAAAGCTTAGATGAATGGTGCAGGGACGGCAAGCACATAGTCACAATAAATAGGTCTCATAGAAGTCCATTTGCAACAGAATCTAAAGAGTTTGAGTATATTAGGATTTCATATAGCTGTGTTCATGGTCGTGCTATAAAACCAAGAGGCACAGGAAAGCGACCAAAGCAAGCATACAATGGTACTGGTTGTGAAATGGCAGTTTCAGTAAGCCTGTGCAAATCACCTACTCTTCACTACAATATAACCAAGCTGCAAGCTAAGCATAATCACGCCATGAAGTATTATGACTTGTATCCTCAAAGCAGGCTTCTAAACGATGCAGAGAAGGTAGAATTCTTTGATTTTGCCAAATGTAATATTGGCCCAAAGTATTTTAAAAATTTGATCGAACAGAAAACGGGCAAGAAATTAACTACAAAAGATGTTAACAATTACAAGCAAAGGTTTTCTATTCCTATTCGCAACGAGCAGGCTGATGGAGAAATGGTTTTAGAAAAAATAGACACCTTGTTAGCAAATAATCCAAACTGGGTCATTCACTATGAAAAGAATCAAAGTAATAACCTGCAGTTTGTGCTACTTGAGACAACCCACATGCGTGAGATTTTGGAAAAGTACCCAGAGATTTTATTTATTGATGGAACATATAAAGTAAACATTGAAGGCTATATCTTGTACTCTATATTGGTTGAAGATGGTGGAGGTCGTGGGAGACCTGTGTGTTATGCCTTTTTGCAAAATGAAACGACTGAAATTGGGCAGGCTATGTTTGCCAAGTTTGCAGAGTTTAACCCGTTCGTTGTATCTGCTTGCAGAGTAGTCATGATAGATAAAGACATGAACGAGTTACGCATTTTGACCAATATTCTTCCTAATTCTGAAATTTTGTTGTGTACATGGCATGTGCTGCAATGCTTTCAGCAAAAAGTCAATGAGAAAGCTAGACTGCAGCGTGATCAGTTACTCCCTCTGTTAAAAAAAAATTTTTATTCCTTCACTGTGCAGGACTACTTAGACAGGCTTGCTGAGCTCGAAGCTATGGCGTCTAAAGATTTTATTTCTTATTACATGCAGAACTGGCACTCCTGTAAAGAAATGTGGGTACATGCATATCGGCAGAAACTTCCTACATTTGGTAATAACACGAATAATCGCATTGAGTGTCACAATCAAAAGATTAAAAGTTATCTCACTTCAAGCATGCATTTGGTTCAAGCCATAGAAGCATTAGTAAGTTATATTGAGAAGGATTTCTTATCTCTAAAATTTTCCAAGTTTAAGGAAATGAAGCTGAACCTAAATGTAAATGATGTCAGTGAGCCATTTCAACTAGACTTGGCCCGTACTTGCACTTCTGAGGCCACAAGTAAAGTACTTGAGCAGTATGAACGGTTTGAAGAAGTAGGTTATCTGGTTACTTCCACTGCTAATTCTTATGTAGTGGCTTCAGCAAGTTCTGAGCACAGTGTTTCATTATGCCTGACGCGTTGCATGTGTGCTTTTTATAATCAGTACAGTTTGCCTTGTGCACACATTATAGCAGCTCGCCATTTTGCCCAGCAAGACCTTTTCGACAAAGCATGCATACCGCACAGGTGGTGTAAGGATCATTTCCTGAGTGACAGCTGCACGGCCTCAAGTGCCACACCAGTGGTGAGAAGCAGCATTCAGCTGCTGCCATCCGTGAAGCTCGACACTGCTTAAGAAAAGTATTCTTACACCTACAAGAGGCTTTGTGAAATGTCCAAGACTGTGGCCAATGTATTATCTAATTGTGGTGAGAAGGAGCTAATGGAAAAACTTGCATCATGTGAGGCATTCTTCAGAAACTTAACCACCTTTCTTAGTAATCAAATTACAGTTAGCTTACAAGGTACACCAGCTCCATTACCCCAATTGACTGCTAGAAGCAGTTGCAGGCATTCGAATAGTACAAAACTTGTTGTACCTTTGGTAAAAGCAAGAAGAGGACGGCCAAAGAAAGTCAAAGCTGTTAAGCGTAAGTTTTTGCCATCGCAAAAGCAAATGGTAAGCCTTGCAACGCTGACAGCGGACATGTTAAATGTCTGCAAATGCTACTCTCTTTCAGATGCCGATTTAAATGCTTTATTACAGGACACCTCAATATCAGACAGCGTGATTAACGTAGCACAATACTTGATTCATGAAAATTTTCCTCACTGGGATGGCTTTCAAGATGTGCTACTTGGCCATCGTTTACTATTTACTAAAGTAGAAAGCCCTTTTATTCAAATCTTGCATGTCCGAAATCCCGATCACTGGCTTACGGTAACCAATGTTGACGCTGATGAAAACACAGTCTTTGTATATGACTCAATTGACCAAGGTACTCCTTCTGATGCCATCAGGCAAATCTGTCACATGCTAGAATTGCAGTCACCAACGCTGACCATTTGCACTAAAGGGGCACAAAACCAGTGCAACACGCTTGACTGTGGCTTGTTTGCAATTGCAAATATGTATTATTTAGCATCAGATAGGAGACCAGAAAATTTTAACCTTAGTCAGAGTATGCTGCGCAGACATTTGCTGAAATGCATACAAAAAGGCAACATGGAAGATTTTCCACTCACAAGCTCCCCCACTACTCGTGTGCGGCCAAAAGATTGTATTTATGAGTTGCATTGTGTATGCAGGCAACCGCTGTATGGCAGAAAAGTACTGGACATTTCTTGTGCATATTGTTCAAAAACCTTTCACAGGGAATGCCTTCGCCTTTTACCAGATAATATGGATAAAAAAGTAATTGTGTGCTCTAACTCATGTTTGGCTAGTGCCAAGGAAAAAATCCACAGTTGTACGTAGCATTTTTCACTTTGTACAGCTTTAGCCAAACCTGACTATAACAAACCAGCATAACGTGAATTACCCTGTATATTGCACACACAAAACTTCCTGACTGATACTCATGCAAAACACTCACTTGTAACAGAGGAATTTTTTTCGTACTTTCTTTATCATCATCATCATCATCAGCCTGGTTACGCCCACTGCAGGGCAAAGGCCTCTCCCATACTTCTCCAACAACCCCGGTCATGTACTAATTGTGGCCATGCCGTCCCTGCAAACTTCTTAATCTCATCCGCCCACCTGACTTTCTGTCGCCCCCTGCTACGCTTCCCTTCCCTTGGGATCCAGTCCGTAACCCTTAATGACCATCGGTTATCTTTCCTCCTCATTACATGTCCTGCCCATGCCCATTTCTTTTTCTTGATTTCAACTAAGATGTCATTAACTCCCGTTTGTTCCCTCACCCAATCTGCTCTTTTCTTATCCCTTAACGTTACACCTATCATTCTTCTTTCCATAGCTCGTTGTGTCGTCCTCAATTTGAGTAGAACCCTTTTCGTAAGCCTCCAGGTTTCTGCCCCGTAGGTGAGTACTGGTAAGACACAGCTATTATATACTTTTCTCTTGAGGGATAACGGCAACCTGCTGTTCATGATTTGGGAATGCCTGCCAAACGCACTCCAGCCCATTCTTATTCTTCTGATTATTTCCGTCTCATGATCCGGATCCGCCGTCACTACCTGCCCTAAGTAGATGTATTCCCTTACGACTTCCAGTGCCTCGCTGCCTATTGTAAATTGCTGTTCTCTCCCGAGACTGTTAAGCATTACTTTAGTTTTCTGCATATTAATTTTTAGACCCACTCTTCTGCTTTGCCTCTCCAGGTCAGTGAGCATGCATTGCAACTGGTCCCCTGAGTTACTAAGCAAGGCAATATCATCAGCGAATCGCAAGTTACTAAGGTATTCTCCATTAACTTTTATCCCCAATTCTTCCCAATCCAGGTCTCTGAATACCTCCTGTAAACACGCTGTGAATAGCATTGGAGATATCGTATCTCCCTGCCTGACGCCTTTCTTTATTGGGATTTTGTTGCTTGCTTTATGGAGGACTACGGTGGCTGTGGAGCCGCTATAGATATCTTCCAGTATTTTTACATATGGCTCATCTACACCCTGATTCCGTAATGCCTCCATGACTGCTGAGGTTTCGACTGAATCAAACGCTTTCTCGTAATCAATGAAAGCTATATATAAGGGTTGGTTATATTCTGCACATTTCTCTATCACTTGATTGATAGTGTGAATATGGTCTATTGTTGAGTAGCCTTTACGGAATCCTGCCTGGTCCTTTGGTTGACAGAAGTCTAAGGTGTTCCTGATTCTATTTGCAATTACCTTAGTAAATACTTTGTAGGCAACGGACAGTAAGCTGATCGGTCTATAATTTTTCAAGTCTTTGGCGTCCCCTTTCTTATGGATTAGGATTATGTTAGCGTTCTTCCAAGATTCCGGTACGCTCGAGGTCATGAGGCATTGCGTATACAGGGTGGCCAGTTTCTCTAGAACAATCTGTCCACCATCCTTCAACAAATCTGGTGTTACCTGATCCTCCCCTGCTGCCTTCCCCCTTTGCATATCTCCTAAGGCTTTCTTTACTTCTTCCGGCGTTACCTTCGGGATTTCGAATTCCTCTAGACTATTTTCTCTTCTATTATCGTCGGGCGTGCCACTGGTACTGTATAAATCTCTATAGAACTCCTCAGCCACTTGAACTATCTCATCCATATTAGTAATGATATTGCCGGCTTTGTCTCTCAACGCATACATCTGATTCTTGCCAATTCCTAGTTTCTTCTTCACTGTTTTTAGGCTTCCTCCGCTCCTGAGAGCATGTTCAATTCTATCCATATTATACTTCCTTATGTCAGCTGTCTTACGCTTGTTGATTAACTTCGAAAGTTCTGCCAGTTCTATTCTAGCTGTAGGGTTAGATGCTTTCATACATTGGCGTTTCTTGATCAGATCTTTCGTCTCCTGCGATAGTTTGCTGGTATCCTGCCTAACGGAGTTACCACCGACTTCCATTGCACACTCCTTAATGATGCCCACAAGATTGTCGTTCATTGCTTCAACACTAAGGTCCTCTTCCTGAGTTAAAGCTGAATACCTGTTCTGTAGCTTGATCTGGAATTCCTCTATTTTCCCTCTTACCGCTAACTCATTGATCGGCTTCTTATGTACCAGTTTCTTCCGTTCCCTCCTCAGGTCTAGGCTAATTCGAGTTCTTACCATCCTGTGGTCACTGCAGCGCACCTTGCCGAGCACGTCCACATCTAGTATGATGCCAGGGTTAGCGCAGAGTATGAGGTCTATTTCATTTCTAGTCTCGCCGTTCGGGCTCCTCCACGTCCACTTTCGGCTATCCCGCTTGCGGAAGAAGGTATTCATTATCCTCATATTATTCTGTTCCGCAAACTCTACTAATAACTCTCCCCTGCTATTCCTAGTGCCTATGCCATATTCCCCCACTGCCTTGTCTCCAGCCTGCTTCTTGCCTACCTTGGCATTAAAGTCGCCCATTAGTATAGTGTATTTGGTTTTCACTCTCCCCACCGCCGATTCCACGTCTTCATAGAAGCTTTCGACTTCCTGGTCATCATGACTGGATGTAGGGGCGTAGACCTGTACAATCTTCATTTTGTACCTCTTATTAAGTTTCACAACAAGACCTGCCACCCTCTCGTTAATGCTATGCCTAATTGTGCCTAAATGTTAGAATACTCGGAAACATACCAGCAGTGTACTTCATGCAAGCTCCTATCGAGTCTCTATTTTGAGTGACTGGCAAGCTGTTTAAGGCTAAAGATTGCTGTCTACTATGCATGGTTTTGTTTACAAAAATGCAGGTAACTCTGACTTAATTTTTCCACTGAGGACAACAAATTCATGTAGGACAAACACAATACAAAAGTTTGTTTCCTTTCGTGATAGGCGCGTTTGGATTTAAAGAATTACCTGATATAATGAACCTATTTTTAGTGCATAGGCCAGTTTGTTATAATCGGGTTTCAGTGTATCTACAAGCTACCAGTAAACACTGACACAAACCGGTGATGTGAAACTTTTATTGTTCCAGAGCCCCGTTAGCAATATGCCTGTATACTTCAATGTTGTTAAGAGGTTTATTTGTTCATTATCAATGCATTAACTTACATCCATTAGCAGCTGTGCAACTGCTTTATGGTTACCTGCGGCATCGGGATTGCTAAGGCCCAACCACAAGGAAAAAGTTTCCAACATATTGTTGGCCGGCTATTTGATTTGACGTGGGCACAATCCAGCATCTAGAGCATCAGCCCCAGCATCTCATCGTTCTTGACGATGGCAGCTGGCGTCAACAATCCGTCAGGAATGTGTTCCTTGTGGTTGAAGCTTTAATGTTGGCAGGTTCACTTTGTATTATTCAGTTTGAAAGCCTGATCAATCTGCTTCTAAGTAGTAGCAAGTATTTTGGATATTCAGCTGTGTTACAAAATGTGCTTGCCATCGGTCTGGTACTGCTTTAGCAACCGAAATCTGTACTGACATTGCCCCATTACCTTCCCGTTGCCGCAAGTCTCTCGGCGGAGCCTGACCGCTACAGAGCGCGTTCTCGGGTGGCGGATAGAGAAAACTCTTGTCATGAAGCTGCGCTAAGCAGCTTCATGCAAGACAGGCACTTGTGCCCGCGGACCAACAGGCTAAGAAAATCCTCAACAGCAGCACTCAGGTTGTCACAGTGACATGTTCATCTCAGAGTGCAAGTTGCAGATTCTTTTTATTCCTTTGTACTTCACCTGCGTTTTTTGCCCTCTTGTACAGGTCCACTGATGTACCAGCTGCATGCATTCACACTACCATCAAGTCATCAGGAGCGTCTGTACCTCTATCTAAATATTACAGTATTGTCTAAGATGGAAAATCAGACTTGTATATTTTGCTGTAATGGTTCTGCCAATAAAAGATTGATTATACATATTTATTTTCTTGCAAAGCTGGCATTGTGTATGTAACAGGCCAATGCAGCATATAAGCTATAACTTTTTTTTGCAGATGCATAACACTCACCTGCTATGAAACCAACTTGCACTGCATAGTTAATATGAAACACAGAAGATGATTCTGCACCATCTTGAGTGCCTTCGCATTTTTATTTAGGAGTATTTTGCATCAGCTATGCAGCACAACTTGGCTTCCATGTTCAAGAACAAACTAGCCTACACACAAGTTTCTTTTTGCACTAACTACGTTAAGTACGTGCCAATTAATTCCTAGGCGAGTCTTTTTAAATACTCCTTGATCAGGTGCTTGTCACTGTCAAAATTGAGGCAAGGTATAGCTTTGTCTATAATTTTTATTGGTTATGAACACAAATGAACAGAGACGGCATTTAAAAAATTCATGCTAAAGGGCAGCACTCTATAACAACCCAACACTCAAGTCCAGGTTACACTGTTTTGCAATTAACTCGAAAAGCACAACACATATTTACTGTTCGATTGTCTTTCACTGTTGCATGGGTGATCAAGTATTGGGCCTCTGTACCTAATCTGAGCATACTTTAAAGAACTGTAACACAATTCAGTCATCCAGATTACATTTTTGCATGCACTATGCATACTTTTTTTTCTAGAACATTTTCTGGGTATCCCATAGACATTTCGCTGCAAGACTTGTGCGTATTACACGGATGTTCAGTGAACGTCTAGAAAAGGGCATTTTGAATGTTACCTGAAAACAGCCTCAATTTTAATTCAAGGTTATTCTTAGTTTATTTGACTGAAAGAATACAGCACATTTTTATGGTGTAGGACAGTGTAGCCCATGTAAATGTTAATTTAATGTAGCAGAGAAATCTGTGCTGATTAAAAGAGCTATATAAAGGTAACCTGCTTCACTATATGAAATGTGTATGAAAAGGTGACACATCTGACGGATAAAAATAATTTCAAGTTCACAATTGGTATAACTTGGTGTAGAGCACTCACCTAAATAAACCTTTCCATGCTTTGTTCACATACTGACTTCCACTACACTATAACACTGTTGAGCATGTAACAATCTTCAATTAAATAAGTAGCAAAGTGAAAGCTCATTTGTATTAAACATCTAGAGGAAAAGCTACAAATTAAATGTGGTGTGGAGAAAACACGTAAACATGCACAACTTAAGCATTTCATGATTAAGCTACTAGAAATTTATGGCTTTTTATTATTTCGCTGCAGGCTAAGCTAACCAATAAAAAGTAAGACTTACACAGCATGCTTTGCCACATTGAAATTCATATCACCCTGTTGTTTGGATGCTTCAGGTCAGGAGTAGCTGTTCTAGGTACTCTAAGGCTTCCACCATAAAGTGAACCCGTATGGCTTAAAGTGCCTTTTCTCTGCACCAAGAAAGAAATGTAAATAATCATGTGAAAGTTACTACATACACACTCCTTTCCTTGGCATTTCAGAGTTGGTAGAGCACACTAAACATACACGTAGCGCAAAAATTTATTCGTTGACTGCCCCACTAAACATCCTACCATGCTGCGATGAAACTATGCACTTGACCCACCTCCTTTCCCCCGTGCCTAACCGCATAGGTCATGTACAGAGTGCCACAGAATTCTATTTCGAGGATTCTTTGCATGTGCTAATGTTTGTCCAGCCAATGAGCATAAGTAAATTTAAAAAACTAGACTAAAACATAGCACTGCTAACTGTCTAAGTATGCAATAGGTTGTGATGATTGTGACATTTTTATGCATGTGTAATCTTGCACATACTCATTTATCAAAGTGACGTTCCTATAACTTGTACCTCCCACAAACTTATGATTTCATGCACACTGTGACACAATCGTACACACTCAACCCACCTCCAAAGCGGGTGAAGTACATTTATAAGGCTATAAAGCAGTGTGTGACTGTTGGTGGGATTGAATCCGTCTTCTGGCAAAGCGGCCCAATGTTCTAACCGTTAACCCATAATTGCACATACACTTCTCTTGTGCCAAAGTCACTCTTTCAAACATCTGGTGCCTGCAAAACGTACCAGTTTCTCGAATTCTTCCCTCTTGACAGCTGGTACTTTGAGATGTTGTGTTAGACTGCACTGCCTTTGGGATCAGGCTACATTTTCTGCTAGATCCTTCAAAGCGGTTGAAGTTCACCTACAATGCTATCACATTCAAAGTAATAAACTAACATTGTCCCAGTAACATCCCATTAGTGGGTCCTTGCAGCTGTTTATATTATGCATTAATGTGTCATGCTCATAATATGTCATGCTATCTCTTAATGCGTCAAGCACCTAGAAGTGACACCACTATGTTTTTTAAGTCCAAACTTTCACTTGTCTGCCAATCATGCATGTCGGCATAATGAGCAGAGAAGAAATCATGCTCACTCTACTGGCACACCCAGCTTAGCCTGCTCAAGCTTAGTGGAGCAAGGCCTTGTTAATTCATCAATGTATTAAAAACTCCTTCATCAAAATAAGTTCACACTAAATCAGGTGTCACACTTTCAGAATGGATGGCAGGGTGCGAAGTGGAAGAATGGTAGTAGAACAGTCACGATACCACTTTGCTTGAGCAAAGTTTCAGTAGAGCTAAAACCGAGTTCAAGCATGCCTAGTGCATCAATTATTGCAGCTTTCACTGGGAAAGACATGACAGGGTGCTGAGTGCAAGCAGAACAGACAAATGAGTTGCTGCGTCATGCTGTATGAAATGGTGCCACTGTGGGCAGGAGGAATTGGCTTGATACAGAAGAAAACGGTTCAACGAAGGGTTACTCGGTTGCATGGCGATGGAGCAAAAACAGCGGCCGAGTGCACCCGCGTCTAGGGCAAGCTGCCTCGGTGTTCTCCGGTTACGGATACTAGAACTGAACACGTTGCACCATCTGGGGGGGTATGCCCATACTATGAAAGAACTCAGCCATCAGCAAGAGCATGGAGTTTCCTACTAAACTGAGTACAGGGACTTCCCTTGCACCACACATCGGCACACATTTCAGTGCGAACACCCAACGCGCGTAAATTCGATGTTAGTTTGCAGTGGCGGTGCTGTGGACTCATTGTTTAGGAGCAGCAATAGCTATTCGTTAATACATAATAAGTGCAAATTTTCTCGGACGCAGTACCAAATCCCGCACTAGAAATGCTGTTTGCAAAACGCGCTACTTGTCCATCCAGACGCGGAACAGTTATAGCAAGCCGAAAGCAGACGCACTTGTTTAGATGCAGACATTGTAAAACTCGGTTAGGCAGGATACCAGCAAACTATCGCAGGAGACGAAATATCTGATCAAGAAACGCCAATGTATGAAAGCATCAAACCCTACAGCTAGAATAGAACTGGCAGAACTTTCGAAGTTAATCAACAAGCGTAAGACAGCTGACATAAGGAAGTATAATATGGATAGAATTGAACATGCTCTCAGGAACGGAGGAAGCCTAAAAACAGTGAAGAAGAAACTAGGAATTGGCAAGAATCAGAAGTATGCGTTAAGAGACAAAGCCGGCAATATCATTACTAATATGGATGAGATAGTTCAAGTGGCTGAGGAGTTCTATAGAGATTTATACAGTAGCAGTGGCACCCAAGGCGATAATGGAAGAGAAAGTAGTCTAGAGGAATTCGAAATCCCGAAGGTAACGCCGGAAGAAGTAAAGAAAACCTTAGGAGATATGCAAAGGGGGAAGGCAGCTGGGGAGGATCAGGTAACAGCAGATTTGTTGAAGGATGGTGGACAGATTGTTCTAGAGAAACTGGCCACCCTGTATACGCAATGCCTCATGACCTCAAGCGTACAGGAATCTTGGAAGAACGCTAACATAATCCTAATCCATAAGAAAGGGGACGCCAAAGACTTGAAAAATTATAGGCCGATCAGCTTACTGTCCGTTGCCTACAAAGTATTTACTAAGGTAATTGCAAATAGAATCAGGAACACCTTAGACTTCTGTCAACCAAAGGACCAGGCAGGATTCCGTAAAGGCTACTCAACAATAGACCATATTCACACTATCAATCAAGTGATAGAGAAATGCGCAGAATATAACCAACCCTTATATATAGCTTTCATTGATTACGAGAAAGCGTTTGATTCAGTCGAAACCTCAGCAGTCATGGAGGCATTACGGAATAAGGGTGTAGATGAGCCATATGTAAAAATACTGGAAGATATATATAGCGGCTCCACAGCCACCGTAGTCCTCCATAAAGCAAGCAACAAAATCCCAATAAAGAAAGGCGTCAGGCAGGGAGATACGATATCTCCAATGCTATTCACAGCGTGTTTACAAGAGGTATTCAGAGACCTGGATTGGGAAGAATTGGGGATAAAAGTTAATGGAGAATACCTTAGTAACTTGCGATTCGCTGATGATATTGCCTTGCTTAGTAACTCAGGGGACCAATTGCAATGCATGCTCACTGACCTGGAGAGGCAAAGCAGAAGAGTGGGTCTAAAAATTAATCTGCAGAAAACTAAAGTAATGCTTAACAGTCTCGGGAGAGAACAGCAATTTACAATAGGCAGCGAGGCACTGGAAGTCGTAAGGGAATACATCTACTTAGGGCAGGTAGTGACGGCGGATCCGGATCATGAGACGGAAATAATCAGAAGAATAAGAATGGGCTGGGGTGCGTTTGGCAGGCATTCCCAAATCATGAACAGCAGGTTGCCATTATCCCTCAAGAGAAAAGTATATAATAGCTGTGTGTTACCAGTACTCACCTACGGGGCAGAAACCTGGAGGCTTACGAAAAGGGTTCTACTCAAATTGAGGACGACGCAACGAGCTATGGAAAGAAGAATGATAGGTGTAACGTTAAGGGATAAGAAAAGAGCAGATTGGGTGAGGGAACAAACGCGAATTAATGACATCTTAGTTGAAATCAAGAAAAAGAAATGGGCATGGGCAGGACATGTAATGAGGAGGGAAGATAACCGATGGTCACGAAGGGTTACGGACTGGATCCCAAGGGAAGGGAAGCGTAGCAGGGGGCGGCAGAAAGTTAGGTGGGCGGATGAGATTAAGAAGTTTGCAGGGACGGCATGGCCACAGTTAGTACATGACCGGGGTTGTTGGAGAAACATGGGAGAGGCCTTTGCCCTGCAGTGGGCGCAACCAGGCTGATGATGATGAAAACTCGTAACCGCATCGTAAAACTCACCGTCAGACTCATCATTGTTGAAAAGCATTAAGAAGCGACTCTCACGTTTGAAATTTAAACAACGCGCATAATAGACGCGAACTCACGAACACTACGATTCGCTAGGACATAAGAGGATTGGATTGACTTGCAATGCTTCCCCAGATCTCTTTCGTACCTGAACAATGTGGGTGTTACCGCTGGTTTCAGCATTTCATTTGTTTATTATTACGCGCCGGTTCTGCTAGAAGCGGTGTCAAGCGAAAGTTCTGCGATATCGCTACCCGTTTTGCATATCAAATGCTCAGTCAGCTACGTACAATGCACAGCGCCAATGCGTATAATACATTACGTTCCCTCTAGGTCAGTCATTGTTCACGGCTTTTCAACGCACATGCCTGCTAAACGCTTTTCCTGTGAGATAATCACACTCAAGTCTTATTTGAAGCGTAAACTCGAACGTACAGGCTCAATTTACAGAAGCATAATAAAACATTCGAAAAAGCGCCGGCTATGGCTGATGACTGCTGCTGCACGCTTCACAGTATGATTACCATTCATTTTGTAAAGAGCACTCATTCATTCATAAAAAGAAACCTGCACAGCATTATCATTGATCTAAAAAAATAGCCTACGCCTGTGAAGCTGCGAGCTCAGTATGAAGTTTCATTGCCTCTCCACACATAATTAAACGCTTTAGTGCATGAAATTCTATCAGACCATGCGATGCCATTAGAATTTATGAAGCTTCACAGCCCTACACAAGCGTTGAGGTAAAGCCCTTGGCAGACGCAAACACATCGTGGAATCGAACGAGTGACTCCACAGTGCGCTTGTGCTTAAGGTGAATGTAACCATTTGCTGCCGCTCCACTCAAGATGCCGTCTCAAAGCGTGAAATTCGGTCATATCGTGCGACATAATTACAAACTTGTCGAACTTCACGGCACTGCCCAAGCGTTGAGGTAAAGCCCTCGACAGACGCAAAGATATCGTGGAATCGAATGAGTAACTCCACTGTGCGCTTGTGCTTAAAGTGAATGTAACCATTTGCTGCCGCTCCGCTCAAGATGCCGTCTCAAAGCGTGAAATTCGGTCATATCGTGCGACATAATTACAAACTTGTCGAACTTCACCGCAGTGCCAAGCGTTGCGGTAAAACCCGCGGCATGAGTAGGGCTGCATGAAAGGGCATGAAAGCACAGGTGGCGCTTTTGCGCGTGATGTGAAGTAAAAACATTTTGTGCCACTCTGCACAAGTTTGCATCTCAATGTGTCTTTTTCAAGCAGACCAGGTGATGTCGTTACAACTCCGTCAAGCATAACAAGACTACACAAGCGTTGCCATAAATCTTGCAGCAGAAGTAGCTAAGGTATTAGTAAATTTAATTAATACATGGGCAACGCTGAGCGCCGACGGTGAATGCAAACATTGATTCTGTCATTACACGCATGTCTGTGCATAGCTGCTTGAAACGAAGGAAGTGCTGTGCAGTGCAATATTAGTTATATCAACATTTACACACGTCACGGCAAAACTTAAGGATTCTACGGCTTGTATGCTTAGTCAAAATACAAAAATAGTGAATCAATAAAAAGTGTTTTTATTCATGATATTGTAAGCAACAGTTACAACAGCCATTTCTACGAAAACTGATTTATGCTGGGCGAACCTGTGCCCGTCAACAAAGACCGACTGAGCACTCAACTACAACAACAAAAGCGTCCCTCGAGCTTCGCTCCTTCGAACGTCGTTCTCCTCTTTGCCGCCTCCTGTCGCGTGCCAATCGTCCGATGCTCGCGCACGAGCCGCCGGCCTGTCGCCTTGCGGTGCTTTGCTTGACGCTCGCGGTGTGGCGGCTACGCAGTTGGGATATGCCGGTGGTCTTTTTCTTCTCGCAATGCTGGCGGCATTAGCCCCCTCCGAAGAAGCATCGTCCCGATGCGTAGGAAAGGCCTAGAGAGGCCAACTGCTTTAGAAGGACAGTGGTCAGAGGATGGCCGGTGCTAGGCTTGATCGTATGTGCAACTTTTGTTAATCAATGTCTTTCATAGTATGGCTTCATTCGTACTACGTGTACGACCTCTGGGCGAGTCCTGTGCCGTGTGGAGCAGACTTGGCCTTCAGGAGTTCCCTCGTAGTTTAAGGGACTTAACCGGCGAAGTACTTTGTAGGGGCCAAAGTAACGGCGCAGTAACTTCTCCGAAAGACCGGGCGTACGTATAGGCGTCCATACCCACACTTTGTCTCCGAGGTTGTACTGTACCTCTCTTCACCCTAGGTTGTGCCGGTTTGCGTCCACGTATTGCTGTTGTATGATACGGTGCCTTGCCAACTGCCGTGCTTCTTCTGCCCTTTCTATGTACTCGCTAACATCAGGGTCGTCGTCGGTGCTGTTGTCTACAGGTAACATCGCGTCTAGTGTCGTTGTTACTGTCCGACCGTAAACAAGTTGAAATGGCGTGAAATGTGTCGTTTCTTGTACTGCAGTATTATACGCAAAGGTGGCATATGGTAGAATACAGTCCCATGTCCGATGCTCGACATCCACGTACATTGAGATCATGTCAGCGATCGTTCTATTGAGCCGTTCAGTCAGGCCGTTTGTTTGTGTATGGTACGCTGTGGTTTTTCTATGAGCAGTATGTATTAGTTTCATAACAGACTGCTTAAAACGGGCCACAAAAGCTGTTCCTTTGTCTGTTATGAGTACCTTAGGTGCGCCATGTCGTAATACTATGTGTGTTACAAAAAACTGAGCCACTTCAATGGTGGTTCTTTTTGTAAGAGAAGAGGTCTCAGCATACCGGGTCAGATAATCGGTTGCGACCACAATCCACCGCTTTCCTGAGGTTGAAACGGGAAATGGTCCAAGTAAATCCACTCCTATTTGTTCAAATGGCGCTGTTGGTGGCTGTATCGGTTGCAGAAAACCTGCTGGTTTGAGTGGTGGTGTTTTGCGTCTTTGACAATCTCGGCACGATTTTACGTAGTGCTGCACTGAATTCATTAACTTCGGCCAACAATATTTCTGGCGGATTCTCGCCAGAGTCCTACTAACGCCTAAGTGGCCAGCTGCGGGGTCATCATGGCAAAGCTTCCAAGATTTCCACTCGCAGCGATGATGGTACGAGAAGTAGAAACGTCACACCACTGTGCTCGAAGTTTCGTTTGTAGGGGACGTTGTTCCGGAGGACATACGAACACAATCCGCGAACGAAAACTCGAGGCACTTTTACTTGTCGACCCTCCAGGTACTCGATGAGCAGGAGTAATTCCGGATCAGTACGCTGATGATGAGCCATTTCCGTCGTGTTCACAGCCCCAAGAAATGGGAAATCTTGCTCGTATTCAGGTGACGTAGCCTCGATTGGTGCGCGTGATAAGCAGTCAGCATCATTGTACTTGAGACCGGACTTGTAAACGACCGTGATCTCATACTCCTGTAGACGCAAACTCCATCTAGCGAGTCTTCCAGAAGGGTCCTTGAGGTTCGCCAGCCAGCACAACGAGTGATGGTCGCTTATGGCTCGAAACGGTCTGCCATATAAGTATGGCCGGAACTTACTGATGGCCCATATAACCGCCAGGCATTCTTTTTCTGTAGCTGAGTAATTTGTCTCGGCTTTCGATAAGGTACGGCTTGCGTACGCAATGACTTTTTCTTCTTCATTCTGCCACTGAATAAGTATGGCACCGAGACCAACGTTACTCGCGTCGGTGTGGATGTCCGTTTCGGCATTTTCATCAAAATGGGCAAGTATAGGAGGACTCTGCAAACGCCGTCGTAGTTCAGAGAAGGCGTCTTCTTGTTCTTTCTCCCACACAAAAGGGACATCTTCTTTTGTCAGTCGCGTGAGTGGTTCGGCAATTTTAGAAAAATTTTCTACGGAACGCCTGTAGTAGGCACATAGTCCCAGGAAACGTCTAATAGCTTTTTTGTCTCTTGGCTTCGGAAACATTTCTACTGCAGTGATCTTCTCAGGATCGGGGCGGACGCCTTCAGCACTGACAATGTGTCCAAGAAAGCGGAGCTCGCGAAAGCCAAAGTGGCATTTTTCGGGTTTTATGGTCAATCCCGCCGTGCGAATAGCATCCAGAACTGCTCTCAGTCGCTGCACGTGCTGCTCGAATGTAGTGGAGAAGACCACTACATCATCAAGGTAGACGAGGCACGACTGCCATTTCAGTCCGAAGAGAACAGTGTCCATCATCCGTTGGAATGTGGCTGGCGCAGAACACAGACCAAATGGAAGCACCTGAAACTCGTATAAACCATCCGGCGTCACAAATGCCGTTTTTTTTTCGATCTCGCTCGTCCACTTCTATCTGCCAGTATCCGCTTTAGAGGTCCAGAGAAGAGAAGAAGTAAGCATTGCGTAGTTTGTCCAAGGTGTCGTCGATGCGGGGGAGTGGATAAACATCCCGCTTCGTGACGAGGTTGAGTTTCCTGCAGTCAACACAAGATCGTAGGGTGTTATCCTTCTTTTTGACAAGGACTACCGGAGATGCCCATGGACTATTGGATGGCTGTATTACATCGTCCTTGAGCATTTCCTGTACTTGACTTCTTATCGCTTCTCTTTCCTTTGGAGCTACGCGGTACGGGTGTTGGCGAACTGGTCTTGCAGGTTCTTCGACCACAATGCGGTGTTTTGCGACGGGAGTACGAAGGACTTTCGATGAAGTAGAAAAGCATTCTGCAAACTCTGTGACCAAGTTCACAATCTCATCTCTTTGTAGTGATGACAGCTTTCGGCCAATGTCGATAGAGGTAAGGACACTCTCTAAGGTGGCAGAAGCTGGTGATGCTGCTTCGAGGATTGACACATCCGCAAATAGTCCATAGTCATGAAGAGACGCTATGGCTGTTCCCTTCGCCACTTGTGCCTCATTGCCAAAGTTAGTCAAAAGGACGTCCGCATATTTGCTATGCAGGTGAACGAGGCCTCTTGCCACGCATATTTGCTTTTCCAGTAGCAGCCCGATATTTCCGTCTGCAAGTCCCTCATAGTCACGAAATATGTCGCTCCTTACAACGACAGTCATACTGCACCGTGCCGGCACCGTCACGTCTTCATCCACAATACGGAGAGAGGAAATATGTGGCTGTTCTGTATCAGAAATGGTAACAGCATTTTCTGTGGAAAACAACACGCGTGATTCTTGCAAGTCCATAATTGCGCCATTCATTCACAAAAAGTCCATGCCCAGTATCAGATTGCTTCAGAGCACTGTCTGAAGATAATGCATGGTTCTAGAAAGCCTGCAGCTGAGCATCTGCCACTGTACTGAAGAAAGTGTCCTAATTTATTTTGTTGATGTGGTTGAAATTTAGGAGCTGCAATGAATAGTTGTGACTGTGGCAATGCTGCCGAACTAAAGCACAAATTACACACCTCGACTCACACAATGTACTCTTAAAGTTTTGCTACTTGTTATCTGTTTGCTGCCTGACCTTATGACACCTTTACAAGCAGTCGCAGGTTATTGCAGCTGCTGAGGCTTTATCAACTGCCAAGGTGAAAAAAGAATGCTGTGCCACCAGTCTGGCTGCACACTCCGAGATGCAAGCTATCTTGAACCAGGTTTTCGGTAGACGGTACCTGTGCAGCCAAAACATATTGTTTTGAGCCCTATAAGCAACTGCATTCACAACTGCACACAAGTGTGCTGTCACAGCAGAAAGTTGAGAACAAGCAGCATTTTTACCGGTGTTTCTTCAAAACATTAGTGCAAGTCATTCTTTCACCAAGGCTGCTAATCATGCATAGGTAATGAGAACGGCATTTGTGACAGACAAGGGGTCATGTGTCTAATGTCTATTTTGATCAGTAATCTATGAGATGGAATTATAAAAAGTATACCTTTTGTTCCTCAGTGGCCTCTTGGAGAGACATGACCATTTCTGGCAGTTTAGTTTTGACTTATGTCTAGATTTGGTGTGCATAATGCAACTATAACTAACAGTCAGTGCTCTGTCTTGCCCAGTTTTTATGCTGTCTTTGTGATATTTGCAATATATTGCAGTTCAGCTGAGTGAAGTATGTGTATATTGCTAGTTTTCATGTTCAACTTTTGTGCAGTGCTCACTGGTTATTACTAGGCATGTTTTGTTCACATATGTTCTTGGATTGTAGCGCAAAGTGACACGGACACAGACTAGAAGCAGACAGGGCGCGCGCTAACTCTCAACTAAATTTTTATTGAAACGAAGAACATATATATATAAATATATATATATATATATATATATATATATATATATATATATATATATATAGACAAAAGAATTTTTGTCTTCAAACAAAGGTTTACAACCGCAGTTGAAACAATGTGGTGCTAATGTGAAGCATTAGGGTTGTTAAGGGAATGTTTGTGTTCCTTTAGTCTAATATTGATGCACCTGCCGCTCTGTCCAATGTAAGTCTTCCCGCACTTGAGAGGAATCTGATAAACTATACTAGTGTTACAAGGCACAAAATGGGACACATGTCTAATGCCGCAATCATCTTTCCCTTTTTTGCCACCCTGTTCAAGTTTCCTATTTATCATAGGGCACATGATAGACAACTTGCGGGGGCCCGAGAAAACTCTATCGACGTCATATCTATTGGCCAAGTTCCGTAAACCATGTAATAATTTATGTACATAGGGCACCACAGCAAACTTTTTTTCTGTTTTTCTTGTTTCTTAGCGGAGCTCTTTAGCCATTTTAAATGTTTTTCGCAGGTTAGTAATAATAAATGCACAGAATAACTAGCTTTCTCGAGCCTATGTATTTGTTGTGAAAAACTGTTTCATATTGTGTGGACACGACAGTAATGGCAGACTTAGCTGAGTAACCTAGTCATGTCCACACAATATGAAACAGTTTTTCACAATACATAGGCTCAAGAAAGCTAGTCATCCTGTGCATTCATTATCACTAACCTGCGAGAAGCTTTTAAAATGGGTAAAAAACCCCGATAAGAAACAAAAACAAAAAAGAAAAAAAACATTAGCTGTGGTGACCTATGTACATAGATTTGTGTGAACATTTGTGTTTTGAAAGAATTTTAGTGTTTTCAAACCAAGGTTTACAACCGCAATTGAAACAAAGTGATGTTAGATGTGAAGCATCCCATGGCTTACGGAACGTAGCCAATAGATATTACGTCCAGACAGTTTTCTCGGCCCCCCGCAAGTTGTCTATCATCTGCCATATGATAAATAGGAAACCTGAACAGGGTGGCAGAAAAGAAAAGATGATTGCGGCATTAGACATGTGTGCCGTTTAGTGACTTGTAACACTGGTATAATTTATCAGATTCCTCTCAAGTGCGGGAGGACTTACATTCAACAGAGCGGCAGGTGTATAAATATAAGACTAAAAGAACACAAACATTCACTTAACAGCCCTAATACTTCACATCTAGCATCACTTTGTTTCAATCGCGGTTGTAAACCTTTGTTTGAAGGCGCTAGAATTCTTTCAAAACACAAATGCCAAACCACACGGGAAATAATCGAGGCATTCCACATTAAAGAATAGGAGAGACTTGCATTAGCCATGCATCTCTGCCTCTGTTAAAATGTGAATTTCAGTATCTTCACAACACGTGTGTTAATCTGAAGTTGTGTCTTTTCGTTGTTTCCTTTTTTGACTTACCTACTTCCTGATATGTTTAACTGATGTCTTCATACCGTGTCATGTTCTTGTGCTGCGGTTTTTTGCAATCACCGATATATATATGTTCTTCGTTTCAATAAAAATTTAGTTGAGAGTTAGCGCTCGTCCTGTCTGCTTCTATTCTGTGTCCGTGTCACTTTGCGCTACAATCCAAGACCATGTTACCGTATCAACTCGCCCAACTTTCTATCCTTTTGTTCACATAGACACACTCAGACTTGTTCTTTCTTATGTGGCCGGTTATTTTCGTACTTTATGATAAGATGCAGTGCTTTTCGAATGAAAACATGTGATAGTTCGTAGTGAGCTTATTTAAAAATACTTTTCTGCTTAAAATTTATTTGAACAAGCGTGTGCCATTATTCAGTGCTTATGTCTTTGTGTTAGTATGGTTTTAATCCTTATCTTCCTTTTTAGATTTCAAATGTGCAAACATTATTATGTAACCATTTCTCTTTGACGAAATAATAAATACTTCTGACATTTCTTCACAAATATTACGATGATTTTGTTCAATTAGGTAACCTTAGACTAGCTGATTGTTATTCTAGTAGCTTAACTTACAATGCCTGTGGGATATTCAGTGCAAGCACATGGTGAAAAATAAACTAAATTATTGGGTATATGCAGGTCACTGGCAGTAAATGAAGCATACATAAATTTCAGGAAATAGTGCATGCTTATGAAGCAGCATGCACAGCTACACATGCAGTTTTGTTTGTAAATGCTGAAGCATTATTCTAAGTGGAAGCGCTTTGTTGCACTTTGTTGTTTGGCTTTCAGTGCTACCTTTAAGCCATATATGTGAAAGTACTAGTAGTAGCATACCGTGGAGATAAATGACAACTTTGCTGAATAGAGGTATCAAATATGTGCTTAGAACGCAAAAACTGCTTAACAGGCAAACGTATGCTTCTACAGAAGCATACAGAAGCATACACTGGTTACCGTCACCGATCCATGCATTGCTTGCGCTCTATTGCATTCGGTATGAGCTACAACGAGCTATGGTGGTTTTCCCTCCTGGTCAAGCTGGTGTTGCTGCAAAAATTTTTCACTAAGAAAAGTGGAGGTTTTTAATTATTTCAGAAATGCATGTAACATGCTTTTGGTTGTGTGCTGTTTCCATGGAGTGATAAGTACTGGTGCACCAAAGTGCGGGAGAACCTGTGTCCTTAGTGCAGCGTGCGTTATTGCGCTCGGCATCCTGCCGGCAGTGTACTATCACTGCAGAGGAAGATGACGAAAAGCATAGGGTGTGTGCATTGCTGCGGTCGTGAAACTTGAAAGGGTCACAGGTTATATATGCTACCACATGACAGACCAGAAGCGCGATATGACGACGCCTCACACATTCTGGCTCATACTGAACAAGGTAGTATCATAGCTAAGGCTAGGCAGCATCACAACAGCTAGTCTGTCCATTAACTACATGGCTGTAGTGAACGCTAAAATACTTGCAGGGGTAACACCCTTTTGGAAGGGTGTTGTTCATGCGATGCCCATATTGAAAGGGTGGTGTCTGTGTTACACCCACACAGGAAGGGTGTTGTTTGTTTTACACCCATAGGCAAAGTGACATCATAACACCTTTTCCTTTGTGGGGTGTTAATTTACACCCCTCTGCTCGGGGTGTTGCAGTACACCCAAGAAGGGTGTCACTCATGGGACAAGTCATTTACGCCCTTAAGGGTGTTAAAGTTTTTAGAGTGATAGAAGGAATTTAATTTATAAAGGTAAGGGGGAGAAAAAATAATGCACTCGTAGAGACCGTTGACCGCTACATCGGTAATATACCGGTTAGCAATGCAGGCAATCAAACTGAAGCCGCAAGCATGGGCATAGAATAATGGCATTTTGGGAGAACTTCAGAATGGCTTCAGAATAGGTAGGCTTTTGCATTATAACTTACTTGTTCTTACTCAGTGTATTGAAATATCAAGAGTAGAAAGCAGACCGTTATATGCGGCGTTATTAGACGTTACAGGAGCGCATGACAACGTAGACCGCAACATTTTGTGCGATATTCTGGAAGAGGAAGGCCTAAGCGACGATTGTCTCCAGCTTTAGAGAGATATTTACATATAAAATACCGTATGGCGTTGAATGGGAAGGGATTAGAAGCAAGGGGAAAGTTGATGTCAACAAGAGACTGAGGCAGGGGGGCCCTTTATCCCCACTGCTGTTTATGATGTACATGCTGAGGATAGTGAGGGCGCTAGAAGGAAGTGATATCGGGTGTAATCTCTCATACAAACAGGAAGGTACAGTAGTAGAGCAGCAGCTTCCAGGTTTATCTTATGTGGACGACATTGTGTTGCTAGCTAACAAGTACAGCGATTTGCAACGTCTGGCTAATATGTGTGGACAGCAACGCGAGAATTTAGGTTTGAAATTTAGCGTTAGAAAATCAGGTGTTATGGTATTCAATGAAAACAGGGAACATACAGTGGCAATACAGGGCCAGGAAATACCTCGGGGAAAGAATATAAATATATTGTGGGCATTTATAAGCTATACTTTGACATCTGTACATGATCATCATCATGTGGGGTTCATATGGCGTTCTTCTTCATCATCGATTGTGGGGCTTGCTCTTGTGTGATCCGTGCTTCGGGGCGTCGTCGGTTCGCCGCATCTCCGACGCCTAATAAACGTCGTGATAACTGCTGCATCACAAGTGGTGGAGTGTGGTCTTCGGTCCTCCGTCCTCTGACTCCCCGCTCAACCTCCTGGAGCTTCGATCAGGTCGCCGATTGTGCCAGCTGTCCGCCAGTATGTCGCGGGACGAGCCAACGGGCACTTCTACTTAAACCATCTCGGCCTCGACTACCCCAGCCTCTCCGTATTGGATTGTCAGTAGCCACCAGCGTGATCCCCATCTGTTTTCTGGACTTCACGGTGAAGACGTCGAGGATTGGCTGGACGACTACGACCGAGTGAGTTCGGCTAACCATTGGGACGATGCGTCCAAGCTACGTCACGTCGCATTTTATCTCACAGGAGTAGCGAAAAACTTGGTTTTTCAACCACGAGGTTGATTTCACGAACTGGAGTGCTTTCAAACAGCAGCTCCGTCAAATCTTCGGCACACCGGCTGTTCGTTCCGCCCTCGCAAAAAAGACGCTCGACACCCGCAAGCAACAACTCGGGGAATCTTATCCGTCGTACATCGAGGATGTGTTTGCTCTTTGTGGACGCGTGAACACGGCCATATATGAATAAACGATAGCAATAAATTTATGAAAACACAAGACCAAACAATAACAGTAAAGGGGAAGAGAAATGCCGCCATAATGAAGCACAGAGTGTTAAGAGGATACTATAGGTACGAGGTGCGCCGGGGTATGTGGAAAGGTGTAATGGTTTCAGGACTCACTTTTGGAAATTCGGTTGCTTGCTTGAAATCAGGGGTGCAATCAGGACTCGATTGCAACCAATGGTCAGTGGGACGCATCGCATATGGGCTGGACAAGTTTTGAAAGGAAGGAAGCTCAGAGTAAAATTATGAAGAACGACTGAGTGATATGGAAGAAAGTAAATGGGCTGGGAGAGGGTCGAGACATTTTTACAGAAAAAAACATTGATTCACAAATGGGGAAAAGAACTACGAAGCTTACCAGCAAATAAACGGCCTGTAGGGTGAGCGACACAGTAACAAAGAACGTCAAGCGCAAAGTCAGAGAGGCTGAGATAATCTCCTCGTCGGCGGCAATGGAAAAGAAACCAGCATTGAGTAACTTCTTAAGAGGAAAAAACGAAATAAGGAAAGAAACAATTTGTGCTAACTCAAAGGGAAGCTTATTACTTTTTGATGCGAGATCAGGAAGCCTTAGAACACGCACTTAAAAGCGAGATACAGAAAGGAAGAAAAAGCATGTGCTTGTTGCGGTAAAGCTAGGGAAACGATGGAGCGTGTCTTATTTGAATGTGAAGATACCTGCCCAGTAGTCGATTTAGGCACCTGCGGCCTCCTTCAAGCCCTTGGGTTCAGCGAGAGCAAGGCGAAAGAATGCATGAATGCAATAGAAATTAGTAAGAGGTAGTTATGAAACTGGTGGAAGAAAAGTAGGGAGAGGAGAAACAACTGAGGCGTACAAAAACAAAGTTCACAATAGAGTTCAGAAAGTCTGGTGATTAGAATTTTTCGCGTATTTCTTTTCTTTTCTTTTTTTAGCATAAGTAGGACATGAGGCAAAATATTAACAAGAGCTTGGTGGCGCAACCCACCGCCCCGTTACATAGGGGACGCTCAAACCATCCATGCATCCATCCATCGTTATTCCTGGCCATGATATTTCTGGCCATGGCTCGTCACCGGGAGGCATGGCGACAAGCTCGGTGTGCCGACCACTTCGGAGTTCCGTGGTGAGGACGGGGATCGCTGACCTCCACCAGAATGTTACGTGTAGAAAGACACAGACGGAAGAGGCTATTTACAGGCTATTTGCACTAATTTACACTGTACTGGAGCCAGAGTGCAAGGCCGACATTCGCTCGCGCCGAGGGCACAGACCCACTTTATCGTCGTTCTCGCGGCGGCTCGTCCCTTGAGCATAGCTCGATGATATCGTAATAATATTATTGAAGGTTGCGGAAATATATAGCGTGTTAGTAATCGATTTCATTTTAATACTTGCTGGACTACATTCCTGAGGTATTTAATGGTAGCTGTAATGCACTCTATTCTTAAATCTGGTAATTGTACTTGAAATCCGTTACGTTCTTTTTTTGTTTACTGTGTCCCAAGTCTGCTATACAGCAATGATTGATCACGTGCGCTGCTTCCAACAAATTCGAGCCATGCATCTCTTTTTTCTGACAGGAATGCTGAGCGGACTATATATATGTACGTAACTCTGGCTCTTGCGTATTTAATGATATCGCGCGAGCGTCGACCACTCGACCTGCCTACTCCTTGCAAGAGCGAGAAGCGGAGGGAAAGCTTTCTAAGCATTCGCCAGTGAAGGCACCGTCTGTGCTCCGATTGTCGACCTTTGGCCTCGCCTTACGATCTGTTAGCCTCCTGGTGAACTAAGGTGGCAGAGCAATCGCCCCATAAAGGCGTTGGTCCGGTTATCGGTTCCCGGACCAAGATAAATTGTCTTCACCTGCGAAGCTTTATTTCTGGGAAAGCCATATCGAGTGTAGTTTCGTGCTGCAGTCCAGCGGACGACAACATTTACCCTTTCGTCTAGCTGCATCTATCGAACCTAATCGAGAATATGCCAGACTGCTCTGCACAATGTAATATACAAACTTGCTGACTCACGCGCTTTCGATAACCCGAACAAGGGAGGCCGACCTGTAGCGAGCACGCGCACGGCAGCGAAGTCCTTCAGCTGACGTACAGCGAGAGGGCGCAGTCACACTCCTCGAGAATTATGGTTTCCAGAGCCATATATGCAGTGAACTTATAGTTAACGCTTACGTAAAAGCACGTAAATTATCGCGTGATTGTGTAAATTATTCAGCGGAGCATGTTCGAAACTGTCAGTAAAGTTATCACGAAACAGTCAATAAAGGCTTCGGGTCTGAGTGTCCAACGCATGCTTCGGTTATTGATAAAAATTTGTTGCCTGCATGCGCCAGGCAAAGTTTTAATCAAGTCACCTCTTTCCCGCACCTCCTCTCTCTCACATTTACTTTCCATGGGGGCGAAATGCAAAAAAAAAAACACAGATGTAACTTCAGGCAGTCAAAATGAATCCGGACTACCTCACTACGACGTGCCTCGTAATCAGATCGTACCTTGGGCGCGTATAAACCACAGAATTCATTTTTTTCTCTAGTCCTATCAACTTCTTGATGCTTCCGCCCCCTTCTATCGGCGTACTCTTTACAGTTGTCAACGCGCAAACCATGCACTAGCAGTCTTTTCCTTGAGAATGGCTTCAGGTGTTAGTTTTCATCGAACTTTGAAGAAAACCAATAAAATATTAGGCGAAGGAAAAAAAGAGGGTCGGGTGAGACGGAAGAGTTTTCTTAAAGTGTGTTTTGAACTAAGTGGGGCCGCGAGGAAGCCAAAGAACGGAGCTTAAATCAGCGTTTGTCGCGGTGCTGCTTATCACTTGCGGTCGTGGTGCTTCTCTAATCTGCACTACGAAGGTGCTGGCACGACTGTCTGACCTCCACGTAGCACACTCGATGATGCCGGGGCCAGTCGCTCCTGTGCGGCTGCAAAGCGGGCTTTGAAAATACGCGTCAGACCGCCCTGCATGCAACTCCCGTAGGCGCTATGTAAGAACAGAGTTCCCTCCAATAATACCTGTTGCCAACTCCGTGAATCCTGGCGTGCAAAGTGTATGTGGACATTTTTGTAAATCATAGGCTTTCTCCACAGCCCGTCTCCTTACGATAAGAGTGGCGTTCCTGTCCTTGCGTACTTCTGAACACGAGGTTGCGCGTTCGAGGAACTACGAAGGGATTCCGATGGGGGAGGAATGCAAAGATGCTTCAGAGGGGAGGGGCATATTACAGACCACAAATTGGGGGGGGGAGCTGATACAATAAGAATAAGCTGCAGGAACAATCGACAAATTAATACAAAAAATGTACAGTTGCAACTAAGAAAAGGTGGAGTAATTTCAAGAAATAAAAATAAGGAAACTGGCTAAACAGAAAAACAAATTGAGCACAAATAATTGGGAAATGTTAAGCATGTTATTCAAAAAACTCTTAAAGCGTGATGCATCTGTAATAGCAGTAGCTGCTTCTGGCAGCTGATCCCATTCGGATGTGGTTCGAGGTAAAATTGTGCGTGAATAGGTCACAGTTCTGCAACGAGAAACGTCCATTTTTCGGAGGTGGTCAATTCTATAGCTGAAATGAAAGGAGGGGTTTTAATGAACTGTTTACGAAGATGATTGTTGTGATAGCAAATTTTATTATGAAGAGTGAGTTGGGCCATTTTACAACGAATGGTAAGTTCCGGAAGGTTAAGCAGTGACTTCATCACGCTAACACTGGCTTTGCGGTCATAATTGGATACGATGAAGCGAATGGAACAATTCTGCACTCTTTCAAGTTGTTTTATCAATGTTTTATCAATGTATTATCACCGGGATTCCATATAGATGATGCGCATTAAAGTGACGGACGGATGTAAGGGGTTTAGAGAATCTTTTTAAGGGATAGGGTTGCCGTACAGAAATTTCTTCGAAAGAACCCAAGTAAGAGATTAACTTTGGCGATGTACCTTACGTGATGTTTCCATCAGCGGCACGCTAAGCACACCTCGGACCTGGTCGCTACTCCGCGCATTATTAAACCCTACGCAAACCAAAATACACACTAGCAACAGAGTCCGCACCTTCCTCCACCAATGAGCTAGGTCTCGATGACACAACTCTACTTCACACTCTAAAGCAACGCTACATTGCTACAGGCACCCGCCGCATCTACGGAGACTACTCACACATAGACGTCACCCCCCTAGATGCCGATATTACAGAAGCCGAACACTGAACCAGGGGCTGATGGGATTCAATACACACTCCTACGCAACCTAATGATCGGGCCATTCAGGACAGCTGCGTTCTGCAATGATCACTGGAGGAATGGCACGCTTCCACAGGAATGGCGCCATGCGGACATCATACCAATTCCTAAGCAAGGCAAGACACTGTCCCTCCAGAATGTCGACCTATATCCTTAACTTCGTGTGTAGGTAAACTCTTCGAGCGCGTTGTACTTTCCCGGCTATAACCCTTTTTTGAAGACAGCCAATTATTTTCGCATACACTCTTCGGCTACCGCCCTATCCTCTCTACGCAGGACGTTTTGCTGCAGCTTAAAGAGGACGTTGTGGAGGGCCCCACAGCGGCACAGGCCAGAGCTATTCTGGCCCTCGACCTCAAGGGGGCCTTTGACAACGTTTCCCACGACCTAATTCTTGACAATCTGGCTTCTTCCTAATGCGGTACAGGTACTTACAACTATGTCAGAGCTTTCTTTTCGAACCGCACAGCCACTATTGGCATAGTAGAACTCTGGTCGGACGTCATCACACTCACAGGTAGAGAAACACTACAGGGCTCGATCCTATCGCCCACTCTCTTCAACGTGACTATGGCTAAGCTGCCCCTCTTACTTGGCGAAATACCCACCATCCGGCACGCTCTCTACGCCGATGACGTTACGATCTGGACAACCCATGGATCCGACGGGGCCATCCAGGATAGCTCTCCAGGAAGCTGTGCGTGTCGTGCAAAACTATGCAGCCACGGGAGGCCTTGCATGTGCAGCCGAAAAGTCCGAATTGCTGCTCGTGCACAGGCGGCACCGCAGAACCGACGAATCCCCTAATATCGCCCTGTTTTTACATGGCAGCCCCATCCCTCAGGTAGCTAGACTCCGTATCTTGGGCCTCCACATTCAGCCTGATAGCAAAGCCTCGCACACTACTCACCTTTTGGGTCAGCAGATAGCACAAGTAACACATATGATAAACCGCATTACTAATCGTAGAAGAGGACTTCGCGAGAAAGATGTCCTCCACATAGTACAGGCTCTGATAATCAGCCGGCTCACCTATCACTTCCCCTATCATAATCTCACCCTCATTCAGACTCAGATGGACCCCTTCTGCGGAAGGCAGTAAAAGCCGCTCTTGGGCTGCCTCCACATGCTTCCACACAACGGCTTCTTCAGGTTGGTATCGACAACACTGTAGGCAAGCTTGTCGAGGCTCATTGCAACGGTCAGCTCCAACGTCTCCGGCACAGCCATCAAGGCTGCGCTATACTCTCTCGCCTTGGCTACCCTGTCCCTAAGACACCCACACACGTCCTAGAATATCGCCTCGCTCCTGCTCTACGCGCTAGCATAGAAGTAGCTCTTATTCCCCACAATATTCATCCCGAGTGAAACGCCGGCCGTAGACGCGCCCGAACTCAGGCCTTGGCATGCATTTTTGGAGATGGCACCACAATGACACCGGTTTTGTACACTGATGCGGTCCGCTACCCAGGGAGGCGGGCCATGGGTTCAGCTGTAACTGACAACACAGACGCGCTTAGGGTGTGTGCCACAGTTCTCACAACGTGCAGCTGCTCAGCAGAGGAAGGAGCTATCGCCCTAGCCATTATCCACGCCCCTATCCGCACATGACAACCCCATCACCATAGTGACGGACACGCAGGCTGCCTGCTGGGCCTTCGTGCAAGGACTTGTGTCTGCACACACATATCGAATCTTCTTCTCTGTTCGCCCTCCCACGTTACGCAGGGTGCATATCATCTGGACTCCTGGGCAGACTCCTCTCCGTGGTAATGAACGCGTTAATGCAGTACCCTGAGGTCTGACTAGCCGGGCACCATCGGAAGAGCTGTCCAACCCAGACGACACACCGCCAGAGCCCCTACACTACACCGAGACACTCGAGTACTACCGACAAAGCCGCTATAACTATCCCTCTCCTCATCCTTCGCTTACTAGGGCAGATGCCGCTGTAGGGCGGCAACTGCAGACAAATCCGTTTCCTTGCCTCTACATGCTACATATATTTCATCCCACCCTAACCCTTCCTATTGTCCCTATTGTGGGAGCAAACCCACGGTGTATCACTCCACATTGGAATGCCCTAACGCTTCGGGTGTTCCTCCTATACCCAACCCTACCCTTTCCTCTTGGGAGTCTGCGCTGCTCAGCACAAGCCAGCAAGAACAGCAATGGCTGATCCAACGGGCCCGCGAAGTCGCGCATGGCAATAGAACCCTGGACTGAGGGCCCCACTCATGGAGGAAAATTTCTCACTTCTTTAGCCAAATAAACGTTTATTCTCTCTCTCTCTCTCTCTCTCTCTCTCTCTCTTTCAGGATAGGTTACTATATATATGAACACCGAGATATTTGTAAGATGGAACAGACTCAAGAGCTGTATTAGCAAGATGATAGCGTGGACAGGTTAATGAGGTGCGAGATACGCGCATTGATTTGCATTTTGAAAGGTTTAATTTCATGTTCGACGCTTGACACCAGGAAAGTATGTTATTTATATCGGTCTGGAGTAAGGCAACTTTTCCTTGGTTGTCTATTATCTGGTAAATTACAGAGTCATCCGTGAACAGGCAAACCTTTGAAGAGATGTTACTCAGTGGGTCATTAATGAAAATTACCCCGCAAGGGCACCTTGAGACTCAAGGTGATGGTGCTTGGGGACACCACGGACCCTTAGCCCCCATACCGAAGCTGTAATCCGCAACGTGGCGACAGGTTGTAAGGTGAAAGGTAGAAACCATGAACGGTGGCGGTCGGGGCCACGGTCAAGCCCCGGCTCACGGGCTCCCCGTCTGTTTACCAGGTGGGGGGCTCCGGGATCTTCTTGTGTCTATAAGGGTGAAACACAGGTGACACAATAGGAACCCTTAATACATACATGCCACATGGATTCTCAATTTCCCCCTCTAAAAAAACGATCAGAACCGGTAACGGTACCGCACTGAAGCAGTCAAAGTTGCAACTCAGAAATGTGCTGAAAATTTTCGACAGTTCCTGGTAGTTCACGCTGTTGAGCAAAACGCTCCAGTGGCCACTCTATCAGCGTTTGTACTACAAAAGTGGCTAGTAGCTAACATAGGCGAAAAATATGAAGCAAAAACTGCCCTCATGAGATCTGCTTGTACAAGTCAAATCCAAAAAGCAGAGTGATGCGTTACTCGCGCAAAAGAAGCTTTCTGACCTTAACATTACTGTGACACCTCACAGAAGCCTGAACAGCGTTCAGGGAGTAATTTCTGAACGGATGCTAATGACAGAGAACGAAAATGAGTTCCTCGAGAATTTGCGAGAACAAGGAGTAACGTCCCTTCGCCGCATAAATATAAGGCGCAACGGCGAAGAAAAAACAACACCTCACATTGTGCTAACATTCGGCAGCACTCGCACGCCCGAGCCTGTCCGGGTTGCATTCATCAGGTGCCCAGTGCGCCCATACATCCCTAACCCTAGGAGATGTTTCAAATGCCAAAGGAATGGCCATGGCAGCAAAACATATAGAGGCAAGGAGACCAGTGCCAAATGCGCAGAAACCGTACACAATACTGACAACTGCCAAGCAAGTGAAACAAAATGTGAAAATTGCAACGGTCCACATGTTGCGTACTCACGAACCTGTGAAGTATTCAAAAAATAAAAACGAATAATCAATCTAAATGTACGAGAAAACATATCTTACCCTGAGGCAAGGAAAAAGTTCAGTCAAGAGACATCCAGCTCATATGTTGACGCCGTGCGCCGGGGGGTCGAGCGGCGTCTGGTGACAGTGAGCACACAGTACACCATTGTTGATGTGTGCCTGCCCCGTCCCCCACCCGAACGGCACTCCGGTGTCGGCACCACTGACATCCCGGAGGTGCACCTGACGGCGGCCTCTGGCACAACCAAAGTTAGTGGGAGTGGCGACACACCACTCCAACTTCAGGCCACTGCCCAGGCAGGGCCATCTACAACTCTGACAGGTGCAGCCAAGGCTGCCATACTATGACACAACAAAGGCTCACTGGCCCCTGTGCCGGTAGGCCGTATGGCTTCCTCCATCGGGAGAAGTCACAAATCCGTACCCCCGCGGGTTCCCCGCGGAAACCCATCACCTCGCTGGAGGCGATGGATATAAGCAGTACCCCGCCTCCGCAGCAGCGGCGGCATAACTCTCTTGATTACGAAAAGGGAGGAAAAACTCCAATAACGGGCCCCACAAAGCCGGGAGCATATGTTTTGAAATACATCCGTCAAAGTTATCAGATATGGCGTTCCTAATTCACTGGAACTGTCGAGGCATATTAAAAAACTACGGTGACAAAAGATATTCTTGCGGTATATTCCCCGACTGTTTTGTGTCTCCAGGAGACAAACTTGGGATCAAAACATAAAATATTTTCAGTAAATATAAAGTCTTTCGTCACGACCGAGAGCAAGCAAATAGGCTCTCTGGAGCTACAGCCATAGTTGTTAAAGTAGTGTGGCTACTCGTGAAGTCAGGCTTCAGACTACATTTGAAGCCGTTGCAGTATATGTAGTACACTTTAAAACAATTACCGTATGCTCCGAATATATCCAACCACACCTGAGAGTAACACTCCATGACTTAGAAGACCTTTTAAAACAATTACCAGAGCCATATCTGTTAGTCGGCAATTTTAATGCTCACTCCAGTTTGTGGGGAAGCGAACAAACGGACACTAGAGGCCGTATTTTAGAAAATTTTATTACCTGCAATAATATATGCCTGCTCAACAGGGGCAAACACACATACTGCTCTCCAAGCTCCGGAAAATGGAGCTGCATAGATTTGTCTCTTACATCGCCTTTGTTTTTAATGCTTTTAAATGGGACGTCTTGGACAACCCGTATGGTAGCGATCATTTACCTGTTCTTATCAACCTAACATCATCTCCGCAAATCATTCCTACAAAACCACGACGTTGGAAGCTCCATTTGGACGACTTGGCGCTGTTTCAAGAAATTGCCAGCTTAGAAAAAATAGATGACGTTTCGCTTTCCTGTACTAAGTTGTCCCTCACTGACGACATTCAAATACCGCCACACGCATCCGTTCTGGCACCTGTATCCTGTTCCGTTGCCTCCGACGCTACCGTACTCTTCACACCTTCGACTGCTTTCGTTCATCGCCACCTCTCACCACTCCCAACTGCGCTGCTTGGCCTTCAAGCTGGCGCGACTCACCTTCCTGTGTACAATTATTTCCCATTCCCGATTACGTTGCTTCGCGGTGAATCTCTCGGCACTGTGGAGCCTTACGACGCCATTACCACGTTGCAACTTCCTATTGGATCGTCAGAGGTCAACACCCTCTACTGTAGTCCCGTGACGTCCACATCGCCTGAAGACGTTTTCAACCATGTCATCGACAATGCCTTAAACCCCAAACAACGCCATGACCTTCTTCGTCTCCTCGAGAAATTTCGCCCTGCTTTTGACAACCATACCACTTCTCTGGGCCGAACGACGACTGTATGTCACCGGATTGACACCGGTTCTCACTCACCGCTACGGCAGCGCCCATACCGCGTATCGTCGACCGAACGGCGCGTCATTGATGAGCAAGTAGGTGACATGCTAAAGCGTGGTGTCATTGAACCATCCGACAGCCCATGGGCATCACCAGTAGTTTTAGTTAAAAAGAAAGATGGCTCGATCCGCTTTTGTGTGGATTACCGTCGCCTAAACAAAATAACCCGAAAGGATGTTTATCCATTGCCGCGGATCGACGACGCCCTCGACTGCTTACAAGGCGCAGAGTTCTTTTCCTCCCTCGATCTGCGCTCTGGTTATTGGCAGGTGCCTATGGCTGCAGACGATAAGCCTAAAACTGCGTTCATCACACCAGATGGCCTATACGAATTTCGTGTGATGCCATTCGGACTTTGCAACGCGCCCGCGACTTTTGAGCGGATGATGGACACTATTCTCCGAGGCCTCAAATGGAACACGTGCTTGTGTTATTTGGATGATGTAGTAGTGTTTGCACCAGATTTTCCTACTCACCTTCATCGCTTGGAGCAGGTTTTACGCTGTCTCAGTGACGCTGGCCTCCAACTAAACCTGAAAATATGTCACTTTGGCGCACGCAAGCTCACAATTCTCGGACATGTCGTGTCGAAGGACGGCGTTCTCCCTGATGCCGCTAAGCTCCGTGCTGTTACATAATTCCCGAGGCCAACGTCACTAAAAGACTTGCGCAGTTTCATTGGCCTCTGCTCGTACTTCCGCCGCTTTATTCGAAATTGCGCTTCGATTATGGCACCACTGACAGAGCTTCTTCGAGGAGACCCCAATCTTTCCTCATGGTCCCCGGCTTGCGATGATGCCTTTGCGACGCTACGTCGCCTGCTCACAACACCACCGATACTGCGCCATTTCGATCCAACTGCTCCCACGGAAATCCATACGGATGCTAGCGGTGTTGGTCTTGGCGCTGTGCTCGCCCAGCGAAAACCCGGCTGCCAAGAATATGTTGTTGCTTACGCGAGCCGCACTCTGACGAAAGCTGAAGCCAACTATTCCGTCACGGAAAAAGAATGTCTCGCGATCATCTGGGCCATCATAAAATTTCGCCCATACCTGTACGGCCGGTCCTTCGATGTCGTTACCGATCACCACGCACTTTGCTGGTTGTCGTCTCTCAAGGATCCCTGCGGCCACCTAGCCCGGTGGGCACTGAGGCTCCAAGAGTACGATATCCGGGTTGTCTACCGCTCAGGCAAGAGGCACGCCGATGCCGATGCTCTTCCGCGCTCGCCTGTCCACGCCGAAATTGTCAGTGTGTCCGTCCTAGACGACCCACTTCTCCCATTCGCTTCTGTCGACATGGCTTTGGAGCAGCGCAAGGACTCCTGGATTTCATCTTTGATAGATTCCATCTCTAATTCACCTACACGCCCACCATCCCGAGCATTACGCCGACAAGCTTCGCACTTCGCCATCCGCGACGGAATTGTCTATCGCCGTAACTACAGTTCCGACGGCCGCAAATGGCTGCTTGTAATACCTCGGCAGCTCCGCACTGATGTATGCGCCGCTTTCCACGCCGACCCTCAGTGCGCACACGCTGGTCTCTTCAAGACCTACACCAGGCTATGTCATAGATTTTATTGGCGTGGTATGTACACATTTGTGCAAAAGTACATTCGCTCTTGCACAGAATGTCAACGCCGGAAGCCTGATCCTTGCCGCCCTTCTGGACCAATGCAACCTTTGCCGTGTCCTTCGCGACCCTTTGACCGGGTTGGGATAGACCTCTACGGGCCTCTGCCATACACAACTGCTGGCAATCGCTGGGTCATTGTAGCGGTGGACCATCTCACGAGGTATGCAGAAACGGCCGCTCTGCCAGCCGCGACGGCTCGTGACGTTGTCTCCTTCCTCCTGCAACGCTTCGTTCTACGTCACGGCGCTCCCCACGAACTCCTGAGCGACCGTGGCCGCGTCTTTCTCGCCGATGTCATTCAAGAACTTCTCGCTGAATGCCGCATTATTCATCGCTGTACCACCGCATATCACCCGCAAACAAACGGATTGACAGAACGCTTTAACCGGACTCTTGGCGACATGCTTTCGGTGTATGTCGCCTCCAACCACACCAACTGGGACCTCATCCTTCCCTATGTCACGTACGCCTACAACACGGCACCACAGTCAACGACGGGATTTTCTCCCTTCTTTCTTCTATATGGCCGCGAACCATCATTTCCCATTGACACTATTCTCCCTTACCGTCCCGACTTATCAGAGGGTACACCGGTTTCTGAAGCCGCCCGGTATGCAGAAGAATGTCGGCAACTAGCTCGCTCCCTTACAAGGCAAGAACAAGCGCTACAGAAATTTCGTCATGACGACGGGCGCCCCCACCACCAGTTTTCGCTTGACGCTCTTGTTTGGTTGTGGGTGCCTCCTACTTCGACACAAGGTGTCTCCTCCAAGTTAGTGTCCCGATACCATGGACCTTACCGGGTTCTACGCCAAACTTCTCCGGTGAACTACGTCATCGAACCTCTGACGCCCCCTACGGACCTGCGTCGCCGAGGCCGCGAAATTGTGCACGTAGACCGGCTCAAGCCGTATCACGAGCCCTTCGTCCTCACGACGCCTTAGGCCTCTTGTGCGGCTCCGTCTTCAGCGAGGGGGGAAGTTGTAAGGAAGAAGTGCGCCGTGCCGAGCTCGGCAGCCGGATCGCCAGCGCTACGGAAGTGGGGCTCGGGCTAGACGCTGTTCCGGTTGTGACTGGCTAAGCCTACGTTGTTGCGTCTTCTTGTCCGCGTTCTTCGTGTCGTCCACAGCCGTGTCGGACTTCTTTGCCAACACATAATTTAAGTATAGATGAACTTAATGAAATTGTCACAAACTGCATTATTTCTGCCGCGCTCCTGGCCATACCTCAATCTTCTGGAGTGGTGAAACAAAACCACAAAACCTGGTATACAAAAGAATTTAGATTAGCAAAAGAGAAACATAACAAAGCATGGGGAAACTTTCGAAGGTACCTCACGCAGAAAAATTTCATAAACTTTAAAAAAGCAAGAGCACAAGCCCGATATATCCGCCGTAGAACCGAAAAGACTTCGTGGCAAAATTACGTGACTTCCATAAATAGCTCAACCACATCAAAAGAAATGTGGGAGAAGTTTGGTAAATACTCCCCTTTCACACTTCCCCCTCTAACAGCCCCTGGTATACAGACAACCATCGAAGAACAGGCAGACATTTTAGGTGAATATTTTTCGGCAGTTACCAGCTCATCAAACTACACAGAATCATTTCTTACGTACAAAAACACAGCCGAGAAACAGACTCCCTACAAGTGGATATACAAATGAACCATATAATAAATTATACACAGTTCAAGAAATCAACACAGTCTTGCCCAATGGTAAACAGACTGCACCCGGCCCTGACGGAATATACTATCAAATGCTGTCCCACCTCTCTGAACCTGCCGTAGAGGCACTCTTAAGTTTTTTTTAATAAGGTTTGGGTATTGGGTAAACTACCCGAAGCCTGCAAGAAGGCCATCATCGTTCCATTTTTAAAGTCCGAAAAACCACCAACCTCTCCCAGTAGTTACAGGCCCATAGTGCTCACCAGCTGCCTTGCAAAATCCTTTGAAAGTATCGTGAATATGAGATTATACTTCGTGCTAGAGGCCCGTGAGCTTCTCCATGTCCATCAGTGCGGTTTCAAAAAGGCATGCTCCGCAACAGACCACCTGGTTCGCCTTGAAAATACTGCCCGCGAAGCCTTTATACACAAACAACGATGTCTTGCTGTTTTTTTTTTCAATTTAGAGAAAGCTTATGACACAACCTGGAGGTACGGAATTCTTCACGATTTCGCTGAACTTGGCATTCGTGACAGCATGCTGAACTGCCTAAAAGACTTCCTGTTAAACCGTTCATTCCATGTACGCCTCGGCTCAACCCTGTCGAGAATTTTCATTCAAGAAAATGGAGTGCCCCAAAGGAGTGTTTTAAGCACGACCCTCTTTGTTGTTAAAATGAATTCAATCAATAAAATAATTCCAAGGTCAATTATGTATTCAGTCTATGTCGACGATCTTCAAACAGCTTGCACGTCCTCAAACATACCAACATGCGAAAGACAAGTGCAGTTAACAATAAATCAACTTTCAACGTGGGCTGACCGAAATGGTTTCCGGTTCTCCCCACAGAAAGCAGTGGCCATCCTTTTCTCACTCAAACGTGGCCTACAGACAGATCCTAGACTACACCTGAACGAAGCGGAATTGCTGGTAAAAAGTGAACACAAATTTCTGGGCATAACTTTTGACAGAAAACTGACCTTCTTGCCACACATAAAGAACCTGAAGAAAAAACCTTCCCAATCATTAAACATATTAAAGGTTCTTTCACATAAACGCTGGGGGGGGGGGGGGGGGCTGATAGGTCCTGCCTTTTACACATCTACCGTTCGCTCTTGCCTCGATTATGGGTGCATAGTATACAACTCAGCTCGACCGTCCTACCTGAAGCAATCAGATCCAGTACATAACTCAGGTCTGCGCCTTGCAAGTGGGGCATACAGGACATCACCCATAAAAAGCCTATATGTCGAATGTAACGAACCAGCCCTCGAAGATAGAAGAGTCATGCTCACATGTGCATATGTCCTAAAAACCTGTTCACTACCAAAACATCTCTGCTACTCCATAGTTGCGAAGTGCCCGTCTAAGCGGCTTTTTAACAACAAACCGAATGCGACGAGACCCCTTATTCTCCGATTTGAAGAAATTTTCCAGGAATTAGGTATTCTAGACACACTGCGTGATGTTGCTCAGGTACCCGAACCACTGCCACCTTGGCACACCTTTCTCACTGTAGGTGACTACACACTGACACAATTCCATAAAAAGCAAACTCCACGTGAACATAAAATACAAGAATTTTCGGCGCTAGACGAAAAGTACAAAGAATACACAGCATTTTATACTGACGGTTCTAAAACATTACTTTACGTCAGAAGTGCTGTAGTGCAAGATAAATGGGAAAAGGTAGTCAGGTTGCCTCAGTGCGCGTCAATTTTCTCAGCCGAATGTTATGCCATTTCGGTGGCTGTATCAAAAATAGTCGAGATGAACATTCAAAACAGCATTATCTACACGGACTCGCTGAGCGCAATCACAGCACTGAGAGCCAGAAACGTAAGGGAACCTTTCATAGGAAATATAATCCATAACATAATAACTGCTCAAACATAAGGACACGAAATTAAGCTCTGTTGGATACCAAGCCATCATGGAATTAGAGGCAATGAGAGAGCTGACGCATGCGCTGCTCAAGCCTGCCATAAGGATGTGAGTACTGTAAATATACCCTATGCAGATTGCATGAAGTTAGTAAAAAATAAGCTTAAAGAAAAATGGCAGTGTACATGGAATAGCGAAGAAAATAACAAACTACATTTAGTAAAACCTATTCTGGGAGAATGGAGATCATGCAGGCATCAGGAACGTTCTATGGAAGTAATTTTATGCCACCTGCGCATCGGACACACACACCTAACACATAACTGTCTACTGACAAAACAAGACAAACACTTATGTGAGAAATGTGGAGATAAACTCACTGTAAATCACATTTTATTATCGTGCACACAACTCGAACGGCTAAGGAAAAAACATTTTACTGTATTTTACAATGAACGCATTCCCTTCCATCCCAGTCTACTTTTAGGAGATAACCCACTTGTAGGTACTTCATCTATTTTTAGTTTTTTGAAAGACGCAGCGATCCTAAACGAAATATAATATATCACAGAACTAGTAATTCTAAAAATTCTTACCCAGTTTTTTCACGCATGTTATGATGCACCTCACCCATTTTCTCAGTCCTGAGAAGAAGGCTGAGGTCTCCATTTGATTTGTTGGGCTCCTCAGAGTCCTTGTCCGGACAAGGACTTTCGCTGAGGATACCCAATTCTTGAAATAAATTATACCATGTGCTTGGCGCATGATAGCCTGAGTTGCTTATGCGCAATAAAATCCAATACAATACAATACAATTAATGAAAATTAAGAAAAGTAAGGGTCGCAATACAGACCCCTGGGGAACACCTGATAGCACTGACAGGACTGGGGAATCAACAGTATTAGCATAAACAAACTGAGTACGGTTTTGGTACAAACAGAGCAAGGAAAGCTAGTTAAGCACATTAGGATCTAGATTTATTTGGCCAAGCTTAAATAGTAGTAACTGATGACTAACCTTGTCAACTGCTTTAGAGTAATCTAAAAATAAACAGTCTATGGAAAATCCAGAATCGAGCAATGAATACAGGTCATTGGTAAAAGCAAGAAGCTGTAAGAAACCGAAGAACCAGAAACCGCAAGAAAGCCATGTTGCGAGGGTGTAAAAAACTGGTTCGAATCAAGAAAATTAACAAGGTTAGCGAATGTGTTCAAAAAATTTACATGGAACAGATGTGAGTGAAGTTGGAAGGAAATTTGATGAATTGTGTGTTACCCCAAACTTGTGAACTGGAACACTCTTTCCTACCAGCCAGTCTTCCGGAAGGTTAGATCCTGCAGGGACTGTGAAAGAATACATGCCAGAATGATAGAAACAGTATTCAACAGTGTTCTTCAAGAATTTCATACTCATACTGTCAACGCCACATAATGATTACTTTTTAAGTTTCTTATGACGAGGCGAAACCCTCAGAAGTAATAAAAATGGCGTCCGTGTGCAAGTAATAAGGTGATGTCAAGGTATGTTGTTCACTGGTACCTACTGGGCGAGAAAAAGCTTTTATAAATGTGTCGTTTACCACAGACGCGCATTCTATGTCAGGTGCGGGATGTCCTTTCGTCATTTGCAAAGCTACTGCGCTACGTTCCTTGCTATGCACACCACTCCAAAACTTCATAGAATTATTTTTAGCATAGCTGAAAGGCTGCGAAGAAAGAAGAAACATTTAGCTCGTTTCATTTCAGATAAGCAAGTTGTGGTTGCAGATTTATAGGCTGACCAATGTTTATCAGAGCGACATTTGAGAGCAGCGCGATCGAGGCTTTTCTTGCGGTTTGAAAGATGGTTTATGTATCTGTTGTACCACGGGGCGCTCGTATTCCAAAAAGCTTTCTTGATAGGAATGTATTTAAAAGATAGTTCTGAAATTTTCGTATTGAACAAGTCCCAGTTGCTTCGCACAGATCTCTCAAGGTAATAGAACAAGAACACATCTAAAAAAGAGCAGAATTAATTGTTAATCGCGTCGAAATCAGCTTTTTTATAATAGCGTATTGTTTTAAGATGTTTACGCGCGCGTGAGAATGGCAGTAAAATCTTTGCTTGAATAATTTCATGATCACTGATACCGGGCGTATTAAACCCACAAAATAAAATTTCCGGCCATGATGTCAAAACAAGGTCAACAATTAAGATGTATTATTTTTATTATGTATAGGAAACGGAACCCGCTGTGTCAAACCAAAATAAGAACAAATGTGAAGAAAATGGTCCGTTCCAGCCGAGTTAGGCGACGAATATGAGTACGAATTTGACCATACAATGTTAATTGTTTGACTGGCAGAGAATAACTGAGTCTGAGTTAGTCAGTCAGTCAGTCAGTCAGTGACGCTCAAAATCCTTGAACAGGTCAGTCAGTCTGACCGACCGACTCGCAGGCCGAATATGAAAGGATTCAATCCACTTCGAGGAGCCCTTTCCCCACTTCGCTACAGAAGAATTTTTTTCTGCGGCATTTCCTGGGCGCCATACAAGGCGACGTCTAAACACGCGCTACCTTCACACAATTTCATCCAATGTCAGTTCATTTAGGAGCGTAAAACCAATATTTGCGTTCGCGGGATCGCAATCGCAACGGAGCGCTAACAATCGCGACGATAAATAATCGTCGACTTGCTGGGTGCGCGATAACGCTGGCATCCGCTGATACTGGCTCCTATCGAAGGCGATGTGGGAGTTGCTGTGACACCTATTACACCGCTGCCTCGGCACTCAAAAATAAATTTTATCACTTTTACAAGCCAGTTCCGATGTCGTTTAGTTGAATTCCCTCTTTATTTTCAAAAGCCTCCTGCGACCGTTCTGTTGGCTAAACACTACAGAACACACAAGCCAGAACACAAGTTTTGAAGTAATGTGGCCTTGCAATCTGCATCATCAACTTTGAAAAAGCATAAACATAAACAAGCGTTAAATAATGTCTACAGGGCATATTATAGTACTGATAAAGTGCAATTATTCTACAATTTTCTTTTCAAGGATGCCGTTGAGCTACATGTCATGGCCCGCCGTATGTGCTCTATTCCATTTTTATTCGGCAAATTTTCTTCTCAGGATAAGGGTACGGTGTCCTTAATTGACCTAGATAAACGTGCTCTTCACACTTCAAAGATCCTACAGGCTGACTACCATTCATTAATTATTATTATCTTGCCGGGTTATTGAACATTGCCCTTGTCTACCGCATGTTGATTTTCAAACCTACTCTTACACACTGTCGGCTAAGGTCATCAATCAGTTTTTGCAGGTTGCCCAACTGGACACTGTCATCGACGCAGGTTGCTGGGGTATTCGCCGTTGAACCTCATTCTTCCTCCTTCTCAGTCTAATGACTTGATTACTTCTTCCAAGCATGCGTGCAGTGAATAGCCTGGGCGAAATTGCGTCTCTTTGCCTCGCCCCTTTTATGATCGGTGTTTTTCCACTTTTATCGTGAAAACTATAAGGTATAGCTTTGGAGCCTTTATAGATATTTCCTAAGGTATTCACTCCATTTCATTCTACCGATACCAACTTATGGGGTGAGAAACTGGGCGGTTAACAAGGAACTTAGAGAAGAATATAAGGGCCGTGCAATGAGCGATAGAACGAACAAATGTTAGGCGCAACGCTGAAAGACAGGAAGAGAGTGGTGTGGATCAGAGAGCAACTGGGGATAGCCGATATTTTCGTTGACATGAAGAGGGAGAAAATTGAGCTGTGAGAGCCATGTAATGCGTAGGGCAGATAACCGGTGGACCATTAGAGCTACAGAATAGGTTCAAAGGGAAGGGAAGTGCACTCGAGAACGACAGGAAATCGGGTGGGGTAAGGAAATGAGGAAATCTGCAGGCGTAAGTTCGAATCAGCTTGTGCAAGACAGAGATGCCTTCGTCCTGCAGTGGACATAGAAATAGGCTGATGACGACGATGACTTCACATATTGTGCATGGTTTACTGAAAGTCAGTTGAATATTGCAATGTAGGAAGAACGAAACTGAAAGCAATATAGCAAAAAAAGAGTGCGTGCAGAGTGCAAATGCCCATGAATTGTAATTGCGCTTTGCGCAAAGTTTTTCTCCTTTGTATTACCCGCTGGGGTAACTTCGTGGCGCTGCTAAGCACGAGGGCATGGGTTCGGTCCTGGTCCCACTGCAGACGGGGAAGAAATGCAAGGACGGATCGGTGCATTAATGTGCGCAGCTCAGGCGGTAAAAATTATTCATGCATTCAGTTCACTATGGCGTGCCCATAATAAGATTATGCCTTTGTCACACAAAACCCTAGAATTCAATTTAATTTTTGACTGCTTTCCGCACCGTGAACATAGTGACTGTTCCCGTGACGCACGCTGTGCCTAGACGTTCGCATGTCGCCAATATAGCGCGCTCTGGCTTCCATATTGAATGGCGCCAGGCTTAAGTGATGCTCTATTTCTCCCTTCTTTCTTTTGCTGGCTTCTTATTTGCAGTAGCAATTATATGGGCACTCCAAGCGAATTTTCGCTGTCGTCGTCGACGTTGCCCTGAAGTTCCGCTTGTATTTAGGTAAATGTTTACTAAATGGGATGTCATGCTGTAGATGCGGGTTATATTGCTACACTATTCTATCAGTAAAGTTGTTCATACTAGGTCTTACAATCTTGACTAAATTATTCCTCAGAATTTTGAGAAATGTCATGATAAAAAAACACAGCTCGTGCCTTATATCTTACATCTTCTCATATATATACTATTTAATATTGCTACGGTGCATTTAGGCAGTACCGTGCGCGCAACAGGAAGACGAAGAGGAAGCGGTAGCCAGTAGCGCCTACGTGCTCTCTCGTGTCCCCCTTCTTCGTGTGTTGTTTTATTCGGCGCCGTCTTTGTAATCATGCTTAACCAACTAGCCCGCCAACACATGCTCAGCCAATAGATCACAAAAATCTACATCTACATCTAGACTGTCTCCTGGAGTTGCTACATTTGTAGCAGCCTGCTTATGTTATTCGGACGATTTCATCTTATTTTCCTCTACGTTCGACAGACACCTCAGTCGCTTGCCAGCTATTCTTGAAGTCTTTAAGGAGGCTGGCCTTTAACTTAACTCTTCTAAGTGCCATTTTGGACACCGCGAAGTCAAAGTTCTCCGCCACCTTGTCAGTGCTGCCGGTATACATCCTCATAAGATTCACGAAGTCAAGAACTTTCCTGTACATCAGCCAAAGATGTGCGCAGCTTCATGCTCTTCTGCTCCTATTTTCGTCGGTTTGTTAATGTGGTAGCTTCGACGGGGCGGCCGGACGCGGGACCTACGGCGTGAGGTCTAACGGCCGGGGTGCGAGGCGCCGCAGAAGAGTCGGACTACTCCAGTCGGGGACCAGACAAAGAATGCGTTTATTGGGGTGCGACTGTTTTCACAACAAATCCGTGCAGGGGCGGAGCCTCGCCTCGATGACGTATCACCGTTTTCTATGTTTTTTTCTTTTTTGCACCTCTGTTTGGCGGCGCGGTCGGTGTACGGCGCTTCAGTTCGGATCAGCTCACTCCACGTGAGCGAAATGTTGGCGCGCGTACCATATTCGCGGCGCGCGTTTTGTTTCGCTTGTGAATGCGCGGAATGCAACGATGAGCGAGCCACTCTCCCATGGCTACCTGAAGTCAGACGATGAGTTTTTTGAGAGGTCCTTGGCTGCCGTCAACGAGAGGTATGCTGTGCGAACATCAAGAGACCTGAACAAGCCGTCTAAAGGTAAGGATGTATCGACTGCTTCTTAATGTTTCGCTCTGCGTGTAGATTTATCATTGTAAAACGCAGCAGTAATTCTAACCAGGGACGCAACCTGGCAGAACGACTTGTTTTCAGTTGCGGTTAGTGCGCAACACTAGACAATTGATTCATCTTGATTCGCATTTTTGAAGATGGGGTTATATATTGTTCTGGTTACCGGCTCAGAGTTCCCCTAGCACCAATTTAATTCGGTTTGAGTGGAGTATCGTTCTGGTTACCGTGACATGACCCGATCTTCAGAAATTCTGATAAATGTAAAAGTAACTGAACTGTTATTTTTCGGTTTCAGTCATGATTACAACCGCGCATGCAAGGTAACCATGACTACCAGAAAATGAGAAAGTCTGCTGTGTTCTCTTTACATATTTGCTTTGAATTCAAGACAGAGCTGCGCTTGGGCGTTTCTTTTGTATGCATCTGCATTTTTTAATACTGAGAAAGCAATCGTGCGCAACACGAGACATGAATTTCGGTGTGGCTGTACTATGGTGGCTAGAACGGCCACCATAGCTGTACTCCATGTCGTGACACGGCCGTGTGTGCCATCCGTGGTCCTGCTACAAGGCCTTATATTGAACTCTGTAATGAGAAGCTGAATTGTCAGCGTCGAGCTTTTTTGTCGTGTTATGTTAAAATCCCAAGGCCCAACCAAACTGTAACATGTTGGTTTTTTGGCGTTGCTTGCAAGTTGTTACTTAAAACCACAAAAGAAAGTCTGGGTAATTAATAATAATTATCATTATTATGGTTGAGGAGAGCCAGAATTTCTAGCCAGAAGCATGCAGATCTTTAAGTTTATTTGCTGCCCATAAACAAAAACTAAAGCAAGATTCGATATTGCCTTCTGCCATGCATAAAACTAGGCGCCGTCATTAAATCGTCTTTGTTGTTTATTTACAGCCAATGTCGTCTTCTCCACAATCCACTGCGGATGTCAAATCTCTCTGGGGAATGTGCCATTTCGAGTTGTGAAGGAAACGGTCAGTCTGCAAGTTCGGAGTGGAATACTACAAGAAGACTCAGGGAGAAAAAGAAGACCAGGTATGTTACATGGCTGCCCTTGCAAGCATTTCAATCTGATGCAGATATCCAGCAGCCTTCCAACTAAAAGATTGTGTGCAAGCAGTGTAAAGAGGATACTTCGCGACAGTTGTTTTTAACTTATTTTCCCTTATACAATGCCCCTTTCAGGGCCCTCAGGTGGTTCCTAGTAAATGAATAGGTTTAGGAAAAGACCATTATGGCTGTGTACCAGGCACATAGCTGGTGGTTGGAGTGGCCCAGTCCCCCAAGAAATCTTCGGTTTTGCTGGGACGTACTTTGCCACCTCTCCCACCTGTGGCGTTTTCCGCTCCACCCCCACTCGCCCCCCCCCCATTCAGTAGTTGCGAGCCAAACAAAATCCTGGCTATACGTGCCTGGTGTGAACTATGGAAGCATGACACTGTTGTTGTTTGTACTTACCAAAGCCGCATGATGTTACAGTTGACCTGTGTGTCTTTTAACATGCATGTAAGAACACCAGAAATAAATATTCTTTGTTTCATTTACAGGATTCAAGCACCACTGACCACTGACTGGCCGAAGGAGGTGTACGAGAAAAAGTGAATGAACCTCCAAGGCACAAAAAAGAGGGTTCATGAGACTTTTCCCCTTTCCGTGGAGCGCCTATGTAGTACGCACCATACGAACGACCGATGCACTATACCTCAAGTCGCATGTTTTGGTTACATGATGGGCAAAAACTAGACAGCTCAACATTGACTGTTTCGAGTTCCACGATACTAAAGTACATGTTGAGACTAATTTAAAAACACAAGCTGATAAATGCTAAGTTTAGACGATTGCCTGTTTTCTTGTGCATTCCTGCTCCTTAGGCAACCCCTTTTTATATCCCCATTCCCATAGGGTGCCATTGAAAAAAGCTTTAAGTCTGGATAATTAAACAGTTCCCTCAAGTCACTAGTATCAGTATGTATGCCTAAAACATTTCACTGAAAGGGTAGTTCTCATAATTGCCCTCGAAAATGGCCAGTTTGCTCAGCCTCTAATACCAGTCACAACTGTTGAAGTACTCTTGGCGAAATTGCTCTATTGTGTAGGTAACCATACTTCACATTTTCAAAATAAACACTTGGTCCACATTAGGCATCCTCTCAAATGTGCTTTATTTACAGTCGATGCATATTACAAGCACGCTACTGAATATTTCTTGAAGTAACCACCAGACAAAAATGCAATAACATGTTTTCATATACAATAGCTGTTATATTAAAACGTTAAAAGGAAGTATAAAAGCAAGAACTTTCATGGAAGTACAGAAGGGATGCAACTTTACAAACAGTTTTATACGCATACATTGAAAGCACAAGCCTAAAAACATATTTTTATAGAATCAATGAATTGAGTCACCGACACGAAACATTAAGGCAGCATTTCTACACATACACAGCCGTTGCCAATGTGGCAATTAGATGACTGTAATGGAGTCTAGTATAAAACATAGCATATTATTCTTAATATTCAGATACCTGGATTGGGAAGAATTGGTGATAAGAGTTAATGGAGAATACCTTAGTAACTTGCGATTCGCGCATGATATTTCCTTGCTTAGTAACTCAGGGGACCAACTGCGACGCATGCTCACTGACTTGGAGAGGCAAAGCCGAAGGGTGGGTCTAAAAATTAATCTGCAGAAAACTAAAGTAATGTTTAACAGTCTCGGAAGGGAAGAGCAGTTTACGATAGGCAGGGAGGCACTGGAAGTGGTAAGGGAATACATCTACCTAGGGCAGGTAGTGACTGAAATAATCACAAGAATAAGAATGGGCTGGGGTGCGTTTGGCAGGCATTCTCAGATCACGAACAGCAGGTTGCCATTATGCCTCAAAAGAAAAGTTTATAGTAGCTGTGTCTTACCAGTACTCACGTACGGGGCAGAAACCTGGAGGCTTACGAAAAGGGTTCTTCTTAAATTGAGGACGATGCAACGAGCTATGGAAAGAAGAATGATAGGTGTAACGTTAAGGGATAAGAATAGAGTAGATTCGGTGAGGGAACAAACGCGAGTTAATGATATGTTAGTTGAAATCAAGAAAAAGAAATGGGGGCATGGGCAGGGCACGTAATGAGGAGGGAAGATAACCGATGGCCATTAAGAGTTACGGAATGGATTCCAAGGGAAGGGAAGCGTAGCAGAGGGCGGCAGAAAGTTAGGTGGGCGGATGAGATTAAGAAGTTTGCAGGGACAACATGGCCACAATTAGTACATGACCGGGGTAGTTGGAGAAGTATGGGAGAGGCCTTTGCCCTGCAGTGGGCGTAACCAGGCTCATGATGATGATTATTATTCTTAAAAGCTCTAAATAGTCTAAAAAATATTTCCACATATTTACAGATGTCCAAACACTCTGCTTAAGCCCAAGTTATACATGGTAAAAATTGGGTTTTGTAAAGTTCGCAATTCCCTAAAAAATAAAAAAAACACTGAGTGGCAATCTCAAAAGTTTTCCCCTGATCCTTTCCTAGCAGTCCGAGCCAAAGCTCCTGTGAAGAATCAACGAATCAATGGCAGAGTGACAGCACACTATTGGCGCCTTCTCTTTGGAAGAGGCTTCAGAGACGAGCATCCCTTTGTCGGTGAGCCCCGAATGTGAAGACCAGAACTCTGTGGCACAGATTCAGCCAACTTACGGAAGGTGACTTGCAATAAGCCCCTAGCCTCCAACAGTGTTTGAACGTCGTGGCAGCAGTAAAGGTGGAAACTGCACTTTTCAAGTTTCTCGGTTATACATTTGCGCAACTTCGAGACTGAGGGGGCTGCCGTCCCAGGAACGATAGCAACATGAACCTCACAAGGCATGCCGGACGCCGCGACGCCCGGGCAAGAGCCATCTCTAAGACCCTGGAGGAAGACTGTTCTATATACAGACGCCTCTCTATCCAAACGCTCCACTAGGGTAATAGTCGTGGTCACCGGGCTAGAAAAGATGCTCACCTGCGCATCAATCTACACTCCGTCTTCGGAGGAAGCAGAAGAAGCAGCGATAGCTCTCGCACTCCTGCAACCTAACGTCACCAAGATCGTCACGGACTCACAAGCTGCATACAAGAACTACAGATCTGGCTGGGTGTCCCTTGCGGCACTAAATATCCTTGGTAAAGCTACGCCGCCTAAACAAGCAATCGAATTAGTTTGTGTCCGGGCTCACTCAGTTGAGGGCAATGAATATGCTCATCAACAGGCCCGAGCGCTAAACTCCCGGGCCAACGAGGAGGAGGCAAGGGGATGGCAACCCATCACAAATTACAGAGATATAGTCTAATATTACAGGGACGGCAGGAAGACATTCCCGCACCCCCTCCCCACTCCTTGACCAGAGCCGAACAAACAATATACAGGCAAATCCAGGCATGATCCTTTCCCCACCCCTGCCTCCAGAACAAAATATACCCAGAGAAATACAAGAACACATGTCTTCACTGCAATGCATTAGGCACCCTTCGGCACGTCATAGGAGAGTGCAATTTTTCCATAGACCACCCCCCACCTATACCCATAACTAACCCCTCTGCTATCCCCACCCTTTACGAGCGATGGGAGATCATGCTGTCCAGCCCCGCCCTAGAAGACCAGCTCCGACTGATCCACAGGGGCCAGGCGGCCCTGGAAGTATATGGAGCCCGCGAAGAGGGAGCCACCCTATCAGATGCTTAACGCGTTTCATTTCATAATGGACCAGTAAAGTTGTTTCTCTCTCTCTCTCTCTCTTGAAAAAAGCTTGGCTCATTGGCAAAGGGAATGTCCGGCTGTGATACTGCAGTACCAAGAGCCTGTGAAGACACTTCAGAAGGGCTGGACTCATTGACATGGAGAATATCAGAACCTGTTTCTGATTCTAGACAGCTTCCAAGTGTAATTTGCGGTCGACTGATGTAACTCTGCGGAAGAGAGGAAAAGCGCCGCCTGTCGCTGTACTTAAAAACAACACAAAAGTGTTTGCATGGGTACTTGTGCTTTCTAAAGTCAGGGCAGGTACACGATGGCTTGGTGAAGTCGACTGTGTGCACATCAACATCACTTCTTTCAGAATGAACCAAGAACATGCCTTCAATGGGCAGCTCTTTCATGTCCGTGTGGGTGTATTCCTCTGCGTTAACGAGCCGTCTCAGCATATGTTTAACAAACCCGTGAGGCCGGTTGTGCAGGTATGCAGCAATATTTTCGCTGTACTGTCTGTACACTGATGACTGCCTCGTTGCTGCCTCATGGAATTTCACTTCTTTGTCGGGAAGGTAGCCATGGACGACAGCTGTGATTAGGGATGTTAACGGTCGTTTCCCACTGGCACTTTTCACATACTGTGCCTTCAACACCCTGTTTTGGGCCTCAATGCCGTAATTGTTGGTCAAGACAACATAAAACGCCAGCCTGTAACACATGACCCACAGCTCCTTTACAGAGAGCCACACTGCTTTAAAGTAACTGCGGATTTTTTTTCATTTTTCCGATACTCTGAGGCGACAAGGAGTTCAAATGCCTTGTCAAACTCATCCTGATTTGAAGCACTGGCTAAGCGTTTCATGAGTCTCAGGGCCTCATCCGGAACGGATATGCTGTTTTCCTTTCTGCGCAGCCACCTTTTCCATGCTTGTAGTCTATGGAAGTCACAGATGGAGATTTGACTCTCTGGGAACACTTGCTTGATGGCACTTATTTCTGCTTTGCTGTAATCTACCATCCAGTACTGTGGGGACCAGTTATCGCACCAGTGCTTGAAAACGTCTAAAGCATCAGCGATACAGCGGGTCGTCTCAAACTGTACGATAAGCACACCAGCTGCTGTGTATCCCGACGGTGTTATCACAACAAGCAAGAAAAGTGGTAAGGCATAGTCACTAGTCTTGTGTGTTGCATCCAGGCAAACTTCTGAGCCTCCATACTTTTTAAGCATGTTTCTCATGAATTTTGTCTGGAAGCAGAAGAGCAACGTGTCTTCACACTCGCTGGCAATGCTCCCTTCCACGTAGTTCGAGTCGTTGCTACCCACGCAGCTGCGTGCTGCATACGGCCGATAGAAAATGGAGGATTCGGGTTGCTCACCCCTGATCTTTTCAATAAGGATGCTAGCATTCTCTTGATCAACTGTGCTGAAGTGGTCTTAAGAACAGCTTGGATCTGGTTGCTGATATCACGATGTGTTGGGAAAAAGGCCCTGCAGCTGCTATCAGGCTTTTCCTTGTTTGCAAAAAGTACGTCGTGCACGTAATAGTGCAGGCACTTTTTCATATCTGATACAGATGTATTTCCTTACCTTGCCAACATTTGAATTCGCTCAGCAATGTTCCTGTCCATGTTTTGGCTAAAAGCTTCCATGTCCTCGAAACCATGGCTGCGATGGGAACTGCAGTTGGCAATTTTAATGCATATCCGCGTCTCTTTGGTCATAGTCTGCTGCTCTGCGTCAAGCGCCTCCTGTAGCTGCTTGGCCTTGTCTGCTTTCAGCCGACCTTCTTTTGTCTGGCCGCATGGCTGGGGAAGGTCCACCTAGAAAGTAGGCATTGTTACGTATATTGAGCATACTTTATGGTTTAAAACAGCGCGACAAGATGAGAAGAAAGTGAAGACGAGACAGAAGAGAGCGCTGAACTAACAACTGGAAATTTATTTCCATTTGTCCATTATATATACACGTGGGAAATACCAAAATAAGCAGAGGGCGAAAGATAAAAAGAGTACAACACATACAGCTTCGGCTTGGATGCCGAGACTGTATGTGTTGTACTCTTTTTATCTTTCGCACTGTTTCTTTTTTTTTTTTTGCTATTTCCCACGTGTACTCGTATGTATACTGGAAATAGTGGAAATAAACTTTCTGTTGTTAGTTCAGTGCTGTCTTCTGTCTCGTCTTCAGTTTGCCCTCATATTGGCACGCTGTTTTAACCCATAATGATCATTGCTGTTTGAGCTAGCTGGTTAACTAGCTCAAACAAACCTTTCATTGAGCACACGTCAACTAAGTCTAATGTGCCCCATCTTATGCCACGACAAATTTGTCAGCACTGTGCACCAAGGGCAACAGGAAAAGCCGATATTAGGGAGTTTTACAAGACCGTTCTTTAGCCCTGATGACGATACCATAACGATGCACAACGCGTGTTCAAGGCTGTCAGAGGGGAGAGGAGGCATCCTTATCGGATCTCTCTACTAAACCTCCCTACTATCACCAGAAGTAGAAGCAATGATAGTGGACATCAGCTGCAAATTTCTCACGAGCCACTGCAAGGACAATGTAATAATTTTTGAAAACTGCTTGTTTCGTGTCAGCTTGCAGACCTAAATGCCATGATAAAGGTGCCCAGAAAATAACCCGCAAACATTGTTTACTTCTGTTTGCATCTTAAGTACCTGCAAATCTGGGTACAATTCAATCCACTTCAAATTCATTGTTGCTGCACACCCTTTCTTATTTGTGCCTTGGAGGTTCATTCGCTTCTTCCCGTACACCTCCTTCGGCCAGTCAGTGGTGCTTGAACCCTGTAAATGAAATCAAGAATATTTATTTCTGGCGTAAACCTAAAGTAACCTAACCTAAAGTAACCTAACCTAAAGTAACATAAAGTAAATCCTCTTTACACTGCCTGAACACAATCTTTAAATTTGGAACGCTGCTGGATATCTGCATGAGACTGAAACGTTCGCAAGTGCATCACCATGTAACATACCTGGTCTTTATTTTTCTCTCGAGTCTTTTTCTGGTGTTCCGTTCCAAATATGCAGACTTTGACGGTTTCTTTGACAACCACAAACGGTGTATTGTCTAGAGAAATTCTGCACCCGCAGTGGATCAAGGAGAAGACGACATTGGCTGAAAATAAACAATAAAGACGGCTTAATGAAGGTGCCTAGATTTATGCATGGCACAGGACAATATCAAATCTAGTTTTAGTTTGTGTAATTTAATGGCAGCAAAGAAACTACGACGCGCTGCCTCTAGCAAGAAAATGTGGCTCTCCTCAACGAGAATAATAATTATTATCGCTATTATTATTAATTACCCCCCTTTTTGTATGGTTTTAAAAAGTGACAAGTTAAAAGCAGCACCAACCTGCTACAGTTTGGTTGGGCCTTGGGATTTTAATATAATACGACAAAAAGCTCGACGCTGCAGCTTCAGCTCATATACAGAGTTCAACATCAGGCCTATGCCTAGCTCTAGACGTCCAATTCACACTTCTAACAAGACCACGGAAGGCACACACGGCCGTGTCACGACATGGAGTACAGCCCCACCGCAAATAGGGTCTCGTATTGCGCGCGATTGCTTTTTCAATGTTAGAAAAGAGTGCAGATGAATACAAAACAAACGCCCAAGCGCAGCTCTGTCTTGAATTCAAAGCAAATATGTAAAGAGCACAGGGCCACACCTTTCATTTTTTGTAATCGTGGTTACCTTGCGTGCGCGGTTGTAATCATGACTAAAAACCGAAAAATAACAGTTCAGTTATTTTTACGTTTATCAGAATTTCTGAAAATCGGGTCATGTCGTGGTAACCAGAACATCCTCCACTCAAACCGAATTACATAGGTGCTAGGGGAACTCTGAACCGGTAACCAGAACAATATATAACCCCATCTTCAAAAATGCGAATCAAGATGAATCAATTATCTAGCGTTGCGCACTGCAACTGAAAACAAGTCGTTCTGCTAGGTTGAGTCCCTGGTTAAAATTACTACTGCGTTTTACAATGATAAATCTACGCGCAGAGCGAAGCATTAAGAAGCAGTCGATACATCCTTACATTTAGACGGCTTGTTCCGGTCTCTTGATGTCCGCACACCATACCTCTCGTTGACGGCAGCCAAGGACCTCTCAAAAAGCTTAAGCTCATCGTCTGACTTCAGGTAGTCATAGGAGTAGCCGTCTTCATGATGATGTAACCCTTGGAGGTACTTTTCGATCACCTTCTGTCGGTCAGGAGGCTCGTTCATCGTTGCATTCCATGTGAAACAAAACAATGCACGCTGTGAATATGATAGGTGCGCCAACTTCTCGCTGACGTGGAATGAGCTGATCCCACGGAGGAAGGAAACTCAGGAGAGGCCCTGACCTCACTCTTTGTGAAGCTAAAGTGAAGCCGGAAGTTCGCGTTGCTCATGGCGGTGCTCCAACTATCGGGCCAGCTCTCCTCTCTTGCTTACATTTCTCGCGAAACCACGCCGCGCTGAGCGCAACCGTGGGGCTCGGACGCGCGCGCTCCGCAGCAATACTAAACAATCGTTAGCACGTTAGCATGATTCCGCCAAAGAGGGCAATATTTCCCGCGGATATTCCTTCGTCCGGTGCCATTGCCGTGGTGCGGTACATTGCATACAGCCTTACATGCGCGTTCATTTCACGAACTTTAGTCCCTCGTGTCCCACCTGGCAGCAAAATCCGGGAGAGCACGGTCCAGCTAACGCAGCGCAACAATACACGGAGACCAACACTAACCTGCCCGCACGGCGCCTTTACCACGGTACGAAACCTACAGAGCAACACGCGTGAGCGCACAGAACCAAAACAAAGCCGCCATTGTGGCCCGAAAGGCGTGGCCGCCACGGCAAAGAAATAAAATTTCAGCAAAAAAATAGGAGAACCTACTACGTCATTTCCTCCACACTTTTCTCCTAGCGCGCGAAGGTGGTAGGGCCTCTCCTCAGTTTCCTTCTTCCATGGCTGATCCGAACTGAGGCACCTCACACCGACCGCGCCGCCAAACAAAGGCAAAAAAAAAAGAAAATGGTGATACGTCATCGAGGCGAGGCTCCGCCCATGCACAGATTTGTTGTGAAAGCAGTCGCACCTAGTCGCACCCCGTTTATTGCGGTGAGGGGAAAGGGAATACATCAGGGCATACTTACAGCGTTAGACGTGGAGTGGCGCCAGCGGTCATAGGATATCACATTACCTCTCTCTTGAAGGGAAAATGCGCCGCGCACTCTCCTCGCGTAAGAAGCAAGAGCCATGACTAAGGTTTGACTTATGAGCGTGCATCATTTATGCACTTTTGTTGGCGTTAGCGAAATAGAAAAATAAACGCAGTGGAAATGCGGCACACTACATACCATGTGTTATTAAAGGGCCCCTGAAACGCTTCGCACAAATTTTGTAGACGCGTTGGGTACAGCTAAAGTGAATCATTCGCACCACAATTTGTGTGAAACGTCTAACATTAAGAGAGCTACGGACGATTACAAGTTAACCTCCTTCACAGTCATGCATTTTCTTCTCAACTCATTCGCCGAGTGATCGGGGCTAAGCTCCGCCTTCACTGGTACTGCGTCATGATGACACGTCGTGTCGTCGGCTTCCAGTTCTCTAGGAGCGAGCGCGCGATGCCTTTCCAAACTCTCCGCCAGCTGCTTGGCAGTCGACCCCTAGTCGACCTCAAGCGAGAGCTATCAAAGTAGCGTGCATTGCGAGCATTCTGTCGAAGTGCCGAACGTGTCTGGTATTGCTGTAACCAGGGGCAAGCTGGGCGTTTCGGTTGATGGTTTTAGGCATTAACTCAAGCTGATGAAGGAACTTTAGCGTAGACGTATATGAGCGGCCTCATCGGTCTGCATGGTCCAGCCACTTGTTGGCGCAGAGCTTAACCACCCAAACAAAGCGCTAATATTGCTCTAACCTAGTGTAAAATATTTTAAACATTTACAAAAACAACGTGTTGATGATTACACTCCTGCGAACATTTTACACCAGCAGCAAACACATTTCGTTACTGCTACTGTGTACGGTTGAGATTTGCCACCAGGTGGCTGCACCGTGCAGACCATTCAGGTCAGTGGGTCTCCTCGCATTGGGCACTCACGGGAATACTACAAATGAAGCTGTGCAAGATGATATGGGCTAGACTAGTTTTGAAGTGGGGGAAGCTCGCAGTAAAACTGAGTATGAACGGCTGAAGGATATGGAAGAAAGCAAATGGGCTGGGAGAGTGTTCAGATATCTGTACAGGAAAAACATTAATTCACAGTGGAGGAAAAGAACTCGGAAGCTTACCAGCAAGTATGCGGCCTGTAGGGTGGGAAACACAGCAACAAAGAAGGTCAAGCGGAAAGTCAGAGAGGCTGAAATAATCTCATGGGTGGCGGCAATGGAAAAGAAACCTGCCATGAATAACTACTTAAGAGGAAAAAACAAAATCAGGGCACAATTTATGATAACTCAAAGGGAAGCTCATTACTTTTCGAAGTGCGATCGGGATGCCTCAGAACACGCACCTATAAAGCGAGATATAAGACGGAAAAAGAAGCATGTGCTTGCTGCGGTAAAGCTAGGGAGACTATGGAGCATGTTTTATTAGAATGTGAAGACGTCTACCCAGCCGTCAATTTAGGCGCCACTGGCCTTCTTGGAGCACTTGGGTTCAGAGAGAACAGTGGAAAAGTAAACATGTCCGCAATAGGCATTAGTAAGAGGCGCTTAGAGGGTTGGTCGAAGTAAGGTAGGGAAACGACAAAAAACGGAGACGTACAAAAACACAGTTCGAAATAGGGGATCAGAAAATTTGGGTGGGGTAGTTCATAGTGTTTTTTTCTTCTCTTTTTTATTGTTTAACCTAGCTAGGACATCAGGCAGTATAATAGCAAGAGCTTGGTGGCGCAACCCATCGCCCTGTTCCAAAGGGAACGCTCATAACATCCATTCATCCTTCCATCTATCCGTCACATTTGCGCTTCTGCTCATCCCGTTAAACGGCACAGTCAAACAACCAGGCCCTGTCCCCTTGCGCTTGCGTTTGCCCTAATACCGGCCTCGCGAAACGCTATTGCGTTAGTTATCTTCCCGTGTAAAGTGACGGCCTCAAAACGCGCAAATCCTGGCGTCGATCGGATAGCGGCAGTCAATGCGCTGCAGCCTGTTCTCTCGTCTGTTCCTTGCAGAGGGACACGATGTCGCAGCTTCACGTATTGCCAGTCGCTACGTTTGCATTCCACAACGCAGCAAAGTCGAATCATAGTGCTCGCGAAAAGACTGAGACCGACTCTGACCGCGGAGCTCTCGTCAAAATGGAGTACGTCGTAACACAAGCAGACGACGCTTGCTGTGTGCCGGAAGTGCTTAAGTGAGAAATTGTTATTGTGCATTCTCTTTCTGTTACTTTCTTTTTATATAAACAAATTAACTAACATACCGACTATTAAGATCATCATTTGTTCACCATAAAGGTGGAAAAATTAGCGATGACACGCCCTGGCAGCCAATCGGATAGCTCGTTCCAAGGCCGTCATATGAGCGATTTACGTCGTATGGGTGGGGACGGCTGAAAATTCCGCCGAGCAGTGTGCTGCAATGGGCAGCGATGTACATTTTTAAAACCTTGTAACAAATTACACGCTTTACGTGGAGCACGTAGATGCGTCAATTAATGATCGGAAGGACCTACTCTAACGACTAAGTACATTTTTACAATATCGTCAAAATCGTTTCAAGGTCCCTTTAACTTGAAGTGAGTTGGGACTGTAGTGGCTGATGCTGCATCGGTGGTAGCAGAAACAAGCTGCGCCCGAGCAGGGGACTGTCGATGAGCTCGGTTCCTCGAACGGCCAACTGAAGCGTAGTGTCCCACTTTTCCACACGCACGGCAGGTAACGTGCTTGGTCGGACATCCTGGATCGGATGCGATGGGATGAGGTGAACCACATCGGTAGCAATAGGGCTGCAATGTCTCGACTGGCTTCGCGGAGTTCGGGCCGGGCGCCATGTTGTCCGGCCTCCCCAGGTTGCCACTTTCCTCCACGCCATTGGGCGCCACCTTAAACCCGCCGGGTCGAGGGAGAAGGCTGTCGGGGACCGCCATCTTGCGCACCCGGGCGAGGAAGGTGATGGACAGACGAGCTCTTGGAAACTTGAAGTTCCTTGTCAACTTGCTCCACGCTTCGCCGGATTTCCTTGGCTTTCTTGGGCGTGAGGGACGATCCTTCGTAGAATAACCTTTCTCGTATTCTTGCTGATGCGACGCTTTGCAAGATTTGGTCGCGAAGGGACTCGTCGTGCCAAGCGCCGAACGCACAAGCAGGCGCTAGCCTTTGTAATGGGGTAGCGAAGTCCTGAAACGTTTCCCCTGGTTGCTTTTTTTGTCCCTGAAGATAATACGATGCACCAGGGGTTTGGTGCTTTCTTCATAATGTCGGTAAAAGATGCGAAAAACGTCTTCGAATGTTGCAGTTGTCAGGTCCGTTTGTGACACCACGCCGTAGTAGAGACGCTGCCCCTCAAAGCCCAAGTTACTGAGTAAAATGGCTTTCTTCCTCTCGTCTTGTAGTGCCTCGCCTCCGGTCACCTCGTCGCCAGTTTGTAGTAGGTGAATGGCAACGGAATGCGCTGTGCAGCCGGACCTGGCACAGGTACAGGGCTGGCGGCGTCTGGTCAGGACTCGGCTTTCGTAGTAGCAGAACAGGTTCATCCCCGTCGCCAGTTTGTGGTAGCTTCGACGGGGCGACCGAACGCTGGACCTACGGCGTGAGGCCTAACGGCCGGGGCTCGAGGCGCCGCAAAATAAGAGCCGGACTGCTTCAGTCGGGGACCAGACAAAGATTGCGTTTATTCCGGTGAGGGGAAAGCAAATACATCCGGGCACAATTACAGCGTCAGGTGCCAGCAGTTATACAGTATGTAAAATAATTTCTAAAAAAAGAACGTTTACTGATGCTAACTTGTGTTTATTGTACACTTGTGTGATATTTGTCATATTTATGTAGGTATGTGTGTATGTTTATATATATATATATAATATACGTTGCTTTTGCATTCTTATGATATATGCGATTGAGTCTCTGTTAAAAATAATATGCAAGATAACAGAATGTAATTGTATACTGGGAGTTATTTTACACAACTGCATTATAACTAGTTTCTATGTAATATCATGAAAGTGTCTATATGTATTTGTGTTTAAAAATACTCTTATATCCACACATTGTGCGTGATTGTATTGCTACACCAGCGCCACAGTACCTGTCTGGGTGACCGGAGTTTTGTCAAGCCGAAGAAATTTCGGCTTTTTTTCCCGGCTCTCCCCTTTTCACCTTGTATCCAGTGGTGAAAATAAAAATGATGATGATGATGATGATGATGGTGATGATGATGATGATGATGATGATGATGATGATGATGATGATGATGATGATGATGATGATGATGATGATGATGATGATGATGATGATGGTGGTGGTGGTGGTGGTGGTGGTGGTGGTGGTGGTGGTGGTGGTGGTGGTGGTGGTGGTGGTGGTGGTGGTGGTGGTGGTGGTGGTGGTGGTTATAACAATTCGAAACGGAAACTGGATGCCGAAACAGGATATCACAGTTAAAAATTTTGCGAATGTCACCCGGTGACTGACTGACCTCAAAAAGGGCGCTGTGTTCTTTTGGGGCCGCGAACAAGCCAACGCCTTCTACACCCTCATCCGCTTGTTGACTACGCTTCCGATATAAAGCTACTTTGACCTATCTGCCCCAACTCAAGTTCGCACTGACACCAGTGGCCATGGCATAGGTGCTGTACTCGCCCAACAGCAAGATGGAGTCGAGCGCAACATTCCCTACGCCAGTCACATCTAGTCTCCTGGAAGGCACAATTTTTCTGTTACCGAGCGCGAGTGCATCGCTCTAGTGGGGCAGTGGATAAATTTTGCCCTTAGTTGCTTGGCCGCCCATTTTCTATCATCACGGACCACAATGCCCTGGGCTGGTTATCGTCACTGCAAGACCCGACTGCCCACCTTGGTCGCTGGGCACTCAGACTTCAGGAGTATTCCTTCGTCGTGATGTACAAGTCCGGCCGCTTACATCTCGACGCCAACTGCTTGTCTCGTCATCCCTTCGATCCACCCGACAACGACGAACAGAATGCAGGCACTTGCATTCTGCCCATTTCTGACTTTCCCGACATCGCTACTGAGCAGCGAAAGACGTCTCTCTCCGGTCAATCATTGAGCGCTTGACTTGAGGACAATGAGATCGCTCAACCAGAATGTTTGTGCTCCATGACAGCATTCTTTATCGACGCAACATCTGCTCCGATGTACCAGATTTACTTCTAGTTGTCTCTCGTCATCTCCGTTCTACTGTTCTTGCTGAGTGTAGTATAGTGTCGCCCCCTGCCAGATCTCTGTGTTATCATACATTTATGTTTTGTAGTAGTTTAGCTAGATGGCGCACCCCCCTTCTGTCATGTTACGAGCTGGGACCAATCAGGAGGTGTCATCTGGCGTGTGAAGTCCTTTTTAGTAATAAACGGCCGCGAGCCGGCTCAGTCCTAGTCCGGTTTTCATCAGGAGCAGTTAGCTCCGAGTCTCCCTCACTGCGTTGGCGCTCGCCGCGCGTTCGCTGGGCGCGGGCCCCCACTTGCCTGCCGCTGCCGACACAACATCTTTTGGCGATGAAGATGGGATTCCCGCTGCGGTTCCGACCGAAGCCCCGGGAAACCAACGAGCTTCGTAAGTGAAGCGACCCTTCCTGTGTCTGCACGGCATGCAAGCGCCGCCGACGCACTTGGCGTCGCGAAGTTTCCGAGCCTAGGCCTGCCCGACCCCTTTGTTCTTCCTTGCCCCATTCCTGCTGCGAGCTCCGGCTTGTCTCCTGTACTGTCTCCTGCACGCTACCTGGCATAGTGTCTTTTACGGCGAACCTTCCCGTTTTTCTTGAAGTGCCCGGACCACCGTTAATTCCATGGCATCGATGGAAAAAAAGTTTTCAGGCCCACCTCGAAGCGGCCGGCGGTGGCGACTGGACGGACGCGCGACGAGCGTCCGCGCTCGTCAGCGCTCTCGGGCGTGAGGGACAACGAAAGTACTTTACAGACGAGGAGCAGGAAGCAGCAAGGCAGTCGCCCGGCGCAGCGTCACCGTCAAGCAAAGCAGCAAGGCAGTCGACCGGCGCAGCGTCAACGTCAAGTGATGCAGTCCCGCCAGCGTCAGAGTTCCAGAAACTCTTGCAGAGGCTTGACCGGCTGTTCGCCGCGTCAACAAATGTTCTGGCGGAGAGGCACGAATTCACCAGTCGACGGCAGTTCGAGGGAGAAGGATTCCTGGAATTCGTGACCGCATTGAAGGAGAAGGCGGTACAGTGCAACTTCGGCACAACCTACAACGAGCGCGTCCGAGACCAAATAATACATGGGGTAGCGAACGTCAGCGTTCGCGAAAAGTTGTTAGCTCATGGCGAAACCCTGTCCCTGGACAAGGCAGAAGAAATTGGACGCTCTTTAGAAGCCCTGCATCGAGCGAACCGCGCGTTCGACTCCAAAAAAATACAAAGAATCGAGGCAGCTCAACTTGGCGCTCCGTCGACGAGCCAAGATGGCCGACTTCTTCCGGGGAGCCGCCAAGATGGCCGACGTAGTCCGGGAGGCCATGAAGATGGCCGACTTCTTTTGGGGAGCCGCCAGGATGGCCGACGTAGTCCGGGAGGCCATGAAGATGGCCGACTTCTTTCGAGGAGCCGCCAATATGGCCGACGTCTTCCGGGAGGCCGCCCAGATGATCGACATTTTCCGCGAGGCTCCTCCGGGACCCGCAATGAAGCACAGGATGCGAAGAAGGACCCTTATTTCGACCGTGGTTCATGCGATCGGTGTGGCAGCACGAAGCATATGGCAACGTAGAGGAATTTTCCAGCAAGGAACCGGCGGTGCAACGCCTGCCACACGTTGGGCCATTTGGCATCAGTATGCCGAAAAACCCGTACTGTTCAGCACGTCTCTTCCGCAGAGACACTGTCTTCAACTTCCGCAGGACAGCCGTCCGCGTCTGTCTTGACGGTGAGCACTTTGGAAGCTCAAAGGGATTTACAAGTCCCGGTCGTGGTTAACGACGTCGCCATGCGGCTGCTCGTGGACACAGGAGCGTCTGTCTCATTGATGACGGCCGAAGATTTTGGAAAGCACTTTGGTTGACAGCACAGACTGTCAAAAACAGCGGTGGACTTGAGGAATTTCTCCAAGCAACGCATCGACATTCAAGGCCTTTTCCAAGCCACTGTCCAGTTTCTTCAAAGGTCGTGCTCAGTCACATTCCACGTAACGTCTACAGGAACATCACTGCTGGGTCTTGACGCCATCCAGCGCTTGGGGATACAAATCGACGGTACGTCGCTGACATGCTGCCTGGCTTCGCTTCCTCCAGTACAGAGCCCCACAGGTGTGCCTCCGGGTTTTGATCACCTCTTCAGTGGCGAGTTGGGACTCGTCAAAAATTTGCGCACCGAATACATCGGCGGCAAGGTATGAAACCAGTATCTTCAAAGTTGCGCAGACTACCCCTGGCTTTCCGTGACCAGGTGACAAAGGAACTGCGACGTCTCGAGGACTGCGACGTCATCGAGCGCGTCGAGGCTTCTGAATGGGTGTCTCCACTCGTCGTGGTGCGCAAAAAGGATGGAGCCATCCGGCTCTGTGTTGACCTGCGGGAACCGAATAAGGCAAGTGTCATTGATGGGTATCCTTTGCCGCACGTAGAAGAGTTATTACAAATGTTTCATGGTGCCACATATTTTTGTAAGCTGGATCTAGCATCTGCTTATCATCAGCTGTTACTGAAAGAAGATAGTAGAGATCTCACTACATTCATAACTCATGAAAGCTTATTCAGGTTCAAGCGTGTCTGTTTTGGCTTGGCATCCGCGCCAGCAGTGTTTCAGAAAATGATGTCACAAATCTTGCAGAGTTGTAAGAATGTTGTCTGTTACCTTGATGACATTTTGGTATGGGGTCGGACAAAACCTGAGCATGATGCTAACTTGAGAGAAGTCTTGCTTTGCATTTCAAACAGTGGTATGAAACTGAATGAAAAATGTGTCTTCTCTGTGAGAAAACTGACTTTTCTGGGCCATAAAATTTCAGCTGAAGGCATTGCGCCTACAGAGAGCAAGGTAAAAGCAATCCTGAATGCGCCTGCTCCTACAGATATTAAGTCATTGCAATCCTTCTTAGGATTAGCTGGTTACTATGCCAAGTTCATTGATCATTATGCAGAACTTGTAGAACCACTTCGCCTCATGCTCAGGCAAGGGCAAAATTTTGCTTGGTCTGATGATACACAACGTAGCTTCAATCAGTTGAAAGCTCGTCTTACATGTTCCCCTGTTGTTAAGGTTTTCAACCCTGAATTGCCTGTGGTAGTCACGACTGATGCATCTGATGTTGGTGTTGGTGCTGTATTACAACAACTGTATGGTTCTAAGCTAGAAACTGTAGCTTTTGCATCTAGAACTTCGTCTGTAGCTGAACGAAAGTATTCTGTAGGAGAGCGTGAAGCGCTAGCATGTCTGTTCGCATGTGAAAAATGACATGTTTACCTCTGGGGTAGACGGTTCACTCTTCGGACTGACCATCAAGCAGTAGTTGCATTACTGTCCGCTGGTGACTCAGGTCGTCAACCTGTTCGCATTTCGAGATGGTCAGCCAGGCTCATGTATTACAACTTTCAGATTGAATATTGCAAAGGATCAGAAAATCTAATAGCTGATGCCTTGTCTAGATTTCCAGTAAAGGATTCGCAGAATGTAGTCCAGGAGGAAGAAATAGTATCCTTAGTTACATCGGTCGTTGACAAGGAAACTGTGCAACTTGCTACGAGCACAGATGAAACTCTTCAGAAGGTCAGTAAATGCCTAGCAGAGGGTTGGCCTAAGAAAAACATAGACAATGCTTTAATAGCTTACTTTCATGTAAATGAAGAATTGTCTTTTGTAGATGGATTACTCATGCGTGGTGATCGCGTGGTAATACCCAGCGTCCTAATACCTACATTTCTACAGCTGGCACATGAAAATCATCAGGGCATAGTACGTACTAAGCAGCTTCTTCGTAAACGCTATTGGTGGCCCCAGATGGATAGCACTGTTGAACAGCATGTAAAGCATTGTCATGTATGTAAGCTGGCAGACAAGTCTGCAAAGCCTCATGCAGCTCCATTGCAGCCAGTCGAATGACCGAGCGGGCCTTGGCAGAAATTGGGAATGGACATCATTGGCCCATTAAACACGTCCTACCCTAGGTATCTAGTCACCCTAGTTGATTACTACTCCAAGTGGCCAGAAGTACTTGGTACTAATTCCATCTCCACAGATGATGTCATTAAGCTTCTTGACTGGGCTTTCAGCCGTGAAGGGTTGCCAGACTCTATAGTTACAGACAATGGTCCACAGTTTGTTTCAAAACAATTCCAAGATTACCTAAAGGAAAAGGGAATCGCTCACTTTTTCTCCTCGAACTATTATCCTCAGGGAAATGGTCAAATAGAAAGGTTCAACCGAGTCATTAAGGAACACCTGCAGGTAGCAAGGCTTGAAGGTCGAGATGCTTCGAAAAGCATTTCAGAATTCTTGGATTCTTATAGGATTACGCCACATGCTACAACGGGTCTCTCCCCAGCTTTCCTACTTCATGGTCGTCAATTTCGTTCAAAGATAGATATTAGCAATTTCAGGTTGCGTAAGCACATAGCGGTGCAGGACCGTTTTCTTCCTCAAGTTCGCGAGAGAGTCTCTCAGAAACAGCGGCAAACTAAACAGTATGTAGACAAACGTAGAGGTGCTCAGGCAACTCGTATCAAGGTGGGAGACACCATCAAAGTAAAACTTGCCAAGAAAGGATTTTTTAAGTACAGTAAACCTCGTACAGTTAAGGCCCAGGTAGGACCATCCTCTTGTACTCAGTGATGGGAAGACGTGGAATGCGTCTAAGTTAACCACAGTAGTAGATAATTCAAAACATAGTACATTGTCCACAACGGATAAAGATTTTTTGTACTCATATTCAAACTTGCATAGTCATTCCGATGACTCGTCTGTCGTGACATCGTCCTTTCATAGTCATAGGCATCAGCTAAATAGTTCGTCTGACTGTATCACTTCCGAGTCTACACAGTCAGCAATCGTTTCTGACTCCGTGGGGGAATCGGTAGCATCCCAGGACTTGTTGGGACGTCGAGAGGAGCTTCCTGGGCAACCCTCTCCAGCTTTCAGCGACAACCACATTCAATTGTCCAACTAGGGGGAGGGAAATAGTAGTGGGACGGCTGGGTCTTTAAAGTCGACCGATACGCGTCGCAACCCCCAAAGTTCTTCTGAGGTACGCACGCGTCCTCGTCGTGACAGAAAACGGCCTCCGTGGCTCGATGATTATGTTTCTTGAATGTAGAGCGTTTTGCCGTCTTCGAAATGCCACGGCTAGGGGCCTCGCTGTGACATTTAGGAGACAGTTCACATGCTTCGTTCACACAGGTATAAAATGTGTTCCTTGTTGCGGTGCAGTGAGTCTTGTGCCGTGTTCCTTGTCAGATTTTGTTTTGACTGACTGCCTGTGTTTTGGTGCCTTGTGTGCATCTGGTACACGTGTGTGTGAACATGGGGGGGGAACGAACTGAATTTGTCCTTGGACTTAAGTGCGCGTCTTGTGTGCGCGTTTCGCTATATGCTTACTTTGTTTCCAGGGGGGGATGATGTAGTATAGTGTCGCCCCCTGCCAGATCTCTGTGTTATCATATATTTATGTTTTGTAGTAGTTTAGCTAGATGGCGCACCCCCCTTCTGTCGTGTGACGAGCTGGGACCAATCAGGAGGTGTCATCTGGCGTGTGAAGTCCTTTTTAGTAATAAACGGCCGCGAGCCGGCTCAGTCCTAGTCCGGTTTTCATCAGGAGCAGTTAGCTCCGAGTCTCCCTCACTGCGTCGGCGCTCGCCGCGCGTTCGCTGGGCGCGGGCCCCCACTTGCCTGCCGCTGCCGACACAATACTGAGCTCCATGGCGCATCCACTGCCGGAAACCTTGGCACCTTCTGCACTTACGACAGAGTTCGACACGCTTCTTCTGGCCAGGCCTTTACCATTCTGTGCGACTTAACGTTGCGGCTTGCGACCCCTGCCAGCGTCGAAAGAGGTCATGTGCGAAGCCTGCTGACCACCTTCATCCAATCGATGTTCCCACGGTGCCTTTCTTCCGTGTCGGTATGGACCTTTTTGGCCCGTTCCCCACATCCATAAAAGGCAAACAAATGGACAGCCGTTGCCACAGACTAAGCGACGCGCTATGCCATTACACGCGCCCTGCCCACCAGCTGTGCTACAGGTGCAGCAGACTTTTTACTTCACGACGTGATCCCTCACCATGGCGCGCCAAGGCAGCTCCTGACAGATCGTGGCCGCTACTTCCCGTCCCAAGTTGTGGAGGACACTTCGTGCCTGCTCCACCGAACGCAATTTCGCAACCGCATATCACCCACAAACGAATAGACTGAGCTGAACGACTGAATCGCACCCTTACAGAAATGTTGTCCATATGCGTTTCAGCAGACCATCGCTATATTGGGACAGCACTTTGACCTACTCGACATTTGCGCACAATTTGTCACGTCATGATAAGACGGGTTTCTCGCTTTTCTGCCTCTTTTTTGGTCGGTACCCCGCTCTGCCTTTTGACACCTTGCTCGCAAGAGAAGAAGGTGGGGAGATGTGCGCTCGCTAAGAAAATTGGGGCAGGGGGAGGGAGGACCAGTTGGAGCACACCTCCTATTCTATTCCAGCTGCGTCAGCTATGTGCGGCCACACGTGTCCTATCTTGGAGGCAATCTACGGTCAGCTAGAAGGCTAGTGGACCCGAGACCCTGCGATAGCTCATGGCTTCGCGTGCGCTGTGCTGCCTTGTTCGCGTTGAAGCGAGAGATAGCACGAAGCGGAATTCGCTCGCCGGCGCTGGCCGCTCTTCATCACGCCAGCGTTCTGACAGCGAGTGTCTGCGGCCATCGACGCAGATGTGTTCATGCTTGTCTGTGCGTGTGACAACGTGCTTGCTAATTTAGTTAGTAAGCGAATATTTACAGCAATTCATGTAGCTGATGAAACGACTGATCTTACTTCGTATAGCCGTCTAATAATTTGCGATCGCAATAAATACTCGCCTTTCGGGCGAAAGTGGCAGTGTTCTTTCTTTCTTAGTTTTCTCTGTAACATTACTTCATCACTGGAGTTTATTCTTGGCTCATCATCATCAGCCTGGTTAGGCCCACTGCAGGGCAAAGTCCTCTCCCATACTTCTCCAACAACCCCGGTCATGTACTAATTGTGGCCATGTCGTCCCTGCAAACTTCTTAATCGCATCCTCCCACCTAATTTTCTGCCGCCCCCTGCTACGCTTCCCTTCCTTTGAAATCCAGTCCGTAATCCTTAATGGCCATCGGTTATCTTCCCTCCTCATTACATGTCCTGCCCATGCCCATTTCTTTTTCTTGATTTCAACTAAGGTGTCATTACCTCGCGTTTGTTCCCTCACCCAATCTGCTCTTTTCTTATCCCTCAACGTTACACCCATCATTCTTCTTTCCATAGCTTGTTGCGTCGTCCTCAATTCTTGGTTAACAACCAAAAAATATTAACAACTCATTAACAACAAATATTTGCCAGACATGTTGAATTCTAATCCTCGGTTCTGCCCTAGCTATTTTGATTCAGTCGAAACCTCAGAAGTCGTGGAGGCATTACGAAATCACGGTGTAGACGAGCCATATGTAAAAATACTGAAAGATATCTATAGCGGCTCCACAACCACAGTAGTCCTCCATAAGGAAAGCAACAAAATCCCAATAAAGAAAGGCGTCAGGCAGGGAGATACGATCTCTCCAATGCTATTCGCAGCGTGTTTACAGGAGGTATTCAGAGACCTGGAGTGGGAAGAATTGGGAATAAATAATAATAATATTTGGGGTTTTACGTGCCAAAACCACTTGCTGATTATGAGGCACGCCGTAGTGGAGGACTCCGGAAATTTTGACCACCTGGGGTTCTTTAACGTGCACCTAAATCTAAGCACACGGGTGTTTTCGCATTTCGCCCCCATCGAACTGCGGCCGCCGTGGCCGGGATTCGATCCCGCGACCTCGTGCTCAGCAGCCCAACACCATAGCCACTGAGCAACCACGGCGGGTGAATTGGGAATAAAAGTTAATGGAGAATGCCTTGGTAACTTGCGATTCGCTGATGATATTGCCTTGCTTAGTACGTCAGGAGACCAATTGCAATGCATGCTCACTGACCTGGAGAGGCAAAGCAGAAGGGTGGGTCTAAAAATGAATCTGCAGAAATCAAAGTAATGTTTAACAGTCTCGGAAGGGAAGAGCAGTTTACGATAGATAGGGAGGCACTGTAAGTGGTAAGGGAATACATCTACTTAGGGCTGGTAGTGACCACGGATCCGGATCATGAGACTGAAATAATCAGAAGAATAAGAATGGGCTGGGGTGCGTTTGGCAGGCATTCTCAAATTATGAACAGCAGGTTGCCACTATCCTTCAAGAGAAAAGTATATAACAGCTGTGTCTTACCAGTACTCAGGTATTGGGCAGAAACCTTGAGGCTTACGAAAAGGGTTCTGCTTAAATTGAGGACGACGCAACGAGCTATGGAAAGAAGAATGATAGGTGTAACGTTAAGGGATAAGAAAAGAATAGATTGGGTGAGGGAACAAACACGAGTTAATGACATCTTAGTTGAAATAAAAAAATAAATGGGGGCATGGGCAGGACATGTAATGAGGAGGGAAGATAACCGATGGTCATTAAGGGTTACGGACTGGATTCCAAGGGAAGGGAAGCGTAGCAGGGGGTGGCAGAAAGTTAGGTGGGCGGATGACATTAAGAAGTTTGCAGGGACAACATGGCCACAATTAATACATGACCAGGTAGTTGTAGAAGTATTGGAGAGGCCTTTGCCCTGCAGTGGGCGTAACCAGGCTGATTATTATTATTATTATTATTATTATTATTATTATTATTATTATTATTATTATTATTATTATTATTATTATTATTATTATTATTATTATTATTATTATTATTATTATTATTATTTCAAGTGTGCATGACGAACATAAATTATAGGTCATGACATGAATGCCACGATGTGCGTGTCATGTAGGTTATGAAACAGCCGCCCACATCTTGGTGCTCTCATGGTCGCTTCATTAATTGGTAGGCTCCCCCGCCCACTGCTTCGCATAACATCGGATCCCAGCGTGGGATCTACTGGCTTTTTTTTTTCTTACGCCCTTGAACATTTCTTTTTCCACAATGCACGGGATTTACAGATACTTGGAACTGCGTGTAGCAATGAAGCGACATATCTAGGCCTAAATTAGTTTTTGCACGAAAGAAATTGTGAATTGTGTTCTTTATTGAAGAGACCAGTCATGACGTGAAATAGCCAAGCAATATAAACACCCGGATGTATACTTAAAGAATTTTTCTTGCAGTCTTTTTAACCATGGGAAATACCGTGCACGTATGGAATCGCAGCCAAACTAGAACATACATCGTTTGGATCATTCTTGTTCTCACTGTCCTTTTGCGGGAAATTGCTCGAAAAATTGGAATAAGAGTTGTATTCACTGCATACATTAAACTTTCCACTCTGCCGTAGAGCGAACAGAGAAGGCTCAAAAATGCGCGATTGGGAAAGAAACTTGCACGATCTTTTATTGGATGCACATGTGAAGTCTTATATAAGATACATTTTTCATGCGGGTGCTGCTACATAGGGCAAGCTGGCCGATGTGTTAATAATACTCACTCAGAGGCTAAGTCGCAGGTTACCTGCCAGATCACAGCAGAAACTATGGCTGCACATCTTATCTTGAAAAATGTACGCTCCTGGGATGCTACCCAGAGAAACGAGCTCTTGAGATAAGTGAAGCTTTACTAATACACGAACATGGTCACCCCTGGATCCTTACATTGCAGCAAAATGTGCTGTTTATCGAATGTATGATAAGCTGCAGGCAACAGCAACATGCAATATGCACATTTTTGTACCTTTTTGCGCATAGGGATTCCTGTGCATTGCAAGTGAAAATGCAATAAAGAATGGTTGTAAATATGAGCTGCTTTCGTTCTGTTCTTCGCGCTGTTTTTACCCCCTTCACGATGAACCAACCAGCCCAATTGAACACACTCCTGCGACAGATGGCCAAAATGCACAAATATCTGTCCATCAGAAGTGTGGGCACTGAATGAGCAAAGCTGACAAGAAAGTTGGCAACCAAATACAGAGTAACTGAAAGAGTAAGTGTACAGCAAGAATTCTTTTAAAAGAAAGTGATCGAAAGAAACCAAGACAATTGGATGCAAAGGGTGGAAACAAAAAGGAAAAGACGATGTAAATACACAAATACAGCAAGATATTATTGGCAGGTGATAGACTGTGACGCATCCTTTGTAGAGGTCACAAAGCACGCACCTGACCTCGAAATCGCTATGCATTTCCGTGAACTTCAATCGAAGTACTCGTGCTCAGAATACTACACAGATGCGTCAAAATCACATGCTGGTGTATCTTATGCTGCTGTTGGTCCCACTTTTTATAAATCTGACGTATTGAACCCGCTAACAAGTATCTTCACTGCAGAAGCCTATGCAGTACTGTCTGCAGTAAAACATATAGATAAATTAAAACTCGACAGAGTAATAGTATTTACAGACTCGTTAAGTCTTGTAAAAGCGCTGATTTCTTTACAAAAGCATACAAATCATGTTTTCATTGAACTTTACTCGCTCTTATGTAATATTTATCTATCACATACACATAAACACATAGTCATATGTTGGGTACCTAGCCATAGAGGCATCGAGGGTAATGTACTAGCTGACAAAATGGCCACATCACTCACATCCCTAACCACTTTTCCTACGGCTGCTGTCCCTGTCACAGATCTTAGGCCTCTGTTAAGAAGGAAACTGCGACAACACTGGCAACGCATGTGGAACGCAGAAACAAATAATAAACTGCACGTTATAAAGCCACAGTTAGGTTTTTGGCCCTCCGCAGCAAGGTCTCGGCGAACAGATGTCCTATTCTGTCGCCTCAGAATAGGGCACACATTTGGTACCCAGAATTTTCTGCTTACTGGAAGTGAACCGCCAACATGTGGTCGATGTGGTGAGAGGCTGACCGTCCTCCACATTCTCTTGGAGTGTCGGAAAGCCGAATCTGAAAGAAAGAAACATTTTCCTCTTACATATCATTATTGCGTCCCTCTTCACCCAGCTATGTTTCTTGGTAAAGAACCGTTTTTTAACACCAAAGTAGTCCTCAATTTTCTAAATGATTTGGTCCTACATGTTATAAGCCTATTAAATTCGTAGCGCATCCTCTTTCCAGAGGATGCCGCTGTGGTAGTTGTTTTGTATAGCACACGCTTCTAGGCCCTTGTGTCTCAAGGGCTCTAACGAGGCCGTGGTGCTCTAGTGAATTTTAGAATCTTAAACATTTTTATATGGTATCATTATTTCACAATGCACCTTGATGCTCATAGTACCACGTCTTTTTTCATTGCCATAATTTTATTACACATAGACTTTATGCACATTAGAGCGAGCATTTTTAAGGCCCCTTTACAGCCACGTCACACCAACTTCATAGAAGTCATAACTCCACTGCAAACTCATCAACACTGGCTTGGCGCTCCTTGGCCATAACTGGCCCTTGCGCCAATAAACACCACACATTCATTCAAATATAGCAAGATGTAAATCAGGATGAAAAATATATGTTCACACAAAAGACGGGGCCTTGCTATTTGAGGCGCGAGTTGGTTGCCTAAGGGCAAGAGCATACCGGAGCAAATCTTCGCAACTCAACAGGATGAGGCATGTGTAGTAAAAGTCCGGAACCGACTGAGCACATTTTAATGGAATGCCAAGATGTTGGAGAGCTTTAGCTTAGGGGACGCAAACTTTCTATTCACTCAGCAAGACCCATGAGAAAGATGTACCTTCCAGACGCGCTGAGATTGAAAGCAGATGGAAGCATTAACTGGTTTACAGACATTTAGAGTATTGGTGAAAAAAAAGTGGGGAAGAGATGGATAGAACCAGAGTCGTTCAACAACTAAAAAAAATATCAAGGAGAAATAGGCAAAATGATAGGCTGTGGTGGATGTAATAAAATCAGAGTAGCTCAAACATGTTAGGTGAATATGGTCACCACCCCGTTTCAAAGGGCATGCCGATCATCATCATCATCTATTAAGAATCTTAGTTTACATACGTGTCTTTTTTCCAATAAACTTCAGCTTAGAGTAAGCGCCCTGTCCTGTTCCTTTCTGTTCTCAGTGTTTGTCTTTGCTACGATTTCATCAGGTTAGGGTGACGGGAGGTGTGAAAACCAGCCGCTCCAAGCTTGCGAAGATGCGCGATCGCGCCGCAGTGGCGATGTCGTGGGGGGCGCGGTAGCTGCTCGCAGCGTCGGTGGCATTCCACTCGCGCCGCATGTTGCATGCTTTCCGCAGGGGCAAGCTACGTTAACATTCAACAAAAATATTGCCCTTCCATGATGTAAGCCTGTAGCAAAGGGCGACCTCCGACCACGGCATCAGCACGCCAGCAAAATAATCCAGCCATGCTGCCAACCATTCTTCGATAAAGCATATTAGGCACGTTTTTATTGCCAATGAAAGTTATCTCTACAAATCTTTGTGATTTATTCATGTAGCCAAGGAGAGTAGCCCGAGATTGTTCCAGTGTGAGAGTGGTATCTTTCGCCAATATTTCGATCATTGTTCTGAAGTTAGCATGTGCTTACGTGCCAGACAATAAAGGGGCACTCACAGACATTAACCTAACTATCGCAAATGACCAAGTGCATTTATGCATTCTTTATTTCTCAATGCACCTTTGAGTGGCACTTATAAGGTCGTGCAATCGCGGCGCCAGTATATATATTCAATGTTGTAGAGAAGTTGACACTGAACTTTGTTTCATGGCTTACATCTACAACACATGCATAACTTCATCATTAACAATTGAATTATTCGTGAGTCTTTAGTGGATGATGACTTACGCTAATCGATGCTTCAGCCTCTTTATTTATTTATTGTTCACTTGCTACTTGGTCGAGTATCTTTAAAATGAAATTAATGCTTGTTATAGTAAAATATAGTAATTAATCAGGTGAGTTCTTTTCAGCGCTTGGCAGCCAGTTTATGGCACGCTACTTACTGCAGTGCGCAGGCTGCTTGCAATATTTGAATGTATGTACATTGTGCTGAATATACGTTAGCTGGCTTTCGACAGAATCAAGTTGTACAGCGACTGTGACGGCTACAGGCAGCCACCCTTCCAAGAGCCCATCCCTTGGATACGTGAGTCAGCAATTCCGCTGCAGCGCTGTCTGTCTCTTGGCACATTGCAGGCATCATTGCATACTTGAGTTCTTTAGGAGAACCCGCTTGCCAGTCACGTTGTCTGCAATATAGCACACCTAGCGAGAATCACTGCGTTGCTCCCCCTGAGAAGTCAGCATTTGTTCCACCACAGCCACTTCTGCTGCCACCACGAGAACTGTAGCATTACACCTTCGTGTTGAACCTCGTTTTGCTGTAGAACCTCCTCTACAGTGCACACAGGCGCTCTGTCCGCCTTCAGGATAGCTCGCTCCCCATTCGGAAATTGTTCTTTGCATGCCGACGCATGAACAAGGGACACTTTGTTCCGGCAACGATTTGTACCGCAAGTTGCACTGAAGCACAAAACACGTGACATGATGTGTCATGATATGATGGAAATGATGGGAAGTAACGCAAAAAATGACCAAAGAAAGGGGCTAAAGTGATGCACAAAACAAGATCGCGCTGATCTTTTTTCTTTCATTTGACGTCATCCTTAATAATTACGGCACGCTAACACGAGGGAGCTTTGCAAAAGCATCTGGAACGGTAACCTATGAATGTAAAGACCCCGATTCTATCAATCTCTTCCTTCCCTTTCTTTTTATTCGAATACTCAAACGCCTCTCGCTTTTCCCGACTGCTGACTAGTACCCGCGCCCCTGACCGTAGTTCAGGGACGCGGTTCCAGGGCGTCCAGTTTTAACCACCCTAATCACGTTACCCTAATCACGGTATTTACTAAGGTAATTGCAAATAGAATCAGGAACACCTTAGACTTCTGTCAACCGAAGGACCAGGCAGGATTCCGTAAAGGCTACTCAACAATAGACCATATTCACACTATCAATCAAGTGATAGAGAAATGTGCAGAATATAACCAACCGTTATATATAGCTTTCATTGATTACGAGAAAGCGTTTGATTCAGTCGAAACCTCAGCAGTCATGGAGGCATTACGGAATCAGGGTGTAGATGAGCCATATGTAAAGATACTGGAAGATATCTATAGTGGCTCCACAGCCACCGTAGTCCTCCACAAAGAAAGCAACAAAATCCCTATAAAGAAAGGCGTCAGACAGGGAGATACGATATCTCCAATGCTATTCACAGCATGTTTACAGGAGGTATTCAGAGGCCTGGAGTGGGAAGAATTGGGGATAAAAGTTGATGGAGAATACCTTAGCAACTTGCGATTCGCTGATGATATTGCCTTGCTTAGTAACTCAGGAGACCAATTGCAATGCATGCTCACTGACCTGGAGAGGCAAAGCAGAAGGGTGGGTCTAAAAATTAATATGCAGAAAACTAAAGTAATGCTTAACAGTCTCGGGAGAGAACAGCAATTTACAATAGGCAGCGAGGCACTGGAAGTCGTAAGGGAATACATCTACTTAGGGCAGGTAGTGACGGCGGATCCGGATCATGAGACGGAAATAATCAGAAGAATAAGAATGGGCTGGAGTGCGTTTGGCAGGCATTCCCAAATCATGAACAGCAGGTTGCCGTTATCCCTGAAGAGAAAAGTATATAATAGCTGTGTCTTACCAGTACTCACCTACGGCGCAGAAACCTGGAGGCTTACGAAAAGGGTTCTACTCAAATTGAGGACGACGCAACGAGCTATGGAAAGAAGAATGATAGGTGTAAGGTTAAGGGATAAGAAAAGAGCAGATTGGGTGAGGGAACAAACGCGAGTTAATGACATCTTAGTTGAAATCAAGAAAAAGAAATGGGCATGGGCAGGACATGTAATGAGGAGGGAAGATAACCGATGGTCATTAAGGGTTACGGACTGGATCCCAAGGGAAGGGAAGCGTAGCAGGGGGCGGCAGAAAGTTAGGTGGACGGATGAGATTAAGAAGTTTGCAGGGACGGCATGGCCACAATTAGTACATGACCGGGGTTGTTGGAGAAGTATGGGAGAGGCCTTTGCCCTGCAGTGGGCGTAACCAGGCTGATGATGATGATGATGATGATGAATCACGTTACCACAACCGGCCAGCTGTCCCTACATTTTTCATGCCGAAGAGCCTTGAATTCTCGACCATGTGCCACTTCCGGTGAGTGGTAATGGCGGCATTCTTTTTTCAATTTCAATGTCAAAAACAAAGAATTTTTTGAACCTTTAAAGACGCCTCCGCTCATTCTTTAAACGCGAAATCTGTCACGGAGGCTGTAAGAGTTGGAGGAAAATCCCACCGCTGTCAACCAGTTGTACGGGTTGTGGTCAGGCATGAAATATGTGGTAGTTGGCCCATGCCGTCGTCCAACTCACCCACGCTTGGGACGTGGTTGTAGGGAGGAACTTGCTAGCTCTCGTCGAGAACTAGGAGTACGGGATTTATTTGCAATATTTACATTAAGACAGGAGATCCATTTCAACAGTCTAGCATGACTCCCAAATGGAGCACGAAAGACGAAGCACACGAGCACACGAGCACAAAGCAGCCGAAAACTGCTGCTTAAAAACACTCTGTCCTCCCTAGATCCCTAGATGAAGGAAAGCTGCTGTTAACCTTCGTCCAATGGGAGCGTCCAACGTCATCGTAGTCGACCCGTCTTTGAGGGGGAGGGTTCACACACTCACTTCTGCACTTTGGTTTCACTGAACACAACGAGGTGAGCAGGTCCTCGTAGACAGGGGTTGATACGCTTGACCTAAACAGGCGCCTCTTGATTCCAGAGCTGACTTCTCAGGTAGCCGCCACGACTGTCAGCAGACTGTGACAAATTCTGGGGCCCGTGAAAACGCACCGCAAAACTCCATTGTCCAGGAGTTCTCTTGCTACAAGTAGACCGTGAAGGCGACAGCGAACCAACTAACAATACACGGTCCGCCAAACGTGGCTTTCCTTGTTGGCGCCGTCAGTTCTCTGAAGGAGGTGCATGGTCGGTTCACTTTGCTGGCGTCACCGGTTCTCCGAAGACGCTCATTGTTGGCTCTCCAAACCCGCTCGTCGCAGCAGGCCGAGAAGAGTTCGAAGGTAGCTTCTCCAAAGGACGCCACCCCCGCAGATCGATCGAAACAACTGCAGCGGGCTTGGAAAGGTTTGCTGGTCAGCACCCCTGCAGGCCGATCGTAACAAGGTACGAACACAATATATTTGTGAATCTAGACTTATAACGCGGCTCAAAATTTCGTTGCACTTGGAATTTAAAGGAGTGCTCACAAAACATTTCCGACCTTTCTTTTTTTATTTAACTTTTCGAAAGTCATCGATAACACAATAACAATGCAAGCAAAAAACAAGGACAAAGCGATGGCAAGCGCTGCTGAATCAGGCCCCTTAACCATCTACAGGTTTCCCCCTCAATTTATTCGAAGCGCCAGCCAATTTATACGAAGCGCTATTCAAGTTAGTCCAACTGCCAGTGATTTTAATCCAAGTGCCACACAATTTAATCCAAGCACGATTGATTTTAATGTAAACGCAAGCAGCATTAATACAAATGTCTAATTTAATTCAAGCATAATGCGACATTTGAATTTCAAGGCAACTGAATTTTTGTGAAAATATTAGGCGTTTATGTTTTAATTCCAAATAAGCGAGCAAAGTGGGGGACCAATAGCGCTCCTCCCACGTGAGTGAGTGAGTGAGTGAGTGAGTGAGTGAGTGAGTGAGTGAGTGAGTGAGTGAGTGAGTGAGTGAGTGAGTGAGTGAGTGAGTGAGTGAGTGAGTGAGTGAGTGAAGAAACTTTATTGCAGGTCCGGCGAGGACTCGAACTCGTCGCGCATCCGGCTAGTCCCACGTCCGGACCGGCAGGTCTAGCCCACCGGCCCACTCGCGGGCACGCCGGACAGCCAGGATTTGCTTTTCTAGAGCGGGACTACGCAGAAGCGAGTCCCACTCCTCCTTGCTGAACTTGGGTTATGTCGACCCGCACTCTCAGAGCAGTTCATTCGTGCATGCCACTTGCGTGCGCATCATGGCCCCACGCAAACGATGACCCGGTGGCGATTACGGCGCATCTTCGTGCATCTACTATCAACGCAATAAACAGTCGGTATCACCCTCGCTGTTCCTGGACCTCGGTCAAGCCAATCAAACACCATCGTCATCGACAGCCGCCTTCACGACAGCTATAAATCCTCCGCATCTGTGCTACCTGTTTCGTGGGCTCAGCGGCTGTGCCTCTATTATGTCCACTAACACGCCGCTCTTCGCCATGCAGGTTGGTTCACCACGCAGTTTATTTGCTAAAAGGACAAATAATTACCACTTGGTACAGCTGCCGAGCCCCCAGTGTTTGTTTTCTATGGCATGTGAGTGCTTTGCTGTTGCGCGTTTCCTGTTGCTGCAATCAGGCGATATTGAGCTGAATCTGAACCTGATAAAGCGGCAGTCTTAGAGGAGCTAAAGAAATTATCTTCTGGGCAGTCTAAACTTCTCTCGGAAGTCCAGGATCTTAAACATCAACTCCTGGCAAGTAATGACGCCCTGATCGAGCTCAGTAGACGTTCACCAAGCGTTGAAACAAACTGCCAGCAAATTGAGCCCTTGAGGCAGCAGCTCGGCACCGTGCAAACCGACACCGCTGAGACGGTTCATCGGGTTTGTAACCTTGAAGCTCGCCTTGATGATGCCGATAATCTTTCTCGGCGCAATAACTTGATCTTTTATGGCATTACGAATACTAATAAATCTGAATCATTTGCTCAGTCAGAAGAACTGGTCATTCGGCTGTGTTCTGACCAGTTAAATGTTTCCCTACAGCCAAGAGAAATCGAGCGAGCGCATCGCCTTGGTCGATACATCCCTGGTAGTAACCGGCCCATCATTGCCAAACTTTCCTTCTTTGAAACAAAAGAAGCCATCTTGTCGAATGGCCGCAAGCTTAAAAACACTTCGTACAGCGTGGGTGAGGATTTTTCTAAGCCGGCACAGAACGCGCGAAAACATCTTGTCGCTTTTACACGAAGCCAATCAGTTCCTTTTTCTCTTCGCTTTAAAACATTATTCGTAGGTTCAAAACGCTATATCTTTGATGCAGCATCCCAATCCGCGAAAGAACTATAGCTACCGCGTTGTCACCAGCATTCGTCCCGACGTGCTCTGCCTGCATGCCCCCCGAGAGTCTTTTTCAATATCTGTTATTTTTACTAACATAAGAAGCTTTCTTCCGAAAAGAGAAGAAGTATCACATCTAGTATCTTCGTCTAGCAGTGACCTACTTATACTAACTGAAACATGGCTTACCGATGATGACACTGGCGGTGAAGTTCTGAGTGAACTACCGAATTTCGATGTTTTTCGTAAAGATAGGCAGGGCACTCGGGGCGGTGGCTTTCTTATAGCAGTAAAAAACATCTAATGTGCTCCACAGTCAATGTGGCCGCTGACCTAGAAATTGTATGGCTTATTCTTCGCGCTAATCCGCAGCTACTACTACTTGGCGTCTGTTATCGTCCCCCCAACAGTAATCTGATTTCCCCCGCCATCTAAATAACACCTTGAAACATTTAACAAAAAAAAATTCCGAACGCTTGCATCTTGCTGTTTGGGGATTTCGATTACCTACATATTATTACGATATCATCGAACGATGCTCAAGGGACGAGCCGCCGCGAGAATGACGACGAAGTGGGTCGGTGCCCTTGGCGCGAGCGAATGTCGGCCTGGCGCTCTGGCTCCAGTCCAGTGTAAATAGCCTGTAAATTGCCTCCTTGGTCTGTGTCTTTCTACACGTAACATTCTGGTGGAGGTCACCGATCCCCGTCCTTGCCACGGAATTCCGGAGTGGTCGGTACATCGAGCTTGTCACCATGCCTCCCGGTGACGAACCCGCCTCTGCAACGGCTTCGGCTGGTCCGACTGCTCCAATCGTCACCGTTGCCCAACATCGCGACCCTGGTGTGTTCTCTGGCCTGGAGAGACAGGACCTTGACGAATGGATCAAGCCTTATCAACATGCCAGCGCTAATAGCAGGTGAGACCCAACCATTATGCTCGCCAATGTCATCTTTTATCTTGCTGGCACCCCATGCGTGTGGTACCAGACGCATGACAACGAGATAAGCAGTTGGGACACTTTCAAATAAAAGCTACTGGAACTGTTCGGCGACCCCATCGGCCGCAAAGTTGCCGCGAGAAAGGCTCTTGCGTCTCGTGCTCAGACATCTACAGAGCCGCACGTTTTATACATCCTCGACGTCTTGGCTCTGTGCCGCAAAGCTGACGATACTATGTCTGATTCAGACAAAGTGTCACATGTTCTAAAAGGCATCGCCGACGACGCTTTCAATTTGCTTGTTTTCGGCAACATCTCGACAATCGACGCCATCATTAAAGAATGTCGTCGCCTTGAACAAGCCGAGCGCCGCCGTATCACACAACACATCACGCGGCTACCCAACACCGCTGCTACGTCGACATGTGAGGGTCGACCGCGTCAGGCCACCACCTGTGACGACGTCACCCGTATTGTTCACCGCGAGCTCGAGGCCGCCTGTTCGGCAGTTTTCTCCACGACGCCTCCCGATCCGCCAGCAACCACGATTGCCATGATTCACGCCGTAGTCAGACAGGAATTTGAGAACATGGGTCTGAGCTTCGTGTGTTCAACATCTCAATCCAGCGTTCCCCAGTTCTCTACCGGCCCTCCTCGTCCCCGACAGTCCTTTTCTACCACATCTCGCCGCAACCCGTCCGAATGGCGTACCCCTGATGACAGACCAATCTGCTTCCACTGCTGTCGCATCGGCCACGTCGCTCGTCACTGCCGCAACCGATGGCCACCACCTCCTCGGACATACGCCACCACTTATTCCCGTACATTTAGACCTTCTGTTCTCTATGCCACCCGCCATACACCCAATGCCGCTGATGCCCCTGCTACGAACCTTCGCTACAGCCGCTCGCCCTCAACTCGACGCCATCAGTCTCGTTCGCCCCAACCCCACCGCTTCTTTTCGCCGCCTATCGCCTCCCGAGACCAGCCGGAAAACTAGGCACTGCAGCTTCTGGAGGCGAAGCTGCGTTGTCGACTCTGCCCTCAAATCCTCTGCTCACGTTAAACACGAACCAAAACCTTGTTGACGTTGACGTTTACGGCTATCCTGTCACGGCCCTCATCGATACAGGGGCACATCTTTCTATTATGAGTGCTGCCTTCCGACGACGACTGAACAAGCTCCCCACCCTAGCGTCCGCACGCGTCGTCCGCGTTGCGGATGGCGGTACAGTGCCTATCATCGGCACCACACTCCTGTCCTCTTCTCCGTGATTGCTCATTGCCCCCACGACCTCATTCTCGGCCTCGATTTTCTCTCCGCGCATTCTGCTCTTATTGACTGCTCTTCCAGTACCCTTCGCCTTGAGTTGCCGATTCTCGCAGAACCTTCTGACGCAGCCCAGTGCCGCCTACGCCCCACCGGCTTTATTCGCCTGCCGCCAAAATCAATAGCCTATATTGAACTCTTGTCTTCCCCACCAGTCCCTGATGGCGAGTACCTCGTCACTCCTCTGCCCGACATTCCACTACAGTATGACGTTACTGTGCCTCACAGTATACTATTACTGCGAACCGCACTTTCATGCTTATCTTTAACTTTCGATTGGCAAAGCAAATTCTACCGCAAGGTATTTGCCTTGCCAACGTTGATTGTCTCGGCGACCATCACGAGGCAACTTTATCGACCGATGCTTCTTGCGAGCTTAGCAGGCCCATCGTGCCATCCTCGGCCGCCGATCCGAAGATACAGAAAATGGTCGCGACGGACCTGTCTTCTGCGCAGGCTGAAGACCTTTACCAAGTATTATCGTCCTACAGAAATATTTTCGACTTCGACGATCGCCCTTTAGGCCAGATGCTCGCGGTCAAGCATCGGATTCTTAGTGGCGATGCTACTCCTATTCACCGACGACCGTATCGAGTTTCTGCGTCGGAACGCCAAGTAATGCAAAGTGAAGTGAACAAAATGCTAGACAAAAGCATCATTGAACCTTTTTCGAGTCCCTGGGCGTCACCTGTAGTGTTGGTTAAGAAGAAGGATGGCACGTGGCGTTATGTGTAGACTACCGTCGTCTGAACAGCATTACAAAGAAGGACGTCTACCCGCTCCCACGTATAGACGATGCCCTTGACTGCCTGCACGCTTCCAGCTATTTGTCGTCTATTGATCTTCGTTCTGGATACTGGCAGATTGCTGTTGACGATATGGACAGAGAAAAAACCGCGTTCATCACACCTGATGGCCTATACCAATTTAAGGTAATGCCGTTTGGATTATGCAACGCCCCTGCCACCTTTGAGCGTATGATGGACTCCTTGCTCCGAGGTTTCAAATGGTCCACATGTCTCTGCTACCTCGACGACGTCATCGTCTTGTCGCCCACGTTCGACACTCACCTTGAGCGTCTAACAGCTATACTTGATGTATTTCGAATGGCGAAGCTGCAACTTAATTCATGCAAATCTGGTTTTGCCCACGGTCAACTTACTCTTCTGGGCCATCTCATTGACGCTTCCGGAGTACAGCCTGATCCCGACAAAACTCGCGCTGTCCGAGATTTTTCGGTTCCGAAGACAGCCCAGACGTCCGAAATTTTGTAGGACTATGCTCGTACTTTCGTCGTTTTGTTCCAGATTTTGCGACAATTGTTGACCCCTCACTAATCTTTTGAAGAAAGGCGTACAATTCTCGTGGGGCACTTCAGAAGCCGCCGCATTCTCTCGTCTCGTTATTCTCTCCTCACCACCCATTCTTCCACTTCGACCCTGATGCCCCTACGGAATTGCGTACACATGCCAGCGGTCATGGCGTAGGTGCCGTCTTAGCCCAGCATCAGGGTGGCCAGGAGCGTGTTATTGCTTATGCGAGCCGCCTCCTCACACCATCGGAGCGCAACTATTCCATTACGGAACGAGAATGCCTTGCTGTAGTCTGGGCGGTTGCGAAGTTCCGTCCTTACCTTTACGGTCGCCCCTTTTTCCGTAGTCACTGACCATCATGCTTTCTGCTGGCTCTCATCGCTAAGAGATCCTAAAGGCCGGCTTGCTCGATGGGCTTTGAGGCTACAAGAATTTTCATATTCCGTGGTCCAGAAGTCTGGCCGCCTGCACTAACACGCTGACAGCTTGTCGCGTTACCCTGTTGACGACCCTGACTCCTCCTATATTACCGGTGCTGCTTGCGTATTATCTGTATCGCAGCTGCTTCATTTCGCCGACGAGCAACGTCGTGACGCCTACGTCAGGGCACTCATCGACCGTTTTGAACACTCTCCGGCCGACGCCACTCTACGCCTGTTCGTCCTCCGCGACGGTACTCTGTACCGTCCTAACCTTCATCCGGACAGCCCTGAGTTTCTACTTGCAATACCTAAACACCTCCGCTCAGCCGTTCTAGAAGAGCTTCACGACGCACCAACGGCAGGACACCTCGGCGTATCTCGAAGCTATGACCGTGTACGTCGCCGTTTTTTCTGGCCGGGCCTTGCCCATTCCGTACGACGTTACGTCGCCGCTTGTGAACTTTGCCAACGACGCAAGAAGCCTTCCCAGCTCCCCTCTGGTTACCTGCAGCCGCTCAAAATCCCTGCCGAGCCCTTCCATCGTGTCAGCTTGGACTTTCTCGGTCCATTTCCGGAATCCACATTAGGAAACAAGTGGGTTGCAGTCGCGGCGGACTACGCGACCCACTACGCCGTAACCCGTGCTCTTCCGACCAGTTGCGCAACTGATGTTGCGGACTTCCTCCTGCATGATATCATTTTGATTCATGGTGCTCCGCGTCAATTGCTAACTGACCGTGGCCGTACGTTGTTAGCCAAAGTCATTGACGACATCATGCGTGCCTGCTCAATACAGCATAAATATACCACCTCCTACCACCCTCAAACGAGCGGCCTCACTGAGCGTTTGAACCGCACCCTTACAGACATGCTATCTAAATACGTTTCAGACGACCCCCGTGACTGGGACGAGGCTCTACCGCACATCACCTTTGCGTACGACTCTTCCGGTCTCGACACTGCTGGCTTTTCTCCTTTTTACTTCTTCTATGGTTGTGAACCGACTACCACTGGGCACTGTGCTTCCATCCACCACAGCATCAACTAGCGCTTATGCCCGTGATGCTATCGCGCATGCTGACCATGCTCACCAACTTGCGCGCGCTCGTCTACAAGTCTCTCAAGGCAAACAAAAGCAACGCTACGACCTCCGTCACCGTGATGTCAATTTTGTCCCCGGCACCATCGTGTTGCTTTGGTCACCATCGCGTAAATTTGACCTTTGTGAAAAACTGCTTTCCTTCTATACGGGCCCATATTGCGTGCTTCGCCAAGTGACCGATGTCACCTACGAAATCGTTCTAGCCACGCCCACTGCGTCCTCTGCTGTGACAACCGGTGACATTGCCCACATCGCCCGACTCAAACCCTACAACTCTCCACGCGCCTTGGATGTTTAAAAGCACCGTGACGGCGCTTTTGCCGCCGGGGGGTAGTATTACGATATCATCGAGCGATGCTCAAGGGACGAGCCGCCGCGAGAACGACGACGAAGTGGGTCGGTGCCCTTGGCGCGAGTGAGTGTCGCCTGGCGCTCTGGCTCCAGTCCAGTGTAAATAGCCCGTAAATAGCCTCTTTCGTTTGTGTCTTTCTACACATAACAGTATAAATTGGTCTAATTATTCTAGCACAGTTACTAGCATGACAGGATCTAGAGAATCCTTAGATATTTGCCTTAGTTTTAACTCATGGCTCGGCTAACATCCTAGACCTCATACTAACCACTCATCCTGAAAGCATGTCCTCCGTTAGCTACGTACGCGAAATAAGTGATCACAAAGTAATCCACGCTGTTTTCTCATTTTCGCCTATAGTACGTCATTCGGATCAGAAAACAATCCGCCTGTACGGAAAAGCGAATTATACCACGATAAACAACGAACTAGTCGCATTTTATCAATCATTTGAATCAAGTTTTGAAGATCGCTCAATACATGAAGACTGGTTACTCTTCCAAAATAATACCACTAACCTCGTTGCGCAGTTTATACCAACTATCGTACTTCGCTCTAATCGCAATAAACCATGGTTCACGAACGCACTAAAGAAACTGGAAAACAAAAAGAAACGTCTATTTCGCTCCGCTAAATTGAAGCCAAGCCCTAGCTCCTGGGAAAAATACTACGTATCTGAATGCGCCTACCTGATAGCTATCCGGCCGCAGAAGCACTCATTTTTTCATTCAGCCCTACCCCGCATGCTCAGCAGTAACCTCAAAAAATTTTGGCAGGTTATCAATCCCCAGTCATCCCCTGGTGTCAGAATTTCGAACGATCGTGAAATTTTACCTGACATTGACTGGGCCAAACTGCTTAATAATGCATTTTCATCTATTTTCACTACCGAACCACGTGCGCCTCTTCCTGCTTTCCCTGTTGCTGTCATGTCTCCAATGCCGGATATTACTTTTTCACCAGATGGAATATCCCCGCTCATTGATAATCATAAATTTTCTTCGTCAGCTAGTGTTGACGATATCACGTCAAAGCTTTTAAAAAACACGAAGCGCATCTCTGCCATGTATCTAACTGTATTCCCAATCACTATCATCAGGCACGCTCCCTAACGAGTGGAACAAAAGCAAGGTCGTTCCGGTCTACAAATCAGATAACCGTAATTCACCCTTAAATTATCGTCCAATATTCCTAACTAGTATCCCTTGCAAAATAATGGAACACGTCATATGCTCACACGTAATTAATTTCCTAGACAGTAATAACAGTTTCCATCCGTCGCAACATGGCTTCCGTAACGTCATGTCATGTGACACTCAATTAGCTACATTTCTTCATGACCTACCCTCGAATCTCGATACTAACACTGTGACCGATATCATTTTTCTCGACTTTGCAAAGGCGTTTGATAAAGTAGCTCATCGACGCTTATTATTAAAACTTTCTCGCTTGAACTTCCACCCCAATGTCCTAACATGGATAGAAGAATTTCTTAGTAACCGATCACAGTCCGTCAGTGTTAACAATACTACCTCAGAATTTCTTCCCGTAACATCAGGCGTACCCCAAGATTCAGTCTTAGGTCCCCCCCCCCGTTCCTAATATACATTAACGACCTTCCATTGCATGTTTCCTCTCAGATTCGTATGTTTGCTGATGATTGCGTTGTCTATCAAACTATCACTAACAGTAATGACTGCATCTATCTCCAAAATGACCTGAACAACATTACAGCGTGGTGTGATCGCTGGTTAATGGTCCTAAACAATAATAAATGTAGATCTATGTCAATTTTCCGCATGCGTAATCGGCATGACATTCCCTACACTATTAACCACATCCCAGTCGACACTGTAAACTCTATTAAGTACCTAGGTATACGATCACGCATGATTTAAATTGGTGCTCGCATATAACTAACATCATATCATCTGCTAACAAAACCTTGGGATTCCTGAAACGCAACCTCCGCAATGCTCCTCAACAGATAAAATTACTAGCATATCAAACACTGGTTAGGCCAAAACTCGAATACGCATCACCCATATGGCATCCTCACCAGATTTACCTCAGCAAAGCATTAGAATCCATACAGAACCGCGCCGTAAGATACATTCACTCGACATACTCATGATATCAGCGTATCACCATTAAAAGTAGAGTCCGGTTTGGACACACTAGCGAGCTTATCATTATTCTATAAATTCTACACCAGCTCGCTTCGCCACGCACCTTACATTTTGCCACCTTCACGCATATCGTTGCGCACAGGCCACCCACTAAATGTTGCTCGCCCTAGCGCACGCACTGTCACCTGCTCGTCATCATTTTTCATCGTACAGCTGAAGACTGGAACTGCCGTCCCCACCACGCAGCTGCCATCACCACCTCATCTGCCATCGTGGAAGAAGTAACAAGTGTTCTGTCTGTAAAATAACATAGTGGGCAACCTCCTGTATTTTTGTACCACCCACCCCTTATGTAATACCCCGCAAGGGGTCTTTAGGATAATAATATTAAATGAAATGTGCGCTAGAGTGGAGGTCTACCCGCAGAACGGGCAGGCGTCGTTGCGATACACGTGTCTAATGACCACGTGACTAATAACAACCTTTCGGCACTTTTCTTTTGTCTGTTTTAAGAGCAACTAAGAATACAGAAATTCTCGCCCACAAGTGTGAGGAAATGTCAGAATTGGATGGTGAAGAGAGCTCGTGACACAAGTACCATGTCGCCATGTCTATCAACCGAAACGCCAATAAGTGACTCAATAATGATCATTGGGCACGGGTAGGCACTTCTGAATATGAATCACTTTTTCTACTGCCGCTTTCCGTAGCCTCGATCGAATGCGTCTTCATCGACACCATTCAAATTCGAATAAAGTTATCAAAGAAGTGGATGGTACACCTAACTGATAGGGCCAAGCCACTAGTGAGCAGAATTAAGTTGCTTGCTATGCTCAGTTCAGTGTTATCGCTATTTTAAACATGATAACGTCATATATATGAAATGAAATATTATAAAGTGAGAGATTCAACCACGCCTTTGAGGAACTCGTGTGCTTAAGTCACTAGTGATTGTTAATCAGCTATTTTCTTTGAGAGTTGCAACTTTCATTCCTGCATGTCGTCATCGGTATCAAACTGTCATAAAAATATCTTTTTTGTTATCGTTATGAAATAACGCCGAGATATTAGTGATCGCAAGTGATGTGCTCGGTTTAGTGCTCCCCTACATTCACGCAGCATATTGTCGTTGATGTCAAATGAAAGGTCATTTAAACGACGATTCAATTATCATCATAGACACTGGGATGGAGTCACGTCTGATCATGAGTCACTATCTTCAGATTGACATTGGTAGCTTTCATTCATGAATATCGTCATTGGCATCAAACAAGCTGTGATAAAATTAGAATTTTAGGTATTATTAAATCATAACGCCGAGTCATTAGTGATCACTAGTGATGATCACTTGTGCTTTTATGCAGCATAACATCATGGATGTCAAATATAAGCTCGTTTAAACAGCGATTCAATTATGATATACACGGAATTTGGTTGTTTCCCTCCGGTATCTTTGTTAAATGTGCGAGGAACGGTGTTTATATTTAGTCAACGTACGAAACAATGTTCCTAGTGACGAGCGATATGTGTTTACTCTGTGTAGGTTTACCACATCCTTTGTAGAAAGTCACTCATTGAAGCGTTCCAGGTGTGTCATACTGGTGTTATACTAAATATTTCCTAGACTCCTAAAACAACGCAAGAGGTACGGACGTGAAATTCCGTGAAAATACGAAAATTTTTAAGCGCTATGCATTGCGAAACTGACTTTCCAGCTTTACATGCAAGTGTCGCAGATAATTACTTAACACTTGTTTTTTCATGCATTTTTGTTAAATATCTTCAGTCACGAATTACGATCGACTGTCGATAAATGTGTGAAATTTAAATAATTTTTCTCAAGGTGCTGGAGACTGCATATTGAAAGCAAGGTGGGAAAATGAGTCTGTGCACTTTATAGTGACGTATCATAATTACATAGTAATTAAATATTTTCTTTGTTGTACAATCAGTGACGGTACGTATCTTCGTTAAATATATTGAATTACCCGCTCGAATTATACGCACAGGTTAATTATTGGGCACAAGCATTACAACAAGGAAAGAAACAATCTTTCGCGAATACTACGGAAACGCCTGACTTCAAACGTCTCGTCAAAGGCGGTGGTGCCTTCATGAAAGCGGTCGTGTGAAGCGATACATTTCACTCAGAAGCGAAATAGGTGTACTTTAAGGAAGCAGTATGTTCAATTTACTCAAAGCTTAACGTTCATTGTGTATTCCTTCCAACAACTGCACAGTAATGGCAAAAATAGGTCGCATTCACAAACATGTACGCCGTGAATGAAGGGGATATTACGAGATTCGTAGCTTGTTTCTCCGGTGTCCTCGGTGAGCTAAGCAAGGTATCTTGCTCATATCTAGGGAAAGTTATGGTCACGGTATGGATAAGGTGCATGCAATGTTCCAAATGGGTGAGTTAAATGCGTATTTTCCTGTAGAATACGTATGCAAGTGGTGCAGATCGTCATTAGTCTGTTTTACTAGCGGTGTAAGACTTAGACGTCTGCGCTGGCGTAATTACAACTCAGGTCAAATTTTGCGAACATAAGGGTAACAATACGCCAGTTTATGTGCGATGGTAAATACGTTTTCATTCAGCGCAGGGTTAAAAAAATTTAAGCAAGTGTTCGAAAGTATAAAGCTACTGCTATTAGCTAGATTTCCCAATGTGTCAAGACAGCTCTGCGTTTCAGATATTTTATACTTTGAAGGAATAGGCAGCCTTCTAAGTGCAATGTATCACATAGTTTTAACGTTACTGGCTTATTTAGAAGCGTTATGAATAATAATTAAACTCTTATCTTCTTCTTTTTACTTTTTTATGTCTGATATATTAGTTTCATCTGGCGTCCTCACTAAGCTAAAGGAGGCTGTTCCATTATGTTTGGTGACTGTAAGGATAAGTTAGTGGGTGATGTGGAGGTGAAGTTCAAAATGGGTAATTTTGGCTTGCGCAATAAATTACGTATGCAAGCCCTCCAGAGTGTTTGAGGGTGTCTAACGAGCGGGGAAGAATTGAGCCCGCTGCCCTCGCAGAACTACAAAAGCCGCCAAGACGAATATTTAGCGAAAATTGGTGGTTCACTATGGCAACTCTTTGTGCGAAGTTAAATGCGGTTCAAAATCCTTATTCAAGTGTTAGAGCGTGTAATATGGCCGCTATCAGCTATGCTTTCCAGTGTCCTGACATAGTTGCAGTTTACCAACAGGTTTATATTTTGTGTGAAAGAGGAGGGGAGTCATGGTAAGTGCAATGTGCGACAAAATGTGTACGTTCCTGGTAAAAATTCCAAATAATAATGAGCCGTCGTTTTTGTTTCCCTATTTTGACGCCTCATAACGCGTTACATCTTACCTTCAGCGATGTCCACGGTAAACTAGACGAGATATTTCGTTTATATCTGGCGAAAATAAAGGGGCGTCTTATGGGCAATATGTAGGTAAACTTCGAAGATAGGGCACTAATTATGACATTTGTAGCAAATTACGCATGTAAGCTATCCGGAGCTTTATGAATGTGCTTTTCGAACAAAGAATTTATCCCGTTGCCCTGGAAGAACTGTGAACTCAACAGGTATCAAATCTAGTGGAAATTGAGAGGTGGGGGAGGTGGGGGGGGGGCGTTATAAAGCAATAATGCATTGCATACCTCCCTCAGCTGTCGCAAGGCCGGGATGTCGAGTCAGTATTGTTTGTGACTATTGCAAGTAACTTATATTGATGGTATGGATGGATGGATGGAAACAACTTTATTCTGAATCCGGCAAATTTGATGACCCGGGCTCAGGTCTCCCATGAGGGGACTTAGAGGCCTTGCCTCGTCGCCGCCTCTCGGGCTTGCTGGACAGCCCACTCTTGTGTCTTGAGGTTGGAGCTGCGCAGAGCGGCGGCCCACTTCGACGCAAGAGCCTCCGGAGCTACTGCCATTGTAGCTGATGTAACCCGACACTCCCACAACATGTGTGACAGCGTCGCTCTAGTGTCCTGACATAATTTGCAAAGAGCATTCGGGTATTGCGCGGGGAAAATGTGCTGCAATCGCACCGGACTGGGGAATGTTTGTGTTTGCAATTGTCGCCAGATGACTGCCTGGCGACGTTTCAGCATGGGGTGAGGTGGGGGCAGCAACCGCCTGCCTAGCTGGTAGTGCTTGGTTATGTCATTGTACCTGACCAGGCGTTCTCGCGTGCTTTGAGCCAGCAGTTCCGAACTCGAAGAGGCGGTCCCCGATTCTGCGCGGCGGGTCAGTTCTCGCGCAGAGCGGTGTGCTACCTCGTTCAAGTTAATGAGGCCCTCATCGGTGAGGGTGGCGACGTGCGCTGGAAACCATATGATGGCGGTGTTATCGAAGTGCTGTCGACCAGCTTTCCTTAGAATCTGGAGAGCTTCGGAGGAAATGCGCCCCCGCGCGTAGTTGCGAACTGCGGATTGTGAGTCGCTAAACACTACCTCGCAGAGGGGGTCGGTAAGCGCAAGCGCAATCGCTACCTCTTCTGCTGTTTCGGGGTATTCCGTTGCGACACTACACGCGTGCGTAAGCCTGGAGCTAACGTCTACGACTACCGCCGTGAACCGGCGTTCTCGCGTGTATTCTGCGGCGTCTACAAAGCGCGTAGTCCTCTTTCCACCCAAGGAGCACAGCAGTGCCTTGGCACGGGCCTGGCGTCGGCCCCGATTAAATTCGGGGTGCATGTTTCGAGGTATAGGGGCGACAATCAGCGTGTCACTGAGGTCAGGTGGAATGACCTGTTTCTGACCGTGTTGGACGTGGTAGTTGAAGCCGAGTTTCCGCAGGATGTACCGGCCCGTGGCTGTCAGAGACATGCGTTCGAGTTGAGAGGTTCTTTGCGCATCCACGATTTCCTCAAGCGTGTTGTATACCCCCAGCTGTAGCAGACGAGCAGTGCTTGTGGACTCCGGTAGGCCAAGGGCGATCTTGTAAGTCTTGCGTATAAGGGTGTTGATTTTCTCCCTTTCAGTGACATTCCAGTTGTGGAAGGCAGCCACATAAGTGATGTGACTGATTGCGAAAGAGTGTATGAGGCGCATGACACTGTCCTCCGTCATGCCCGTGTGCTTGTTTGTAATGCGTTTGATCAGGCGGGTAGCCGCGGTAACCTTGCCTTCGATTTTGCGAATAGCTTCTATGTTTGACCCGTTGGCTGTTATATGCATGCCTAGGATGCGTATCTTCGGGACTCGGGGAATGCAGGAGCCGTCTTGCGTATAGAGGATTATGTCGTCACATTGGCGCCATTCGGCTGTAGGCTTGGGCCGGCGGCGCGAGCGGTAGACGAGCAGCTCCGATTTCAGTGGAGATAGTCGGAGACCTGTGTCTTGGAGGTACGTTTCGACTGCAGAGACCGCTGCTTGTAAGGTGCATTCTATCTGACCGTCACTGCCCTTGCTGACCCACAGGGTGATGTCATCTGCGTACAAGGCGTGATTGAGGCCATCGATCTCGTCGAGGTAGGCCGGGAGACCCAGCATCACGAGGTTGAAAAGGAGCGGGGATATGACCGATCCTTGAGGAGTGCCGGTGCTTCCTAGTGTATGTTCGTCGGATGTCATGCTGCCGACCGCGAGGGTGACTGTGCGGCGCGACAGGAAGTCTCTGACGTAGTTGTAGCTTCGCGCACCCAAGTTGAGCTTGTTTATGCGGCTCAGGATTGCTGCATGTGCTACATTGTCAAATGCCTTTTCCAAGTCCAGGCCGAGGATGGCCCGGTTGCCACTAGTTGGGTCATTTATAATCTCGTGGTAGAGCTGGAGCATGACGTCTTGAGTGGAGAGGTGTGACCGGAAGCCCACCATAGTGGGTGGGTAGGCTCCAGTGTCCTCGAGGTGGTGGTTGATGCGGGAGAGGAACGCGTGCTCCATCACCTTGCCAACGCAGGATGTGAGGGAAATTGGCCGCAAGTGATCGAGGCTGGACGGCTTGCCTGGCTTCGGTATCAGGACTGCTTTAGAGCGTTTCCACGCCTCTGGGATGCAACCTGCTCGCCAGCATTTGTTGATGTATGCCGTAAGAGCGGTTATCGAGGCATCATCGAGGTTTCTTAGAGTCTTGTTCGTAACCTTGTCGGGACCAGGTGCTGATTTGCCATTAAGGTCGTGGAGAGCTGCGCGGATCTCTGACTCGTGAAATTCTTCATCGAGTGTCACATTTGTCTCTCCAGTGTAATCCCCGTGTTGAACATCGGGCCGTCGAGGGAAGTACTTGGCTAGCAGGCGTGTCACGAGCTGGTGATCACTCGTGGTAGCCTGTTCCTTGTGCAAAAGGCGTTGCAGGTTTGCTTGCTGAGCAGACTTGCTCTGCGTTTCCCCCAAGAGGTGACGAAGGAGACGCCACGTGCTGCCATTGTGGAGCTGCCCATCGACTGCGTTGCAGATGTCATACCACTGTTGGCGGCTTAAGGTCCGGCAATGGTCTTCCAGCTGGCGATTGATATGTGCGATCTTCTTACGAAGCTTTCGGTTGTGCCTTTGCTGCTTCCATCTTGCGTTTAGTGACGTCTTGGCTTCCCAGAGGTGGGCTAGTCGGCTGTCGATCTTGTCAACCTGGAATTCGGGTGCGAGCGTCTGCGTCGCCTTGTTCATGTCGTCGTTGAGCGTCTCCATCCATGCCTCGATGTTATCGATGTTCTCCTCACCTCTCTGTTCAGCTCGCTGCTTTCGGAATTTGTCCCAGTCCGTCCATTTGAATAGCTTAGGAAAAGGGGGTGTACCCGCCTGAGGAATTCGTGTTTCTATGATCATGTGGTCACTACCGAGATCTTCAAAGGTATTGCGCCACATTGCTTGAGGGATGTTACGGACCGCCGTTAGGTCTGGTGTCGTGTCCCGTGCCGTAGAGGTGCCCGTGCGGGTTGGCGCCGTGGGATCGGTAATAAGAGTTAATTCGGCATCATGTAGGTCCTGCCACAGGCGTCGACCTTTGGCGGTAGTGTAGCCATAGCCCCAGGCCTCGTTCGGGGCGTTAAAATCTCCCCCCACCAGAAACGGGTTTGCGCCCGCCAAGGCAAGCGCCCCTCGGAACAGAGAGAGGAAACGAGCCCGTGAGTGAGCCGGATTACTATATACGTTGAGGAGAAATAAACTGTGGTTGCGTGTTCTATTGGGAAGGAGCTCTACAAGCATGTTTTCCGCATGTGTGCCGCTTACGCTGTGTTCTTGCACCACTATTCCTTTCCGAATTAAAATTGCAAGTCCGCGATCAACGGGAATCGGCGAGGCATTCGCAGTGTAACCTGGAAGTTTTGGTACGGTACCTACTGTTTCTTGTATCATTATGATGTCGGGTTTGGGTTGCGCGTGTCGGACGTACTGTTGCAGCAGTGGTTGCTTCTTAGTGAAGCCCCGACAGTTCCACTGCCACACCACGAGCTCGTTAGTGGGGCTGGCCATCGTGGTGCTGTACTTGTGCGTTACGTGAAATAGGACTAGGGTGAATGACTGTAGGGCCCTTGGTGGGCATCATTTCCATGCCTGGGCGAAGGCCTATGTGAGTCTCGATTTTGTCTATATGGATTTCAACCCTGTCTGTTCGAGCAGTGAGGTTATTGACCGCAACGCCGATGTTGCGGATCCCGGTTTGAATTTCTGAAAGCAGCTTCCTCATTTCTTCTTGTTCTTTCCGCCAGTCATTTATCGTGACATGTGCTTTGCGCCAATCACTTACTGCTGATTCGAGGTTCTCGAGCTGTTGAGACTCGGAACTGGCCGCCGCGCGTTTCTTTGTGGGCGGCGCCGCATTGTCGTTACCGTTCGTGACGGGAGTCGGGACTAAAGCAGGTTTAGGTATAGATGTCTGCGCCATCGACTGTTTAATCTCTCGAATTTCTTGGGTTAATTGTAGCACGACTGTACGTAATTGTGCGTTTTCGCGCTGCATTTCTTCCAATGCCACATCCCTGGGGTCCCTCTTATTATTGGGTTCGGAGGCAGTAGCTCCCTGAGCCTTGCGTCTCAGCGAGCCCTTAACCGCATCTGCCCAGCTCACCTTGTCAGGTAGGTTCGAATCTTGCTGGCCGGCTTGCTTCGGACGCCGAGAGCTCGAACGGCTACGGCTCGGCCCGGGGGTTTTGCTGCGCGCCCGGCTCCGAGACCTGCTCCGCCGGCGGGATGGAGGCCCCGCAACCGAGCGAGACCGGGCCCGGCCTCGAGAGCGGGAGCGGGAGGCAGGTGGGAAATGTTCGTCGTAGTTCTGTTGCTGTAGCTCGAGGGCGGCCTCCGCCGCTGCCCTCTGGCGGTCTCCGCGTCGTTTCTTAACAAGATAGGGGGTCTTGAATCGAGCCTTGCAGGCCTTGTCCGCAGTGGGATGCGCTCCCCCACAAAGGTGACACCTTGGCGTGCATGTGTGAGTGGGGTCTGGGTTCGAGGCTCCGCAGCCTCTACACACACGGTCTTGGGGGTTCGGGCAGACGTCCATGCGATGTCCGACGCGTCCGCACTGGTGGCACACGTCAATCTGCTTTCTGTACAAGGTACACCTGAGCATAGCACCCCCGTAGTACACCCACGTTGGTACTCGGCCACCATCGAAGGCGATGATGACCGACGTGGTCTTGCTGAGTCTTTTGGCCGCTAAGGCATTCGGGTTCCTCTTGTTGACTATATTGAGGTGAATGTCCTTCGCGTCTTCTTCGAGAGGAATGCCTCGGATGACCCCCTTGACTGTATAGTCGGGCGCAGTTTCATATGCCCGTATCTCGAACTGGTGTTCGTCGACCTCAAAGCTGTCGAGTCGGCGGTACCGTTCTGCATTAGGAGAGTGAGGGGTACTCACAACGATGATATTTTGCTGAATATTTGGGCAGACAATGTCTTCCGTGGCGTCTTGTGGAGATACGTTAGCTGCCCTATATAAGGCCGAAGCGAGGCGGACGACCCCGACTTTTGCAACGTTCAAGCCGCCCCGTGGCCTGATAACTATTTTGTGGTGATCACGTGGAAGAGTGGGCATCTTCCCTGCCTTCAGAACTTGCTGCTTGTGAGCGCGCGGGCCTCGCTGCGCCTTGTTCGTGCCTCCAACGCCGGTTTGGGAGGCTGACGCAGTGTCAGGGTTAGCGCGCTTGCCCCAAGGAGAAAGTCGTGCACGCGGGCCAATGGTGCACCATCCTGTTTCTTCGGAAATCTCGGTGGGTGAGATATCAGTTCCTGCAACTTGTATTTCCATGGCGGCTTGAAGAAATGTGACGCGCAGCCGTAACTGCGGCTCACGTATCGGCCGGAGCACTAAGCTTAGCAGTAAGCTTAGCTCGGCGGTGCAGCGGCTCGGCAGAAATGGTCCAATAAAGCGGTGAAAATGCAGTTCCCACCTTGAAGACGAATATCGGTAGAGTCAGGATAACTTGCGGGAGATGATGGTGCAAAATTACAGAGATATTTTGCATAAACACTGCGAAATCATTTACGAAAGACAGAGCCGGCGTGAAGTGCATCCGCTCACTTCGGCTTCTTCGTCGTCTCCTATTGATGGTACGTCATTGCGTATAACCTCGACAATACTATAACCTAAACTAGTGATACATTTATGCTGTAGACTTAAACAGCAAATATAATGAACAATTCAAATTCGTTGTAGAAGGGGTGCATTCTTTATGTGCGCTGTACTGCTGCTACGGGGCGGGATCCGGGATCGCTGTGGGGCGCTCACTGCCTTTGCTTCCTCCATCATCGTAAGATATTATATAGCTGCAAGAGACAAATGAAAATTCAGATCATTCCTCGGGCCTCCATGGTTCACCTGTGTGGTTGATAAATAGGCCCCTATCGGTTAAATGTACATATTGTTACGAAAGATGTTTATTTGCAGGGTGAAACGAGGTTCAAGAGGAAGCCACAGGCCAGGCCCAGCCGGCGCAGAGTACCCCGAGATCACGCGCGCGCACTCTACTTCTTTCTCTGCCTCAATCGCGCAGTGCTGCGACATTTTCCCCGGGGGCAGACGAAGCTGGCTGAGCGAGTTAAAGCGACCTGTGATGGTACTGCTCGAGTCTGGCCACGTGAACAACTTGCGTCGCACGTGAACGCCGATTACTTGCCGTCACTTTGGCGACGACATAGTTCACATCACTCAAGCGACTGAGTATAACGGTGTAAGTGGCAAGAAACTTGCGGAACAATCCCTTTTCGCGAACAGGTGTCCACAACCAAAAATAGTCACTGGGAGTAAAGCTGACGGGGATATGCCGCGCATCATATTGAATCTTGCTGTTGCCTTGTGAGGACAACGTCCTAAGATGCGCCAGTAGACGTGCTTCCTCAGCACGACACAGAGTTTGAGCGATGGAAGAATCTTCTTGGCACGATAAAGGTAGAATAGTGTCCAGAAAGCTCTGGGGAGCGCGTGCTCACAGCAAAAATAACGGCGTATATCCAGTAACTTCGAATTTGAATTCGAATATATCTTTATTTCCAACAGATTGGGGGAGACAGGGTTTCGTGCTTCGTGCTTGGCACTATTGTACGGAAGGTAAGACGGCGTCCCAATTCTTGTGGTCAGCCGTGACATATCGTGATAACATGTTGGTAAGGGTTCGATTCGTCCGCTCCGTGAGGCCATTGGTTTTCGGGTGGTAAGGAGTGGAATGACGATATGCAGAACCACAAAGCCGTAAAAGTTCTTCAACGACGACGGCGGTGAATTGCCGTCCACGGTCACTGATGACAACCCGGGGAGCGCCGTGCCGTACTATGACGTGATGCAACAAAAAGGAAGAGTCAACTGCTGCACTGCCAGATGGAAGTGCCGCCGTTTCCGTGCAGCGAGTAAGATAATCGACGGGTACTATAATCCAGCGATAGCCAGCTGACACCTTTGGGAGCGGGCCGAGCAAGTCGATGCCGACTTTTTCAAAGGGTAATTTCAAAGCGTTTGATTCAGTCGAAACCTCAGCAGTCATGCAGGCATAATGGAATCTGAGTGCAGACGAGCCGTATGTAAAAATACTGAAAGATATCTTTAGCGGCTCCACAGCCACCGTAGTCCTCCATAAAGAAAGCAAGAAATTCCCAATAAAGAAAGGCGTCAGGCAGGGAGATACAATCTCTCCAATGCTATTCACAGCGTGTTTACAGGAGGTATTCAGAGACCTGGATTGGGAAGAATTGGGGGTAAGAGTTAATGGAGAATGCCTTAGTAACTGCGATTCGCTGATGATATTGCCTTGCTTAGTACGTCAGGAGACCAATTGCAATACATGCTCACTGACCTGGAGAGGCAAATCAGAAGGGTGGGTCTAAAAATTAATCTGCAGAAAACTAAAGTAATGTTTACCAGTCTCGCAAGAGAACAGTACTTAACGATAGCTAGCGAGGCACTGGAAGTGGTAAGGGAATACATCTACTTAGGGCAGGTAGTGACTGCGAATCCGGATCACGAGACTGAAATAATCAGAAGAATAAGAATGGGCTGGGGTGCGTTTGTTAGGCATTCTTAGATCATGAACAGCAGGTTGCTATTATCCCTCAAGGAAAAAGTGTATCACAGTTGTGTCTTACAGTACTCACCTACGGGGCAGAAACCTGAAGGCTTACGAAAAGGGTTCTGCTTAAATTGAGGACGACGCAACGAGCTATGGAAAGAAGAATGGTGGGTGTAACGTTAAGGGATAAGAAAAGAGCAGATTGGGTGAGGGAACAAACGCAAGTTAATTACATCTTAGTTGAAATCAAGAAAAAGAAATGGGCAGGGCATGTAATGAGGAGGGAAGATAACCGGTGGTCGTTACGGGTTACGGACTGGATTCCAAGAGAATGGAAGCGTAGCAGGGGGCAGCAGAAGGTTAGGTGGGCGGATGAGATTAAGTTTGCAGGGACAACATGGCCACAATTAGCACGTGACCGGGGTAGTTGGAGAAGTATGGGAGAGGCCTTTGCCCTGCGATGGGCGTAGCCAGACTGATGATGATGATGATCAACGCCTTCACTTCAGCGCTCAATTCTTCGAGGTCAAACGCAGTTTCTTCAAGTGTGAGAAATTATATATATATATATATATATATATATATATATATATATATATATATATATATATATATATATATATATATATATATATATATATATATATATATAGTTGGGAAAGCTGCAGAAAAACTTCACTTTGGCCTAGTTGGTATTTACTGCATATCATATTGACCGCAAGAAAAACGGGGACAGAGGGAGAGAACACATAAAACAGCATACTGCCCGCGCTGTTTATGTGTTCTCTCCCTCTGTCCCCGTCTTTTTTGCGGTCAATATGATATGTGGGAAAGCTGGTCGGGCCCCAGCCCCCGCCTCCTCCCGGAAAAATAAAAACTCTCCGCCTATGGGGTTTCTTACGAGAAACTCGCTAGCCGGGACTTCGGAAAGAAAAAAGGAAACGTTCGCATACGCACACAGAACGAAGAAATGCTGGCGTGTCCCATGTACCAGTACGATGCTAGGAACAAAAACGGGACGCGTTGGTTTAGCGAGTTCACTGCACTTCTATAGTACAGTGAACTATAGTTCTTCAGCTGTACGTAAGGAGAGCGCATCCGCACGGATGCGCTCGTTAATGGCAGGTGCATGAAGTATATTTAAAACGGCTTGGCTGATTACTTCAGTGCTATGCGCAAATGGAGCTGTGACGGTAACCGGCACCGCTGTCTGCTGGTGAGCGCGCTCGGAGGCGCGTCACGTATGATAGGCCGCGTGGTCATTGCCAATGCACCCATCGGGCCATTCCATCATATTTCCTTGCACCTATTTTTTTTTTCACGTTTTCTGTTCTATGCAAAATGACTGAACATGCGCGCACTGCACCATCCTTTTATTCCCGCAGTTCCGTGCACGCAACTGCGGCCGGGCTGACGTGTAAAACACTATTTGATCAACAAAAAATCTTAGCATCGCTTTAAATGTACGTGTCCACGTGTTAAAAAGTGCAGCTGACTTCCATGTATACTGAGCAGGCAGCGCTTACCCGATCACGCTTTCTCTGTCAGCTTTTACCCGCTGCCACTTTGCATGCTGTCACCGCTGCCCTAATATGATAACTTGTCGCAGACGCCAAAAGATAGACTAGTTTTGAATACATAATTACTTTTGCCAATACACCACTCGCATGCTTTGGGAGCTCACTCTACCTTGGGTTTACGGGTGGCATTGAAGAAACACAACACTTTACTGTACACATCTTGTTTCCCATTTCTCCCAGCATGCGGTCATCAGACGTGGGAAGCACATGTTATTTATTCACATTGTTCAATACAGCTTCTTCTTCGCACATTAATTCAAAAATTAACACAGCGAGTTAGAATAAGTACAAGAATGGCAGCATATATTTATGGCACCGCAACCATTTGTAATCGACTTAACTTCAGTTGCTGCCGTGCACTTCGTTTCTAGACCCTTAATATAGGAATGTATTTGTGTGACGACGTAAAAGCCGACCAACATCGCAGTTAATACTTGGAATGTTTACCACTACCAACTGTTGCTCCTGTCGACGACTGCCAACACATCCACAATGCTGTCTCGATGTCGCTAACTCTTGCTAAAGAAGCCAGTGAAAATGTCAAGTTCACTGACAAACAGGAAAAGTTTCAGTGAAGGGTAGAGAAGAGCAGCGAAGTCGCAAGATTTCGTGAAAACGTCACCATTTAAGCACTTTCCATTTGAAGCAAGCAGCAGAAGCTTGTTTATGCATGCACTACACTTTGTTGTCAATGCACACTTCTTTGCGACAAAGCCTGCCACATAATAAGTTAGTCGTGAGTCACTACGGTGAATAATGTATGGGTGGTCCGGTACACTCAGAGAACTGCTATAAAGCGAACCTTCGGCGCCTTCAAGATCTCCCTCATCAAGCAACAAGTGAATGAACTGCTGCTGCTTGCACGAACTAGCAGTCTGGTCTTCAACTGTCAAAAGCGAGCTTGCAACTTCCTCTTGAACGTTTGATCTAATGACGCCCTTGGCAATATTGTAATAGCTAAAGCAATTAATGGCAATCAATGCCGCTTTGCGGAGCCGGAGTTTTTCGTGTAAAATATGCAGGCAGGTTAGGCAAAATCGTCGGAACCGCATTAGGGGCAAGCGTTGGCATTCCCCTTGGCATTAGAACTTCAACACCATTCATGGTATGCACGTAGTCTCTCGCAATCAAATGCGGTTCAAGGTGCAACTCGCGGACAGCACAATTAGCGTCAAGCGGCTTGTCAAGTTGATGAAGGTTACGCCGCCAAAGAAGTCCTCATTCTTCGTCTTTCGGGGCTTTAAAAAGAGATAACTTACAACTTTGTTGCACACGCGCACATCCAGGTGTGCAACCTGGTACGTAGAATGGTTTAGACGCTGCGTTTTTAGCCGTTTCATGAGGATAAACAAGCACACGACACGGAAACAGTCACGCCGTCCATGCCGAAGAGCAAACCAATTGGGAAGAGTGGGCGATGACAGCACCTCCGCTACTTTCGCCACAAGCGGGGACAGACCTAGGTCGGGGACCGGATCAAGCAAGGGGAGTGACGAGACGTTCATCTGAGGGATCGCCAGCCGTTTGTGCGCGCGCGCGAGCAAGAGCGGGCGCGACAGAGAAAATCTGGGGGCTTTTGCTCCTTGAATATATGACTCTGCCTAGGCACCGCGGAAGAGGTTTCCTAGCGCGTGTTGTAGGTCTTTGTCTCTGGGCGTGCCGGCGTTTGGGCCGGCAGCGTGTCCCTAGGCATGCCGTCTGCCGGCACTGCAAAATAGAAGCAGCGGGCACTGACGCCCGATTTGGCGATCGCTGTGTCAGACAGTCTCGCACCTGCAGCGCTCGTGCTAAGTCAGTCATGGCGGATCATAGCTTTCTGGCGCCTTACGGCGATGTACCTTGTAGATAACCTCACAGATGCTTGTGTGTGAGCAGTAGTGACCGTAGTAGAGCCCGGGCCGCATGTAGTGAAAGAAGCCGCGGGGTGCGGTAGTGCTGAACTTAGCGTCACAAGTTGGCGGCTGGACGTTATTATATTTATTCAATCGTGTTTTCTTTTACTAATTGTAACAACGTGTCATTATTTCGCATTATTGGCGGCACCTCCAGGGCACCAAAGCGGCAACGGTGACACCAAAGCTAGAACCCGAACTGGTCCGTGGGAGCTCTGCGAGGCCTGCGCGTGCCAGGGGTGTATAAGATAGGCTGTCCGCGAGCGGACAGCCAATTTGTTTATGCGAACACCCCCTGGTACGCTTCGGCTTCCGCGGCCCCAAACTACGGGCCGCCCGGATTCCAGCTTTGATCCCCCGCTAGCCCTTGGGTGCCCTGGAGATCCTGCGCCGCGTGCTTTATTATAACCTCAGGTGCCCCCCTGGAGCAGCGCTTGTAAAAAATCAAATCAAAGCGACTCGCTACTTATACAACACCAGTCAGAACATTGCCCCTTCAGACACAGCGATCACCAAATGGAGCGTACGCGCCCAGTGCCTCACCGCGCAGGCTGCCAGCGGCTGAGCGTCAACAATCTCGACCACACTCCGCAACGAATACAACGCGCGCTAATAGGGTCCTCGATCACCTTGCCCCGGGGTTGCCCCGAAACCAGAATGGTGCGCTTTGCACCGCCGTGGTGGCGCACTGCGGAGGGTCAACATCGAGGACAAAACTGCACCCCGTGCAGGGTGCTTGCATGCAGCGCTACTTTTCCCCTGGCGCGCAAAACGTGCGCGAACACCCGCGCGCGCACATTTTATTGTTTGCAGGTGCTGAGCATCTGCGGCAAGCGCTCGAACCTTGTCAAACTGCGTGCTCCGACATACCTGGTTGCAAGCAAAGACTAATGGATTTTATAATTAATCCTGACGACCCGTTCCTGAGGATCCGTTCAACGAACCTGTCCACTTCCGGCCGCTCTTCACCACATTGTTTTTGGACGAGGTCGATCAGCATGTCGTCTTCGCTGTCAGACGAACTTGACAAAAGCTCATCGATTACGGCAATTAGCAGCGCTTCCTTTCTCATTGCCGACATCTCCACTAGCTAACTCCGTCAACTCCGTTGCAACCGCAGGTATCGGGCCAGAGCTAGGCTGGCTAGAAGGGGAGGTGTGAATACCGGCGGCGCAAACGTGACCCCACAGCGCACCGATGCCGCGGGGCGGCGCTGTTGACCAAGGCGGGGTAAGCACGCAGCCGAAATGAGCGCCTCGCCAGCCTCGCGTCGGCTGCATCTCTACCACCGAAGGGAAAGTGAGCCCGTTTCGGGTATCGCGCGCTTTCTGCGAGCGTCAAAGAATTAATCTTTATCATGACAACAATGTTATGTCAGCCCACATCGTTACACCTGCGAAATTTTACGGCCCCAGTTCGCACTGTATCGAGATTCAAACGCGTTTCGTCTGTGCGCATTTCGTGAGCTGGCTTTAGGTGTTAGGGGCTAGTGGGGCCTTCGAAATAATTTCGACCACTTCGGGTTCTTTAACGCGCACTGACATCATACGGGCCACGGCGGCCGCATTTCGTTGGGGGCGAAATGCGAAAACACCCGTGTACTTAGATTTAGGTGCACGTTAAAGAACCCCAGGTGGTCCAAATTTCCGGAGTCCCCCACTACGGCGTGCCTCATAATCAAAAAGTGGTTTTGGCACGTAAAACCCCATAATTTTTTTTTGACATCATACGGCGCACAGGCGCCTTGCTTATCGCCTCCCTGAATATGCGACCGTCGTCCTCGAGATTAGCAGTCAATCACCCTATGCGTGCCGTAAGACCTGTAAACTGCAGACATTACCTGATAACGTCTGGACGTGTTTACAAACCACTTTTTGTCTGCGCTTGCATGTCATTTTGACGCTCATATAAGCAATTTACTATGATTGCAGACGGTGAAGCATCAGATCTGGTCATGAAATCGTTTATTTACAAGTGAGGAAAAAAATTTACAACACACAAGGTTTCAGTGTTTTCCGTTTCTTCTCACTGCTGTGCTGATTGACACATTTAAGCAAAAAGTGAATCTCTGTGAGGCAATAAAAACGTATAACTGAGGCTGTCAGGATAGCAGAATGGTCTAGGCAACCAATCTTTGATGTTTAACCAATTGACTGCAAAATCTCGGCCACAGCTTTGGCATGCCAGCGTGTTACACTGAATTAAAAATTATGGGGTTCTACGTGCCAAAACCATTTTCTGATTATGAGGCACGCCGTAGTGGAGGGCTCCGGAAATTTTGACCATCTGGAATTCTTTAACGTGCACCTAGATCTAAGGACACGGGTGTTTTCGCATTTCGCCCCCATCAAAATGCGGCCGCCGTGGCTGGGATGCGATCCCACGACCTCGTGCTCAGCAGCCTAACACCATAGCCACTGAGCAACCACGGCGGGTGTTATACTGAATAAACGAGTGAGTTTGTTTTCAAGGGCATTGTCCAGCTTATAGAACGATTCTGAGGGATATAAAAGGCCCTCAAGGTGCCACTCTTTGGATGCCTCTGATGGAAGTTCTCTGGGGATATTGCCTTTATCACTAAGACATGCTGCTTTGCAGTCTTCACAATGTGTGGGCAAAACACGCCTTCTCGCCCCATAACCTGCAATGTAATAAACTTTAAGCCGTGCGTCGCTGCGGTGCTCTACATAACTTTGGTGGTCCACAGCCACTTGCACGGCATCTGTTGGCACAGCCTTCACGCTGTCTTCACTGTGGCTTTCTTGTTCAGCCAGCACCTCTCCAACAGATAACAACTCCAGGACATCCGACGACACATTGCCGTCCTTGGGGCTCCTTGTGAGGTTCTAGAAACTAAGACACCTGGATGTGCGCAAGCAACATTTGTTACTTAAGCATGCCGAACTTCTGCAAAACATTGGTACTATTTACCAAGCTTGCACGTATACACACCTTATGACTAGAATGAATTGAGGTGGGGTAGGATGATTGTTTGCCCCACTCGCTTGTCTCGCAACGCCAAAACATTGCTCTAGGCGGTCTTGGCTCAGTTTCGAAGTCATCATGTACATGCATGATGTCAGCATTGTCGGTAAGGTACTTTAGAAGGTGTTTTGTTGAATGGATGGTCATCGTCAGCCCCTCAGAAGTACTGTTACTAAGAAAGCCGAGCCCATTGGAGTGAGCCTCCCATTCATCAAGAAACGGAAGAGTTTCATCAAGGGTGGCCTCTTTCTTGCTGCCCCATCTGAAATACCAAAGAGAACAATCATGCACCATTTTGAGAGAAAAACTATGTTAAGATAACCTCATGACTTCTGCAGGGAACCTCGACGTCATAGCTTCAATGAGCCTGGCCTGACCATTGGGACCACTCGATCCCGTTTGGCAAATGCTTGTTTGCAGGCAGGGGCACGGAAGAGATACCTTTTCTGAGGTTTTCTTGCACCCAGTATCACATCCGGGCACAAAGCTCCGTCTTCTTTTTCGCTGCCGACTGCATCTCGCCCTCGAATTACGGATTGTCGCGAGGAACACTCCAAAAGGGGCGCCGAGACCAACTGACAGCGGAGGCGCAGGCCAGCACGGCTACGAGTCCCCCGCCGCGAGCGGCAGCGCCACATTCCCCCTGGTGGCATCGGTGCGCAAGGGGGTCACGCGCGCCATAGAGTGTCCTACAAAATTAGTAATTTTGTAGGAAACTCTATGACGCGCGCCCGAAGGAAAGCCACCTCCCCTTCTAGCCACCCTACCAGAGCGTCCGCGGTTCGGCAGTCGGCAGTGCGCGCGCGCGTCCCGCAGTGCTTGCTGGGATTGCACCCCGGCGCATGCCGATTTTCCCGCTGCGAGACGGGGCAACGGAAAACCGCTCCATAAGGCTGCGCTTCCGGTGATCGAGGATGGTCGGTGCGCACCGGTGCGGTTGATCGAGGATGAAAGTGCGCACCAAGGCGCACCGGTGCGGGTGATTTAGGACGCTATAGGAAACCTCCTCCGTAGTGCCTAGGCAGAGTCTCATATATTCAAGGAACAAAAGCCCCCAGATCTGCCCCAGATTTTCTCTCACACACCCGCTCTTACTCGCGCCTGCGCACAAACGGCTGGCGATCCCTCAAATGAACGTCTGGTGCCAGCAGGTCGCGAGAGAGAAATTCTGGGGGCTTTTGTTTCTTTAATAATGACTCTGCCTAGGCACTACGGAGGAGGTTTCTTAGCGCGTGTTGTAGGCGCTTGTCCCTAGGCATTCCGGCATTGCGGAATGGGGTGGAGTTTGTTTACGCTCGGACGCTGGCTGCTGGCGCGGTAAAATAGGTGAAACAGCGGGCACTGACGCCCGATTTAGCGATCGCTGTGTCAGACAGACTGTCTTGCACCTGCGGCGCTCGTGCTAAGTCAGTCGTGGCGGATCATAGCTTTCTCGCGCCTTACGGCGAAGTACCTTGCAGATAACATCACAGAGGTTTGTGTGGGGAGCAGTAGCGACCGTAGAGCCCGGCCGCATATATGGAAAATCTATAAGGAAGAGCGCCTTAACAACCGCGTTTGAACGCAAGTGGCTGAAAGTCCGCCGGTGACGATGACTGGCTCAGCACCGGCGCCGCAGGCGCGAGAAAGTCAGTCCGACGTACCTTTGAGGCAAAGTTTTGAATGGTGTTGCAGAAGACGCGGGGCGCGGTAATGCTGGACTTAGCGTCACAAGTTGGCGGCTAGACGTAATTATATTTATTCAATCGTGCCTTTTTTCTCATTGTTACAACGTGTCATGCTTTCGCATTATTGGCGGCGCCTTCACGACACCAAAGCGGCAACGGGGACACCAAAGCTAGAACCCGCACTATTCTGTGGGTGTTGGCTCGCCGAGGCCTGCGCTAGGCAGGGATGCATGTATAAGATCGGACATTTTTCTATACAAACACACCCTGGCACTCTTCGGCCTCCACGGCCCCAACCCACGGACCGCCCTGCTTCCAGCTTTGATCCCCCCGCCAGTGTTGCCACGACACACAAAAAAATTGTAGTAGATTTTATCGCAAAAAATCAGTAGAAATCAGTAGATATTTAATTTCGATTTTTGCACTCAGGTTATGCGCCTACAAATTCAGCGCTTATATTAGTACTCTGTTGTAGTATTGTAGCTTCTAAGAAAGAGTACAAAAATTGACCCCGAGATTCTTGGCGACACTTTTGAACAACCCGGGGATTCAGAGAGCCATTGTCAAGAACGAATTTAAAGACAGTGAAGCCCTCCGATGGCCTATTCAAAGGCGTCAGATGGTAGTTAGTACCTGAAAGCTAGGAGCATAGTATCTTCCAGACAGGGGTAATTGGAAATCGCTGGGAGAGGCATCCGTGCTGCAGTGGACATATAGTTTGATCATGGTGAGGATGATGGTGGTTTCGTAGTTGTGGCACCCACTTTCACGGATTCACCGCCTCACCTTTTCCCATAGAGTTTCATATTATTTATTTAGAAACTTTATGCCTTTTCCCCACTTTGCTCAAAGACAGAGGTAGCGCCACGATCGAGAGTCTGGAAACCACGGAGCTGGAAACGCAAGAATGTATGTTAACCTCGGTACCAACCACGTTTTTTTTTTTTCGCTCGCTAGGTGGCATCACATTAATATAAACTCTGTACTGAAAAAGTAGCAGCTTTTGCTCTCGTTTCAGTAGAAAAGCAAGAAAATCAGTAGATTTAAGCGCTTTATCACTGAATCAGCCGAAAAATTTAAAAATCAATAGATCTACTGATAAATCAGCAGCCGTGGCATCAGTGCCCCCCGCTAGCCCTTGGGGTGCCCTGGAGATCCTGCGCCGCCTGCTTTACTATAATCCCGAGTGATCTCCTGAGGCTTCCGCTTGCCGCTTACATGAGCCCTCCTAGAGCAGTGCATGTAAAAAATCCAGTCTATCGTCGCGACGAAGAAAGCAACCCGCGATTTATACAACACCAGTCAGAACCTTGCCCCGTCAGACACAGCGATCACCAACTTTAATGGGGCGTCCGTGCCCACTGCCTCACCGCGCGGGCAGCCAGCGGCGGAGCGTAAACAAACTCGACTGCACTTCGCACTGCCGCATGTCTAGGGGGCAAACGCATGCAACACACGCTACGAAACCTCCTCCGTAGTGCCTAGGCAGAGTCATATATTCAAGGAGCAAAAGCCCCCAGATTTTCTCTCTCGCGCCCCTTCTTATTCGCGCCTGCGCACAAACGGCTGGCGATCCCTCATATGAACGTCTCGTGCCATCACCTTCTGTGTCATGACGTCATGGCACATATATGCCATCTGGGAAATGAAACGGCAACTGACTGCAGAAAAGCTAGTACATTTCGGGCAACGTGAAGTTTGCCAGTATGTTTAATAGGGTTCGAAGATATAAATATTTACGCGAAAATGAAAAGTCGAGAACGCCGTGCATGTCATGTTGGTGCTCCTTTGTAGCTTTCAAAGGAATAACTGTAGTGTCAGGGGCGCCGCGGGGAACTGCTCTACGCACTGCCGCATACTTTTGACAAAGGTTGTGCGAATTTAAAACAGTCTGCATAAAGAGAAATAATGAGCGACGGCCTTCTCAGTTTAGGGATTCGAAACGTTGATTTTTGCGGCCATTCGGTGATGCATGTGTTCGTACACGTGATAATTTGCGCTGCGCCTATTACGTATGTATGCACTTTTAGAAAACACGCTTTTTACGCGGTGCAAAAATTTGTTGCAGTTAGACTTCGATTACTCATACGAGAAGCAGTAGTTGGGCAAACAGCGGAAAAAAATACGGTGGAATTATTTGAAATATCCGTACGCGGCCGTTCTTGTCCGGCTTTAAACCCACGACCAAAGAGTCAGCAGTAGAGCAAAATGCCATAACAAATAGGTCCGATGTGTGGATGTGTGCGTGCGTGAGTTTTGTAGAGCTGTGATGACGACAACCGAACAGCCATAACTCCCTGTTGGCCACCATGGCCACCTAACCTTTCTTTGGCCTCCGAAATTGCGGACGCCTGATTTGCGTCGACAATCTTTAAGGCCCTGTACTTTCGAGTTTTTTACTAAAATACTTACGCTTACAAATCGTCTAAAGGACGCCGGACATGTTGGAATGAGATCAAAAGCGCTTCAGACGTCTGGTGCGAGCCAACGTTTTTAGATTATAGCAGCGAGCATTTTGAAGTGATTGTCAACAATCCAGCCTCGCGTTTGGCAGCGGTTCGAATCGGTGCATTGGAATCTGTCCATAAGTGCATTTACGATACATTTGTGCTGAATCACAAGATATCCCTCCGTATTTCTGTCTATGCTGAAATTTTGGCTAACGCCGGCTGCCGTTCTGTACAACCAAGCAACAAAACCAAATGGTGGCGACATCCAGTCGCTATAATTGTGGCCTCCGAGATTACAGAGACGTTTATCAATGTTCATGCGAACTTCCATTCGCAAAGCGTGCAAAGCATTAACGGAATGTTGTGAAGTGGAAAATGCTTATTTTGTATCACAACGTTTAAACATCGCTCACTGACCACAAATAGTCCACGCTATTGGTGAAACAATTAATGTGCCTATTATGAAAGCACTTGATGCGGGCTGTACCTTTTAGTTAGGTCACACCGGTGGAGCCGGAGTGTCACAAAGCAGTTTGACTGAACGTGTCGGTTATCTTACTTGAAGGAACGTGAAGTATAGCCGAAAAAATTACTCGTAACTGCAACATTTTCTCTCCCGGCCCGTGGTCTTCCATTCTGTCCGTGGTGATCTATTCAGCCCTTCGTCTGTGGCTCTCGCAGACATCCATAACATAGCCTCCGAGCTTCAGGATTTGTGTGTGCCTACGGCGCAACTGAAATTTCTGAGATGGTCATGCGGTCACGTAGGCCTTTCACCGTGGAGCAGTTCTCTGCGAACTGTCTACTGTTAACGTTTCCCGACAACTTCTTCATTACGCAGCGCGCCATATACACTGCAGCTGCAGTCATAGTTGCCCCTAAACTCGCACGACCATTTGTTCGTTTCCAATGTATCTTGCACTTTCAAGCAGGCCACTCTACGGAATAAAGAGAGAGAGAGAATCAGCAGATCCAACCCGTATGTTGGACTCCACGTGAAGCGGATAATTAAATGCTACAAAACTAAATGCGATGCGTACAAGTGTAGCTGTCATACGTTGCAACGTGTAATTTTTTTCATCTGATATATGCTTATGTTTACACGCTATACCGTTCACAATTTACGCGTAAGTGCAAACGGCAATTCATGCGAATGCACATATCTAGCTGTGGGAAGTAATACGGGTATCACGCGGTGCATTTTCGATAGCGTACGTTCGAGCCAGATCACGATCGAAAATACACTCCATGTAAGACAGCAGTAGCCACGGCCTGCAGACGGGAACGTTCGCAAAGAAAGCTCGCTTAAAGATGGAGACGTAATTAATGGACATATGCGCTAGGAAGATAGTTAACATAGCGCAGATATATATGCATCGCGTACTCTTTTTGTTTATTATTGTCCAAAAACTTTAATCTGCCACACGTACCCATCATAAGTGTGTGTTTAATCAATGGTTTAATACATCCCAGTTCAGCGCATGAAAACGAGGGAATAAGACCGCTTAATTATTGATCGCGCATTATAATTGTTATAACGTGTGATCGGCTCATTAAGCAGCCAAGGCTGTATCTAAAATACAAATAACACATGGAATAAATTGTTGAATCTGCTTCAGATGCATGCGCCGTCATGCATTTGCTCCTTGTTTACAGCGGTCGTCTGCCGTGCGCTGTGTCCAGCAAAAGGAATACGCCAAACGTGGCAGGCCATATTATATATAAGAAAGAAAACGGAAGCACCAGATCTCGAAGATCAGTGCGCGCGCTGTACAAAAAGCACTCGTTTATTCAGCCCAAGATGAATGTACGCATGCTTGAACCATTCGCAGCGATTCTTTTTATTCATTTGTAGACAGCGCTGCCAGAAAAGGAGGTTCGCGTGGTTTCCACGTTGCCAATTAGCTACCAACTCCATCGCATCGTGAATATTTTCGGGGACCGCGCGGTGAGCGAGTGTGCACATTGTACATACACGAGTGGATGCATATATCTCAATCCTAGACTCGTTCTCATCCAGCGCGGAACCGTGGTACGTACTTGCCAGGGGGAGGTCACCTGCAAACACCGGAAATTTACCTGTTCTAGAGACTTCGGCCGCACCAAGCTTGCGCTGCCCACGTGTTTGATGTACCCAATTCGAAAGACCCAATATGCAAGTCAGCGCGAGCATCACTTGGCTCCATGGGAACTTGTGAGCCGGGTGCGAGGGATATTAGAGCGTTTCCAGGGAAAATACGCAAAAGCCAGGAGTAGCTGAGCATGGATGCACGGCACGCAGACAAGCCCATTCAGTTCTGCGTGTATATCTCCTCCACTCGAGGCGTACAAAATCTGCCGCCACACTAAGGGAAGAACTCAACGCTTGTGAATTTTAAGAACATTACGATTCGAGCTAATGTGGTCGAGGTGACGCGCGCAACGGCAGTTATTAATTACGCTGGCGCAGGTAGCTTATTCGTCAACGTTCTTGACGAAGGAGGACGCTGCCATATGTTAGCGCTAAATTGCCATAATGCTAACCGAGTGGCTCGCGAACGCGCGAAATAAAACCAAATCTTCTGTATTCCCTAGTTCGTCGCCTTCGGTAACAGCTGTGGCCGCGCGCGATTGCGACACGATTGTTGACACCGCAAGACCGCGCGGAAACACACCGCGCAGTTTTCCCACACACTGACAAGTGTTCTTTTTTGGGCAGCGACGTTAAACAGGGCATCCGGAAGGCCATAACGAGCGTGCAAGTCTGTTTTAAAGATGTAACCGCTGCTGTTGCTTAAGACGAAGTACGCAAACTTCGCCTGTGGTAGTAGGTATCCACACATGGCGTTCCTATTTTCATCTACCCTTAGAAGGCCAGCAGACCTATAAAACGTGGCTTAGGCATCGCGCACAGCCCTGGTCTGCACCAAGTTAGCCTCACAATATGGTGTTACTAACGAAATACATTTATATTTTAAGAAAAATTACGATTTCGGAGCCGCCGCTAACAAGGCGGAAGAATATTACGTAGCGAGCTCCAAAACTACGGAGACGAAGTGATACTAACTGCATAACAGGGGCTGCACTTGAGTTCGCATATTTTCGTTGTGCCACTTCGCTAAATAAAACCAACAAGATATGATCAATATATAAACATTCTTGGTTGTGAAAAACATAGTTATTATCTTTTTAAAATTAGTTACGCGATAATCCACGCTTTTAAGTTCAGCTCTCCAGATTCAGTTAGTATCATTGTTGATTCCGTAGATTTTAGCAAATGAAAAATTGTTTGGTACAATATCACAACAAAGCAATCTTTCAGGTTACAGAGTTAACATAACGAGCGAAATTGAAGCTAACTTTGGACGATCTAAACGTGTCACAAATTTCACGGCGCTTCATTTAGGCACTATTTTCTTACGCGCGCGGTCTTCGATGCGCAGGGGCGCAACACTTCTCTCGCTCGCAGTTCCACTTCGGCGAGTGTCGGCTGCAGTGGGTCTCCGTGTGATTTCTTGCAAAGAGAGAGAGAGAAAAAAAAAGTCGCGTTCCTCTGTTTCACGAAAGTTTTTGGCTTCGCCGTGCCGGTCGAGTCTTTGGAGTCCGAGGCAGCGCTCCTTTCCGCTACGGGAAAAAAGATGGTGCTCGCCGATCGCAACGATGACTCTCGCATCGGGCGCCGATCGCACACCTCGAGTCCGAACGGGCACCTCACCGACGAAGGAAGCGCTACCGACGAGTCGGAGCAAGGTGAGCCTCACACGCCGGGAGTGGGATGGAAAAGACGCTGCACGACGGCAGCTCTATCTTTTCGGCCCTTTAATTTTCAAATTAAAGCGCCGCGCCGTGCGCGTACTCGTCTTTTTTCTCTTTTTCATATCCCCACCGTGCCTGGCTCCGCGCGCGGTATTATCACCCCCCCCCCCTCCCGCCGTACGTGATAGAGCCGTTTGAACGCGCCCAACAGCGGTCGGACACATCGTCCCTCGACGATGTCTACGCCGACAACGTAGTTTTTCGAGCCGGCATTTCTCCGCGACAGTTCTCGTGGTCGTGAACCGGCGCTTCCTCTACGACCGTAGCCCTTCGGCGCGAACTCCGGCCAAACCCTGTGCATAGTGCGCGCGACCTCGCGTCGGTGGCGGCGACGGCTTCGACAATGCCGCTTCTTAAAATTAACTGAAAAAAAAAAAAAAGATAGAAAGCAATCGTCGCGCGATGCCAGAGATGGGCGCATCCACCGATCCTTCGGTTCGGGAGCCGGATGGAAAAGACGGCACGTATATCGCACCTCGTTCCCTCTTCGAAAATACCGGTGATTGCCCCGTCGAACGCCCTTTCGCAGTGGTGTCCGTAGTTGCGGTTTGTGACTCGAGTGCTTGGCTGTACTTGCCGTATCCCGGCTTGTGACTGAAATAGGTGGCGTCATCCGAAAGCCTCACCTGAGAACGCCACCGTGGTTCGCGAGTGCGCTGTGTTCGGTTAACTCTGTGTGGTCGAGTCTTTTCTGGCATGTTGCGTAACAGTTGCGCCAGCCGTAATGTGCTGGTGTAATTAAAGCAGCCGTCGCAGAAGGGTCAGTTTGCTTTAGAATGCTTGCCTGTCAAAAAAAAAGTAGTGGCACCGGTTATAGTTTAAAAATGTGTCTCACATGTATCTTTTTTTTTTCTTTCCAGACCACGGCATGCGTGTCGGCCATGATTTTCAAGCAGTGGTACCAGACATCATCTCAGCAACAGGTGAGCCTCAGCGCAATAGTGACATGCTGCGCCGCCAGCATTTTTTTTTTTTTCATTAATAGTTACTAACCCCTGTTGGAGCAACTCTGTATCATCCACTACTCATTGCGCACTTGATAAAACATTTAGGTGGAGCGTATTAAAGCACCACGTGTAGAACACCATTGAACGTGCAAAGAGGCAGTGCAAAGTGTGGCAACCGGAGTGCTTAGTAGTGCTGGTTCTTGAGCAGGGTGGTACTGCGTCTAAAGAGGTTGAAGTGCATCATAAGTTCAAGATCGCTGTCATGGTTATTTGTATGTGATCTGAAGAAGTTAGCCATTTGAATGGCTAAACAAGCTACGATGTCACTCATTTCAAGCAGTGGTCTGTGGATCACATGTCATCAGCTGAGTGCATTATATTCATGGCTGCAGCTTTGCACAGCTGGCAAATGGCACTGCTGCATAGTCTGAGTGCTTGCTCTTGTCTGTGAGGCAGTTGTCATTGGTAACCGTGATTAAAATGTGCAGCTCGAGTAGAAGAAACTAAATATCAGATGACACGCAGTGCTACTTTCAACTACAGTATGTGTATGTCATCTTTTCCTGTGTTTGTCTAATGCTGAACATTTTATCACAAATCCGAACCACCTAGCCTGCTGACATGCATTAGCAAACTGCCATTGGTAACTTTTTGCACGGCACTGTCAGGTGTGCCAGCAGCAGAAAGATGGGAAAGTGTAGAGATTTTTATGCAGTGATGCCTGCACACTTGAAGGATGTGTCTCATTTACTGAAAGCTTGACAGTGCAGATTACAGTACAAGAAAGAAGAGACCAAATGCATGTGGCTGTCCTGTTATCTGTACGTGTTGTTCGCCATGGTATTCGCTCACCAACCAATTTCATATTCTTGAATTGTGCGGGTCAAGTCTGCAGACCCACAACTATCTACAGTGGGCTGAATGGGCATTGGCCTCAAGTTGTGCAAGTCGTAGACCTGCTACAAGGTTGCAGCACACGTTTCACCCGAGGCGATTCGGTGTACTCATTTCCGTTTCTAAATTTTGCCTACAACATCACCACCCGCTCGTATTCTGCAGTGGGCATGATGTAGGCTGAGGCAGTTGACTTGTAGGCATCAACGCTGAGAAGCGGAAAAGCCTGAACACATCTTTGGTAGCTAGACTTGGTGCAAAAGGCATGCTCCACCTGGTGGCGGGTCTAGACATGTATTTTTAGTAATGTGCGAATAGTGATTTTTGAGATGTAAGCATATTGAGTTTCGAGTACATTTTGAATATTTTCCAAGTTATGGGCAGCCATTTTCACCATTAATATAAAAGAATCTTCCCATCCTAGTACGCAAATTACTGTCATCAGGTGGCACGTTATGAGTTGTTGTTTATTAGTAACATGAAATGAGCATTACGTAAGCAGTTTATGTGCATACTCAAGACTCCTTGCGAAGTTGCATGATAGTTTGGTCGGGAAAGTCTGACTTCCTGAGCTACGTATTGTGGAGTAATGTCCCTGCTATGGCACCGGGATTAAATTTCTTGCACAGTTGCTCTAATTTTGGGTTTGGTCATGCCCAGTTGGCGATTTGAACTATCTGAAAAATGTTTGTAATTTTGTATATTGACTATTCAATTTGTTATTTGAAAGTTTTAGATATCTGCACACCCCTCTCTATGTTGGCTTTTGGGACATCCTTGTAGATCACAAAGTGGTAACTTGGTTGTCCTGACCCACGGGATCTTTCACTGACGTTCAGTAGGCCTGTCCACTCTGTGCCAGCCTCGGCTCTGGCAATCCTGTGGCTGTTATGACAAGTGGCTCCTCTTGTAGTAAATGTGCTTGAAGGAACACTAGAAATAAAAATAATTTGGGCTCTGTTAGTAGAATACCGTTTCTGACTACATCCGCTCTTAACCTGCGGGAAGGCCGGAAGAGACACAAAAACGAAATGCGGGTGGCAACATCTGCCTTCCACATGCCTTGACATCACAGATTGTCATGGCGCTTGCTTGGGCCTAGTCGAACTTCTATCAATAAAGATCAGCTTCATTGTATCCTAAAAAAGCCATCCACTGAACTTAGAAAGCTTGAAAGTGACCAAAATAAAAAAAAATATACTCTGAAATTTGTGATGTCATACTGACATACTGGCATTGAGACTTTAGTGCGAATGTCAAGAAACTGCAACTCCGACCATTTTTTCCTCCTTTAGTCAACCTCTAATTACAAGATTAATGAAAAGGGAGTTCTGAAAGAGCACATCAATTTAAGCTGAGCTGATGTTTCTCTTTAGTCCCTCTATAAAAGAATACTGACGCGATAGCTTTGTGTCGTTCTTCTTTTCTTTTTTTAGGTACCTTATGACTCCGTTATTACAGTATGAAGCCTCAGTTCCTTGAGAATACCACAAATAATTAAGCACCTTTTATGTGACCCGTTCAAAATGTGTGCCAAGTGCAGCATGACTCGAAATGTAAGAAAAAGATATTCATGTCACTGAATGTGGAGATGACAAAGTCATGTTTTACTGCAAGTAACTGAAGAAAGTGCAGCACTCAGCTCGTTGTGGTAGTTGAAGGCCATGCAATGACCTTGTTGCTGAAACCTGCCAAGCTGGCCCTTCCAATTGTGGGCTTCTCGTGCAACCCTCCCTCCCATGTTATAGTCCTGAGTGCCGAATAGAATCTGCTTTCGGCAACGTGGTCATAATGTGTGTGTATGTGTCAGCAGTGTGTGGTACCATGAGACCGTCACATCAGATTTCAGTGACTTAAATAGTCCCCTTTATCAGAATAAAGGTTGTGGTGTACTTGCCGTGCATTTTGAATTGGTCGCATGAAAAGGGAACATAATTATTTGCTGCACTCTCAAGGAATTGAGGCTCCGTAGCATAATTGCCGATGGCTAACCAATAAAACAAATAAAAATGAGACTTTTCCTGTCCCTGTAAAGCAAGCTGTTGCCTCCCCTACAATGCAGATCCGTGCCCTGAGTTCACACCCGAGCGTGCTCTCCTGGTGTGGTCACCGTGTCCCGACATCTCGGACAGCAAGTGTGAGTCCCTTTCTGTTTTGCCAAACATGCCTGGTCATTGGGAATTGTTGCTGGTGACATTGGAGTGGGGTTCCCAGTGCACATCTTCAAAATAGGCGCTAGTGGAAAGCGCTTAACCTTGCTGTATTGTGGTGTTGCAGGGTTCATAGCAGTCCTTCAAACATAGTGGAAATCTTGAGCACGAAAAGGGCGCCTTCCAAGATTGCAGTAACCATTTAACCAAACTAGGTGCCTGAAATCTAGGACACTGTTTTCGACCCTAACTGATAAAGCCTTTTCATTTGGACGTGTGACTTTTCTTTCACCTGGTTATCTCCTCTGCAGTAATGTAAACACGGGATCAGTCGTTACGTTTTTTTCTTAATCTGGAGTGTCCATTCTTTTCGTAGCTATGCGTAGTGCTACACTGCCATTTGTCTTAACTGTAGTTTGTTGAGACTGCTTTTCTAAACACATTTAACAGGGAGCCCGGGCCTTCTCAAGCATTTATTCTCATCTCCCGTCTTACACATTTTGTAAGAGAGAGAATTTACGAAAGAAAAGTTTGGGCAAACCAAAAATCAGGCCCATTCAGTCAATTTATCAGCTTTGGCGATATGTGTGCAAAGTTTCTTATTGCTTTTTTCTTCTGGATCTTTTCTGTGAAATTTATGGAGAAGTTGGAGTTGAGCCTCCTAAACCCTACCTCTGTTGTAGAATCTTCTTATTCTGACCTCCCTGCTTTTGCATATGGAAAGCTATTGGCTTTGTCACGGCACACAGTATGCTTCTTATCAAAGTTGTCCTTCAATCCGGCATGTTTTACTAGACTGCGGACATAGTGAAATTCGTTATGAAATTGGTCTAATGAAGTTCTGACCAAGTACTCTGTATAGCGGAAGAGCAGTGGGACTAAAACAAGGTTGAGTAGTCTTGACTGCAAAAAACTGGTTTGAATAAACGTATAAACAGTTCCTTCAAAGTCTGTCATTCAGACCACTGTCATTCAGACCACTGTCATTTAGGAGCTTGCCTCTAGAACATCACTGACATTAAGGGTCTGGCTGAGGTCTTAAGAGGTTGATTGTGGCAGTCCTGCAGTAGGGCACGTGTGGCTTTGGGTGGGATGCGTCTTGCAGTTGAGAGGCGCGGCAAGGAGTGCTGCCAAGTCTGTGCTAGCAGTCTGTGCAGCTAGCTGGCCTCAGTTCTCTCGATGGTAGGTGAAGTGTCTTGGCTGTGCGAGTATTTTCACACTCTTGGGTCCCGAAAATTGGCCAGACACTTGCGTGGCCTCATTGTGGGCCATCTTTGCCTCTTTGCAAAGGATGGGTGCCTTGGGCACACTTTTTGATGTAGCTTTTATTTCTTGCATAATCAGCACGCAAATCTGTTGGGCTAAAATTTGGAGGATTACCGATAGGATTGCACAGAGCGATGGAAAAAGAATAATAAGAGACGGGAAGGCAGCGGTGTGGATTAGAGGGCAGACGGGGGTAGTCAATATTCTAACTGACATTATGAGGAAGAAATAGGGTTTGGCAGGCCACGTAAGGTCTGTCAGAGTTACGGCATGGCTGCCGAGGGAAGGCAAGCGCAGTCGGGGGTGGCAGAGAATTGGGCGGCGTGGTGCAGCTGGGAAATTCGCAGGTCCGAGATGGGGTCACGTGGCGCAAGACTGGGAGATCTATGGAACAGGCCGCTGTTCGTGAAATTTTTATGTGGTGAGCCCAGTGTCGTGAATTGGTGTAGTGGGGCATATCTTTCTCGAGAGCAATCTTTTAAGATCTAGTCTAGCATGTAGTACAGTGCAGGCACAGATGTGGATGAAAAGAGTTCAACAAGAACACGAGTGGCTTCTTCAAACCATAAGATCTGTGAACAGTCTAGACTGCTGAAATTGCACTTGAAGGTGACGCGTGTGCCCTTGTTGTGCCACTTGGTCAGTGGTTGATAAGTTAATTGCTGGTGTGGCCACACAAGTTTGCAGCTACGACATTCGCACTCTCTGTCATGCGTGGTCCTTGTTTGTTTTCATAACTTGACTGCATGTAATAGCCTCAGAAGATTTTAACCCTTTATGGACAAGACATGGAAATACCCGAAGGAAGCGTTTATTTTTCACTTAAACGTACAAAATGCATCAAGCATAAGCATATTCAGTGAAAACAAAATACAATTCGCAGAAACTTCTTTCAGCCATAGAGGGGCAACACCGGGCAGAACACTGGAACCGGGCTTCTCACCAATCCACCTATGGGGTCAGTTAGAACTTGTACAGATAGTTCTCATCAAATGTTAAATGTGGGTGTACATTGCATATTCATTGTATAAGCTGTGTGAGACCACTGATGCCAGAGATCACTGTCCCCTGTGATCATGCTTTCAAAAGGAAGCGAGTCGCATGCCCAACTTCTCCTTCCTCAACCTGTGTTTCTGCTCTAAACCAACAAATGGCACTTGCTGGCCCTGGTTTACCCTTGGCTGAGTACCAGGGGTACCAAAACTAGGCAAGATCTTTTTTTTTTTTTTTTTTTTTTTGTCGCCTGTAGGCAGCGATTGTCCATAAAGGGTGAAGTTGCACAGTGTTGCACAGACAGACACACAATTGCTGGATTTATTTATTTTGTTTGTTAATATAGATAAGGAGAGAGGGAGAAACCAAATGACAGTCATTTAATCACTGTAAGTCAACACAAAAGACACAATGCACTTGTGGCCCCTGTGCCTGTTATGAATGCTACACAGAAGGTCAGTTGGAGCAAAAGTGCATTTGGAAAAGGTAATTGGCTAAGAGCAGCTACAAACATAAATGCCCTCAGTGCTTAAATCGGTCTTTATAGAACCAGACTGTCTGAGTCTGTCAATGCTTGTGCGATTTCCAAATTCAGCCTCACGGTTCAACGATGCGGTTAGCTGCTGCATTTTCTTTGTCCACCATGCTTTTGTTTCGAGGCTTTTGTGCCATTTTGCATTCCTGGTGCCCAGCAAAGAAAATTATAATCGATTTAATACAATAAATACAGAACATACTAACCGAGAAAACGTACACTCTGAAGTCACTAAAAAAATTGGCAAAAACTGTCGCTGAAATCTATGTAATCTATGTAATCCGAAGCATTGCACTAATCGTTACAGGGCAAGGTACCCACACCTGCTGAGCTGGTGGGGCCCAAGCTGCCGAGAAGTGCTTTGTTGTTTTCCTGTTACGTTGCGTTTTAAGTCTGTGGATGGAAAATAAACACCAAATCGAGGTGGTGGGCAATGTGGGAATACAATGCCCCACTTGCAACGGGGAATGGTGACAGATCTGTATTATTGCCTAGTAAAAGCACGCAGTACACTTTTCCATGATATGCATGAGGCTTCATGTCACATTCAATTACATGATGCATACTATGGCTTTCTTCTTTCTTAATTTATGTGATGCACTCTTTCTCGGTCACAAATGCAGGCACTGATGAAAGCCTCTTTAGACTTTCTAGCATTGCCTACTCTGTATCTAGCGGTGTATAGGCATGACAGCTGACGTGGATGTAAATGTGAACAAGGAAACAGGCTGGAGGTTCTGTGAAATGCGAATGAGAACATTTGCATTGGTATTTGTCTGTTGAATGCCAGGATGACACTGTTTTATTATTTAAACCTATTCCTTAGGCCTTTGGTCCCTCGATAGAGTGAGATAAATAAAAATGAAGCATTGTTGCCATTCTCCTTGCTTCCTTCCGCAGTGGACGAGTACATGACGCTTGCCAAGGAGAAGTACAGCTACAATGCCGAGCAGGTGGGTGCACCGAGATGATCCTTATGTTGGGTTGCTTTATTCACGTCAAGAACACACAGCTGTGGTTTCTGTCTTTGTGACAGTGCGTGCTGCTTCAACAACCTATGCAGAACTAGACCTAGAGTTGGGAGTTGGTGGCAAGTCATATCGCAATTTGTTTATCTCTCCCTGTACATACTCTGTGGAGTTTCTATAAGTATAATTATTTGCGTGTGTCAGTTGAGGGGGGGTGGGTTCTGAGGAATCCATCACATTGTCATCTCTGTTTGCCTTGGCATAGTCTTGACAAACAGACATAGACAAGCAGACTTCTGTTTCACTCATCCCTGTGCGCTGCCCTTATATGCATTCAGAGGAAGCTTTGCCTTGGGAGCCCCTTTGTAAATACATGGGAATGGTGACATCGCTTTTCTTGGAAACCGCAGCACCAGATTGGATGAAGTTTGCTGCTTTTAAAAAGACAAAAGATCTACTCGCAAGAGAGATATCTTATTTAGGCCATAAATCATTTTTCGTAAAAACTGTTAAACGTTTTAAGAAAATCGAAACATGAAGTTTACAACTTTGTAACACTGTAGTAAAAAAAAGACATTCACAGCAGACAAAATTGATGTAATTTAGACCGCTCACTCATATACCACTAAATTGCGAGTGATATATTCAGAACTCTCAAATATTGTAGTAGCCTCATGTAAGCCATAAACTACTACTTCACATTTGTCCTCTTCAGATGCTCCAACGGATGCAGTTTCCTGAACTGTGATAACTGATTTTGGTGGAAAGTTACGAATCAGTTCTTGTTTTAAGCTTACCAATTTCTGAAAGTTTTTGTAAGAAAAGGAAAAAAAAATCTGATGCCCTCAGTTAAAATACTGCTTCTCACATTGGTAGAACTCAGCTTTCTCTATTAAATGCAATCAATTCATTCAAATTGGTTCAGCAGTTGTCTAGTAAGAATGTTTCTTGCACTTGATGTTACCTCCTTCCTCTGGCCTAGGTTTTGTGTCCCTTGGATTTTACAAATGTTAATGTTGGCCTGGTATGCCATGTCAGCTTGCACAGCTGTTGATGCTGGCCCAGTCTACTGCTAGCATTTACTACATGCAGGGCTCCAGGCACATAACATTGCCTGTGTAGTGTTCTTCAACTCCTTAGCTACCATGTTTTCGTGATAATCACTGTGAGCGCTCGTCAGTGCTTTTGAGCAACAGGTATTGTCTACAGTGATGTCACATATTACAGTAATGTCATCCCTCACTTTTCCAATGATTAGTTGAATGCAAATGTTGTCAGTAATGTTGACAATCAAATTTGAGCCAGATAAATTATGTTATGCTTTTTGTTTCACAGCATTTTGAAAATATGGCTTGAGTGAAACATTCAACCAAAAGTTTGAGGCAAACTAGTATAGGCGTGCTCATATGCCTTGCTTTGGGATCTCTTCCCTGCACGACGGTCTAGCTAATATACCCATTGAACTTCTCACAGCCAGTGCCTTTTTATATTTAATAAGGGGGACAAAAATAAACACATGCTCAAGCAAGCAGCAGTGATATGCTTACAACAGAGGGAAAAGAGATGTTAAATAAATGAGATTGGAACAGGATAAAAAAATGCTGGTTCTGTATCCACAGGCACTGGGCATGCTGTTCTGGCACAAGTATGACCTTGAGAAGGCGGTGGCCGACTTGGCCAATTTCACGCCCTTCCCAGACGAGTGGACTGTCGAGGACAAGGTGCTGTTTGAGCAGGCCTTCCAGTTCCACGGAAAGAACTTCCACAAGATACGGCAGATGGTACATGACTGAGGCCTTTACTACAGGACCCTTTTTAGTGTACTTGTCTCTTGTACTTGTCTCTTGTCTTTTTAGCTCGCAGAGGCCTGCGCGTGCCAGGGCAGTATGATTGGCTGTCCGCTGTCACGGACAGCCAATTTTTTATGGGAACACTCCCTGGCATGCTTCAGCCTCCGCAAGCTCCAACCCACGGGCCGCCCTGCTTCCAGCTGTGATGTCCCTGTTGCCGCTTTGGTGTCCTGGAGGCATCGCCAATAGTGGGAAATAATGACACATTCTTTTAATTAATAAAAAACACGATTGAGTAAATATAATTGCATCGAGCCGCCAACTTGCATGCGAAGTTCAGCACTACCGCGACTTCTGCTGGCACGCCTAGGGACAAGCGCATACAACACACGCTAAGAAGCTCCTCCGTAGTGCCTGGGCAGAGTCGTGCATTCAAGGGGCAAAAGTCCCCACATTTCCTCTCTCGCACCCGCTCTTACTCGTGCATGTGCGCAAACGTCTGTCTTTCGGCAAGTGCCACGCCCCGCTGTACCTACTAGCAATTGGAAATACGCCGCCGGTTTTCCCTGCCACCGCGAGAGAAAGCCAACTTCTGGGGGCACTTTTCCGCCACTCGACGTTCGATGTTTCGGGAGTTGCTGCTTTTTCGTTCGATGTAAGCGTAACATTTGCTATATATACTCATTGTAACTATACCTTGTCCAGAAATTGTTCTATATATAGAATAATTGGATGTAAACGGGTTTGATATAGTCGGGTTCAACTGTATCTGTGAAGAGTGCCTGATTGTCCCACCGCTTGAACAAAGTGCTTACACCTGTCGCATCACGAACCCTCCGCATTGCCCATGGAGGAAGGCCCGCCGTGCTCGGAACGTGCACTGCTCGTGTCAGCATCGCAGGGCCTCTTACCACTGTTTTGTTTGCAGTTTTGGGACAGTGCCCCACAACATTAGCATAGGCTTAGATTTCTGATCACGTCATTCTGCCCTCTTTGACTGAGCGTCTGGCATGATGAGGGGCCACCAGGGTTAGGTGAAGGTTGGCTACATGACCTGGGGGCAACTTAGGAATGGTCCAGGTGGAAGCAGCAGCAGCAACTATCACTCAATTTAAACAATCCTCAATAAGCTCTGCACCAGTGACAACATGTGCCTGCTCTGCCTGATTGCACGTTCGTAGCAATATCTGTAAAAGCTTCTGGAGTTCTCAAGATAACTACCCATGGATCACAACTGTGCAATGGCCACCCATAAGTGATAACTAACCAGTAAGCATTGCGTTCAGTTTGGCGGCCACTTGCCACATTTGTCACTGTTGCTACTAGATTCTCCTGTTTCGTGGTGCAACTTTGTTTTATAAATAGCTTTCTGAGTCATTGTTGAACTGCAATATGCATGCAAGAGGTAAGAAACGAGTTCTGCCTGTGCCCTTTTAACTCTGCCTGTGCGCTTATGTGCATGCTGCAATTCAACCATAAACCATTACCAGTTCGCCGGGTTTTCAGTTGCTGTGGCTTTTCGAGCCCTTCACGCCAACCTGGTGTCGTTGCACACGTGTACTCACTGTGGTCGCCCTTGGTGCAGCTGCCGGACAAGACCATCCCGAGCCTGGTGAAGTACTACTACTCGTGGAAGAAGACGCGCACGCGCACCAGCCTGATGGACCGACAGGCGCGCCGACTGGCTGGATCCCGCGAGGATGGCAGGTGGGGGATCATCCATCGATGCCGCCGCGCTGCCCCCCTTCTTCGCGCCTCCGTCATCATCGCTGCCCCGTCCCAACAGTTTGTGGCACACCCTCCGACCGCCTCTTTGCATGACCCTGTGCAGCGTCCGTTTGTCCCGTCTGTCTGGTTGTCTGTCACTCCCAGATTTCTCGCTTTCCTGTATCGCATTCAAACAGAAGTCTGCCTGGTCAGCTGATAGAGCTGAAAGCAGTTTGTGCCCAATCATAATTCTTCCATGCTCTGAATTTTTTTTACTTTTTTCTTGGCTTTTCCTTCGAGGAAAAGGACAGGGGAGAGTTGATTCTGTCCTTCCCTGCCATGTCACCTGTTCATTTGAGCAACTGGCTTTCATCATTCGGAAATACACTTAAAAACTAGGTCTCTTCGGTTATCAGTCCCCGACAGTCCCGTACTGCTTGGGATCGCTGTCCAGTATTCGATTTTCTCAAACAGCTTCAGAAGCTCTGCCCACCAGTCCGAGCTGCCAGAATTGCGTTCGTTTTTCATGGACCTGAAGGCGGTCACAGACTCCGTGGACTCTCGGAGCTGTCAGCAGATTTTTGCTCAGACGAGACCAAGCAGCTAGCAGACGACGGCTGTCTTGAGAAGACGCACGCGGCATTTGACTCAGAAGTGTTTGGGTGCGAGCTAGTTCGTACGGATCATTCATATTTAAAACAGCGCAAAAAACGCACTGTTTTAAATATGAATGCGGCATTTGACACCATGTTGTGAAAGACGGCGTGTGCTTCCGTGCACTTTGCATGTTCTGGACTACAAATACTGTGCACTTGGCTATCGCTGCCGTTACATCAGTGCTTACTGTGGCACCGTGCGAGTTTTTCATGAGCCGTCTAATTGCTGCAGCTTTAGTCTTCATGTTCTTCGAGAGAGAAGCACAGCGATCAGGCGCACATGCTTACTTTCCTCGATGCGTTTTGCAAAATCTGTCATGCTTATTGCTCTATCCGTAGTAAACAGATAGATTTCACTTTTCAGGTGAGTGAAGCTGGTGTGCGAGGAAGCACATCATATTACATGCGGCTATTTCACACCATCAGCTGGCGTGGTGTTAAATGCTGAAAGCTGTTGACATGTATGTTGATCTTTTGTTACCAAGCTCGGGCGTTTGCTCTTTGACGGGCAGGATTAGTAGACTGTGCACACGCGCTCTGTCTTCGATTGTGTCGGGCCTTTATTTAGTGGATGGTCCCGCAAGCTTTGAGGATATCGGCAGGTGCATTCTGCATGAACAGGAACGTGGCACTACTGTGATTTTATGTCCGTGTGGGAATTCCATTTAAATTCTGCTGGCAACGAGCTAGCTTAAACATGGCATGAAGAGTGAGAGCATAACGTGAATTGCACTTTGCAACCGCGTTCTATGCGTTCAGGCTGCAATTCCATGATGCAAGCTTTTTGATTGTGTCGGCGACGTGGCCTCTGAGATTGCACCACTTCAGAGGCCATGTCACTGAATTCGCTGAGTGGGGCTCTATCTACAAGTAGATAAGCAGACGACAGCAGCAAGGAGAGTGACTGCCGGTCACGGTGCTGTCGAACGAAATCTCCGGCAGTCCCCAACAGCTGGGTCACGTGACTGTGACACGCTCTTCTGTCACGACTAGTCAGATAGGAAGCCGCAGACAGTTTGCGGACAGTCTAGGACTGCATAACTGAAGAGGCCCAGTGCACACTGCTCAGACGCTTTGTTTTTGTGCGCACAACATCCCTTCATTGTGTTCTGTGCTGTTTTTACGAAGAGACTCTGCTTTATTCTCCACGTCCTTTCTTGACACATGTTGCAGTGTTGTCAGTGGTTGTGTAAGTGGCTCGTTTGTGTCCTTGTTCCAAGCATTTTGTGTGCGTGTTTGTGTGTCACTACAGTTTCAAACAGTCGGATAAGCTCTATTCACACGACGGATGTGATTGTAGACAAATCAGTCACGTGGTGTATGATGTACATAAAAGTACTTCATAGCTAGCAGTCGCACGACAGCAGAGAAAAGCAGATGGCATTTCTGTTCTAACCTCACTGTCACATCAATGCATGGGCCAAGTGCAAAAATTTTAGAACACTGCGCACATTCACTCATGACAAACGAGCTAACAGTGCGAGCTACGCATCTGTGTCACCCAATTCAATTCAGTGAGGAACTTGGGCTGGATTTAAGATGGACTTATGGGCGGGCTAGTTGGCCTTGCATAGCTGTTGAGGGGAATTAGTTGGAAGAAGAGCAGTTGTGTTCGTCTCCCCTTCCGTCTGTGCGTCTTCTGTTCTTCCTTTTTTGAGTTCTTCTCTGCAACAATGGGTTAAAGGGCCCCTCACCAGGTTTGGCCATTTTAAGCAGACGAATGCAGTTATAAGCAGAGAATGCAGTGCAGTGTTGTACACTGTACACTAACGATGGCATCTGCAAAGTACCACACTTTTGCGTGCCACAAAATAAGCTGTAATTTCAAACCAAACACCATGTGCCCTTCTCCTCCTGGGCACCCAGCCAGGGAGTCAAGGTCAGATGCGCAAGCGCGCCTACGTAATTCTCATTGCAGAAACAAATCGCTCACCGCGACACGTGAGTTCAAGAATTATTCGAGGCTACAACATTTAGTTATTTAATCTGTTGCTTCACTAGACGAGTTAAAGTTCCTAGAAATAATAATAACCTACAAACCGAATGTTTGCGAGTCTTTGTAGCAACAGGGACATACTTTTGTTTTGTCTACATGTGAAGAAAATGAAACTCTCTGCAATTTTCTACATGGTTCCACCGCGTCATCATGCTCTTTGATCCTTTTGTGCATGCTTCAGTGCTTGTGATTGTGGCACTGACTTATGTGGCTAATCGGTTCTCATGCAGAGTGCGCAAAATTGTGCCCTGCACGAAAACAACTTGAAGAAGACAAGGGCAACAGCGCACCAGCAAGGCTGTCACCAGAAGGGTGCCACTCGGCAAAAACACGCTAGGAAAAAAAATCCTCCCGAAATCATGGGTCTGCGGCACGGTCTGCGGCACTTCTAATATTTCTATCTTGGCTGTTAATGAACTAATTCGAAAAAGTCTTGTGGTAGAACACTCCTTAGAGGGCATGTAAGAACCTCCAGCATATAACCAAAATTTGCTGTATGTGGCCTGGTGAGGGGTTGCTGCCAAGCATTTTGCCAATAGTACATCTCTCACTAAAAATCTAAACGGTGATCTGGCTTTCGGCTTTAGCGTGAATCGCTTAATGGGTGACGTATAACCTCATGATACACAATCTGCAAGGTTAAACTGCAATTTGGTCCGCCGTGTGAATACAGCTTTAGTGTGTGTCTGAATTTGCACTTCAGCCTGTGTACCCTCCTTGTGCAGTTTAGCCGTGTGCTTAATGTTTCTTTTCTCTCTCTCCTGTGATCAGCGATGGTGCTTCAGATGCTGGCTCCGAAAATGACAGTGACATGGAGGTGGACAATGCTGAAAACGTAAGTGGCCAGTGTTCACTGAAACTGCACTTTAAAGCGAAGCTTTCTTTGCATCTTCCGTCGACTTTCTCACTGCTGTGGCTGCTGCTGTCTGGCACACTGTGTCGGAGGGGGGGGGGGGGGGTTCAGAGCGTGTGTGTACCTGACGGGAGCGAGGCAAAGAGAAAAGGCAATGCGAGAAACTCGTTTGGGCCTTTTCACCGCGTCGAATGTGCACAATGCCCTCTGGAGCTCCCTGGACATTGCCACATTAGCCTCTTGACAGCTGTAATTACCTGTGGCCCTTGCAAAAGCACTGCAGAAATTGCGTGCTTATCTTTCTACTAATGTGCAAGTCCAGAGGGAAGCTAAAGAGAATGGTACAGGGGAGGGGCAGAGGAGGCACAGAATGGATAGAACCAACGCCTTGTCACCATTCACTCGCAGTCCCCGTACAAGGAGGGTGGGGTGATAAGGAAAAGCTGGTGTGAGAAGGCAAGAAAACTCTACTACTAAAGACACAACAGCAGTTCTGGGCAAACAGGATAAATTTAAGCAAGGTACAGTATGATGCGTTTCTGCTATTTCTGAAAAATAAACACCCTGCAAATTTGCCAAGCAACAACTTAAGCAGGGCGTGGAGAAGCAGAGCCGCATTAAAGTGAACATGTCTAGGTCCAGGCGACCAGGGGGGTCTAAGCAGTCGCACTTCAAATGAACACTTCTGTGCTGGCTGCGCTAGCTTTGCGGCTATGGCATTGCTCGAGGTCGCGGGTTTGATCCCGACCGTGGTAGCCGCATTGTGGCAGGGGCGAAATAAAGTAACGCTCATGCGCTTAGATTTATGGTAACGTTAAGGAACACTACGTTGTCATAAATAATATGGTGTCTGCCACTACGGCTTGCCTCATAATCCTATTGGGGTTTTGGCACGTACAGTCCCACAATCCAATTCAAGTTTAATACTTCTGCCACGATGCAATGTGCCATGTGAGGCAATGACAATGCTCAACCCTCTCAGAAGTTATGAAGTAAACCTTCTCCCTGTGTGTTCTGTGTACTACGCAGACAAATAGCAGTGATGCACGCAAGGTAAAGTTTAACATCTACTCACCACTCTGGTGTTGGACTAAGCATTTAAGAAATTAAACATTTGCCGTCAACATCCCCACTAATTGTTGTCAATCAAAGCAAACAGCATAGAAAGCTTCGCTTACATCGATTCCCACGGTGCATGGCATCCGCATATTTTTTTTTTTTTTTTCCCCTTTTGACCTACGTGGCATGTCAGAAGTTATCCCGTTCTGTTAGTGACCCATTTGTCTGTGACCAGTGGGTAACCTCCTTTGGTAATTCAGGTCTCACTGGAAAAAATGGGTTTATTCACCGTGGGATTGATCTATGCACTGAGAGAACACAATTACTTGTAATATGCCTCAGGCACCATATGTATAGTTGCAATGACAAAATTGTAATTCGTTCTAATTGACATGAAGAGAAAAAAATTGCACTGGGCAGGTCATGTAATGCATGGAGTAGATAACGGTTTGACCATTAGGGTGACAGCGGGGGTACCAAGAGAAGGGAAGCGCAGTAGAGGACGACAGAAGACTTGGTGGTCCGACGAAATTAGGAAATTTGTGGGTGCTGGTTGGAGTCAGTTGGCGCGGGACAGGGGTAATTGGAGATGGTGGGGAGAGGCCTTCATCCTGCAGTGGACATAAATAAGCTGATGATGATGATGAATTACAAAATGTCACCTCGAAATCACAGGTACTAAGAAAAATATCGAGGCTGAAAGCATTTCGTGTACGTCCTATGGCACTTGGGAGTGAATGTATGCTTCAGAAGTTATCAATATCTGCCAAGTGTGTTAGAGAAAAAGTATGATGACCTAGTGATGGCAGTATGTCATCATATAGTAATCTGGGTTTTTTCTTACTTTCAACAGCAACGATTTGCATTCAGCAAGTCTCCAAAGTGGCTCACTGGTTTTCCTATCGCATTTGCGCACCTTATTAGTTTATACTGCGCCTGCACTTCAAGTACTTTTGGTAGTTCAGGTGGGGAAAGCGCTTGAGTCTGAAAGACTTAAAATTAAAGGTGTTCAAATATTTGGAATATCATCTAATTAAATTGAATAAGGAAAGATGGAATAATTAGGTTCATGAATCGAGTACCTACTATTCATTTTTTTTAAATATTTGATATATTTGGTGTAGAAACCCACGCACTGCCACATGTTGCGAGCACCTTGGAGCCCGACTTGTTCGATGCTGCCCAAGCAATTTGCAGAACGGCGCCACGTCGGCCGAGGCCGCCTCTGTTGTTAGAAGGTTCGTCCGGGTCGACGGGACCGATTAAAATTATAGCGCTACACAGAGGGAACAGCAACAAAAGTATCTTGTGTTTCGTAAAGTGCGAAAGCATGTGCCAAGATCGGGCCAATTAGCCACTGATACGTACGTAGAGCATGTTGGATATGGTGTGATAAACTTCGTGCCGCTTCAGCTGCCGTCAGCCTCACCTGCCCACATGATCTCTGGACTGATTACTGATGAGCCACTCATAAGAACATATTAGCAGCAAGCATTTTGCAATGAGTTCCGGCGAACTTGGTGTGACTCTCCAGATTTGAGAATATTTGACGGGTGGCAAATTACTCTGAATCTGACAATGAAATGGCATGGACGGCACCTGCTCTTTACCATCGGTGCTGGCTTGGTGTTCCACACTGGTGTTCAGTACAGCAGAACAGTGCTAATTCATTAGGTTCAGGTGGAAAAACGCACTTTGTTCTCTACAACAGAATTCCTGTTTATAGAAAAAATATTTTCCACATCTTCATACACTAGAACTGAGCTGTAGTCAGTGCTGGCAACTAATATGGTGTTCCTGTTAGTAAGAGTAGACCGTACTGTGTATCTTGATTTCTACGTGCCTAATATTACTGAGAGCTTACTACATTCTTGTTATGCAATGCTAGGAGAATCCTGGGTATGTGCAACATGGTATTTTCTTGACGAAATTTTGTAAGCAATAAATGTGGCGAAAATTGTTCTCTTATTCAATATTCGATTTGATATTTGGCTTTTCTTCCTTGATTCGATTCGATACTAGATTCGAAATCTACTACTATTTGGTATTCACACCCCTGTATTTAAGACCCTTAATCTCTTTCGCTCGCCTATCTTTAATGGGGCCAAAGATGTAATGAATGTGTGTAAAATGAAATTTCTACAATGCTTTTCATTGGCACCTCAATAGGAAACACTGCAAGAATGGTCTATGTACTGTTTTTCCATTTTGCATAGTCTTTACGTAACTTCTGGCTGCATCGGGTTAGAACACTGAAACTTGGTCTCTGACAAGTGAAGCTATACACTGGCATTATGCTCCACAGGTAACAGGCAATACAGTGCAGCCCACTTATAACGATATCAAGAAAGACGAAAAATATGATTGTTATAACCGATGATCGCTATATCTGGACTGCAGTTATTAAAAAAATTTTAAATAAAAAACTTGGAACATACCTTTGCAGCTCTGAACTCGAATTCACTACTTGCTCAAAATAATAGATGATGTAAAAAGTAGGCTGTGAAAAACAAACTTTATTTCTAGCGCCAATGACCGTGTAAAAGGTTAGGCGCACCGAAATAGTCCGAAATCTGCACTTGCTTTTGCGGCAGCTTCAGCTTCACAACCGCAGTGTGCATGGATTCCAGCTGCTGCGCGAACACTGGCGGCAATCCTTTAGCATTCATAAAATCAATTAAGGAGTCGATCAATGACAGTGTACTTTGCGTGGACATCGAGGTCGGGGTCAAGGAGCCACTGTCGATCTTGTCACTGTTGCTGCTGCTGTCGCCACTGTCGCGCAACTTTGCCGTCTGTCGAGACAGCACATCTTCGGCGATTGCTTCATCGATGGCCTCATCGCAGAACGAGGCAGCACTGTCTGCAGTCAAAAACTTTATTGGTGAAGATTGACGAGCGGAACGGCTAATTTCGGGGATTGCACTATAACAACCTTTCAGAATAACAAACAATTTGCCATTGCCGCCTGAATTTCATTATATTAAGATTTCACTGTACACTGTATAACGTGGAGTGAGACTTCTGCGATTAGTTGCGTAGCTTCCGCAGCATTGCGTGCCAAGCATGAAACGAGGGCACAGGGTCTTCTGATCACCTGCACGGTCGAAGTGCATGCTGTGCTCCGCTGCGTGCGCCCGGTGATTGAGCACCAGTGGCTCCTCGTTGCCGCTTGTGCAGAAGGAAGAGGCTGCCCCTGGCGGGCCCTGCTCCAGCTGTGGCTCCCCCATGACCCAAGCGTACACGTCCAGCAAGGGGAGCCTGTGCGGCAGCTGCTACCAGCACTGGAAGTGAGTCACTACTCTGTCCGCACCTTGGAGCAGGGAGGGGCTCTTTCTGCTTGGAACTGTGCAGTGAACCACGCCCTGAAGCAAGGGAAAGCATAAGAGACGTTACCATAAGAACCCTCATCTTATATAAGCTCTATTTTTCTTTTCATACTTTAGCATGTCAAGTCTATGCCTGTGTATATTATACGCAGAACCAAACAACTTTCAGCCCAAATCTGCAGTTTTGATGCTTTTTCATAGCCACTCTCGTCCTTACCTGCTTATCATTGTGCTTTCGTTGTTGATGTCATCTCTCGTGTGACATCTTTCGTTTGCATTGTAGTTCACATTCTTTCTAAGTTTTTCCTCGCTCGTGTTATGCGCCAATTTTTTCTGGTTTCTGCCTCATATTATACTTTTATGGGAACTGTTATGCTTTAATTGATCTGCAGAAATGTGGGTTCAGCTCTCATTTGCAGGAAGTTAGCTTTTAACCAACATTTATTTCTCTTTTCTTTAAATAATTATTTAGCTTATGGGGACTCGAATTTACTTGTGTATTTGTGCCAAGATAGACATTCAATTCTCTTTAATTTCTACATTTCAAGTAAAGATAATCATTTCCCTTATGCTTTCTCTGGCTTCGTTATGTTTTCCTCTGGAAGTTAAGCGCTACAAAGACAATAAGTGATTAGCCTATGTGTCCTTGCCTTTCACTGGGATAGCAATTGTACGGACACTGCAAGTGCATTCACATGCTGTCCGGGGTCTGACTATGCAAGAGTAGTTCGTATGCCGAGTGTGGGAAGTTGCATGATGGGTCGAGTTTTGGAGGCATGGCGCAGTGAAATAGTACAGGTGGAAGTAGCACAGCATGTTTGCTTTGGGACAAGCAAGCGTGCTTCCCACTGCCAGCACTTATCATAATGTCAGCGTCATTGAGCTCTGTTCGTGGGTCTTTTGAGAGTTCATCACTCTGCACATGTTTAGTAAACAAATATTCACTGCAATTAGTGCTGCCAATAAAATTACGAGCCTTATTTCACATGATATTCCATCTTATATCTTGTCGTCATATCTTGCCATCGCTGTCAGTGCTTTGCCTTTCGCGCAAAACTGTGACTTTTTGTTCTAGCAAAATTCTCTTTTCGAGAGAGCATCGTTGGCGAGCCAAAAATGTGCTTAACATTCAAGTGTTGAAACGCTTCAACTTATTAGAAATTTACCGAAGTCTGTAGCTGGATTGTGGGCCATGCCCTACGTGCCAAGTTAGCTTTTGTCAGTCTTATTAGCCCGTGGTCTTTTTTCTTTCTCGAAATGCCCTCCTCTCCTCCCTCGTGGTGCAATAGACGCTCGGGTGGCTGCAAGGGTGCCCTGGCCCCCGGGGGTCGCAAACACCACGAACGGCAGCCCCCGGCCCGTGGGGGCGGCATGGCGGCCAACCGGAGGCGCCCGCCACGGGGCATGTGCCTCCAATACCAGGACCTGGTTACCATGGCAACGGGACCTCAGGGACAGGGGGATGCCATCCTGCGAGCCATGGATTCCGAGTTGGTGGCCCTCAAGCGGCAGGTGCGCATTCCCCCTCTCTGCTTTCTGGGGCGTCTTCTCGCTTAATTTTAGTGGTACAAAATTATGTACAGTGCTATCGATACCATCCATAGTATAGCCATTATTAAACTATTGATAGCACCATCGATACTACTATCGGATGCACTATCAATAGATAATGTAAAATCACGGTACCTGCCATACATAAGCACTACAACATAAACTTTGTTACATTCCTTTGTCCCAAATTGAAAGAACAGTGTTACTGGTAATCGGCTATCACAACATTTCTGATAGTACTGGTCAAGAATTGCAGAAATATTAATCACGCTGTCAACAGCAAGCTATTTCTATAGTACTGCACTCTATGGGTGTGCGAATACCTGTGCTGCACATGTTCGGGTGTCTCCTAGCATTGCATAACAAGAACTTCCCAAGCTATTCGTAACATTGTTAAACCACATAGAACTCGAGGTATGCAATACAGTACTCCCAAATTAGTATGCCAACACTGATTACAGCTCAGTTCTACTATATGGAGGTCTGGAAAATATATTTTTTTGTCAGTAAAATTTCTGTTAAATCGGATAGAGTGCTTTTTCTCCTCAGAAGCTAATGAATTAGTGATGTTCGATTGTAATTAAAAGCAATAAGGTTTTCAGTTTAATAGTGGACCTGTGTTTTGCTGCATTCCTTTATATACAGTAGAACCTCGTTCATGCATTCTGGAAAAAGATGGGAGAAATAACATACTAACGAAAAAACGTACGATTCAAAGCGACTAAAATATTTGACCGACTCAACCGTAGTTGACATCTACGTAATGCGAAGCATTGCGCACCAGACGGGAGTCGAGCTAGTGCGGTGGACCGAGGCACGTTGTTCTCCTATTGAGTGGTGTTTTAAGGCAGCGATGGGAAACCGAAACAAAATCAAGTTGGTGGGCAATGCTCGCATTGCACCCCCTGTAGCAGGGAATGGCAACGCGTTTGGATTGTCGCCTACTGTGCAGTATGCTTCCAAGGGCACTACATGCTGTGAAACAGATTGGCGAAGATGCTTATCATAATAGGTTTGGCGGCGATAGCTGTGAAGGCGGCATGCAATGACCCCGGAGAAGATTTGCTGTTACCAGAATTAAAAACTGAGTGCATGTCGGCGTTTTCACAAGAGATGGGCGGGGGAGTATTGTGGGTTAGCTGCCGTAGTGGGCAGCTACATACAGTTCTGATTGTGCACACCTTGCGCATTTTCTTTTTACATGGGATCCAGCGGCCGCAAAAGGTATCGTACGGTTGCAGTTTGGTGACGTACTGAACGTTGGTGCCGAAAAATCGTGCTTGCTGGGATCGTGTTTTTCGATGCCCAATGAAGCAGTGCCGATTAGGCCTAATGGCCTAGCCAGTGGGGCCCCGACGAAAATTTGCTGCCGTCTGACGGGTAACAGGGCGCAAGCCATCGCGCGATGCTTGCTGCTAATATGTTCTTACGAGTGGCTCATCGGTAATCGGTCGCGAAATCACGCATGCGAGTTAGATTGACGGCTGTTAACAGAAGCAGCTCAAAGTTCATCGCCACACATCCAGCATGACCTGTGTGCCTCTCAGTGGCCAATCAGCCCGAACTTTGCACTTGCTTTCACCTGTTACGAAGTACACGTTGTTTTTGTTGCCGTTCCCTCTGTCCACATTGCATTATCGGTTGTGCCGACCTGGACGAACCTCGTACTGTCAGAGACTGCCTCGGCCAACGTGGCGCCGTTCTGTTGATTGCAGCGTTCGAGTACCGTGTGTGTAATCTTCGCATCGGCCCAACGTCGGGGAGCACTCGCAGCGACCATGTCCATTACCGTGTGCAGGGGCTCACCCGTACTCTTGGTACAAAGGAACGACGACACAGTAGTGCAAACAATCATGAGGGCATTTATTGCACCTTTCGTACAACAGTGCCTGCTAGCCGAATTACTATCTTCGGAATGTGCCGGCGGGCATGCTACAAATCTAGGAAGTATGACTTGCCACGACTGGATATGGAGCAAATACATTCGCCCCATGCTAGCCACCAACGCTTGGTTGTTCGAGTGTACACTCACGCGAACTACGGCGCATTCAAACGGAGCCTTGCGAGACAGTCTCGCAGAAGCATGGATTGGCACACGCGCGAAACGTCCACACCGTTTGTCGGCCCCGAGCCTTGCCCCCTTTTGCACCCAAGTAACCCTGCCATTAGGTGGTGTTGGCAGCACAACACTCGCGCCATCTCTCGCACTACTCTGCAACCACACCGACCGCCACTGTAAAGCCACGCAGCTAAGCCGGATTACAGGAGACTGGAGTCACGCGGGGAAAACACATCGGGGGACGCATGAGAGTCTCGCATGCCCGCGCATGTCAGCCTGGGCGACCCTTCCGCAGTGCACTAGGCGCTCCTCTTGCATCGAAAACGATGTGAAACGCTCCCTTGAATGGCATCGAGCGTGAAAGGCTCTGCAGCGCACCAGACGTGCGGCATTGTGCGTGTCCCTACGCCGAATGTATTGAATGTTCGAAAAATCAAATAGTAGATATTCAGTTGTTCACTATTCAGTTCGATTTGGTATTATCTGAATATTCACACGCTCCTAATTGATGGTGCTATCTATAGTAGTGCGTTAGCTTTTGTTACACTGTCAAAATTGTTGTTACACTATAGATGGCAGAATATTGTAATACTATCGTTAGTGTTTTTTGTGGTACTGGTAGTTTAAAAAGATTATTTATGCAATCGGTAGTCACTTTACGGACAGCCTTTCATCGTTAGTGCAAAATTGTTGGGCCATAGCCAGTGAAGGCACCTTTGTGTGAAAGAGGGTCGTTGGCCAGTGCTCCCAAGTGGAGGCCCTTCTATTCCCAACACTGGGATCCGAACAGTCCTTACCGTGCCAAATGCGTTTTGGAAGGGGCACCGTAGTGAACATGTTTAGATCGAACGAGTGTTTTCAAAGCTTTACGTTTATTGATTTCACACTTATAAAGTCATTCAGAGGGCCTGGTTTGTGCGTACTCGGCACGATTAAAGAGCGCAGACTGCTAACTGGCTTGCAGTGTCAGTTGGGCATTGCTCTGTCAGTGGTCCTCCTTCCACTGCTGCTTTTCCACTGCTGCCACACCACCTAGCTATCCCATCAACTTACATTGCATAGAATCTGTGAACAAACTCCCATGACTGAATGGGTGATGCAATATAGAGAAAAATTTGGTAGTCACAATTACCGAACAATCACACTACTGGTTTTTCAGACATGGAAGTGGCTGCCAAAAATATTTGAATAATTGGGACAGTCCGCATGTGGTTGCAGGTTCGCCTCTTGGCCGCATTGTGTTGGAGGCAGCACGCAGAGACGCACGAGGGCTTTGTGTGTAGCTGTACAATGGAACAACCTCGGCTGGTTGAAATTAATGCAAGCCCTCCAAACTGAGTGATCGCTCGTAGGCCGTGTGTTGGTTCAGGATGCTAAGCCTGACTGTTCAGCTTGACTTCGCCCACGTGTGTGCAGGTGCAGAACAACAAGCAGATGGTCAGCCAGCTGCGCCACAAGACGGCCATGGGCATCGAGAACCTGCGACCACCGGAGGTGGGTGCCCCCTTTTAGGCGCCTAGAAGGGGTACTGGTTCGTGCGGGTGGTTTGCTGGACGTTTTCAAAGCTTTTAGGGAAGAACGAGGGAGCAGGACGGGAAGGAGTGAAAGTATTTACTTAGGTGACAATGCCACTTTTTTTACTGGTCGAACCATCCTTGTATCTTTGCGGCACTACATCTGAAGCATAGAATGTGGGAATTTTACAGCAGCACGTAGCTACATGTGTGTACTACACAATGCTAGGAGCAGATTTTTTAATTTCGCTTTTGTAAATTTTAAAATCTGGCTACTAATTGGACCACGTGATTGGCATGTCTGGAGATCGAACTTGAAATTGCTGTAAAATTAGTAATACCTGCAATATAAAGAAAGTAGGCCTAGAGTTCTGTTGCTTACACTTTGTAGTATCCAGTCGTATGTCTTTCTAAACAGTCTGGCTTATACTCTTCTTACAGTTGTTCAGACAAACAATCGGTGATAAATTTTAATTATATCTGGAACCACTCAGTCAACTTAAGATGTAATTATATTTTTGAGATCAGCATGAGAAACTCTCTCTGGGTGATAATTTTTATTAAATTTAGCAAAAAAAAAGTTTCTAAACTCCTCTCTCCCCCCTTAAGGAAATGAAGAGGGGTGTCGAGAGTAGAAGCCACCAGAGTAGTAGCAGAGTCCTTCTATTTTTTCTTCTGGTCACGAAACTGCCGCCTCAGTTTCATATAGAGCCAGCGCCCGCCGCTAGAGGTGCAACCGTGCATGAGAGGGCATGCGAACGCCGCTACCGCTGTGGTTGTGTGTGGGGCAGCCTCGGTATTCTAGCTTGCTTTCTCAACTTCCTCAACCGTCACTTTAGTTTCACGCAACTATTTTTAACATTGAATATGCTTAAATTACTGCCTGAGCGCGCCTTCTGCCATGATATGAGCGCCCGGGATGAAAAAAAAAAAAAGAAAAGCCGCTCATAACATGGAGCTTGCGGCGGTCTCCAGACCAAAAAAAAAATAATAAAAATCTGGGATTTTAAGAGCCAGAACCGCGATACGATTATGAGGCACGCCGTAGTGGGGGACTCGGGATTAATTTTGACTACCTGGGATCCTTAAAATGCACCTGAATTTAAATAAACGTAAATAAATGTCTGAATGAGATTTAGGTAGGATTAATGCAAGACAACTTCGCTACTAAATGGTTTTAAAATGCACCTAAATTTAAATAAACAGGTGTTTTGCATTTCGCCCCCGTCGAAATGCGTCCGCTGTACACGGCCGAGCAGTGTCGGTCCAGATTTCTTCATTGCCGTTCGCCTCAACACTTCGGTGGGCTCCGCTTTTTAATATTTGCCTGAAATTAAACACCGCGCATTCGCAACAAAGCGCCGGTGGTCCCACTTATCACCAGATGCAAACATATGGTCTGTTGCACCCCCGCTTACCCGTAAGTAAGCGCAAACTCTCCGTTGCGCATGGCGCCAGATTGTTCGCCGAGCACAGCTGTTCACTTTCTGTGAAACTGTGGCAGAGAAGGACTCTGTCTGTGGGCAGTATCTTATAAGGAGATCAAAAGAATGAAATTGTTATTGCAAAGGGCTGCTACCGTAGAATACTTAATGACAAAGAAAATGGAATTGAGCTGCTCCGTGCGCTTAAGATTTCTCTGCAAAGCAATGCATTTCTGAATAGGCATGATTAATGCAAGACAAACTTCGCTACTAAATGTCTTCGGTGCGGCTTTTAGCGACGGATTAAGGCGACCGTGAAGTGTTAGGACCTGCACAGTTGAAACTAGCTGCATTGTAATTAGGCAATTGCCTTAGCAAGCAGTCGTTTAGAAGCGTCAGTAATCCCAGCACTTATTCACGCTGCTCGTGGTTCCGACGCGGAAACGATGAGACTACGTATTTTGGTTCTTAATGCGCAACTATTTACAATAAGTTAGAAACTTTATAATTCGATTAAGAAAAAAAAATAGAACGTGTTGGTGCGAAAACAACATGCACACACGATCATTTATTTATCGTGTAAAATAAGCGGAGCGAAATACAGACAGCACAGAGGTGTCCGGTCACGAATGGTCCACCATTCACAATGCAGGAAGTTTGGTAAAAGCATGACACTGATATAATAAGCATAAAGAAATAACATCAAACGTGAGAGATATGCATTGGGGGGCAGGAAACAAACACCAGCAAACGAATGGCAATAAATACAGAATGTATAATCGATTGTTTGTATAAACAAGGAAGTGTAAAGCATAACCATTTCATGACGCATGGCAAAACAACTCTCAAACGAACACAAGTAGCCACATCACAAATACAGCAATTTTATTTTTAAATGGCTTGTTAGAGATACCACCATTCTACTTCTTCAGCTGTTACTTGCAACACGTGTTCGGCATCGTTGTCCCACTCCGCCACTTCAACTAAACAGCCCAGCACTCGAAAAATAGCGCAGCACATGCACAGAACGCACCCGATCACTCAGCTCGCCTCGTACTGTGCACGCGTTTCGGTACGCGAACGGTGCTCTCTGTTAGGGTGCCTCGCGGGCGCGCATCGAGGCACCCTACCCTCTGTGGCACAGTGGCGCCGTGTCGCGGCACCTTTGGGCAGCATATGAACCTCTCCCATAGCGTGACGGCGGAGTTTCGTGACCAGAAAAAAGATGGAAGGACTCTGGTAGTAGTCTGCTAACACTGATCTGCCTTCCCAGTTGCCTTGCCCGTGCATTACCAACGATTAATTTCTCGCGGCGGCTGACGTCGCTCGACTCTACTCGTATCTCCCGTGAAAATGTCTGTCGTGTGATAGAGTGGGCATCTCTTCACCTTCGGTTTCAGTGTCATCCTGCATCCATCTGCCGTCCGTGTAAGTGCGTCTGCAGCAAGGGGTCAGCACACTGGCGACATTACATATTCAAGCCTACCATGTAAATCCAAAACTAGTCTTGTGGCAGGTTGCTCAAAGCCACGCATAGAGACTGCTGTGTGCCTGGCATTCGGTGGACGGGTGCTGTGGTGTGCAAAGGTGGAGGTTGTGAACAACGGTGGTGTGGTACTCTCACTTTTGTTGGTGAGATGGTTTTGCTGCTTTCTGAGTGTTGGGTGACAGCTACAAATTGATTTGCATTGATTCGGTATGAAACTGCAACTTTAGTCCACGCCATTGACAAATGTTTAGGAATAAAATTGAATGACTCTAGCAGGCACTCAGACCGTTTGTCTAAAGTCGGATGGTGCGAATCGAGCACAACCGGCTCGAGAAAATCGCCGGAGAAACACCAGCTTGCGTTGACGCACCATGTTGGCAGCCTGACTCGCCACTGGCGGTGCTCGGATTTTTTGTGTTTTCGGCAAGTTATCGATCGATTTGCACCGCCAAAAGTGCAACGAAGCTAGGGTCGGGGTTTTAATGCAATGCAGGCTGATTTCTAACCGGCTTCACCAAAGTTGTCCTCCCGATTTGTTGACGTAGCTCCTCGCATCGAACATGGCACTTATAATCAGAGGGACACTTGTGTTTTTCAGCATGTTTCAGCACCGGAAGTGCTCTTTAGAGCGGTAAAGCTTTGTGCATCGAGTGCACCCTGTGGAATGCTATGGCGCAAGTCTGCCCACTGTATGACTAGACGAGCATGTCTTTTACTGTTCTTTCCTCAGGTGCTATCATGTTTTTGTGTGTGTGTGTGTGTTTTAATACAGATGTATTGCAAGTTGTATTGCCCGTCCAGCTTGGGACTACATTGCTCTGCAGTATGTAATAAATAAAAAAATAAATAAAAAAAATTTTTTTCCCCTTCCTACCTTTTGTGCTTGCAGGGCAACACCCGAGTAAATGCCCGGTGGACCAATGACGAGCTGCTGATTGCCGTTCAGGGTGAGTGCTTCCCCCGGGGCAAGAAAACTAGCAAAACTGGTGTGTCAATTCTGCTGAACTGAGAGGCGAACCCATCGTGTTGACTTTTGGCCAGTGTTATCTTTCTTTTTTTCCCCTTGCAAAGCTTCCACGAAAGCAACACTTGAAATCCACTAAATAACTTTTTGAGTCTGCTAGAGAACTGTTGAGATGCATTTCAACAAGCAGTAGATTGCGTCCAAAGTAGATGTGGCATTTTGTCGCCCATTCTTTGGATACCTGCTTTCTTAACCCTTTCAGGGTAGATTTTTTTTGCCATGTGCCCAGGGTCAATGTTGTCACGTGGTGGTGACGTTGAAGAACACAGTAGCAATACTGTGAAAGACAAAACTAACTTTTATTGGGCGAACGTGTGCCCACAAAGCAGGCTACACTTATAGCACAACGACAGCGGTGAACACGGTCGGCGATCGTCGAAAATCTGATCAGCGGGTCAAGCGCGTCGGCTTTTATAGATCAGTCGTCGGATGTTCCAGATTAACCGCTGAGACCCGCATGTCTTCCACAAAGTTCTACACTATTCGCGTCGTGCATATACGCAATCAGATTACACAAGTTGCGGTGAAAGACAGTGGACGGAACCATCGATAACATTCCAGAAACTTCTTTTACATGCAGGAGAGTCCTGCGCTGTGTGATAACATTTGTTAGGCGACGAAACGTGGTCGCCCGATAAAGATAAGTACACGTGTCAATAAATTTAATCGCAGAATTAAACTTTTCAGAGGGACCTATTTCGAAAAAAGTTTACCGTAATTTTTTTAGGGTGACCGTAAAGTGAGAAAAAAATATTTTGCGTTGGTATATACCGTATTTACACGATTGTAAGTCGACCCCTTTTTTAAAATTTGAAAGTCTGAAGTTGGGGGGTCGACTTACAATCGAAACCAAAACATGGCCCGCCAAAAAAAAAGCGATACCAACGAAAGCTACAACGTAGTTACAATTTTATGTTTGCTCTATGGCCCTACCCGTATCTTTTCGCTATCCCGCGTGTTTGTTCGCTTTTGGGAAGGGTTTTTCAACATTTTTGAAAGTCTTACAGTGCATGCAACACTCATGGGGGGGTGTCGATAGTTGATGAAGCGCCGCTGTTCCCATTTGCGGCGGCACCCTCAGAACGGCGGCGCTTGCGGGGAGTATCGGTAGTTCATGGAATAGCAGACACCGCTCGCGGGTTTCTCTTTCTCTGTTTAAAGGCATTGGCATTGGTATTGGTTTGACCAACTTCTTGACGCGCTCCACTTGACTGCCGGCTACATGCTACTTCTATGCTTCCCCAGTCGTCATGAGTGCTGCAGGCCCACTAATCTTTCGGCACTCGTTCACAGCAGCGTTCAAGAGAGCTGCCATCCTTTACGCCGAAGAAACAAATCACTGCGCAGCGGAGCCGCAATTTCGATGTTTCTAAACGGGTGGTGCGAGAGTGGCGACTGCAGCGAAGCGAAATTTTCACCCTGTGGCGGCAAGTGAGAAATTTCCCACGTGCCGAAATCTGGACGCTTTCCGGAGCTGTAGGCTAAGCTTGCGGCGTACGTCGCTGAAATGCGTGATCGGTCCCTGCCATTGAAGTGCGACGTGGTCATGAAACAAGCCCGGACCTTCGCCTTAATTTTATGGTTCTGCTCCGTCGTGAGTACAAAGAGTGGCTGGCGGCAGAAGACTGCGAAATTACGCCAACCGGACCTGTCAAAAGAGCCTCCCTGACGGCTGCGTGTGGTTGGGTGCATTTGGCGTGGGCTGCTGTTCTGCAAGATGTCCTGGTGCGGTCGTTTGCCAAATTTGAAATTTCGCTGGAACCCGACGCGCTGTGGGACCGCAGCAACGATGACGATGGCAGCACTAGTGAAGACGAGTAGTCCAGTGACCATGTCGGCTACTAATAAATTTTCGTTATTGAATGCGCCCTCGGGATTTTTTTTTTTTTTTTTCCGGTCAAGCGATATGGGGGGGTCGACTTACATTCGAGTCGACTTACAATCGTGTAAATACGGTATGCACTTTTAATTCATGAATAACAACAATAAAAGAAAAAATAAACTTATAAGAATTAAAAATTTGATGCATTGTTAGACACGTAATTGAAGGCTTAGAAAATGCGCACACAAAAACATTTCGCATGTCTCAAATGTTCCTCTTCTTACACCAATATTTATGTTCATAGCGTAATCGAACTGCGTAGGTGAGCACACTCCAGAAAACTGTATAGTTGTGTGCCCGTCAAAAAAAAAAATAATAATAATACATTAAACAAGCTTCTGCTAATGTTCATGTTATCGCCAACCAGAGGCAATTAGTTTTTGCGAGTCTCCAAAAAAAGAAAAGGAAACGCATGCACGGCGGCATCCTTTGTATGCGCACCCCTGTGAGCAATAAATGAGTGAGTGAAAGGCGGTCGCACTTTGAGCGATTAGTAATGAGCCAGCCATCAGTTTTGCGAGTGCAAGAAGCCGAAACCGGCTGTGAAACAAAACCCAAACTAACCGCCGCCCACCCGCGCAAGCGTCTATGCGCAAGTGGTAGTCTATAGATGCGCCGGAGCAAACGGTCTAGCTCTAAAACAAACCATGCAACGAAAACCGAGAGAGGGAGGCACGCAAAAAGAATTGTATGTATTCCCACATAGTCACAGCACATGACAGAAATGAAAAAGTTAGGAAATTGGCACACTTTTTAAGCATACAGACACCGCCATAAATATACGTTATCGACCATTTTGGACTCGTTCGCGGCGCCGTATATTTACGTCATTGATCCTGAACGGGTTACGCGTGACTCACAGCAGCGCGGTGATCACTTGTTGTAGCGCTAGCGGACAAGTGCGCAGCGGGCTAGCGCTTCTTTGTCGAAGGCGCAAACACAGCATTCTCATTTCAGTGAACCCGAACAGCATGCTGCTTGTCAGCCAAGCTAGCGCACAAAGCGCCTGTTCCAGCTGCTGTGGTGTGCGATAAGACGTGTTCTGTACCTGCGCCAGCCACACTAGATTGTAGTGTGTCCAATTTTTGCCGATGTAGCGTCACTGCACCACACGTGGATCGCGTCCACGTTAAGCCGGACTATGCTTTAGCTTGGCCACCCCAATGCACTCTTCTTCGAGCGGAAGCAGAATGCATCGAGGCTCTGCTGTTGAATGTAGACAACCAGATAGAGAAAACCGGCTGTGCTTGGAAGATACTTCGCATTAAAGGAACATCGCAGGTGTGCAACAAAGTTGTCACAGCGCACGAATCACTTAACAAAGTATGCTAACTGTTTGGCTAGCAGACGTGGGGGACCTGTTCGCTGATATGCCAAAATGGAATACAAGCAAGGAAAGCAGACAGCATAAGATTTTGCACAGAGATTATGCATGTCTAAATTACCTGAGACTAGGCTTTATACACGTTCGAAAATTTTGTTGCAATCGGCCTTTAAGAGGAGCCACACCTGATGATGCGGCTGCTCTGACCAGGTTAGACAGGAGTTTGTACGGTCTTGAGTGTGAAGCTGAAGTGGTGGTTCTGCAACGCCGCCTGCGTTGGAGCCATCACTAGAAACGAGCAGTGTTTGAATGCAGCAGCTGCGTTCGAGCGAGGCCGTGAGACAGAAAACATACCCATAGTACTTCATTATACGAGGTGTGACACAAAAGAAACGAGACTGGTCCAATAACTTATTGTACTTACTGAATCAGTTCTCTGTGACATTATCACCTTCAAAGTAGTCCCCTTCAGCATTCACACACTTCTGCATTCGGTGCTGCCATTGCAGGTAACAGTTCTGGAACGAGGTTCTTGGAAGGCCCTTCAGGCCCTCCGTTTTTGCCTGAAACTCTTCAACCGAGATAAAATGGTTTACCTTTAAGCAAGATTTAACTTTAGGAAGTAAAAAAATGTCGTATGGAGCCAAATCAGGTGAATAAGGAGGATGCCCCATCACAGTAATATTTTTGCTGGTCAGAAACTATTTGACAGATAGGGCCGTGTGAGCGGGTGCATTGTCCTGGTGCAACAGCCATCCATCACTCCACAACTGTAACCTTTTTTTCCTAATTTTTTTTCACAAAGTCTTTTTACTACTTCAATGAAGTAGTGTTGATTAACAGTCTGACCACTGGGAACCCACTCAATCATTACAATTCCATTAATGTTGAAGAAGACGATTAACAGTGCCTTGAATTTTGATTTTGACATGCGTGCTTTTTTGGGTCTTGGGGATCCTGGAGACTTCCACTGCATTGACTGGCGCTTACTTTCTGGGTCTTAGGTAAAAATATGTCTCATCACATGTTACAACGTATTCCAACAAATTTGGCTCCTTTGCAGTGCGTTCTAACATGTCCGCACACACGTCGTTACGGCACTGTTTTTGGTCAACGGACAGAACTTTTGGAACAACCTTCGCGAAAATCTTCGTCATGTGTAATTCGTCCAATAAAATGCGTCGAACAGCTTCCTTATCCAAGTGAACCAACTCTGCCACTGCACGAACACTTAATCTTCGGTTACCACTGATCACATCACGAACTTTGGCAATGTTTTGATCTGTAATTGCCGACCTTGGGCGCCCAGCATGTTCATCATCTTCCACACTGTCCCTTCCCCCTGAAAACCGCTTATGCCATTCAAACAGACGTGCACGAGACAAGGTTATATCTTCATAAGCCTCGGTTATTATTTCAAATATTTCCGTGGCTGATTTCTTAAGTTTCTCAAGAAACTTGATGTTGATTCGCTGTTCGGTTTTTACATCAGAAATTTTTCCGGCAGAATGCAGTTGCACGTGTTCACTCAATGACGCAGCACTCCCAACTGGCGTGATCGGTTCCATCGAAACTGGAGGCGTGAATAGAGGAGGTGTGTGGGATTACGTCAGCAAAACAGTTGTTGCCAACTCCACTCTTTTTTCAAGCTACACACTTAGTCCCGTTTCTTTTGTGTCACACCTCGTATACAGCTTTGGTATCAATGATGTACGAGCTGCGAGATTGGTGTGCATCTGCGAACTTCTTTTTTTTTTTTTTTTCTTGCATGTTCATGGCAGCTTTTCTACAGATAGCAAACGTTTTCTCACTGTGTTCGGAAAACGTAGCAGTTTCCCTTTGAAGCTTGTCAGTCTGTTTATTTTTGGGGTCTCTCTGCATGTGGGTGTGTTGTGCATCCCGAATGACTGTGCATGCCGTTCCCTCTGCTCAGGCATCCGCAAGTATGGCCGTGACTTCAAGGCCATCGCCGAGGTGATTGGCAACAAGACGGAGGCGCACGTCCGCAGCTTCTTTGTCAACTACCGTCGCCGATACAACCTGGATGCCGTGCTCCAGGAGTTTGAGGCCGAGCATGGCATCACTCCAGGATCGGATGACACCAAGGTGAACAGATAGATTCTGCTGCTATGATGGCACGAGGGTTGCTCATAATAGAGTTCTATTATAGCATTCCAGCTATTTATGTAGATGCATGCAAAATGGCTACGCTAATACGCTCGTCCAAGATTACACTTTTAGTAGATCGTTCAGCATGGTGAACGGATCGTCATTGTCAGCCTGTTTTCATGTCCACTGCAGGAAGAATGCCTCTCTCAACGATCTTGAATTACCCCTGTGTTGTGCTAGCTGGTTCCAACTTGCACCTGCGAATTTTCTCATTTCACCACCCACCCTACCTAGTTTTCTGCTGTCCTCGACTGTGCTTCCCTTCCCTTGGCACCTACCCTATGCATTACATGGCCTGCCCAGCTCCATTTTTCTCTCTCTAAATGTCAACTAGAATATTGGCTGTACCCTTTTGCAGAATATCAGCTACCGCATTTGCTCTCTGGTACACACCGTCCTCTCTCCGTCTCTTAACACTGGCAGACAGACGGAGGTGCCACCTGTTGTGTAGAAGTCAAGGCACTTTTGCGGCAACAGCAGCACCTCTTGTGTGGTCTGGCAGCATCAGAATGGACAGCTGAACTCAGTAATAACGACAGAACATCACCAGCACTTCGGTCCTCAAAGAAATGAAAGACTAAGGGAAAGATGAATGCACCATGTTTGATTTGGTGCCACGACAAAAAGCAAGTAACAAAGCTGAATTCGGATCGAAGTGGACGGCCTTAGAACCGCCATGTTATGATAACCGCGCTAACCACGCAAAGCCTGTAACGGTAACTACAAAGGTTGGCCTGCGTATGTAACCTGCAAAGTTCTGCATAGGATTCTGCTCGTACAGATTTCGGATTCACTGTTTTATAGCGTATGCAAAGGTTTTGCGTACGGTGTTATAAAACTGCCTAATGCTGCACTGTTTGGAGTCCCTGTCTCTGTAGTTGGTGATTAAAATTGTGTTACGTGCCATGGACACGTATGTTTACAAAATGCTGGGGCTCTTTCAGCTTGGAGAGCGTTCTTGCTAAATGTAAACCCTTCGTCATGAGACAATAATTTGCAGACGAAAAATTTTATTTTAGGGGAGTAAATGATGGTACTGCTGTTCCATGTTAAGAGGATCACTTTAATGCTATTTATGCCTTTAAGGATTGGAAATACGTTTTGCAATTCTTAATTCAATGTTTTTCTTGAAAGAATGACAAATTTTCTCTTCACACGAGCATTCCTATCTGAAACCAATTGCTCTGTCCCATAGTACTTTAATGTAGGACTACGTATGAGTTGTGCAACGAACTAGAATAAAAAGTATGTGATGCATGTTTAACGAATTATCCATCAAAAATTAAAGCGCACAGGAAAACTGCATTTCTACATTCCTATTTCTGATAAAACTGGCCATAATAAAAGATATTACAAGTCAAATTCAATAATTCCAGTTCATTGCATGTTCTGATATGTAATAAAACAGCCTGCACTGTTTTATGCAAGAAGCCTCATAAACTAAAAGTTCATATATGATGGATAGCAGGGAAATGAATAAATTTGCATTTTGAAAAAGAATAAAGATTGTAAGTTGCAATATACACGTGAAAGCAAAGTGCCTGAGGACTAATATGCTCCATACTTATAGCAAGGCTGTCTTCAAGCACCTTCCTGGTCATGTTCTGCCTATTTATAAGCTCAGTTTCTCTCTCTCTCTTCTCTGTGGCTTGCTTTGCTCTGTCAGATGACTGGTAAGATCCTTACCTGAGAAGAGATGGGTCCTTCACGTGGCGGGCTGTAACACTGAATGAACCAGGTTCATTTACACTTTGTGGCAAAACATCTAAAGTTGCATGGTTTCTGCTGCTGAAGTGGCAGACAGCATCAAAGAGTCCGAATTGAAGGAATGGCAGACTCACGTAGACGTTTGGAACTCTTTGCCAATGCTGATGATAATGGTATTGATTGACGTTTCCTCGAAATGAGGCGGCGACAAATAGTGACCTAGCCTGCTTGATCTGATCAAGCTTTACGGGATCTATCGCAGTCTAGCATTTTTCCTGTCTTTCCTTGAACGTTTCTTCCTTTATTAAATCTTCGATCTGTATATTGAACAATTACCTGTACCTGTAACAACTCCGCTTTTATCAATCTCTTCCCACCTTCTTTTTTTTCCGCTGATACTCCAATCATTCCTAGGTTATCTCAACTGCTGACCAGCAAATGCTTCCATCCGCTTTGAATCCTAGTGCTTCTGGAATGCGGATGTTTCCTGTGGGTGTTGTCAAAGCAGGCCATTGAAGTCCCCCCTATCTGAGCTTTATGCAAAATATTTTAATGTATTATGCTTTTCACAATATATAATTGATGTGAGCAATAAATAATACTTAACTTACTTATTAGTATTTTAAAAAAAGAAAGTAAATTAGAAAGTGAAACCAAAATTTGTCAGTTTCAGTTTTAAAAAGTATGGTGAAAAGTACTTAACTCTTTGTAAAGTGCATTCTCCTACTTACTGGACCCATGCATAGTTGCATAGAGTCGGGGCAAGTTCGCACCTCATTGCACATAGTTCAGGTAGTTGGTTGGAGTAAAGCGGCATTCACACTGGAGTCCAACGAGTGACCCTCAGCACTGGCAAGCACTTTTGTCTCTTGAAATAAACATGATTATATTTAATTATATCAGACTTTCCTGCACTGCTGATTGGTTCAGCAGCTCACAGAGCTGGAAAATCGAGCAACGAGTGACTTGTTTAGAGCGGTTACTTTTTGGCCTTGCTGACTCAAACTGACCCGCTTGGTCAGGCAGCCTTTGCAAATGACCGGTGCGAATGCCACCTGTCTGTTGTTGCAGCAGTTGAGTCCACAGCTGGTTGCTGAAATCTGCCGTTTCTTGTCCCGAGTAGCCAACAGGTGACACGGATCCAGCTACACCTGCCAAGGAAGCCACCGCAGCTGGTGGGCCCAACAGTCCACCAGGCTCTCCGTGTGGTATGATAAACCCTGGTGGCGGAATACTTGCCAATGGGAGTGGAGGCCCGGTGGGGGCTGGCAACCCTCCTCCCCTTCTGAGACCACCACCCGGTTCCCCATCGGCCCAGCCGCTGGCGGCCGCCAAAGGACCCACCCCACTCACACAGGCTGCCCCCAGGTGAGCCAGTGGGCGAAAGAGCGACTTCGAGTTTCTCTCGACCGGTGATTCTAAACAGCAACAGGTTTCGCGGGACTGGAAGTATGTTTATAGCGTGTCTTGGAACCATTGAGTTTCATCTTTGGCCAAATTCATTGCTCGTAGAGACACATAGGCCTCCTTTCAAATTGTCCTTGTAGTGGATAGCCCAGTGCTGTCAGCGAAGTTGGCTCGATCCATTCGTGTTTTGGAGGGTGGCGCGGCATAAAGTTATGAGTGCAGTCCATTCGTGTTCGGAGGGGTTGAAGGGCGGCGGGAGAGAGGCGCATGAGGCTGGCGAAGCAGAGGAGGTGGAAAAACTGCATGGCGGCAAACACCAGCTCAAATTTTTCCTTTTCAAGGATTTCGCATTCCATTACTTTTTGTCATGGATATCCAGCAGCCAGACTTCATCTTTATAAATGATAATGTGGCACTGGGGCATTGTAGTAAGCGGGTTGTTTCACCATAGAAAACATATGGAAGTTGACGGTGCAGCTGCTTCTCAGTGTTATAGCCGATATACTGTTAAAACCATTATTTTTATAGGTTGATTTGACAGTAACTGCTACTTGTGTTACAATTTGTGGGTGTAAGGTTATGTCAAATCATGTATTATTAGTGCAGCCGAATGGTTCCAGTATGCGGCCTACCTTGTTTTGGTCACAAGTGTAAGTAGTGCTTCGTGGCTGATGGTCGCAGGAACCTTTCGTGCTGGTAAATCAGTATGTATTTGCAATGCCTTCTGTGTTAATAATTATGGCATACCTCATGGCATGAAAGTATGTGATAAGGTTACATCAAATTGCACAATGCATTTCTTTATCATCCTTTATTACATGATGCTCAATTTGTCAGTCATGAATATGAGCAGTAAGAGAAGTGTCGCTAGCATTCGTATGTTTATGAATCCCTTAGCCTATGTATTAAACGAGAAGAAAGGGAATTAACCGAGGGGCGAGATTTTTATTAGTCATATCATAAGAAGCCAACAAACACTGGCACCAAGGAAAGCATAGGGGAAATTACTTCTGCTTAATAAATGAAAACAAAGAAATGAACGCAAATTAAATTAAGCACAAGTAATTTCCCCTATGTTGTCCTTGGTGTCAGTGTTTGTTGGCTTGTTATGATATTGTCTATGTATAGAACGGTGTGTAGTGAGCTATACATTTTAGCGTCCATCCAAAGTTGTTCGCGGCAAGGACTCCCATATTCAACCTGTTCCCCCTTCCACTTGCAGGTCTGGCAACTGGTCCATTCTTCAGCAGCCGCCACCCCTGATCCGACCAACAGCAGCCTCTGCAGCCACTGTCCACAGCAAGCCCTCGCAGATGCACAATGCCCTCTGAAGCAGACGGCAGCCATCTGCTGCAGCCTCGGGAGCACAACTGCTGCAGACCCTTCCAGAGTGTGATGGCGGCGGGCATCATGTCAACTGGCTCAGAAGACGCTGACTCCTTGTGGCGCCAAGCCTGGTCGTGTTGTTCTCGAGTGGCAGTGCACTTTGCATTGCCTCTTTCCGCGCATGTGTGTGTGTGTGGCTTGAACCTTGGTCAACGTGGACAAGTGGAACACTGCTGTGCGTCCCGCATGCCCTCTCCTCGGAGGAGTGATGCGGCGTGTGAGATTGCACTCAAAATGACTTGCATGATTTTCTTGACTCAGGTTACTGGAGTGTCATGAGAGCAGCGTTTGCTGATGCAGTGTGCTTTGCCCTCTGCACAGCAGTCTGTGCCGGGTGCTGGCAAGTCTGCTAAAGCGATGAAAGGTTGTTGGCCTGCCCTTGCACGCATTGTCAGGGCATAGTCTACAACTTGCAGGAACCTCAAGTGGCACAACAAGCCTTAGTGCCACGCTCGTGCACGTCCTGAAAGTCGCTCGCATTTTGTCAACCTGACGCTGTCCTCGTCAAGCATCGGCATTGTCTCGATCGGTTGTCACGCTTCTTTGGCGACTGCAGGATAGTGTCACCCACTGTCGACCATCACAGTTTTCGTGAACGTGTTTAGAGTGACTCAATTTGAATGCGGTTTAGCTGGCTTCTGCTGCAAGAATGTGACTGGTTACGGGCAGCAATGTCTCGGCGAGCCACTGCAGTTTGGTTGCCCAGAGCTGCTACAGCTTGAATGGGGCATTTGTCCAGAAGCCCTCGAAATGGGTTCTGGCATTGCAGTGGATGCCTGGGACACGCTATATGGGTGTGGCTTTGCATTGTGCCTGCGGTTGATGCCTTGATTACACCTCCCTGGGATTTAGGAGTGAGTTATCCGAGTGGAATACGAGTGGACGAGCTTGACTCAGCGGTCACTTTGATAGCGAATGAAGCAAGGCTGTGACAAGTAACAAGCGCACCATCCGTGCATCAGTTGCTCACAATGTGCAAATGGTGCTGTACACAGTGTGTTCATCAATTGGCAAGCCACTGTTATGAGCCTGCAAGCATTGTACGTACATGTGCTCGACTAGTTGGGCATTTACTGCTGACCACACAAGTCGCACTGGTCCAGTGTAGTTCTGACGACACTGCTATCTTTCTTTGCCATGCCTGGAATGTGTTGACTTTCTCTGTGCCTGTCAAAGGGTGCGTGAAACATACCGCACATCTCGCTAGCCTAAGACGAATTGTAACACCATTGTGCCAAGGCACGTATGCTGGTCGAAGCTCGTGCTACAGGCTGGGACACTGCTCCTTTGGTGGACAAGTGCCGTGCGTCACAGCTTCCATCGTTCCTTTCAGGCAAACGTTAGAAGCCCGTAGTCAGTTCTCGCTCAAATGGGCCAATCAGTTGTAACATATGTACTTACCTTGCTGCTATCTCACTGTCTTGTAATTCTGCAAAAATTAAAGAGCTAGAAATTTGCTTGAATTTCCTATTTATATCTCCCAAAATAACTGCAAAATACCACGAAATACTGTACAAAGAATGTTGACTGAAAGCCAACATTACTTGCAGAGTTTGTCTATGTGAAACTGACAGCGTGCATTGGGCATAGCAGTATGCAAATGCAACACTCATTTGGGACACCATGACAATAGATTGCTACAGATATGTGTGTTTCATGAGGTCTTTCTGCTTCTTCACTTTCCCTATTTAATTGCTTAGCGAATCCTCCAGAGGGCCTGGCCCAAAAGTGTCGTGGCCTCTCAGCTTGTTGAAATATCCAAATGGCTCTTTCTTTATTGCACTTTAAGTGTGGGGTTGATTGACTGAGCTTTTGCAAAGTATGTTTCGTGAAATGTTTGGTTTTGTGCACTCCTACTCAGAGCAGACAAGGTGGGCACCGTGTGGGCGAGGTCTTTCAGCAAAATGTTTGCTGGTTGAAGAGCGCTGACTTCTGGGCTAGCTGGTCCACTACGCATTATGCACAAGCACGTCTCAGCGAAGAAGAAAGCAGTGCCAGTTATTGAACGAAGACACTTGCACTCTGTCTCGCCGATTCCCCGCAGTATAGCAAATACTAGGGCTCACGTCGGCCAATAAGCAATAAGATCTGGCTGTGTGTTCCATAGAATAGAGTGGGGCTCACCCGTCACGTGTCATTGTTCCTTGTGTGAAGCATCCATTCATTCAGTGTTGGGCCGAGAGCTAATGGAGGCGGACAATTGGGAAGCCCTTCTTCTGGTTCACTATTCTGATTGGCTGAATATGACGTGCACCTTTCCCTGTGCTGCGCGGAATTGATGAGAAGCCAAAATGCGCAGGAAAGGCAGACGCACACAGTGCCAACTTTGCTTCCCCGTCTGCACTGTTTATCCAATCACACGTCATGAATCAAGCCCAGCTTATGGAAACTCTCTTGGTAACAGCTTCAGAGCACAAGGAAACACGCTGACATGCATGCACTTGCAGGCACAAACACCCAAGGAAAGGACTGCCCCGTTCCTCGCACAGGCGCTGTCTGAAAAGGGGCATGGGGCGAGGTCCCTTTTTGGGTGTTTGTGCAGTGAGTGTTTTCTTCCACACTGAAGCTGTTGCCAACATTTATTGCCAACTAACCCATCTACAAGCTCTTCTAAAGACTGCGCGGACAACACTCCTTGCGAGTCGCAGAGATGACAAGTTGCTTGCATAAACATGCACTCAACTCCAGCGCATTTGAATAGATGCCAAGCGAGCATGCTTAAGGAGCCAGGTAGTTGTAAATGAGCCAAGTGTCAGTGAAGAGCAGTGGCTACTTAAGTCGAAAGGGGGCGCTGCACACTTCATGAGGGCGAGGCACATTTGTGAGTCAAGCGCAAGAGCCTGAATTGTCAAGCTGTGGAGGGAAGGAAGAAAAATGGAAATGCAACCTTTGTGTCCTCCTTTGTTGACCAGGCCAGCTTACTGCTTTGGGCTCTTGGTGTTTCATGAAACTGCGCACAAGCGATGGACAGTTGGGCAAGGGGCAGCCACTGCTGTCCCAGTCAATGACCTCCCACGTGAGGAAAATTGGAAACTTTTGTTTTTCACTATGACCCGGGCCTCTCTGAGCACTGTGTTGCATTTTCTCTTTGTGTTGGTTTCTTTGCACACCTGCAACAGTCTGGTCTTTCTGAGTCGCTCGGCCACCGGCATGTTTGAGGTGCTCATAGGCATCTTTCAGCTGGCGTGGTGCATCCACCCACCTTTACGGTGTGCCTGCGAGTGCAAGGTGATTGAACCTGTTGTCCTCTTGCGAGTCTTTGCCGCCTGTTTCACAATGATTTTTTGTTTTGTCATTTCCTGTTGCGATAGATGCATGCCTTACGTGTTTCCTTTTCTTTCTTTTTTCCTACACTCTACAAAACGAGATAATTATTTTTTTGCTGAATTTTGGTTAGCGGTTGTTTTCTTTTCACCTTCAGTGTGATAACTGCATCATGGTTCTTTTCATTGTTCCTTTAGCAGACTTGACTGCTAATGTTGGCAGTGTCTAGTGGACTACTTTCAAAGGAGATCATGTGATGCACATGCCTGCAGCTTAGGGGGTTCTGTTTGTGTGGCCTCTTGAAATTACATCATGAAATTTGTTTCGAATGAGCTGCAAGCCCCACATGAGCTACATTTCTTAGTTGGAAGAACTTGAACTACTGTTAACAATTGTGTGGTTTGAAACCACTTTTCTCTGGAACTAGATTCTCCTTTTGCAGCAGCTGCACACAACTCCGTATAAAGTTTTCTCGCGGGATGCTGCTGATCACACTTTCGCATATTCTTTGATCCACTGATTATGGATTACATCTTGGTTCTAGAATTCACACCGACATACGAGTCACCGGCGCGTGACACTCGTGCCTTTAGTGGCTGCACTGTGTGGCAGTGTGGGCTCGGGAGCTTAAAGATTTAACCAAGAGGCTAAAGCCTGTGTCGCCGTTCTGCTGGAATTGTGCAAAGAGAGGGAAGTCCGCTTACTCGCACCTGAAGCTTAAGTGCGGTAAGAAAGGAACAAAAAATTCCTCGACACAGCCATGTTGCACTCGGATATAGGCATTGATTCTCGAGCGTGCATGTTGCCGAGTGCATGCAATACTCCTTAGCTTTCCCCACAGTACCTATGTGCCAAAACTACGGCACATTTAGTTCCTGAAATTGTGTTTGCGTCTTTTGCTTTTTTGAAGGGCTGTGCCTGTTGGTCGTGCATCCTGTCGACACGGCCTTCTTCTCGCTACGCTTGTCATGCGACGGCCTTGACCCACGTGGCTAGGCTGGGCTTTCTTGGCCACTGTGGTACACATGGCTAACAACATTGTCACACAGGTGGCACGCACTGCGCTCTCCACCCTTTTCTGACTTGTTTGGTGCATCTGTTGGGTCGGGTGAGTGCGTGCATTTGCAGAGTCTGTCTGGTGTGGTACAAGTCTTGGCATGTTTGCGTCTGAGTGTGCATAGTTAAGTGCAGTGCATTCCTCCGGACGGAGTCTCGTGTCGCTTGCAACTCTTTCCTCAGGTTCTGCGGCGACCTTCTCTTCCCCTCTTGGTAAATGCCGTCTCTGCAATCTTTCCTATATACTAAGTGAACACAGTTGCTCAACACTTATCAAGAAATGTTCCTTGCTGCCTTGTGTGTATGTAGCTGGTAACAAGTGCTGTCACAAACAATTGAGGGTTACATGTCTGTGTCAAGCAAAGAATTTAGTCAGTAATAATTGAATGTGAAGCCTGTGCAGTATGTTGTATGAAAGGTGTGCGAGTGTTGAAATGTGTGCTGGACATGTATACGCGAGCTTCCTTTTTGCGCAAGCCATCTGGAGCTTGGGAAGCTGGCTTCCCTGTTCGTGCACTTTTGTTATGTTTTTGGTGCTTGATTTTTTGTGGGGATTCTCGCATTTTAGCTACATCCCTTGCGTTGGAATGCAGCGTGCCACTTAACCACCGTAGTGCTACTGCCATTGTTGTCCATGTGATAGTTGACGTTGGGTTCTCATCGTGTGGCAGCTCCGGGGCTCAAGCCAATGGTTCCTAATGCTGTGTGAATTCTAATAGCCAGGGGCATTGTATTGCTTGCCTATTATAGGTGTCACTTTGCTTCTCAGTGGAACCTGTATTTCTAAATTCTTCACTGCCATTCATTTTCAAAAGTATACCTTTTCACTTCAGCATGTGCAAGTGCACTTGAAACTGAGCAGCCATTGCCATGTGCGCGAACATGTGCTATTTACATCAGGTGTAATGTGTACAAACGTGCTGTTTACATAAGTTGCTATGTGAATTCTGCTGTTTCAAAATATGGCCGACATCCATCAGAAAATACAAATCCGACATTCCACAGAAGTCCTTCCCACTTTTGGGGAAAATAGTGCATTGTACATTTGCCCAGAATGCACAAAGCTCTTTTTTTCCCCAGTGTCATGTATTGCAAAAAAAAGAAAGCTTATGTGCCGAACATTGAACACACTTTGCATAGTTTATGCTTAGGAATTGTGAACACATGAAAACGGCGGCATAATCAAAGTAGTTAATCCTTTCTTGGCAAAGGTTGTGTGGTTTCCCATGTAGAATTCCAGCGAACCTGTTAAGCTGCAACTGCGTAAAACGTGGTTGTGACGTATTTTCAGAATGGTGTTGCCCATTGTTGATGCGCATCTTTTGCATTACGCGACAACCGCACAGTTATTATAAGCTGAAATGAAGACTGATAAGTGCCCTGCCCCAGCAGATTAAGGACAGGAATAAAGCAGAAGAAACGGTCTGGTCATTCCGCTTGCGACCTGACCTACAAGTAATTGTTGCATATAACATTTATAGCAGCCGTCTTTCTGATGCACTTCACGTCATATAGAACATTGCTTTGTGGCATGCGTCTAAGAGTGTTCATTTGTGGTCCTGTGTTCTATGGCCTCACATCTGCTTTTCATGCACAGCTTGATGTCGTGCATGAAAGCTCCGTATCGGGTATCCAAAAACTTGCAATCTATTTTGAGCTGGAACTACTGTGTGGAAACTGCACGATGCAAGATTGGTGCATGAGCAGCACCATGAGCCAAAGATATGTCATAGAAATGGGTTGTTCCATCTAGTTGATGCTTTGAAGGCTGCGTCAATGTCACCCGGAGGTTATGCACTGTTTGAGCATTGTGATGTGTTGCAAATTATGTGCATTTTGTTTATTTTGTTTGTGCCTCGGTCAGATGCAAGTGTCTCGCGGGAGTACGCAGAGGGCACCGTCGTTTCCCTAGCTTCACTGGACGACAGAGCAGGCGTTGGCTTCTGGACGCCCAGCTCGAAGCGTGACTGTTCGCGCACAGCTTTCGCTCGTAGGGCAGCTTGCAGTTTGACAGGAGCAGCAGCACCTGCGAGTGGTTGGCTACATACTGGATTAACTTATGTTGTGTGCGTGTGCCAGTTGTTTGAAAGGAGTGAATGTAGAGGTGATGTGCACAGAAAAATAAATAAAAAACAACAAGCTTATACTTTCAGAGGGACTTGCAAATCTCTTTATTGGGAGTGACCGGCCTATCCACGGCATTGGGTGAAACACACAAATTATTGGGTAATAAACGCATGCAATCATCGCTCCTAACCTGCTGCACTAACTCTATGAAATAGCTGTACTTTTACAGGGATAGTAAAACACTGCTAGCTTTATTTGTGAACATTTACCTTAGTCCTTTCGATAGGAACTGAGAATTTCTGCATAGAATTTTGGGGAAGTACAACTGAATATTTCCTTCTGGGCTGTGTGGGTGCTATTGCACATAGCAAGAAAATGCTTCGAAACAACAATTACTACTGGCATCTATGACACAACATGCAGAATATGTTTTAAGCCAGTGCTGATTGGATATATTGTACTGCAAAATTGATTAATGCTCACAAAGTGTACACAGAAAAAGTTTTGCCGTAGACTATTGGGCATACCTGCCAGCCCTCGCAAATTTTTCGTAAAGTTTACGACTTGCGGCCCATTTTATTATTCTACTAGTACGTAATGCTGTGTCAAGTTTTACGAAAAAGTAATTTTGTTTGCGAAAATGTTAACACATCAGTCTCTGTACCTTCCGTTTCAAGTCTACTGATGGCAAAAGTGTGCGAGAGGGAGACTTGCATCGAGCAAGTTTACGCAACCAAGTTGTTGAAGCATCTGAAATTAGCATTAGCTAATTCAGATGCTTCAACCTACTGATCGCCTACTGAAAAAGTCACTGTGATCTAGAAACAGTTTGTTACTTGTCATTATTTGCCGTTCCAAGTTTTTTGCTATTCAATGTGCTGCATATAAAGTTGAATCCTTGTTACTAAACTGCATATGTATCCCTGAAAAGACGTGTGCTCACGGAAGCCTTAAAAAAAATTCGTGCCATCTTGTGATTATGACACACTTGATAAAAAAATTTTTATTGTGCAGGCTGGTCATGTAAGCGAATTTGGTATTTGAGCACTGAAGAGTATAGTGCTTTTAATTGAAGCAAATTGGTAAACTACACAAAAGACCAATGATCCAACATAGCTGTCAAGATTACACAGTGGCACTGACTTAGCATCCACGCGAGTCTGCTTACTGTTTGTCACACAAGGATTGCAGTGATGTTCAAAAGTACACCAACGCTACATCCCAAAAAGTTCTGGCAGATTTTTTTTCTCACACGCAATGGTTGTCAAAGCACTTGAAAGTGCAGTGAATGTTGGCGAGTTAATATGAACTCAACATTATTTGGCCCGTGATATGGGTGCAGTATAAGAACTGGGATAATACAGGCAAACATTGTTATAATGAAGCTGCTTCTGACATGAAAATCTCTTTGTTGCATCCAATATTCGTTATGAGTGGGTATTCATTATGCACTAGCTATCAGTAACAAACGTTTTACATTTACTTTGTTATATGTGATAATTTATTACATCTGCATTTCTTATATTGAAGTTTGACTGTATCAGAAAGGCAGGTAAGTTAGCCACCTAAACATTTCTCATTCAAAGTAATAACAATAAGAGTCCTAAAATTAGCATGTAATGACCTAATGCAACAAACGGACTACCAGATGTACCTGGCCGTGAGCTTGAACTAACATAGATAACTTGGGGTGCTTGAACGTAAGTGCAGTACACTAGACCCTTTTTTTTTTCTTTTTCTTTCTTTTTTCTTTTGCACTCCGTGCTTATCGTGGAATGTGGCTTCTGTGGCCAGGAATCAAAGACACAATCTCGTGCTTGGAAGCAGAACAGCTTCCAACCCACTTTAAAAAAAAAACTTTTACAGCGGTAGCAACAAAAAGCTGGATAGGGAATTTTTTAGATTGCTTAATTTTCTTTATCTTAATGACACTTTTGCTCTGAGTACTAGTTGATTAAGTTTAAATTTGAAGTTGAAAGGTTTAAAGTTGATTAAGATTAAAACACAAGAAGTATAGTTTGACTTGCTTAAAACAGTGGCAAACAAGACTACCTTGGTTCTGTCTAGGTACATGGCACTTGCATATTTTTAAATTTTGGGTTACCTAGGACACATGGCATATGGCATGTACAGTCTTGGTAAAAAAACTTTAACCCGCTGTGAACGGCCGGGGAGCGGCTGTGCTCCGCTATTGCGGCGCTGCTCGCTTGCGCCGACGATAGAGATGGCGAAGGAAGCATTTCTCTCGAGCATCCTTCGATAACAGCGCTCGTGAAAAAAACCAGTGCGCGAACGCGACGGTGGCGATGCGCAAGCCACTCGGCCGGCTAGCATGCCGTTTGCATCTTGTACTAGGTGAGCGGGCGGGGGCGACCGCTGTCAAACGCGATACGGTCAAATTTCGCAATTCCGAGTTTCATAATGATCAGCTAATGTTTTGCGGGACCAAATTAAAGGAACAACGCTATGAATAGTCCTGCGCATGCTCGAACACGGGCACTTTGTGAGGATCATAGCTAAGACTTCAGCAGCTGAGTGATAATATTGTGCCGTGGTGGCATCCCTTATTTGTAATCATGAATGTCAGAAGTAGCAAATTAGTGAAGAAAGCATAAACTCCAGGGTGGCATCTGCATTTCTCGACGAAATCACAGGGGGGAGCATGCCTTCAAGCCAATGAGTGAGGCTCGGTCTGTGTTGCCCCGAACGATTGCAGCTTAAGTGCCCATGTGTTTGAATGTAAACTAGCCAAGGGCTCTGCATGGTTGAAAGGACGCTACATATAACCCACTTTTTTTAAACTGCCTGTGAAGCCCTTTCTCGCAGAGACGAGCGATACCTCAATAAACTATATATCCAAAATACAAGCTTCTAGTGAACCCGTGACAGCGACGGCACCGCCGGCGTAACGCCTTCACCGCGCGAGATTCCTATAATCTCGTGGCCGTGGCCAACTTTACACGATTCAAATGCGTAGTGCCCAATGCAAACGGGATGAACTTACACTGGCCTCATGTGTGAATGAAAGTGGGCCCTAACGACAATGAGATAGTGTGCACTAAGATATCAAAAAAGGCGAGGTATAGTGGGCACTTTCCAAAATGCCGAGGGAATGGGTCTAACTCAATCGCCTACTCAGGCAGGGCAAACGTCTTCTAGTCCCGAAAAGTTTTCATAATCTCACTGCGGGTTTATTGAAAGAATTTCAACGCCAAACGCGCTCGTGTGGTCGTTGATCCTTAGTGGAGAAGTGCGGTCAACATATTTGAAATATTGTAACGGTATATAGTTATACAAGCCCTTTCCGAAGATAGCCTTTGTAGTCGAAATTACTGCTTCTGGTCTTTTCTAAACGAACGATGATTGAATTACCTGCATATTACAATAAAAGCGGGCACAACAGTAGAGATCACTGAGAGATGTCAGTTTATACTTGATCTTTTGTTTTCATCGCACTCAGAAACAGATTCAACATGATTATCTAAAAGCATAGTGCGAAAGCTCTCGCCTTTGAATGTGTAGGATAAAATTATAATAGGTAATTTCGATGATCAGGACAATTTTCATAGTATAATGCGCTGCATGGAAGCCGGACAGTTTTGTCCAGGCGAGCGCAATTGTGCACAAGGTGCTGTGCCACGGCGGCCGCAAGACGACCTCGCAGCTGGCGGAATGAACGCCGCACTAGCATAGAATACGGAACGCACTAGTTTTTCACGAGCGCTGTACGAGTATAGTGAACTAGTTCTAGTACACTGTAGTATGAGCGCTGTTATCAAAGGACACTTAGCATGGAGGAAGGAAGGTCCTTCTCCATGAAGCATAGACATGCGCTTCTCTCGCCCTCTTTATCCTCGGCGCAAGCGAGCAGCTGTTGCGTACTCCAGGGTAGCGTACCGTACAGCTGCCGAGAAGTAGCGGCGCCTGCCTAACGAAGCTCGACCGACATTACTTATTGGGTAGCGTGGCGTTGTCGGCGGGCTGCAGGCATCCGGTAGATCATGGCGACCAAGCAGGGGCTCCGAAATGTACTTTGATATACTTTTTACTTGAGACTTCATACTTCATGCTTTCCTTATTTTCTTTCAACTACCTTTGAATAAACAGTGCAAGTTTCGCACTAGCAAATTGTCTCGCCCCTGCTTGGGCGCCATGATCTACCGGATGCCTGCAGCCCGCCGACAACGCCACGCTACCCAATAAGTAATGTCGGTCGAGCTTCGTTAGGCAGGCGCCGCTACTTCTTGGCAGCAGTACGGTACGCTACCCTGGAGTACGCAACACAGCGGAGCGCAGCTGCTCCTTGGCCGTTCACAGCGGTTTCAAGTTTTTTTACCAAGACTGTGCTACATGTATTCATTCTTGGAAAGCTTTTTTTCAACCAGGCTCTTCAGATGTCGAGAACCTATTTGTCAGGGTGTCTGCCAACCGGGAATTCTCAGGGATTTTTGATAGTCTGGAAATACTCAGTGTGTGCTTCTATTAGGGAAAATTGACTAATTTTTTTTGAAAGGGCACAAAATACGCGCTAATGCTGGCTCGATCGAGTAAGAGGAATCGTGGGGAATCGTCTTTGACGCCATGTCGTCTGCTGTAGTTGCCGACGACCAATTTTTGGGACATGCCCGATAATTCGCACGGCTTTGTATCACCGCCGCGTGCCCATTGGGCCAATGTTTGACAACGTCTGAAATTTCGGACGCAGTAATCCTTCGCCGCCTGATTTCCTGGACTTTTTGCCGTGACCGCAGGTCCGAAACGGCATTAATCAAAGCCACCACTTCCGCCATGTTGATTATCTCGCCGCCTCGAACCGGTGCTCACGCACGCAGATTTCTTTTTGTTTTAGCAGAACGTCGCAGATCCGCTCGCAGACGTAGCCACCACCGCGGCAACGCTAGGTCACGAGACGTTCATTTGAGGGATATCGCCAGACGCTTTTGCGCGGGCGCGAGCAAGAGCGGACGCGAGAGGGAAAATCTGGGGGGTTTTGCTCCTTGACTCTGCCCAGCGTTGCATTCGTTGGTTCCCAGGCAGTGCGGTTAAGTTTGTTTACGCTCAGCCGCTGGCTGCCCGCGCGGTGAGGCAGTGTGCGCGGACGCCCCATTTGGTGATCGCTGTGTCTGAAGGGGCGCAATGTTCTGACTATAGTGTATAAGTCGCTGGTCGGGGCTTTTTTCGTCGCGGTGATAGATTGGATTTTTTACAAGCACTGCTCCAGGAGGGCACATGTAACCGGCAAACGGAAGCCTCAGGAGGGAACCTGAGGTTCTAGTGCAGGCGGCGCAGGATCTCCAGGGCACCCAAGGGGCAGCGGGGGGATCGAAGTTCGAAGCAGGGCGGCCCGTGGGTTGGGGCCGCGGAGGCCCAAGCGTGCCAGGGGGTGTTCCCATAAAAAAATTAGCTGTCCGCGACAGCTGATCTACACCACTGGCATGCGAAGGCCTCGGTGAGCCAACACCCACAGAATAGTCCGGGTTCTAGCTTTGGTGTCCCCGTTGCCGCTTTGGTGCTCTGGAAGCTCCGCCAATAATGCAAAATGACACGTTGTTACAATTAGTTAGAAAAAACACGATCGAATACATATAATTACGTCCAGCCGCCAACTTAATTTATTTTGTTATGCTAAGTTCAGCACTACCGAGCCCCGCGACTTTTTTCAATATATGCGACCCGGGCTCTACTATACGGTCGCTACTGCACCCACAGAAACATCTGTGATGTTATTGACAAGGTACATCACCGTAAGGCGCGAGAATGCTATGATCCACCACGACTGACTTAGCACGAGCGCCTCAGGTGCGAGACAGTCTTGACACAGCGGTCGCCAAATTTGGCGTCAGTGCCCGCGCTGCTTAACTTATTTTGCAGCGCCGGCAGCCGGCGTCCGGGCGTAAAGAAACTCGACCCCACTACGCAATGCCGGCACGCCTAGGGACCACGGTGTACGAATATGTATACTTCTTACCAACGTTTATATGCTTCTTACACCGTGCTAGGGACAAACTCGTACAACACGCGCCAGGAAACCACCGAAGAAACCACCTCGTAGTGCCTATCGGCAGAGTAATATCATGGTAATATATTCAAGGAGCAAAAGCCCCCAGATTTCCTCTCTCGCACCTGCGCATAAACGGCTGGCGATCCCTCAAATGAACGTCTCGTCACTAGGTCTAGCAGCTTCGATGTTCGCCGTTAAGCTTCTTGCCGTTCGGTTCCGTGTTTTTCATTGAACTAATTCGCCGCTGTCGGCAATGGCACCGACTCCGCACATCTGTAATCCTCGCGATTGTAACCCTCGCGATCGAGCTTCGAAGCTCGGAAAGCACGGCGCGTTGCATAATGCTGGTTTTCGAGTCAGCAATGTTTTTACGCGGTGAAGCATACGCAAAGTATTGCAGTGAAGCTTCGTGGCAAGGGGCAATTGTCACGGGACACAGTAAATTCCTTAATTATACGTGACCCGCCATTTCCTGTCAGTACGAGCACGATATGCCTAATAAGTGTACTGCAAGGCCTTCAGAGCTTTGTCGGACGAGAACAGAAAGGACCGGCGTATTGGGGAAATAATGGGAAAGGAGGTGTGCCGCCGTTTCATTGATGTAGCTCGCGCTCAAAAAAGAAAGGTGTTGGCCTACGCTGACGTGCAGGCGTTCCTCATCTAAACCAAGATAAACTATTTAAAGCAGCGAAACACAACACGGGTGTTTTGCGCGGGCTGAGAGTATGTCAGGACAGTTGAGGTTGACTTCCAGCATGCAGCGAGAGAGAGAGTCACTTGTGACAAAGTTCCGACCTCATACCAATGAGCTTGCTATCATTTAATAGAAATAGGTCATATTCGAAAAGATTTGCTTCTGTATGCATCTCTTTTTATTTGTATTTGAAAATGTTCGACTCAACTTGCAATATACCATTTTTTTCGATGATATTTTATTCGTTGTGCACTGTACTAACCCCTACCTTCTGTTTTCTTTTTAAATAAGATAACCACTACTCCTTACTAATCAAACTGGATTAAGTACTTCTTGTATTTTTTAACATGCTTACTAGAGAGTGACAGCATCGGACGACATATGGTGTCAGCCTGTTTTAACATCAAAGTTCTTCGTCACTCAGGGAATATCGCAAGAACACTCCGGGGGAAACCTCGAAAATTCAGGGAACTTAGAAATGTCAACTTGGTAGACACCCTGTTCGTGTACTTCTTTTAGTGACAATCAGTAATCTTGTGTTTAAAAGTAGTCTTTCTTATCTGCAATAGATGACTGTCTTTTTTTCACTAGTCATTAGAAGCGTGGTTCCTCATTATACTGAAATAAATATTTCTGTTGTATTTGATTCATATTCAAAAATGTTGGTATTTGCCCACTTCTAATATAAACTCAAATACAGTCTCACTTCAGCTGGCAAATAGTCAAATAAATGAAACGTCTGCTTGACAGTTCAAACAAGCAATGTTACTTAATTCTTTAATTTATCTTGTTGCACACCTTGTAGCATGCGGTGTTCTTTCTTCTTCACCTTGGTGATTTTCAATACCGTCATCTCACTTTATTTGATTGAATTATTCATTTATTAAAGTGAATCTTTCTTTGCCTACCATTCCACAGTTTCGCCTGGGTCCGTCGGTCTGTCTCTCGGTCGATTGGGTCTCTGCCGAGTAAATTTGCGTTTACTTTTTAAAAAATTAAATACATCCGACAGTGGGATCTCAACCTTCATTTCCCTTGAGCAGCGTCACGATGCTCTAACCACTAGAGCACAACTACACCTTTTTTGTTTCTTTATTGCATGGTATTATGAGTAGTGTCAAACCAATATTGTTACATTACATTTGAACATATATGAGAAACAAATGCACACATGGTATGCAGTCCAATGAAAGTTGTTAATTCTGTCAAACAAACACAAGCATCCGGATGCAAAATCCATTCAGGTGCGGGATCAAAGGTAGCAACCACACTACGCACTTGAGCAGTCCCTTCTCAAAAGACACACCTTGTCGAGCTAGGTGGCTTGGCATGTCTGTCGACAGAAAACCACTAGAACACGTAGTCGTCTCTCATGCCAATATCAACTAGCTCTGTGTGATAATGGCCACATGTTTGGTGTTGATGATTATGATAGCCATACTATGGCGCACACCCACAATGAGGGGTTGGCCAGGAAGTGGGTGGTACACATTGTTCCAATGCCGCAGGAATGAAGTGTGGGCAAATTTATAGAATTTCACTAACCGCTTCAAAATTCTTTGCTTCACATAGATTCCAACATGTGTGTTGGATCTGCATAAACTCATTACATTATTTCATTTATTAATTAATTCACTTGGCTACATTCACCCAAAGTTATTAGAGTGGAAGGACACACATCAATGGAAATGAAAATATACATTGCAAATATATGTGTTGGACAATGAACACAAACCTATTCTAACACACATGTTAAGAAAAGTAAGAAATGAACAATAGAAAATAACAACCATTTTAAAAGCAAGAACTACAAACCAAAGAAAAAGACAGAAAGTTTAAAAGTGTTTCGTCAGATTTTCAACAACTGAAGTTCATGCTCTTGCATTCTGTATCTGGTTTCCAAGTGCTGCAGAAAAATCATTTTCAGGGGCACAAAGGATTGGGTTAGCATATATACACGGAATAAAAAAAGGTGATTAAAGCTTCAAGTGGTAACTACTCCCCAGTAAATCAGGATGGCACGTGTGATGGCATCAACATCGTAGGAAAGGTTGCTCCAGCTGGCCAAGGGAGACAATGACACTTGAAACATGACAGTTCAAGTGCGAGTGGGAGCAACCCGCAGTACGTTGATGAATGGTGCATTGCAAAGGCGGGCTCGTGAAACATTGGTTCTGTCAATGTTTAGGAGACGCAGCCTACAAGGGAATAAATCTGTTGAATTAACTGGTCGTTGGGCAAGTTACTCTTTACACTTCAATAGGCATGAGTGTGGTTTGACACTGTATATACTTCCATATTTTTAACCAGGTTCCTGAAGGCTCCATGGCACCTACCAAGCAAGACAATAACATCTCCTGTTTCACTTCTCTCATTTGTCTGCTGTATTAATTACTTAATGGATTGCTCATCGTCGTCATTTCCACGTCTTTCATGATCGTCTGCCTGATTCTAACCATCTTATTTATGCTTACATCTTCTGCACTCCATGTAGTCAACTATTCAATATTATCATCCACAATATTATTTATCAATTATATCAGCCACAAAAAAAGCAGGGGCTCCCACTTCAGTCCATTTAACATAATTACGCTAATGACTTGTTGTCAAAAACAGCTTCCGTTTCAGTTATTTATAGTTTTCATGTACTCGTGAGATACTAACAATTAAGCTCTCCACCAATAACTTTCTGAAGTGTGAATTTCAGGCTTCGTATCATCACTTCGTAGGAACTTCACTGCCAAGGAGCTTGTACCACACTTGCTTCTACTTGATTGATTTCATGTCCTTGGCTTGTCCTCTTTGAGTGTTTGTTTCTTAACATCATGATCATACAATTGACGTCTTTGTTGGATTCCTTAAATATGTCCTTGCCACATTCCTTTATATTGTCGATGACAATCTCGCCTTGCTGTGAGTCTTCAAAATGCCTGCAGAACAGATTAGCTGTCACAGCACTCGGCAATTTGAAATGCATTGCTCATGTTATGGCACATAGAAATATTGCAATATACTCTGTTATTGCTTTCAGCTAATTTTTACAATCAGTGTACCAGCAAAATTCCTTCTTATCATATCAAACGGAGGGCAGAAAGCAGTGCTCTTTCCATATGCTAAGGTGCTACCGTTGGAAACTGTGCGTCATTCAAGTCAGGATCAATAATGTTCCACCTGCACTGCCATGCACGAAGGTTAGTGAACGTATTGAATCCACAGCTCCGCACTGCTTGAATCCTCTTTATATAGCATTATAACATAGTGGGCTTTCTGTTGCAGTTTGGGTCACCTTTAATTGTTGGAGATGACCTTTGTGCCTTATCAGTCCTCGCTTGTCCTCAAAAGCTTCGGTGCCAGAGGAAACAACTCGTGTTGTATCAGATCATTGTCCTCACAGTGGATTTTTGTATTTCTGGTTGTTCCACTTTGGCTGCCGGTACTCCTGTGGCATTTAGTTTCCAAAACAGAGGTTGCTGTTGCTCCAGCACTTTGCTTGTAGATGCGATTCCAAGATGTTCAATTTTACCGGAAAAGAGGGTTTAGTGCACATGTAAGTGCCAGGCAGCATATACATGTCTGCATGCAAGTATACATAGCCTGCACCCACCGTGATAGCTGTGTGGCTAATGCTGCTGAGGTTGCAAATTCGATCCCATATGCCACGTAGTACGAATTCCGAAGTGGACGGAATGCAAAAACGCTCGTGTACAGTGCATTGGGTAAAGAACCCCCCAGGGGGTGGATCTGAAGCCCTCCACTACCATCATAACTCACGTAGCTGCGCAGTTAATTTAGAGATGTTCGCATGCTTTATTCACATCTTTCTGCAATTAGTGGTCGAATAAGTTTCAACTGGGTCATATTTGGCATCAAGGGCAGAATATCTTGACGTACAGTGTATTCTCCAACTTGTTTTGTCCATGTCTGTACTTCTGTCCTTGGTCATGTGTGGTATGTACTGCCACCACACTTCAGACTAGCTTATTTCGGACGCTGCGTGTTGTGTGTGTCTCGATTTCTTGATGTCAGTAGTGGCCGGCCAGTCAGACCTCAGGTGGCCACATTAACACATTCATTGCCATGGAGAGAAGCGTGTCCAGGAGTCCATACGATATGCACCCTGCGTAACGTGGGAGGGGGAACAAAGGAAAGCATTCTATATGTGTGTGCAGTCACAAGTCCTTGCGCGAACGCCCAGCAGGCAGCCTGTGAGTCCGTCACTATGGTGACTGGGATGTCATGTGCGGGAAGGGTCGACACGTAGACAATGGCCAGGGCAAGAGCTCCCTCCTCTGCTGAGCCGCTGTCTGTTGTGAGAACTGTGGTACGCACCCTAAGCACATCTTTGTTGTCAATTATAGCTAAACACATGGCATGCCTTCCTGGGTAGCAGGCCACATCAATGTAAAGAGCCGGTGTCACTGTGGTGCCATCGCCAAAAATGCATGCCATGCCCGAGTTCAGGCGCATCGCTGGCCAGCGCGTTGCTTGAGATGCATATTGCGGGGAATCAGAGCTACTTGAATGCCAGCACATAGAAGAAGAGCGAGGTGATATTGTTGGATGCATGTGGGTGTCTCAGGGACAGGGTAGCCAAGACAAGAGAGTATAGCGCAGCCTTGATGGCTGCGCCGGAGACGTTGGAGCTGACCATTGCGATGAGCCTCGAGAGCTCACCTACGGTGTTGTAGATACCGAGCTGAAGAAGGCGTGTGGGAGCATGTGGACCTAGCCAACCCAAGAGCCACTTTCACTGCCTTCCGTAGAAGGACGTCCATCTTCTGAGACTGAATGAGGGTGAGATTATGATAGGGGAAGTGATAGGTGATCTGGCTGATTATCAGAGCCTGTACTACGTGCAGGACATATTTCTTGCGGAGGCCTTTTTTACGATTAGTAATGCAGTGTAACTTGTGCTATCTGCTGACCTAGCTAGAAGGTGTGTAGTGTGCGAGGCTTTGTCGTCAGATGTGGAGGCCTAAGATATGAAGTCTAGCTACCCACGGGATTATCAGAGCCTGTACTACGTGCAGGACATCTTTCTCGCGGAGGCCTCTTTTACGATTAGTAATGCAGTGTAACTTGTGCTATCTGCTGACCTAGCTAGAAGGTGTGTAGTGTGCGAGGCTTTGTCGTCAGATGTGGAGGCCTAAGATATGAAGTCTAGCTACCCCAGGGATAGGGCTGCCATGTAAAAACAGGGAGATGTTAGGGCATTTGTCAGTACTGCTGCGCCCCCTGTGCACGAGGAGAAATACGAACTTTTCGGCTGCACAGGCAAGGCCTCCCGTGGCTGCATAGTTTTGCACAACATTCATAGCTTTCTGGAGAACATACTGGATGGCTCCGTTGGATCCCTGTGTTGCCCAGATCATAACGTCATCGGCATGCCAAGTGGTGGGTATCTGTTCTAGTAAGGGGGGCAGTTTAGCCATAGCCACGTTGAAGAGGATGGGCGATTGGATTGAGCCTTGTGGCATTCCTTTACCTCAACCATTACATTCTAGCTAGAATGCAAAGGTCACTCCCCAGGATGTGTACGAGATTGCTCCAAGAGTGTTGATCTACCTCTCTGACCATCGTGAGGCCAGGACATGTGTCCCTGCTCACACTGTTGCCTAATCATGTTGGGTGGTCTAGTTCTGTCAGCAGAGTCATGCGATGGAGTGCAAGAACCTGAGCAAGCCAGCGGCCTTTGGGTGTTTAATTCCGTTTGGTAACCCCAGGCCGGGTGCGGGGCATTGAAGTCACCTACAATGACCATCTGTGTAGCTTCTTTGCACAGATGTGGAAAAAGATGCCCGAACTCATGCTTCCTCGCATTGGCTGCGCTGTAAATATTGAGCACGAACAGACTGCTATGGGAACGAGAGCAAGGGACGAATTCGAGAAGTGCGTGCGATATGGGTGAAGTTGCGAGGGTGTGTTCGATAACGGTGATATGTTTCGACACTAATGTAGCTGTGAGGTGGCATGTCGCTATTTATTACACCATCGGAAGAGCTGTCCAACCCAGACGACGCACTGGCACAGCCCCTAAACTACACCGGGACGCTCGAGTACTACCGACAAGGCCTCCGTAATTAACCATCCCCCTCCTCATCCTTCGCTTAATAGGGCAGATGCCGCTTCCTATTGTCTCTACTGTGGGGCCGAACCCACGGTGTACCACTCAACATGGGACTGCCTTAGTCATTCGCCCTAACCCTAACCCTTCAGCTCAAGCCGGCAGCGTGTATAGGTGTTCTGTGCCGGCAGTACCAGCAACGGCGGATCCAACGGGCTCGTGAATAAGTCGCGCATGGCAACGGAGCACTGGACTGATGAGGGCCCCACTAACCGAGGAAATTTCCGACTTGTTTGCGAAATAAAAGTTTATTCTCTCTCTCTCTAGATGTCGACGTCCGCGCCCTCACTTGCGTTGTCGAGGTGGTCGATCGGTTTCGCGATCGAGTGCCGTACGGCCGCTGCAAAGCGGCGCTGGTTAGGCCTAGCTTGGAGGTGTTGTGGGCGGGAAGACCACGACCTACTGGGGAAGACATTATATGTGGGTGGGAACTGTGGTACAAACACACCGAGCTTTCTCGGAGATCTGGCACGAGATCAGGCGCTCAGTCTAGACTGACGGCCGCGCACGTGAAACGGCAGAGTTTGCGCGATCAGCCGGCTCAGTTACCACAAACGTCGACGAAGGGTGCGCCGCGCACTGACGACGCGCGATAAAAAAAAGGCATCGCTACAAATCGCGGCCACAGCCAATTGCCACAGCTAGGCTGCACGAAGGGCGAACGTGAAAACACGCGACCTCGATTGTTATGTAAGTGAACTGCAGAGAGAAGAGTTGTGTAGGTTCTGGCGCTGTAAAAAAAAACAACGAATTCAATGTTTTTTACAACGCCTGCACCTACGCATGGAAATTAAATTTACTGTCGAAATCTGCTCTTTTCCTCTTGGGCAGCCTGAACACTGACATTAAAAAAAAAAAAAAACCTCCCTGTCCATGTTGAAAAATCGCCTGGCGACTGTAACTATATATGACTGTAGGTCGACTGTGAGAGTTCTCTTTTGTAATCCAATATCCAGCCTAGTACAATAGTTAACTGCAGAAAGGTGGACAGCTGAGCTTTAATAGTGTTCAAGCGGCAAATGCACACACTGATCAAGACGCGCTTGTTGTATCTCAGTCTCAGATTGACTTGACAATTGCTGGTATATTGTGGCGACCATATCAGTTACAGTCCTGCCAGAAAAACTGCACTTTTTTTTAAAAATCTCCCTAGAACTTACGAGATAAGCAGCTGCCCTGTATGCACATGAACTTGCATAAATAAATAAATAAATAAATAAATAAATAAATAAATAAATAAATAAATATGTATGCATTGGCTGCTTTCCCTGCTTACTGTTGAAATATCGGTCCATGGAGCTTGAGGTCTTATATCCATTGCCTTCAAGACAATGCATTTTCTTCATCCCATGTTCCTTCTCACCACATCTCTTGTATTTCTCTTTTAGCTGTTACAGTGAAAGGGACTGAAAATCCCAATGAGTCATCTATCCTTGTTGTTATAACTGCAGCATCTGCCTCTTTGTGTCAGCAATCTTGACTAGAGACCGGATGTTTAGGCACTAGAAAATGCTGTTATAGGTGCCCATAATAGGTGCTAAGACTGTCATTAGGTGCCAAATATGTACTATCCTTCATAGGCATGTATAGCCTCAATAATTAAGAACTTGCACTGTATATCCGAGGATAAATTGTGGTTTTCTAAGGAACACAGGACACTAAACCAGTTTTGTGAAATGAACTTTAATTATTTTCTCGATAAAATGGAATAAGACAGTATGTGTAGATTACAAGATTTATCTGAAATTTCGTGTGACTAAACACCATGAGAAATGTGAAAGCAGTGACAGAAAAGCATGATTTCAAGAATTTTGGGTTTTGTGTTGCACCTTTTTTCAGCGAGAATTCGGTGATCCAATGCCCTCTGTAATTCCAGAATGTTCACGGGTCAGTATCTCTGACGGTTCTTTCACTACCACGAAAACCCAAGATTTTTGTCTGAGTCTGAATGAAATTTATAACTAAGAGGCCCATTTGGGATGATGGCGAACCTTTCCTGAACATCCAAGATGAGCCCCACATTCTGGGTGAGCTCCACATTCGAGCATTCAAGTTTCTTGATAATGTTGGTTATTTGTTCCCACTGCTAGCATGAAACAGCAAGTTAGAGTGGCAAGATCGGGCCACCAGCTCTCTACCCCTTCTATAAATAATATCCTCTCTCTCCACGTTGTCAATGTAAATGTCACTCTTCAGCTGTTGTTGGAAATTAATCTTCCATCTTGCCAAGGTGATGCTGTGTGGTAACTGTAAGTGAAAGAGCGCTTGGAGGTGTACCAAACGTTACTGTCATTATTTTCCAGGTCACCATCCTTACGTTTTTATATTTTCTAATATTTATTTGAACATAGTACTGCGAGCCAATGATTTGGCCCAAGCGGGAAGGGCTACAATAGCACATAATAAAAGAAATGATAGAAGAACAAAATTTCAATAAGAGCAACAAACAAAACACGAACAACATTGTCATAGAAAAGCTTCAAGCAACAAACGGTTTTCAAAACTAAAGAAATACTGCTCAATTTCCGTAGCAAGATCACTTGACGTGACAACACACCAAGGAAGTGAGTTCCAATCTTGGGTTCCAACTAAGCTGTCATTTGGAAGTGCTTCCCACCAGAGGAAGTGCAATGCACCTGCGTTCAGCAGGAATGATTTTTCCCTGCCTTCTGTCATGGGGATACGATGGAAGTTGATGAGCATATGCACCAAGTCACAGTTGAGATTTGGTCCTGCCTTGAGATTGTCATTTGAGACTTCAGTTAATAATGAAGATGCACTGAAGGCTGTTCTGATCTATTGGTAGCTTTCTAATCTTCTCTAATCACTCCCTAAAGTGGCATGAAGTGACAGCGCTAATTCGTGATGCTCTGCTCATTGTTTACCTCTTATGCAAGCTCCAGTTTTCAAGTGTTCTCTGATCGCAGTCATCTTGCTTCAGTACATACATTTACACTTCCACAATTGTCATGTTAATTGCTTCAGCAATGACAAAGCTATGCTTTTATTTTAATCCAGGCCCACATTCGTATGACGGAGCAGTGCTTCTCTTTTAACTCCAAGTACTTGCATCAGTCATGTTAATTGCTTCAGCAATGACAAAGCTATGCTTTTATTTTAATCCAGGCCCACATTCGTATGACGGAGCAGTGCTTCTCTTTTAACTCCAAGTACTTGCATCAGTCTTGCACAACTTGTGGGTTCCTTGCACGAACGTCACTGTCTTTCATCCTTAATTTCCACAAAGCTTCTCTTCTCTTTGTGAAAAGTATGCTTGAACATGAAGCGCCATAACAGTATACTTTTCCATCAACCATGTGGACACATCTGACCAGCGATGATCTGAACTGATAGGCAGCCAATTGTCTTGACAATATCTACTTTTATATGGATAAGCAGCAAGTTGTATTCCAAGATATTTGCACTTCTGCTGCAAAGTGGGCTTCAGGCATTCTTTTGCTCAAAACTGCCCCCTTTTCTAATGGCCATGTTGATGTCACACCACTACACAGCCACTGAAGAGCAGTAGCAGTTGAAGGTTTGCTGCTGCATCTGTTGCAGTGCATGTTAATTTTCCCTTGTAAACTTGCACTGTACCCAAAGGTTCCGTAGAAGAGAAATATTTGTTTTCTTTAGCCAGATTATTGGTGACGCCATGTTTTTCTAGTGTTCAGTATAATGATTTGCCTATCCACATGACACCGCCTTCATAGCTGTGCTGTGAGAATTGGCTGATCTTGATAGCTGCTTGTAATCAATCTTTTCTGGCCAGACATCGATGCCAGATCTTTTTGCAGCTAACCCGGTTCTCAATAGCGATTGCTTCAGCATTTTCACATTGAATACAGCAGCATTTTGGTTTAGTGTTGTGGACATGCCAGATATTTAGTTTCTTTTTTATTTCTAAACTTCAGTCAATGTCAAATTAAAGTTGCATCTCTTCTGGAAAAGCTATCTTTGAAATAAGAACATTCATAGGTGCATAGGAGTCAATCCACAAACCAAGCAACTCCAGCTATACTGTCAAAGAGCACCTTCTATATTTTTGTTAGCTAAGCTAAGCTAACAAAAGCTAAGCAACTTTTGGGTTTGCTTAGCTCTCTCATGAACACTGCAATTGAGTTACAGCATCAGCTGTTCCAAACCTCTGTTTGAGAAGGTTGGTGGCCTTGCCATAGTTATTGTTGCAGAATTGCATGTCTATGGTCATTGTATTGTTTTATGAGTCAGTAACGAGAGGTGGTTAGTGAACTTTAGATTTTCTGTTATTTAAGTGGACTGCCATCTAGAAATGGTGTCACAATTGCTGGCACTTCGCTCTGTTGCCATCAAACTTCGTAAACTCTAATTTTGGAAGCTGTATTATATTGCCGTTTGTGCTATTTGACGAATACCATTGCTAACGATCTGCGACTCAGTGGTGAAGTGTCGAGTTGAAACTCTAGCAAAATAGGTTCCTTTGTTGTGGATATCAATGACGACTGTCAGCTCACACTGTTTTCTCCTCATTACTGCATCAGCCGACGTGAACATTATCAAATGTTCCACTTGTTCATCTGCGTTCTTCACAGCTACAACTCCTCCTACAATCCGACTGAAGGGCAGCGAGAGCATTGCAGTGTCTTGGTTCACTTCTACTTTATTGAACAAACGGTAACCTGAGTCAAAAGCCCGAATGTTGAGGGTGCTATTTGCCTATAAAAGATGACATCACAAATGCTGCACATTGCCATTACACATCAACTGTTAAGTGCAGTTGAACACAGTTGTTCCCTGCAATTTCACTCAAAGTAAGTCCCATCATGCTTCAGTTTGAAATCTTCTTTGTCTAAAGTAACACACAAACACAAACACACACACACAAAAAAAAAACATATTGCATAAAACTATGGGAATGAGTGCTACATGTGTGCAGTAAAACATTCATTTTTTTTCTGTGTCAATACTTTATAGTCCTCGGTGGACATTCATTTCTGTTTGAAATACAAGCAAGTAAAAGGTATTGCTTCATAAATGGTCTACCTAAGCCCCTCCGATGAATTTACAAGAATTATATGATTTACACTACCACAGGGTTTTTCTCAGGATCTAGGAAGCTAAATGAGCATTTGAAAACAATGCTTTAGTAAGCTGTTAAAAAAATAACTAAAAAAATATGCATTAAGTATCTAGCTTGATTCTGCCTAATGAAGTGAATTACATCATCAATCAGGTAACCGAGAAATTTGCAGAGTACAATCAGCCTCTCTATATGGCTTTCATAGATTACAAAAAGGCATTTGATTCAGTAAAGATACCAGTAGTCATAGAGGCATTAGTGGTATGTGGTATGTAATCAAGGGGTATGTGAGGTATACATAAATATCTTGCGAAATATCTACAAGGATTCCACAGCTACCTGGTTCTCCACAAGGAAAGTAGAAAGATACCTATAAAGAAAGGGGTCCGGTAAGGAGACATAGCCTTTCCAATGCTATTCACTGTGGGCTTGGAAGAAGTATTCAAGATACTGGAAAGGCATAGGAGTAAGGATCAGCATGAGAAGAAAACTTACAAAAGTATAAAAATGGGCTGGAGCCCACACAGCAGGCATTGCTGGACTCTGACTGGGAGCTTACAGCTATCATTGAAAAGAAAGTTGTATAATCAATGTGTTCTACCATTGCTGACATATGGGGCAGAAACTTGGAGGTTGACAAAGAAGCTCAAGAACAAGTTCAGGACCATGCAAAGAGCGATGGAATTAAAAATGTTAGGCGTAACACTAAGAGACAGGAAGAGAGCGGCGTGGATCAGAGAGCAAACGGGGATAACTGATATTCTAATTGACATGAAGAGAAAAAACGAGCTGGGCAGGTCAGGTAATGCATAGGTTATATGACCGGTGGTCCATTAGGGTTACAGAGTTGGCCCAAAGGAAGGGAAGCGCAGTCAAGGACGGCACAAACCTAGGCGGGAAATTAGGAAATTTGCAGGTGCGACTTGGCATCGGTTGGCACAGGACAGGATTAATCGGACATCACAGAGAGAAGCCTTCGTCCTGCAGTGGACATAAAATAGGCTGATGATGATGATGACCTCAAGAGGCAGGCATTATTTGTGCAACAAATCGCCATGTCTAGGTGGCTAATTAAAAACATTCACTAATCTTTAATCATTCACTCTAGGACACATTTTCCAATTGCAATAGTAAAGCCGAGGAGTAGTGGAGGCATGCCTGTTTAGCAGAAATCCTAATACTAGCGCCATTTTTAAGACTTCTGCCTTTGAAATCTGCTAAAAAATACTTCGCCGTCATGGTTAAAAGTATTCTGAACAGCTTGGCCCATGCTTTCTGGTAAACTAGCTGTTAGCTGGAATGCCCATGTATCTTGTATCTTGTAGCACCATACTTGAAACAAGATATCTCGAAAATGATGCTAGACTTCTGCTAAGTAAATAAGACTTTACTACTGCTCGGCTTCAGTTTGGTAATTGCAGCACGTGCCTGAAAGTGAATATAATTAAAAATTCATTAGTGATTCTTCTTAATTTGCTCCCTGCACACTGATCTGTCATGCAAGCAACATTTGCACTTTCAGTAAATGCAGCTGAACAATGCTGTCTGTCAGCGGCGATTAAAAGAAAAATTAAATGAGCTGAAAACAAACAAACAAGTGGTATGTATATGTTTGAACACAATAAGGAATACAAACAGTGTATACAGCGAAACGCTGTTCTACAGAAAGCACGTCAGTCTCTTGCACAGGCTGCACGACTACAGCGGTGAAAGAATGCTTACAATGAATAATCATTGGTGACCCAACTTTGTGCGGTGCACACTGTATGTGTCCGTCATGTGCATGCATTAAATATAAAAATGTACATTTAATGTGAAGCTACATTGTCAAATTACACTTCCTTAATACGAGAAAGGTCGCTCATTCCATAAGTGGTAAGAGTGATTGGCAAACCTCAGAGTGCAAAGATATATATGTTTTTAATTTATTTAACTCAAAATTCACAATGATGTATTACTGAGGACGCTCTCATGATCAACCAGCAGCATTGCTCGGCCAGCTGCTTTCGGTTGTGTTGCATGATGACATTGCAGAAGCAAGAGCAAGTGATCTTTCGGTGTGTTTGACAGCAGGTTGTAAATTACTTGTTGCGTGCAGTGGAGTAATATTTGGCTTGCATTCTTACGGAAGCCTCTATGACAGATCGGCGATGTTTTCTTACCGTGCTCAAAAACTATATCAGGGACCTCTTAAGGCTTTATTTATTCTGGCCAAAAGCAACCTTATTTTGCCTTTCTTTATGGCATATTTTCCAACTTCTTTATTTTCTCAAAACTTCTAAAGTGCATTCAACCAATTTGTTTCATACTTCACGCATGCAAACCTAATTTACTTCTTCACTATCAAATACACGCGTACTTGTCATTGCCACAAACAATACGGTCGGATACAAGGAAAGTGCTTTATTTTACAGTGCTTCAAAATCAACTATTCTCTGAAGCAAAGTGCTGCACCCAAGGAAGTTTTTCACCCATTCTGCCACTGCTAAGGCAGGTCGCAAAGTGTATGACATTTGAAGAAGCACGGTACAACACACAGGGCTCCCACCAGGTCCTGGTTTTTGGTAAAAACATCCTGCTAAAGGAGCGCAATTTTGGAAGTGCGATCTTTGGGCGCTGAGAAAGTGCTGCCATCTATGTAAAGAGGACAAACCAAATGGATGCATTCATTTGTCCAGATCTGTTTGAAAACGCGAGCATTGCTGTCCAAAGCAAAGTTTATTAGTATCGTGTTGACGAGCTGGGCTTGTCCAGAGCATTTAAAGGGTTAAAAGCTAATTAAATAAATTTTGGTAACAAGTCGATTATGCATTTAAATTTCTTGTGCAAATAATTTCTGCTTAGAATTGCCCAGTTCAAGAAGTGGCATACTGCTAGTTGCTGCAGGCAATTCTTAAATATATTGCTAAACTTAAAATGCAAAGAAAAAAAAAGACCTCCCTATATGCGCGCACACACACACGCACATGCACACGCACACACACACACACACACACACACACACACAAAAGCTGTACCAGGCACTTGCAACCAGCTTTGGGCAGTGAAAAAGAATGCAGAATTGTCATCCCGCATACACCACAGAGTTTCGTACAATTACTAGAGGGAACTGTGGCACCAGTGTTTATGGCAGCTGCAAGCAGGGCCATCCAGCCAGCATGGCAAGGATGGGTAGTGCATGAATTTGCCTAAACATTGTCCTTCTGGCTTTAAACGGTTTTGGGAGTTGGCAAATTGTTTTTAAGGAAGTACTGAATTCCAAATAATTGAATGAACATTATTAAAATTGTCTGGTGGCGGGATTCGAACACAGGACCTCTAGAACAGAAGCACGATATTGAAACCATCACACCATGAATAGATGGACAAGCTGAACCAGTGCAACTAACAACGATTATGCGCACTTGCAGAGTCTTACTACCTTCTGAATTAAAATAAGTGTAAGTTACTTTGAAATTTAGTCCACTTAAGGCTAAGATAAAGAGCAAATAAATGAAGCACAAGAACGTCCGAAGCTCCAAGCACAAAGATCAGACGAATCTCATCATTTCCATGGTAGCTGTAACAATCGCTGCGCCCGAGTTCCCTCTGTAATTATTGTAGGAAACTCTATGGCATCTACCACACGCTGTGTTTCTGTGTCGAACACGAGGTGCTGTCTGCTGGAGCACTGGCGCAAGAGTTTGAAGTAATGTGCCAGTACTTCCTTAATGAAAATACAGTCTTTCAAATAATGAAATGATGAAATACAGTATAGCAGTCAATGGTGGTTCAGTTTAATGCCATGCTATGCTGACATCCCCGCACATTGACCCACCTGCAGCCAGTGTCCCAATGTCTACATACCTGAATAGTCACAGTGCCATTACTCGACTGCATAGCAGGGTTCATACAGAACATTCAATTCAAAATTCAAGGACAATTCAAGGATGCTAGAGGAAGGAATCAAGGAGGGAAAAATAAACCCTATTCATACCACTTAACACTGAAATATACTAAAATCTCCTTCTGAGCTGCAATTTCTTGCAGCTGAGCGGCTGCTGAGTTGGACATATGCCTGAAGCTTTGTAGGGGGCCTTTCAAGGTTGATTTTACCATTATAATCATGTCAGTAGCCTTCTAGCACGATGATCAGCAGTGGGTGGCTTCAGCCAAAGATAGTTGTTGGGTAAAAGCTGACTGCCTGAAACTTACTTTCCGCCAGGAATTTTTAGAACCTAGAGCTCAAAAATGGGGCCATGATGGCTTCGCTGTAAACCAACCAGCAAAACCACAAAAATAGTGGTAGAGCTTGGTCACTTCATCTGGCTTCGTATAGCTCCACAATGGTAATGGAAATACTGTAAACAAGCCATCGTTGGTGGATGTGGACACGCCACATTGCATCACTTGCAAATGTCTAGGATTGCTTCCTCCCCATAGGCAGTGTCCATGGCATAGAACTGATGCAGAGTTTGTTAACTTGAATGTTCAAAGTCCCCCCCCCAACAGTTCTCAAGGAATTCAAGGATGACATTTATTTTCAAGGAGTATTAAGTTCCTTTAAATCTCTCATTTCGAATTTAAAGGTTTTCCAAAACTTCAAGGAGATGTACGAATGCTGTGCACAGGCAAATGACCAACATGTGTTATGTCCTTTCTAGCAGAAAGAAATACGCCTGCCAGCTTATTGAGGGCACGAAAACAATGATGTATCAACCATAAGTCGAGAATAAATTTTGATGGTTGCAAGAACTACATCACGTTTCATCAGGATGACTGCGCACTTGATGCAAGCATAAGGTATATACTACTAGGTCATATGCACACCGAAATTGTGATGAGAAAACAGAAGTTCACACACGCAGACACACACACACACAATAAATAGAAAAAAAAAGGAGCAAAGCACCAGACACATTCGAGTAAAGGCTGTATTCCTCTTAAGAGCCCAGCGCACAAAATGGCAGCCCAGCATTAAAGCACTGACATTTTCACAGAACCAATGTGAAACTGCCGAGTTTTCGAAGCAGTGTCACACCATCAGTTTGACGACTTGGGACAAAATTGGGACCATTCTGTCGGTCAGCCCATACCCTTGCCTCGATTGGTAAGGCAGTTTCTCAGCTTTTCAGTGCCACGCGGTCGCCGCAGATAGGTTGGCATTGACCTGGTGCAAAGCTAATTTTGGGGACAGACCACCGACATAGTTAGAACTGCTTAGGCTAAAGCTACTACATTTCATACTTAGCAAGCAATGTTGTGTAAGCTATGCAATTGGTCCAGTCATAGAAGTTTCAGCCAGCACGTTTCACAGTGCAGTTGTTTTGACCTGTGACACCTTTTGAAGAATAACGACTTCATATTGTCGCAGCCTAGTAGAAGACGGGAAAGCCGGCGTAGAGGACGTATGGAAGCACTTTAGCAGAGCAGTCAACGCGACGTCGTTGTCGTCTCTGTTTTTCCACTCGCGCGCTACTTCAGCGTCGTTCTCATCGCCTGGCACATACCCGCAGTGACCATATAGGATGTGGCATTTGCCCCCCCTTTGAAAAAAAAAGGGGCATCGTCCCGATGCACCAACGTCCGAAGGCTGTGCACAGACGGTGCAAAGTTGAGGTCATGAGGAAATGTATGGCTTCATACGAAGCACATGCACAACCTCGGGCAGATGCCGCCGGCGTTTGGAGCAGTTATGGCTGTCGGGGACAACTTCATAATTAACATCGCTGATGCGGCGCAGAACTGTGTACGGGCCGAAGTATCTTCGCAGGAGCTTTTCAGACAGCCCCCGCCGACGAATCGGAGCCCAGACCCACACCTGGTCACCGACGTTGTACGTGACGGTTCTGTGTCGAAGATTGTAGTGTCGGGCATCGTATTCCTGTTGTGCTTTGATTCGCAAACGCGCAAGCTGCCTGGCTTCCTCTGCGCGTTGCGTAAACTCCTCGGCACCAGTCTCGTTGTCACCGCACTCGTGAGGCAGCATTGCGTCCAACATGGTTGTCACTTCGCGTCCGTAAACAAGGCTGAAAGGCGTCACGCGTGTTGTCTCTTGGCGAGCCGTGTTATATGCAAATGTAACATATGGTAAAACCTCGTCCCAGTTCTTGTGGTCGACGTCGATGTACATACTCATCATGTCTGCCAGAGTCTTATTCAGACGTTCTGTCAGCCCATTGGTTTGGGGATGGTAAGCCGTGGTCTTGCGGTGAGTGGTACCACTTAGTCGCAACACGGTATCCAGAAGCGCAGCCGTGAACGCAGATCCTCTGTCTGTTATGACCACCGCGGGAGCGCCATGCCTTAGGACAACGGCTTCGACAAAAAATCGCGCTGCTTCGGCTGCTGTTCCACGTTGGATAGCACCTGTTTCGGCGTATCGCGTAAGATAATCCGTGACGACGATTATCCATCTATTTCCGGCAATAGACAGAGGAAACGGACCTAAAAGGTCCATGCCAATTTGTTCGAACGGCGCTTGCGGTATCTGAACAGGATGCAGCAGTCCAGCTGGCTTGCCGGGTAGGGCTTTGCGGCGCTGGCAATCCAGGCATGTCTGTGTGTAACGTTTCACGATCGACGCAAGTCTCGGCCAATAGTACTTGAGCCTAATTCTTGCTAATGTCCGAGTGTAGCCCAAGTGACCAGCGGTCGGCTCGTTGTGACAGGCGTCTAGGACTTCGTCGCGAAGAGATGCGGGAATGACGAGTAGGTAGCTGCTGCCACTAGGTGAAAAGTTCTTTTTATACAGAACGTCGTGGCGCAAGCAGAAGGAAGACAGCCCTCTGGCGAATAACCTCGGCACGCTGCCTGTTCTTCCCTCTAAGTAATCAAAAAGAGGAACCAGTTCTGCGTCCTCGCGTTGGTGGCGTGAAACGGCGACAGTATCTAGCACGCCTAGAAAAGCCGTGTCATCATCGTCGTGCACTGCAGTCTGAACAGGAGACCGAGAAAGGCAGTCGGCATCGGTGTGTCGTTTCCCTGATTTGTAGACAACCGTGAAGTCGAACTCTTGGAGACGAAGACTCCAGCGCGCTAGCCGACCAGCTGGATCTTTTAAATTAGTCAGCCAGCAAAGTGCATGATGATCACTGACAACGGTGAAACACCGACCATACAAATATGGCCGAAATTTCAGGACGGCCCACACCAGTGCGAGACATTCTTTTTCTGTCGTGGAGTAGTTTGCCTCCGTTCTTGATAGCGTCCTGCTGGCGTAAGCAATCACTCTTTCGGCGCCGTCCTGCCGCTGTACAAGCACTGCGCCGAGGCCGACATTACTAGCGTCGGTATGAAGAATCGTAGGAGCGTCGTCATCAAAGTGTGCGAGCACGGGAGGCGTCTGCAGGCGTTGCCGTAGGTCGTGAAATGCCCGTTGCTGGTCTTCACCCCACACGAAGGGGACATCTTCTCTGGTTAGATGCGTTAATGGCCATGCGATGCGCGAAAAGTCCGCAATAAAGCGTCGGTAGTAGGCGCAAAGGCCCAGAAAACGTCGCACGGCCTTTTTATCTGATGGCGTTGGGAAATTAGCAACGGCAGAGGTTTTATCAGGGTCAGGTCGGACACCTTCACGACTGACAACGTGACCGAGAAATTGAAGTTCTTCAAAGCCAAAATGGCACTTTTCAGGTTTCAAAGTTAGACCAGCTGAGCGTATTGCTTCAAAGACCGTCTTTAGTCTCCGTAAGTGTTCCTCGAACGTGGCGGAGAAAACAATCACGTCGTCGAGGTACACCAAACAGGTTTGCCATTTGAGGCCTGAGAGTACCGTGTCCATTAGTCGCTGAAACGTTGCTGGCGCAGAACACAAACCGAAGGGGAGCACCTGAAATTCATAAAGTCCGTCGGGCGTCACAAATGCGGTCTTCTCACGGTCTCGCTCATCAACTTCTATTTGCCAGTAGCCGCTTTTCAAGTCCATCGACGAAAAGTAACGTGCGTTTCGCAGCCTGTCCAGTGAATCGTCGATACGTGGCAGCGGATAAACGTCTTTCTTTGTGATCTGGTTCAGTTTTCGGTAGTCGACGCAGAAGCGCAGGCTACCGTCCTTCTTTTTCACCAACACGACAGGCGATGCCCAAGGACTCTTAGATGGCCGAATAACCCCGTCCTCAAGCATCGTCTTCACTTGCGTTTGTATCGCCTCGCGCTCTTTCGGTGCCACACGATAAGGATGCTGCCGAATTGGTCTGGCGTCGGCTTCGGTGACAATACGGTGCTTAGTGAGCGGCGTCTGGCTGACTCGTGACGTAGATGAAAAGCATTTCTTAAACTCATCGATGAGCTCAAGAAGGCTGTTACGTTCGACAGGTGACAAGGTGGGACTGATATCAACCACAGGGGCCGGCATGGCCACGGTGGCCGTCACGTGCTCCACTGAGAGGCAGTCTTGTATTGAGGTAAATTCGTCGAAGTACGCAACAGCCGTGCCTCTAACAATGTGTCGACGTTCCCTGGTAAAATTCGTCAGTAGGAGTTCAGCACGTCCGTCGTGTACGTTAATTACGGCCCTGGCGATGGAAACGCCTTGGCTCAGTACCAGTGCGTCGATGTGTTCAGCGACACCAGTCCCGGTGTTCAAGATGTCGCAGATAACCGGTACGAGGGCACAGCTTCGCGGCGGAAGCGTGACGTCGTCGTCGGCGATACGTAAGCGGGGTCGCTGGTGCTCCGCGGAGTCGACGTCGTCTGAGCTCGTAGAAAATGTCACGACGAGGTCACGGACATTAATCACTGCACCGTACTCTCTCAAGAAATCCATGCCCAATATAAGTTCCTTGCAGCACTCAAAGAGAATGACGAGGGTAGCGACGAAGGTTTCACCGGCGATTACTATCCTGGCTGTGCATTTTCCGATCGGCGTCATCAACTGGCCGCCGGCAGTTCTGATGTTGGGCCCGGTCCACGGCGTCTTCACTTTTCTCAACCTGTCGGCCAGCTTTTGACTGATTATCGAAAAATGCGAACCAGTATCGACGAGAGCGGCCACTTGGTGGCCGTCAATGAAAACGACAAGATCGGCGCTGACGGCATCGGTTACAGGGGGTGCGGTTGGAGACGTCGGAGTTTTAGAGGCGTCGGTCGTCGGTGATGGGGGCTCTTGGAAAGCTAGACGGTTTGCAACCTCACCCCCGGAGGTCGCTGCTTCTAGTTTCCCCGGCGTGGGCTAGGGGACCTGCCCCTAGAGGCGTCAGAAAAATCGCGACGGGTCGGTGGGGTATAACGAGCCGGAGAAGGGGAACGTGATCGAGGCGTCGCTGAACCTTCTGGCCGAAAGTTTGTAGAATTGTCGTCGCAGGTACGTGCAGCATCAAACACAGGGTAATTGCAGTTGGGAAACCTTGCATACCCGGCTGCGCGGTAGCGGCACGCGCGATAAACATGTCCAGCTTCGCCGCAATGAAAGCACAGTGGCCGGCGGTCAGCGGTGCGCCACAAATCGGTCTTTCGAAGCGGGTAGCCCACAGGGGATTCGCCGTAAGACCGAGGTGCACCAATCGGCTGGCGGCGATACGGCATAGCTGGCGGCGGCTGTGACTGGCGAAAATATGGCGTCGGGGGTGGCGGTGCTGGCTGCGTCGTAGTGGTCGACGGTGTCAGCAGCATCGAAGTCACGGGAGGTGGACGACAGACAGCTTCCGCGTAGGTTAGCCGTCGCGGCACCGCCTGCCGGTCGGAGGACGAAAAGGCCTGTCGAACTTCCTCCCGAACGATATCAGCGACAGAAGCCACCGCTGGTACCATAGGAGAAATCCCTAGCTGCCGGATCTCCTCTCGCACAATCTCCCGGATGACTTCACGCAGAGATGGGCCGTAGCTCTCAGGTAGAACTGAAGCATTCACCGGTGAGTTCGCGCGATCATATTGGCGGTACCGTTGCTTTAGTGCCCGTTCTATAGCGGTAGCCTCCTTGGTGAATTCGACCACTGTCGTCGGTGGATTCCTCACGAGTCCGGCAAACAGTTCCTCCTTTACTCCGCGCAAGAGATAGCGTAACTTCTTTTCTTCGGCCATCTCAGGGTCTGCTCTGCGGAAAAGGCGGGTCATATCTTCTGCATACATGGCTACGCTCTCGTTTGGTTTTTGAATACGGGATTCGAGTAGGCGCTGCGCAGTGTCTCTTCTGTCGGTACTAGTGAACGTGTCTAGCAGCTGGGTGCGGAAGGCATCCCATGTGGTCAAACTTCGCTCCCGGTTCACAAACCACGTCCGCGCGCAGTCTTGAAGCGCGAAGTAGACATTAGACAGCTTTTGCTGGGAGCCCCAGTCATTATAGCTGGCGACACGCTCAAATTGGTCAAGCCAATCATGGACATCTTCAAAAGCGTCGCCATGGAAGCTTTCTGGTATCTTAGGATTCTGCAGCGTCACCTGCGATGGAGTTGCAGTAGCCATGGCGGAAGTAGGTAGACGCGTTCCAGCGGGGTCCTGCAAAGGGTTGAACTCGGGCGTCAGGCCTAGTAGGCGGCGACTGTACCGGTGAACAGGAGTTTCGACGAACGAAGGTGATTCCGTTTTCGAGGTATGGCTCCGCGAAGGGGTGCCGAGCATGAGGCAATCCTACCCAGCACCTCCACCAGTGTCGCAGCCTAGTAGAAGACGGGAAAGCCGGCGTAGAGGACGTATGGAAGCACTTTAGCAGAGCAGTCAACGCGACGTCGTTGTCGTCTCTGTTTTTCCACTCGCGCGCTACTTCAGCGTCGTTCTCATCGCCTGGCACATACCCGCAGTGACCATATAGGATGTGGCAATATATATATTACAACTAACTTTAAGGTTGTGTTCCCTTTGTGCTTCCAGTAAGCGATGTGTGTTCTTGGTTACGACAGCAAGTGGTGTGCTGTGGCAGTTAGTCGCTCTGCTTGTTCAATAGTAAATAGGTTTATATCTCCAATGCCTTCAGTGTAAAGACTGTGTCCTATTTGCGACATCAAGGTGTGAGGATTTACACAAAATAACATGATGCATACCTGTATCTTTCTTTCATAAATGACATACCAATTATTGGTCGCAATTGCAGGCAGTGAGCGAAGCCTCTTGAACCTTTAGCAGTGTTGCCTTCAATTTAGGATATGGCGTATAAGCGTGGAAGTGCCTGTAATAAAAACCCTTTACTGGCTGGTGAGGTGGCAAGATATCGTAGGGTGTTTGCCACTCCTTACGTTCTCAAGAGTGGCTCATTGACGATTAAGCTCAAGAGTGCGCACGAGCTGGACTAATTCAGCATCCCACTGGCAACCACTGTGAATGCACCCGAGAAGCATTCTTCTGTTCCTTCTGGATGGAATGCAAATTTGCCTTTCTGAATTAGCCATGCACAGTCAAGGTCGTGTGTGGCATTTTCAATTCCGTGGCATAATGCTCTCCTGGCCTCAACCATAATATAACTTGAAGTAAATAATGACTGAATTGCAATATTGAGCAAAAGTATGTATTTAAATGAATGTCAATGTACAGTGCTCATGTGAAATGCAACAGGGAACATTTAGTAGAACCCCGCACATGTGCGAAGTACCCGAGAGTACCACGTTATGTCGCTAGGAATCTGGTCAGCATAGGTGACGCAGACTTCGATATAAGTGTACGCGCCAAAATTACATCTATGCAAAAGCAACTACAGTTGGTCGAAATGAAAGTATGCGAATTAGTTAGCCCTAAATTGATGAATTTCATTCTGTGAGCACAGTACACTGCTGGCACTGTAAATGAGAATGAAATCTACTTTTTCCCTCGGAACTGTTTAGAGAAACATTTATTCCTCCTCCTCCTCGGAATTAATTTTTCTGGCCTTGGTGATACTTTGAACACTTTTTGTGGTTCCTTCTGTATCCCAATAATCAACAACTGACTGCAAACTACAGTAAAATCCTTCACGCTTATTGCAAATTTCGGGGTGGTATGAATTTGTTGCAGTACAGGCCCAAATACAATGTACATACAATACTTTTGGATAATGCGAATGCTGTAGGAAGCTGTGATGGATGACACAAACAAGTGAGCTGCTGCATGTGCGCTCGGGTACCAAGGCATCATGTAAACAAACAAGCACCCGGCAGAAAACAAGCACTCCCCGTGCTTTGGAGCGACACTTTTCACCACCACGGTTGGAGGAAAAGCGGCCATCGTCATCATCATCAGATACAGTAGCTCTACCGGTAGGAATCACAAACTGCTGCAACCACTTGGCGTTCCTTCGTAGAGTGCACTGTGTAGCTAAGCTCGAACAGCCATGTTCATCAGCAAGGTCTCAAAAGTGGAAGGCACCCTTGTTCCGAGAGAGGCTGGAAGTACTCCGAGAAGAAGCAAATTGACTTGGCCAGAGACAGTCATCACCTTGTTGACGCTCGATACCACTGTGAACCAGCAGGACAAGATAACAATGTTTTATTCATTATTATTTATTTATATACATGCATCACCCATGCAAGAATTATAGCAATGGGGAATTAAAAATGAAACAAAACTAACATAAAACCATTATCTGCTGAATATGACATAACTTGGAAAGGAAGGCTATTTCACTCACCAATATTGTGCACAAAGGAATAATATCAAAACACACTATCCTCACAAGGAAATTCTCTTGTTTTTGACGCTTGATTTAGTCTTTGAGGTATGTATGTTGGCTCTGCCTTTGAGTGCAGACTTTGTGATGATAGTTATTATGGAGTATGTTAAGTCCTAGATTTTTCCTACTTCCTTGTAAGTTTGGGGGTGAAGTTTCTGTTTACATTGTGTCATACTAAGCTGCCCGCTATAATTATTCTCCCCCAAGACGAATATCGCTATTCTGTATCTTTTCTGATTGACTGGAACATTCAGCGCTTTCACATCAATGTCAGGCAAGCAAAGTTGGGACAACATGTGGAGTTTGCCAAACAGTGAAGTTTGCTGCGAGGCAAGCTCGGCCGCTGGTGTGCCATTCTGGGAGGAGCCTGCTCGCCCAGTGATCAGCTAGGAAACACGAGAACGTCACCGGCTTGCTTCAACGAAAGTAAGCGAATAAACAGCAAGCACACGTTCTGTTTGCTACGCAATTAATTTGTGCGCTCGTACAAATTTTGGATATGGATAATGTCGCTTCACTACGCAACTCGCATATTTGCTGCAACCTGTAGCCCAGAAAGTAGCACCTCTGCACTGCGAAGAAGATGGTCCCTGAAGTGTAGTGCTTTGTAGCGATGATTGAAGAAATGGCCTAGAGTATATACAGTTGAGTTAAAAAATGAGTAACATTTCAAGCAGCCTTGCAAAGCTGCTCAAACTTGTAGGCTCAAAGCATAGTATATTCAGCCACTAGCAAATGCTCAAAAATCTCCAGTACCAAATTATCAATTCAAATACAAAGTGGGCAAGGGAGTGTTTCGTTTATATTCAAATATTTCCAACCTCCCTCCTTGGCTCCCTCCTCAAGAAAACATAACCCCACAAAAATTATCTACACAGTTAAAACAAAGTAGTTAATATACATACATACTCTCGGGACTAGCAGCATGCTAAGGATGTGCAATGGAGAAATGCGCGTACCAGTGCCAAAGTCCTGCCTTGTTTTTATAGTTGCAAATCTTTTATTAGAAAGCTCGGTATGTTGTCCAAATTGATGTGCGGCCATTTAGAGGGGACTTAGCCACCAGCCGTGGTAGGCAAACTCTCATGCATACATTGCTGTGAGCAGTGCGACCTTCCCTACTGCAATTTTTGCAGGAGAATGCAAATGAAGCATTGCATTCATGTGACTACCACTAACTGCAAAATTATTTAAATTAAAAAAGAATCTACTGGAAGCACACTAAATGCCTGTTCTATAAACTTAGTTGTTATAGTACCATGGTGTTGTCAACAGTTGTGGCAGTGTTACGGTAGGGAATTTTTCGCGGTCCACGATAACTGCCTATATTTATTTACTGCATATACTAATGCAAGGGCTGCACCCCCACTTTGGAGGGCGAAATTTTGGGAAAAAATTCGAAACGAACCGCCAGAAAGTGAATCGTTTCCGTTGCCGCTAGATGAAGATAGCTACTTTTCCATCTCCGCTGCTCAGGCAGGCGCCACCGCACCATTATTCCTTTGCGTGGCGTGTCATCTCAGATGTGTTGGCAGTCGGATAGGTGGCATTTCAGCTCTAGAGAAGGGTGTTTGGGTCAGCGCCGGTGAGGGACGATGGGCCCTCATCTGAGGCTGTTTACTGCAGCGTTATGTCATTTGTGCCTCTCTCACCATTTCCTACAGTTGCGGAAACAGTATGAACCTATAGCGGGCCGTCATTGGCCTGATTAGTGTAAGGGCCGCACCCAGCCCAGATTCTAGAAGAAAAAGTATGGCCCTTACACTAGTATACGTGGTATTTACTGATTTATTTATTTATTCATGCCTCAAATACCCCATTCGTGGTTTTACACGAGGGGTGGGCATATCTAGTAGGTTATATTTTTGATTAATGCTTTGAACGACGAATGACTGGAATAGTGCACCGCTTCAGCAGGAAGAAGATGATTCCAGTTTTTTGCTGTTTGAACGAAAGACTGGAATCGCCTACCTGCTGAAGTGCAAGTCACAGCGCACATGTTTCTTGCTAATAAGCAATTGGACTAAAATCTCCAGATTTAGTGTGCTTCTAGCAATTGTATATTTAAGGAATTGTGTGGTTAGTGGCATTTGCATAAATGCGCAGTTTCTATTGCGTTCTCCATCAACACTACAATAGGAAAGGTTGCGCAGCTTGCCGGCCTACATGCATGTGAGTTAACCTATCCTGAGTAATGGCAAGAGCCCTGTAAATGACTCTGAACCACATTGTGTCCACTTTGGGCAACATAGCAAGCTCTACCATAGAAGTTTCATGACTGGACAAAAAGAAAAGGTAATAAAGCAATCCGCCACAGCCCAGTCGTGCCTTGTCGAGAAACACTACTTCAAAATGACAAGCCATCCTTCCAAATACAGTTCATTTTGTGCACCATTGTCAGTTCGTCACAGCCAGAGTAGAAAAGAACCCCTTTCATAGCAAACTATTTACAGTGCCTGAAATTTGAGTGATCACATGATATTTTGCAAACAAGCAGCCAGTCTTCTTTATTCTTCATGCATCCTAAGGTTACATTTATTGCATAAAGCACATATTTCTAATAGGTAAACGCTAACTAAGAACAAGAGCTCGTGACTTCGTGAAATAGTAACCTTCAGATACAGTCAGCGAGAAAGTGCACATTTGAGGCAGAATGCATACCTGAAATGGCCAGTGTATGAGCGATGAACAATGTGCCACAGATAAAATTCATACCACACGCCTACACTTGTATGCCGTGTGCTGATGAGATGCGACAGCAGTTGTGTATAGCTTTGTGAACATTCGCAATGATCTTACGCAGTATGATATCAAACTCAGCTAGCCAGCTGCATTTGCCATGCTGTGGGGAAAAAAGAGAGAGTACTCCACCCAAGTGTGAACAGTCACATTACATACACCGTAAAGCTTCTACTGTTCTCATGCCACTTGCTTTACCACACAAAATATTCCAGCTGAGGTGTGCTGCTGTGGTGTGCAAATGCATCCTCACGATGCACTGTCCTCACTGTCACTGAGCGCCCAGACCTGGTCCAGGTCCGTCTCCTCATGCAGCCGGCTCAGTCCCGTCAGCTTCTCCAGGTAGGCAGCGTCATTGAGCACCTGTAGCACAAACTCCCAGCCCCGAGTGGCATATTCCTCGAGCACCGGTTGCGAGCAGGCCGTGCACATGGGGAAGGCCATGCAGGCGGGCGTCATGTACACGTGCCGGGCCAGGAAACCTCGGACCTGATGTGGAACGAGCCCCAGGGGGTTCTCGCAGGGGGCCTCCGCATCGTCTAGTGCAGGGCACCGGCCCTTCAGGGGACTCTGCAAAAGGCCCACCAGCAGCTCGGCGGCCAGGGCGCCGGCGATCGCACCGACACCCGGCCTTGTCACGGTGCACTGCTGGTCGAGGGTGCGATCGCGTGTCGAGTCGGCTGGCCCGACGACGTCGTTGCAGAAGTAGCAACCCAGCTTCTCGGTGTCGTCTCCGGCCTCGCCCGCCGCAACGCCGTGGCGCATGACGAGGAACGTGTCGAAGCCCAGCGCCGCATTGAGGACAATCTTGCGCTGTGCAGCTGCCACCACCGTCGGCAGCCAGCGGGCCTCACGGGTGTCGAGCAGTAGGAAGATGGCGTCGTGCTCGGCGACCAGTGCCTCCAGCCTCTCGACGTCGGCCTGCACAAGGTCTTCGGCTTGGGAGGGCACACTGTGGCCGGCCATGGGCACCGTCAGGTTCTCGCCCCGCACGTCTACTGCAGGCGAAACAGCACGCAGGGCATTGGCAGCGGCTTCGCATTTGGGTCGGCCGCCGTCACGACAGTCTCGCACTGTGTACAGTGACTGGCGCGCTGGGTTCGAGTACGACACAACGCCATTGTCGACGAACGTGATGGTGTGCACGCCCCAGCTGACCAGGCACCGGGCCACACTGCAGCCCAGGGTGCCAGCGCCCAGCAGAAGGCACCTGCATGGGCGAGGTTGTTTGAACACGTGCTATACTTGTGCAATCTCGTGCTTTGTCCTGAATGTGTTGTGCTGCTATTGATTGTGATGTGCATGCATGCTTCTATTGATAAATTTTTGCGGTACTTATTCTTGATCTTTAGTTACTTTAACATGAACTCCAAGCTTATATAGTATTACTGTTGCTACCTGCTCCTAAGAGCATGCCAATCTCATCTGGATAACGCAATCATCCCCTGCCTTTGTAAAAACTAGCACTGGTCAGAACATGCCCTCCACATTTACATTATTACAGAATCTCATTCCATGCACCGATCCATGATGCACCCACTTTTTCAACGAGAGACGAAATCTCCTTACTTTGTGGATGCCACAATCTCCAAATTGAGCGTTGGTGCCAGCCGCCACCGCATCAGTTGCAGGTTCAGCTGGAGTGCATTCTCCATCAGCCGAGCTGGGTCCATGCTCACGCTCAAGTCCACACTCCGGGGACCCAGCTGGCCCGCGGCATTACGCTCCCAGCCGACAAATGTGGGTGCGCTGCTGTCAAAAGCGGCAGCGTTGTTGCCCAGCTGGACGTCGAGGATAAGGCTGTGGCTACTGTCCACACGTCCGTGGCGAGCCTCACGCCGGTAGCAGAGCACGTCGCACCGCGAGACCAGGTGACCCCAGTGGTGGACGACCAGCGCCAGGAGGTTCCTGAGTGGCCAGCCTGGGTGGCTGGCGGACGTTGACGGGTCCGAGAAGGCCAGGTAAAAGGGCCGACAGTCCGCCACTAGCGTGGGCAGCTGTTCCAAGGGACGAATCTCCACCTCTTCTCCCGATGGCACGACGAGGAAGGCGGCCCGCTTCTCGGGTGTCTCCAGGTCAGCATATGCGTCGTTCAGGCAAGCCATCCTTGACAACAAAGAACGGCTGTGATTTACACTTCCGCCACCTGGGTAACTGAGCGTGCTCGTTATCGTGACGAAAACAATTATATAGCAAACAAAATGATGGAAGACAGAGGCACGACAGGACAAATATGAGAATCAGAAGAAACCTTCCATCTTAGAAAAAGAGGGGATGCTCATGTCAGCTATCCTTCTGTTATGTTTTATGAGAAGAAATTTGCTTTTCTTGATTGTTAGCATATATTGTTTACCAGTGTATAAGTAAGTTAACACCTTGGCTGATACAACAAATTTTTTAGAGCACTTCTATGGCTTTTCAGAGACATTTCGGAATCGGATAGGAAATAAGTTATAGAAACTGGAAACGTCATTGTTAAAAAATAAATCTTTCGGACATTTTTCGTGGGGTGAAAGTCACGTCCCCCTTACAGGGGTCCTCACCAGGGGCCCTCACCAGGTCTGGCAATTTTGAACTGACCAGTGCAGTGCATACAATGTGTGCCAACTGTTGTGCCTGCAAAGTATTACACCATTACGTGCTGCGAAAAGAGCTGAAATTTCAAACCAAATGCCCTGTACCCTTCTCCCTGCGGGCGCTCCATTTGCAGCTGGAGAGACAATGTTGAGGATCGACACTTTGCGATTCTTACTGATCACAAACCGCTCGTCTATGCAGTCAACTGGTCAGCATTGACCTTGCACTCCGAGAGAAATATGTCAACCCTCTTTCAGCTAAGAATTTACGAACGGTTTCTGCCATGTCAAGGGCACAGAAAACGTTCCTGCAGATGTAATGAGTTGGGAAGATGCTGTTAGAATGTCACCTCTACACCACCTCACATGGATGGAGATCTTCTAGCTCGCCAGCAGCATGATGACACAGACATCGACCTACTCCGTTCGTCGCGCATATCACTGCAGCTTGATAATGCCTTTTTGACCGATGGTTTCACCATTGTCTGTGAAACCTCTACAGATTCGCACTGACCATTCGTGCCTCTTCCCCTGCATCGTCGCCTTTTTGAAGATGCTCACCTCTTTCATCCTGACATTAGGGAAATGCAGAAACTCCTGTCTAGCTGTTTTGTTGGACCTCAACTTATAACTAGAGTTGGGGACTGGGCGCGTTCCTGTCTACCATGCCAATGATTAAGGTCCAACGTGATCCTGTCCCTCCATCAAAAAAAATTCTTTCTACCTGCACTCCCAGTTTCACATAATAGTTCTGTGGAAACCCGCAAGGTGGAGAGAATTAACCATCTATTGCATGGCGTCCCGTATTTGGAGCATACCGGTTACCATTTCTTTTGCGTGTGTGAGATGCCCAGTTGAGAATGTGATACCGTCAGAGTAATTCTCATAGTTATGCGCACTTATTATGGGCAAGTGCTGCTATCTCTTGAGCGATACGCAAAACAGCGGTGAAGTAGATTTTGGGAAGTGATGTCAAACTCGGAAGGGGCAAACGCGAGCAAATGGTATTTTCTCTCTCAGAACATTTTCACCACAGAAACAGAAAAATTACTTTGGCATATTTTATGGTCTTATCAATTCAAGCCCGTTATTAGTTTTCTCAATTTCGTCCGCAACTACAGCAGAGAACCTGAAAACTTGAAAGACAAAAAATGGTAATGTGCTGCCATCTGTTCAATAGCCCGAAGCTGCGGGTCACTATCACAAAATGGAATTTTGTTGCTCAGTACGGTGAGGGCGAATCATCTACCAAACTGTCACCTGAAAAGCGAAAAGGAACTGACATGTAAAGGACGTGGTGCTTCAGAGGAACTCACAAGCATGATAGATGACGTGGAGTTATCGTGTGTACGTTGGTACGATAACCGCGCAGTGACATTTTTGTCGAGCTTTGCTGGGAGAGATCCAGTCCAAAAGACTAAGCGCTGGTTTACCTCTGCCAAGGACTTTCACGAAATTGATTGCCCTAGCGTAGTAAAGGTCTACAACAGACATATGGATGGGGTTGACCTGCTGGACTCACTGTTTGGACTTTACCACATACATGTCAGGTCAAAGAAATGCCACTTTCGAATTATTATGCATATGCTAGACTTACATATCAGTAGTAGCAGCATGGCTATTGTACAGGAGGGTGCAGGAGCAGCTTGGGATGAAACAAGTACTACTGCTGGCTCAATTCAAAACAGAAATTGTAGAAGGCCTTACCTTGCATGACAAGTGCCTACCCAACAAGCAACCAGGAAGGCCTTCTAGTCAAGACATGGAATTCAAGGTTCAAGCCAAAAAAGCACGGGGACCAGCTGTCGCAATGCCACCCAAGGACGTCCGATCTGACCAAGTTGGCCATTGGCCAGAATTTGATGAGAAGAGAAAGATGTAAGCGGCCATCTTGCACAAAGAAGTCGTCAGCAAGATACAGGAAGTGCAACATTTATCTGTGCCTGGACGCAGCAAACAACTGTTTCATTCCATTCCACACATCAAGCTAAAAAGACTACCATCTGTGAAGCTTTGTTTTTCACCCATGGCAGCAAGTCTGCTCGGCCATCTTCGTGGTGTGCCATAATTGGCACAAAGCTGTATCTTTATTAATACAGTCGTTATAACTCTGAAACTTTTTGAACATGTGTTTGTTCATTCAATCAATAATGAAAGCTGAAAAAATAAATTTTAGAATGACTTTTTCATAATTCATGCAATAGAGGGTTAATAAAAGGAAAATCAGACATCTACCTGTTCCGGCCTTATGAACGGGTGGATGTCTGATTTCCCCTTTATTAATGACTCCCAGTTTGACAAGGTTTATCTGGGAATTGTCGGTCTACTTCCTCCCTACCAGAGCATCGCCACCTCCCTACCTGTATCAATAGGTATACACAATGGCCAGAACCTGCAGCAATCCCGGACATCCCGGCACCTACCATCGCGGCAGCTTTCTCTTCTACTTGGGTTTTCACGCTTCGGCTGCCCATCTTAAATTATAACAGACTGAAGTCAACAATTTAAGGCCGGCCTCTTCAATGAAATGCTTCGTCTTCTCGGCACCACGCCTTGGCACCATGCGGCTATGTACAGCAGTGAACATTGGTTAACTGCGCAAACAAACAGACCACAGAGACAGCATTGGACAAGGACGGGCGCAGAACATTGTTTAACTGCGCCCGTCCTTGTCCCATGCTGTCTCTGTGGTCCGTTTGTTCGCGCAGTTAAACAATTTTCGCTAATATGTACCAGCTCACCCAACAACAAGTTCTTCTAAACTACATATGTACAACAGCCTACCAGACACAACCCAACAGCCTCGTTGAGCATTTTCACCGTCACCTGAAGACTGCTCAAGGCTCAAGGCTTGCCTTTAGAGTGGGTTCAGAACCTTCCCCTGATCATTCTTGGCATATTGAGTGTTGAAAGCTGACTTAGGCTGCTCAAGTGTTGTGCTTCTTTTTGGCACCACCCTTAGTCTTCTCTGCAACTTCTTTCGAAGCTACAGCTGCACTGCTCTTAACCACAAATTATTTTGCGCATTTGCATACCACGTTCCGATCCGCCTGCCCAGTTCCCACCACAGCACCTGCACCACGAATGCCCTATGTTTCTCTGGAGCTTCAGGTGGCAACACGTCTTTGTGAGACAGTCTGCCCATCGTAAGCCCCTTCAACTGCACTACCTGGACCCTTACCCCGTGCTCGAACAGTGTAGCAACACCTATGTCATGTCATTTGATGGACGACTGGACACCAATTTGCTTGAACGCCCTCAAGCCAGCTCATATTGATGAACGGTCAGTATAACCACCTTGTCCCAGATACGAACCCATAAACTTGAACGACTACCTTGTACAAGCTGCGCGCGGCACAGCACATCCAACTGTGGTACCATGATGTGTGACGAGGGCTCCATCGCTCATTGGTGCTACCTCCTCTCTGGAGACCATTGCAGCGGCTGCACCTCCGTCAAGGCAGTGCCATCGTCACAGCAGCAGAGATGCGCAGGCTCTCGCTGCATGCACTTGCGCTTGGATTTGCCGGCCTTTAGGCACCTGCTGACACAGGCACAATAAATCTAGTTTTTGTTTGGGCCTGATGTCCCTTCTTTATGCCCCGCTCCGTCCAATGCCCTAAAATGGTATTGCCTGGGATGGCATCGATTTAACTATGTGCAGGGAGGATCAGCATATTGGTGACTAGAGGGCTGGCAGGTGGCTGTTTTCAGTAAATATTTTATTCACAACAAATATGTTTCAAGGAGAGCCAAGGAAGAAGCTTGAGAAAGCCTGTCTTCCTCCTGTATACATGGAGCAAATAGCAGTGGCAAGAAAATAGCAGGCACAATTATACTAATTGAATAATAAAACAAGGAATGATTGAGTATATACAAGAACAGAACAAAATTCAGTGTGCATATAAACAAAAAGTTCGATTTCAAAAACACAAATATATTTCGTAGCTCTTTCAAAGTAACAGAATTGAGGTCAATGTTCTTCCCAGAAATTTTTGTTAGGGTTACCAGCATAATGCAACATAGTTGTTTTTCGTAGCTTGTACAGTGCTTATTTACATGCCAGTGTTCAGGGTGCCATTGCATACACGGGTAAACTTGGATTGTAAACCTGATAGACTTTAGTTGGTCAACATTTCAAACTATTATTGCAATGTTATATTGATCGTACACTTTGTAATGATTGTGAACAAGGTTACAATATTAGAATAAATTAGCACTATGAGAAAGGTATATGTTGTAGACCACACATGTAGTTCTTTTTTATTTTCTGTAAAGTACACTCGAGGGGCGGTACATAAAGCCAACAGAGAATGAAGGCAAGGAAATCATTGGGGAAATTAACTGTGGTTTAAACTGAAATGTAGAAAATAGTGAAGAAAAGGAAAAATGAAACTGGATGAAAAGATAACTTGTCGCCGGTGTTGAAAACTTTCATTTTCCCTTTTCTTCATTATTTTTTACATTACAATTTAAACCACAGTTAATTTCCCCAATGATTTCCTTGGCTTCATTGTCTGTTGGCTTTATGTGGTCATGATTAACAACATCTAGCCCCTCAGTTCCCCTTCTCCTCTTTACTCATTGCAAGGGTTTCGAATCTGACAACTGTGATGTCATTAGGTAGCATGCGAGGGTTTATAAGCCAATGTTACGATCGGTCAGCAGTGGAAGCGACCTTCTAGCCTCTCTTGCTCTATTGTGATGAAGTGCTTCGTTAAGCTCACAATACGTGGCCTTAGACAGACCAGCGGCGACAGCAAAGTGAGACACGTTTGATGGCTACCAGATTTATGAATGGCACTTGGGAGCTGAATGCGATGCAGAGACCAAGGAACTCCTGTGAAAGTACGGCATACGCCGCTTCATTACGGTCTCTACAAGCCACACCAGGAAGTTGTGCCACTTGCTGGTATGGCTTGCTGGTAGTTGTGCCAAGTGTGACATCCCTGTCTTCAAACATCCTCTTCTTTCTCTGGGACAATGAGCCGTGTGTGCCGGGGGGCATTTCTCCGAGGGTGTTCCGTGAAAAAAAATGCCGGAGTGATTGTGCGCACTCTTGCCCTCCAGGCAAATACAAGTGCTCAGATTGAAGATGGAGTGACTGCGGGTTTCCCTGGCCTTGAGATCTAGGGTGACAAGGTGGATCTAGGGACGAGGTGTGCTCTGATGTGTACTCGACCTAAAGATAGAATGATGTACTGTTCTCTGTGCTCCGGCCAGTACGAGTACCCTTTGTTCTATGTAAGTAAGTTTACCTTTCCAATGTGAATCAACCCTCTGTTCCGTTCGTCATCCTCTCAACCTCATAATCTTCCCGAAAGAAGCAACCCTCGTCACGAAAACTTGGATGACAGCATGGGCCCGCTTAGCCTCCGTGTGGTGCCCTGGTAGCATAGGCTAGAGAGCAACACGCTGTGTGACGCCAGACTCAGAGGCCACGACACTTGGCTTCTACAAGTGGTAGACAATAGTGAGACCGACCTCACGGAGATTTAATTTCTCTGGGTTAGAAGAATTGAATCGCTGGGGATCTCTTGTATTATGATTTGTGTGGCTACCGCAGCAAGTATTGTGCGACAGCAGAGCCAAAGTAGTAATCATGGTCCTATTAAGTTTGACGAGAGCTAACCTCTTGTGTTGTGTGAGGAGCTCGAGGTAGACGTAGAGGAGGACTAGAGGAGAACAGAAGCAGAAATTCGTAAAACCATTCTTCAAAGTGAGAATGATTTGAAACTCATCGAACATCTAGGTAACAGAATTCTAAACAAAAGACAGGAACAGGAAGCGATTAGGCAAAAACAGTAAGAAATTAGACAAGAACAGGAAGAAACGAACCAGAAGCGGAAAATAATTCACCAGGAAAGTGATAGGCCCGAAGAAAGAGAAGTAACTAGGCAGTTAATTGCAGCATTGGACAAAGAGCTTCAAGGTTTGGAGCAGGCAATCAAACAAAAAAAACAGCGGCTTGAGAAATCTGTAGATTTTTGTCGAAAGCCGAAGAAAGGAGTAGCACTGGTGAGATTAGCAGCACGTTCATAGGTGAACTCATAAGTGTTAGCCATTAACAATGCCTTAGTGGCAACAAAGGCCGTTGAAGGCTGTAGTGAGAGTGACGAGGTGCTGTGCCAACAGAGCACTCTAAAGACAGTTAGACCAGTTGTGAATGAGTTGGCACAGTCGCCGTGTGTACGCGTCGCAGGTATAGTTGACGAAGTACAGAGTACTGTTGACCCGGCAGACACGAGCACGCACGTCGAGATAACGGCCAAGTCAGATCTGCGTGCTGAAGCGCAGTGCCAGCCGGACGATGCAGTTGAGGGAGTTCGCTGGGTTGCAAGCTGTGTAGCTCAAAGGAACAGAACCGCATTTTCAGGGATCGGTTAAGCTGACTGTCAGTTGATGCAAAGAAAAAGATGATTTAAATGAAAATCACTCTGACTGTGCGGGTGAGACAGTGATCCGGACCAAGGAGATGTGTAACGGTCAGCACGAGGTGCAAGCAGATGGTTCACGAAGTACAGAGTACTGCTGACCTGGCAGACACAAGCACGCATATCGAGATAACGGCCAAGTCAGATCTGCGTGCTGAAGCGCAGTGCCAGCCGGACGATGCAGTTGAGGGAGTTCGCTGGATTGCAAGCTGTGTAGCTCAAAGGAACACAACTGCATTTTCAGGGATCGGTTAAGCTGACTGCCAGTTTATGCAAAGAAAAAGATAATTTAAATGAAAATCACTGACTATGCGGGTGAGACAGTGATCCAGACCAAGGAGATGTGTAATGTTCAGCACGGTGCGCAAGCAGATGGTTCAAAAGTGAACACTATGAAGAAGCGCTGTAGACAGAAGCACTGCGAAGGTCTGCATGCGGTGAGTGGTGTAGCGCAGCCAAAGACGGTGACAGACGCAAAAAGGCAGGGTGTGAAGAAAGGAAAGGCATAGTCGTCATTGTCCTTTTCATATCAAGCGCGCTTGAGCCATCAATCAAAAAGAGACCAAGAAGCACATTCTGCGTGAAAGTGGACAAAAGGCACAGGGCAATTATGTTCCTCGTCGTCCCGTTGTGATTTTTGGGGTGCAGCATGCAGTGCGAAAGAGCACAAGGTGGCAGGACAAGACGAGGTGGTAGAGACATGCGACGCGGTCAGACAAGGTGATTATGAAAGCCGTGTCCAGGATTCAAATTGGCAAGAGACTGTAACATCTTGAAAGAGCCGACAGAATGTAACACATTTTGTTCCTGGATAGCCAGAATAATGTTCAAACTGCGACCAGCTGGAGTATGGCTCAAAAGAATGAGTACGTTGTAAACCATTGGAATGAGAGACCAAAACAGGTTCTGTAGAAACAAAACATTGTTTTATTTGTTTAATTTTAAGTGTTAAATAGAAGTTTCGCCTTTGGAAACTACAATTTCTTCCAATAACTAAGGTATAAGGGGTGGTATAATGGATATTGCTAAGAGATATCGTCACAATATGATAATAATGCCGATGCTTGATGTGCTTAGTCACACAGTCCGATGCGCCAATGCGTGAAATGCCTAGCCGCGGACTCGAGCAGTCAACACTCGATGTGCTTAGTCGTGCAGACCGAAGTGCCTCTGCACAAAATGCCTAGCTGCGGGCTTGAGGAGTCTAGGCTTGATGTGCTTATTCACGCAGTCCAAGGTGCCGATGTGCCAAAAGCCTAGCCGTGGACTCGAGGAGTCGATGCTTAATGTGTTTAGTAATGCAGTCAGAGGCGCCGACGCATGAAATATGTCCCAGAAGTCCGTGCTTGATGTCCAGGAATGGAGGGATCAGCCATGCTACTGCAATGTCCATGTAGTGCCCGTTTTGAGACTCGTCGAGATTATGGCGACCGTGAAGTGCCTGCGAGGTGCGAAGACTGGAAAAAAGCTGAGCAGACAACGCCACTAAGGAGCGAGTACCGGACTAATGGCAAACCGTGCTAGAGTCGCGTGGTGAGCATGGCCAATCGGAGATTTCAGAATGACCTTCAATCATTTGCTTTTTGTGCACTTGTTTATGTACGGAGGAGATAGCTGCAGCAGCAAATTTGAAGCTGGAGAAATGCGCTTTCCGACCAGACTAATATATGAGGTCTGTTCGATTCACCTGCACCTCCTGCACCAGTTCATGGTTTGCAGCACTGCCATTCTCGATTCTATTGTGCAAGGAGCGCCTCCTGTGCAGCGGCCCTAGATTGCAGCACGGTGCCTGCATGGTGCGGTGAACACTGGCACTTACTAGCGAGGTCGTGCTGTCGTGGTGCACATTTACCCTGCAGACAACATGCATCACGGTGTTAATCATTGAAGTAGACAGCGCCGAACAAGAATTGTTCCCTGTCATAGATGAATATGGAGTCCTTGTTAGTGATGAGAGCACAGAGCTTCACGCATTACCTGGTGAGTGAATTTATCATTCGGTGATGAACTTTGGTGGTAAGCACGTGTTGCTTCTTTCTTTCAGATGGCACTTGTTTTTGTGCGTTTTTTGATGATAAAAGACTGCTGGCAGCCATCAAACCCACAGGAGCAATGCCAGAAGTGCATTCAGCGCCTTCCGCTGCTGCAATGCAGTTGCCAGTGCCTGCTGCTCCAGAATCGTAGTGTCTCTGCACTAAGACTCTGGAGGCTGTCCATCACTGTGCCATGTAGCGGACAAGGTGGGCGAGCCCCGAGTAGCGAGTAGGGCAATCGGAAGCTGCACCTGCAGTGCATTCAGCAGCTGCAATAACCCTTACCGTTGTCTGAAGCTTTGCCACTGCTGTCTGCTGCATTGGCACCTTCGTGCAGCCTTGACATGCTGGAAGCTCTCTGGAGCAGTAGGAGGACCAGATACTTGATTGTTTCTTATAAGATGAAGAGTCGACTGTACTAGAAAGGGGGTATAAGGTAAACCAAATTTAACTTTTTTAACACATTCCAGTTTGTGTAAAACATGCTTGCCTTGAATGCAGGAACAAGAGCACTTATGAGCTCATTGCCGATGCCCTCAACGAAGAGTTCTCGGCATAATTGATGCCACTGCAAGCCCAGAACAAATGGAAATCGCTGGGGAGGCACAGGAAAAAAAAAAAAAAAAAAGAGAAGTCAGGAGAGGCTGCCAGGTACTGCAAATTTGAAGAGTGTGTAACTTCGGACTTTTTGCTGTAGTGTTGTGTATTAGAAATCTTGCGTGCAGAAGTCTTTGAATGGTGTTCGAGTTCAGCATATAGTTCCTGAAACATTTTTTAGCAACTTTTTTGCTGTAATCTAGCAGTTGTCTTTTCTTCTAGTTAAGTGAAATGTACTGTTCATGGTAAGGGTTGTAACAGTGCACTCACGACAAGGACAACAGAAGGAATAAAACGACGACATGGTGCTGCGTCGTGTCGCTATGTCAGCGCCGTGTCGTCGTTTTATTCTTTCTGTTGTCCTTGTCTTGGGTGCGCTGTTACAGCCCTTACCATGAATACCAACCAACTGGCCAACTTGCTGTACAAATGTACTGTTATCTGCCTTTGCTGAGTCGCATTATTTCTCTGCACTATTGCCAGCCAGAATCTGCATGCCATATCCTGCAAACAGTAATAGCTTACTACCCTTTATCACAGATGTGGTGGGCTGCAATATGCTCTTTGAAAAATTTTAAACAGTTCCCTGCAAAGAGGATGTAGTTATCAGTAATATGCAAGGGAGCACCAAATTTTTTCCAAGAGCCCGTAGGGGTTGAACACACATACCCTTTATAAGAATTTTCTGTTAGAACAAGTGTTAAACATGAAAACTAATTGTTATGCATCAAGTTTATAGATCTAAACCAGCGCATAACGGGTTGTCGTTCAAGCAAAATATTGCTGTTATCTTTCATATTGCTAACTGTGAGCAGTAATAAGCATGTCACAGAGCTGTGGTGATGCTTCTTAGATGTCATATTACAAACAAGATGCAATTTGCAGTGCCAATAGATCTGCAGTTTTTCACACTACTGACTCATCACCAGGGGGCTTGCAGAAGTACTGGTGCAAGAGCACCACATAAACCCCATTGTACTTTACCCTGCTGGGCAGAGGATTATGCATGAAGGCAAAGAGATGCGAGTACCATGTGAATGCAGTGGTAGCCCTGTTGGTGTTCATGAACACTTGTAGCCCACTCAAAGTTACTTGCTAGAGTAAAATTTACACACACGCAGAGGAGTGCAATAAAATATTTGCATGCATTTGAATGCTGATGGAGTAACTTTTCAGTGCAACACTTAAAGTGCAACACTTAAAGTGCAACACTTAAAGTGGAACACTTAAAGCATGTCACGTAATATTATAAGTGAACTACAAGGTACTGCTATGTTTTGTTGCAGGCAGCCAGAACCTGTGGTGCAGGAACCCGAGCCGATGGGTTCTGACAGAGCAGCGCCTTCCCACTGCAGTGAGGCCCAGAAAGCCATCAAGAAGAAAGACGGCTAGGCTTTAGCCAATCTCTTTAGCCAAACTAGACAAGCTAGAACAAAATAGAGCAGCTCGCCACAGAGAAAAAAATGCAGCTGCTGGAGCAGCTAGCTTACGCTTGTGAAACAAACCATAAATGGGCAAGCATTGTTATTTTTCATCGTGTCCAGGGCATTTTCACTGGATGCACATCTCCACCAGATGCGGAAGAGAAACACTGCACAGAAGAAACACAACCATGATGTCTATTTAGCACTACATCTTGGCAATTGTTTTTCTTCGCTTCTCGCAAGCCTCGTGGATGGCGGTGCTGCTTGCGACGGCAAAATTGTCCTCATTGTCTGTGACACCGTCAATGAAACTGTCCGAAATGTCATCGAGGTCATCTATACTTTCACAGCACATGTTGTCCAACACGCATGCTGCAAGGATTATGAGAAAAGACTGGTTTATTGTGTAAGCCTCGCAGAAGTACAGTCATCGGAGCCTCTGTTTTAATATGCCAAAGGCACGTTCAATGGCCAACCGTTTGCTGGTTGTGGCTTCTGTTGAAGCATTGCTTGAAAGGTTGAAAAGTTGCCCTGCAATCTTTGTAGCGGTCAACAACCATGGCAGCAAAGGATAAGCTGCATAGCAAAGCTAATAATCAATTACATGCAAATAAAAAAAAATACAAAGGCTGTGATTTTTCATTCTATAGGTAGACAGGTTTCTGTACGAGGTAACCTAGTTTTTTGCTGCTCCAAGATTGAGCTAGTTAGCTCTATTAGGGTATTTGGTGTGCATTTTTCAGAATCACTGCAATGGGATGAGCATGTCAATGTGATATTACAAATTTAGGTGCGATAACGGGAATTCTGAACCGAAACTGCTACTTAGTTCCGAAGTCAATAAAATTGTCTATCTACAATGCCCTCTTTGCTTCGTATCAAAATTACTGTCATTTGATCTGGGGGATTACTTAGCACAACAGAACTTCTCGCAGCTATTAGTATTGCAGAAAAAAGTTTTGAGAATAACCGAGAATGTGCCCATTTGGCATTCTACTGCAGAGTTTTTTAAAAATTTTGAATAACTAAAGCACAAGACACATGTATATATATTGTTGCGTGAATATCGCCTAAATTATGACTGTCATAATTCTCTCTTCATGGGGTTAGCAAATCTCCATCCAAAGGAAGTATCACATAACAGAAGAACAATAGAAATATGGAATGTTCCATATCGTTGCACTGGCTATGGCCGGCAAATCCTTCACAACAAATTTCCAAGTTTACTAAATGACTATAATAAAAAACAAATCGATATTCATGAAGTAAAATTATCTGACTTGTATGCATTCTTTCTAGCCTAACATTGACCTCTAGAGCTGTTTATGATTTGTGTTTAATTATATTGTTTAATGTAACTATTACTACACATATGCTATGAAATGTGCTGGCATTCGATGCTGATGGGATGTATGCCAATGGAGGATGCCCTGTGTAGGGCAGTAACTAGTGATGTGTTTAATTTTTAGGTTTTTTCAAAGTGTATGACAATGTTGTGTTTAATATGAAGGTTTTGTCAATGTGTACGACAATGTAAACAAAATGTGTGCCTCTGCTGCTGTCTTTGCTGGTATGGGGTGAAGGGCTCGCTCAAGCCATCCCTGAATGGCTTTTCCTTTTGCCTTCTATCACATGTACTGTGATAAACCAATAAAAAATCAATCAATCAACCAATCATGTAATCTCTATCACACTTTACTTCACCATCCTTAAAAAAAGTGCTGCGCCTCAAATCAAGAGTGTCGTCAGCTGACCCTGGAAAGCCCACAAACATATCAATGAAGCGCCTCCTTGCGTTACAAATGCCATCACAGAAAGAAATTTTTTTCCTGTTAAGTACGACGATGAGGACTCCTTTAATTTCAAGATTTGAATATGACTGCCGTCCAGGCACTTGATTATATTAGTAGGACATTTGCCTTGACACCGTGACAAGAAACCTGCTTTGCATGCTTCACGCTCTGCTTATGTGCTTATGCTTCCAGCATTCCAGCAACCTGATCAGACACAGTGACATGGATAATTCAGACATGTCAAATGTGTCAGTGATATTGTACATGCTTTTCTCCGAACCCAAATATCTCAGCGCTATTAGGAGCTGAGATACTGGGTTTTGCAGAGATGCTGGGTTTGAGAATTTTCAGGTGTCCACTGCAAGGCATTTTGAAAAAAATTTGAACTTTTGAATCTTCTTGTGAAGCCTTCAAAAGTGTCTGTAGAAAGACGAAACAGTCTCCTGAATTTAAACTCATAGTAGCGACTCACAATAGTTAGGAACCCCGTTTCGGTTGCTACAAACGAAATGGACTCTAACTTGGCACAACAATGTGTCGGTCACTTCGTCTTCACTGTCAGAGTTGATGAGCTCCATAACGGTTAAAGAAACACATCCATGACAGCAGAAGATCATGCACAAAGGCGCACAAAGGCACACAAACAGCACAGATAGTATTAGTAGATACAACGGGGACACGGCAGACGACAGGCCTGCACCTACGCACTTGACTGAAAAAAAAAAAAAAGAAAAAAAAGAGAGGGACTGGATGGCACTGCAAGTGCACTGCACCTGCACCGCCTCGACTGCATTTGCACGGCACCAGCACCACCTGAACTTTTTCAGCACTAGTTCCATGAACTATGCGAGAATTTAAAAGACCTACTGTGGCTTCACAAATGCTGTTCTTTCGGTTCTCCAGGAAAACTTTCACCACCATGGCCGATGCAACAAAATTTCTAGAGCACTTCTACGTGCTTTTCAGTGACAATATTTTGAAATTGCATAGGAAAAGAGTTGTAGAAACCGAAAACGTGATTTTCGAAAAATCTACTTTTTGGGCATTTTTTTCGAAGTGAAAGCCACGGCCCCCCTTAAAGAGCCTCTCACGAGGTCAGGCCATTTTGAACTGACCAGCGCAATCTAACAATCATGCCGCTAATGATCATGCTTGCAAAGTATTACACCGTTACGCGATGCAAAAAGAGCTGAAATTCCAAACCAAACGCCCTGTGCCCTTCTCCTTGCATGCACTGTGCTCCCATCCTAAGAGTCAACGTCAATCGCACAAGTGTGCCTACGTAGTTTGCAGTGCTGCGACATCACTCTCAGTGATATATGACTTCGAGAATTATTCAATGCAACAGCAGTTATTTGTTTATCTGTTAGTTTAATAGACGAATTAAAGTTTAGAGAAATAATAAAATCTACAAACTGAACATCTGCGTGTCTTCGTTTTACTTCATATCGTTGCAAGAGAGATGTACTTCCATTTTGTCTGCTTGTTCCCATCTTGCATGCAGAGGATGAAACTCATTTCCTACTCCGTTCTAGAGCACAATTATGCTCTGTGATCCACTTGCGTCTGCCTCAGTGTTTGTGTAGCACTTGTGGATGTAACATAGCAGGAGTGGATGTAACATACATAAACAGAGAAGTGCATTAGTGCGATTGAACAATGCACTAAAAAAATTTAGAAAATGAAGTAGCACTGCTGATATGAAACACATTAACAATATAATTACAGAGCACATTTTGACTTATTATGTCACAAAATTACTACAGAACATCAGGGTGTATCAGGGTGCATAAGACAATGTATTGCTTCCAAGAATGCATTAACTGATTTTATTTGGACAATTGAGTCAGGCAAAGAGTTCCATTGCTGAATTGCCCTGGGAAAAAAACTATACCTGAAGCAGTCATTGTGCCCTGTGGGAGGAGGTATATACATACTGTGTCTGTGCCGTGATGTTTCCTGTGTCTTGATTTGGAAGTACTTGTTGTATTTTATTATGACATGGTTATGAATTACTAAGAACAGGAATTTAAGCCTTTCATACTCTGTACGTTTTTGCAGAGGTGGAAGCTTTGCAAGTTTGCATAATTCAGTAGGAGAGTGAAAACGGCGGTATTTATTAAATATAAACCTAGAAGTAAGGCGCTGGACCTTCTCTAGTTTTAGACAGTTACTTTGGGCGTAGGGATCCCATACTATTTTTGCGTACTCAATTATAGGCCTTAGCAAGGTTTTGTAAGCTATAATTTTAATTTCAGGGGAGGCACAGTGCAGGTAACGTCTCAGCCCCCACAATACTTTGTTAGCTTTTGCACAAAGCTTCATTTACATGAAGATTCCAACGCAAGTCGAGTGTAAACATAAGACCTAGGTATTTATGTTGTTTAACTCGAGCAAGCTCATGACCGTTGATACTGTATGGGAGGAGCTTGACCAATGCGCGTAATGTACTCACAAGAAAAAAAAAGAATTGCGTTCGGCGCATTCGGCTTGCTCCTCCGGCCGCCATTTTTGTTTTGGTGTCCCGCATTGACAGTGGCAGCCGCCCGCTTGCCATCCCGCAGCAAATGTGGGATGAAAAAAGAAAATGTTTCTTCTTGTGGAAAATTTAACCCACATAATGATCGCAACTCTAAATTTGCATCAATTTTTTTCACAAAAAAGTGTGATCATTATGCGAGTAGATACGGTATATAACCGTAATGTTTACCTGCAAACACTGGTGGCTAATACTATGCACGAAGGCGAGCTTACTTGCTCTCTTTTTTTTGCCTTTCAACCGCACGGCGGGCGCTGCTGCTGCTGCGAGCACAATCCGGATGGTGTACATGAAAATGCCGCACTTTCGCGCAGTTGGCGCACACGGCACTTGAGTAGGTGCAGTGAGGAGCAGGCAAGTCGAATTGTAGCAAAATGGCGCAAATGGTGCAATTGGACCACCACTGTGTGCAAGTACCAGTGGGGACTGCAGGTGTTGTTTAAAGTCTTGGAGTGGTTTGACTTGCAAAGTTTCCCCCTAAAACTCGATGTCTGATTTTGTGAGGTGAGTCAGTGGCACAGCAATGTGAGAAAAGTCCTTGAGAAAGTACTTATAGTAGGTACAGAGGCCAACGAATCTGCACACTACTTTCTTGCCAACAGGTTGTGCGAGATTCGTTATGGCAGCTATATTCCGTGGGTCTAGATGGACTTTGGAGTTGCCAATGATGTGGTCCAGAAACATGTGCTCTTCATACAAAAAGCAGCGCTAGCTGTCACAGCTTCAGGATGAGTCAGGATGACTTGGTTGCTTCTAGTACTGTTACAAGTTGGCTCAGGTGATCGTCGAAGTTTGTGGAGAAGACAAACTGATTGAAGTGGACGAAACATGTCTGCCACTTTAAGCCTACCAACACACCGTGTCCATTGCAAGCTGGAATGATGCAGGTGCTGGGCAAAGGCCAATTGACACGACCTTAAATTGGAAGATGCCGTTCGGCATAATAGCAGCAGTCTTTCCTCTGTCTCTCTCACTGACCTCGATTTGCCAGTAGCCAGTTTTGAGATCCATCAATGAAAAATACTCAACATTGCGTCATCTATCCATGGGAGAGGGTGTACCTCCTTCAATGCGACTTTGTTGAGGTGATGATAATCAACGCAAAAACACAGAGTTCCAACCATTTTTCTTGACCAAAACAACAGAAGATGCCCCCGGACTTTTCAACGGCTAGATGATTTCGCTGGACAACATTTAATTGCCTTGTCTTTTTATTTATTTATTTGAGTACCAAAAGGGCTCGGTAGGGCACTACATAGGAGGGGATGGAAAAGGTGAAGTGTGACTGAAATGTCTACAATATATAAATGATATAGGAAGACAATAGATAGAATAAAAAATGATCTAAATGCTGAATAGAGAGTCTATGTCCATTTTTTGTAATGCAGAGTGAACTTCGAAACAATATTAAGCCCAAATGTTTTCAAGTTATTCAGTGAATTCTCAAACCTGCTGTCATCAAAGACGTCCCCAAGGCACTGTGGTGGCTTGGCAAGGGTCACCTCCTCGGGTAGGCGCACAACAGGGAATCCAAACCAGTAGTAGAAGGTGAACTTCTTCAGGTCAATGTAGACGAGCGCCACGAAGCGGTTCAGGAGGCTCGGGTCCTTGATGGCCTGGCCATCATGCATGGCTGCCCACACGAGCTTGCCAGATGTGTTCAGCACTTCAGACTTGTCCATTTTCTTCATGTGGGCGAGGCTGTTGGGCAGGTACAGCAGGCCCTGCAGAGGACACGAATCTGCAAGGCAGGGGAGTCCGAGTGAAGCATGAATGTGAAGTTTGATGTTTTTTCAAAAGTAGCACAGCCAGAAAAAAATATTAGAAAGTTGGAAAAATTGGCAGATTGCGAAGATATGAGCATCCATATGAAAATGAGAAATGAAGTAGAAATGAGCCAACAGTGTTGCCCTGTTTACTGATGCATGTCTTTGTGAGATTTTTAATTTAACAATTTTGTATGTGCAGCGGTATGAAAGAATGTTTGAATCTAACACGCACCTGTCGTGCTCACCTTGGGCACCGATGCAGTTCTGAATAAACCTGATGCTGGGATACGATACCATGGTACGGGGAACAGTAGTGCAATATTTATCTGAAATTAATTTTGATAGTGCCAGAGCATGGCGAAGGATACACTGTGGTTCAAAACTAAGCTCGCCCCGGCAACTTCTGCAAGCTTGTTCTTGCAGAACAGCTTTTGCCACGACCACAGTTTGCCACGACCACAAAGTTTTTGACACTGAAATTGTGTAACCACATGCCAGGCACATGGTTTTAAAGGCACTGAAAAGACACACAGCATCACATAATCTTTCTGCCACAGGGTCAACACCTCGATGCATCCCATGAGTGTCATCATCTAGAGGAGCTAAGGCAGGGACAAGATGTGCTCAGTACAGCTGTCACACGCATATCCTAGCAGGGATTGCTGGATGCATTGAACAATGCCACATTGTAGACAATGTATGCCCCCATGCTCCATGAAGATACTTGACAGAGCTTGCACCTTTGAGCTAGTATGTAATTGACATACAGCAGAACCTGGTCAATGTATTCCTGTTATGCTTCCGCAGCTCTTACACTCTGAAGCACTGATCCCATTTAATTTGCGTGGAATCACGTGTACTAGCTTACTGTTCGTCACACTCCTCTTTCTGGTTGTTACATCCAAAAACTGTGGAAGTGCACCACTGATGCATCATCGGTGATGGTGCCTATGTTGACTGCCATAAGTCGCCCCTGAAAATGGTCGCATTATAGAACCTGCTGTGTTGCATAGAAGAATTGCTATCGCTGTGTTCTGATTGTCACTGATCGCAAGAGAGTTTCTGAAGCGCAGAGCTAACAGGAGGTGGATGAAGGCACAAGCAGTCACCCCAGATCCACATTTGCAAATGATGTTTCGTGACCTTGAACACCTTGTGCAGTTACTTCGCTGTACAAAAGCCTTGGAGAAACTGAAAAAAGGGTGCGAGTAGTCAAAAAAGGCTGTTACCGACATTTGACCCAAGCAACAAGTGGAAATTGACAACTTTCATTTAGTGAGCTATGTGTACTTCAAAAAGTGGCTAATGCTAAATCTAATTGCCAGTCAGCAATAACCAGCTTTACTAAGCAGGTTTTCAATATTTAGCTGGCTTCCCATTCAACTTCAACTAAAGTTTTGTGTGAGAGTATCTATTGTCTCATGAAGAGTGCTGCCGAAAGCATTATTTATCAGATGTTACATTCTCCTGGGTCACCCATCCTTTGTTCGTGGTCCCATAAAACGTGTATCAAACGGGTTCCACTGTAACTTTTCCTGACAAATGACAATGACCTGTTATGAAAATAACTTCTGTGCAAGAGCAGGGCTCACCTGGAGCCTGTATGCAATTTGTTGCCCAACGAGCTCACAGAGGACATCATCTCCTTGACATTGTGCCACTAAACTGCACGCAAACCCACCCAGTGAAATTCTGAGTCACAATACAATGAGACACTATCCGGATCTACGAAAGTAGTGAGCTATACTCTGAGTTTTCAATGTGGTCCACGAAATGGATGCCAGAAAAATTGAGCATCCTTCTGCCAGTGCCTATCAACAGAGCTGTACAGTGTGGCCTGGATTGCAACTTGTACATAAGTATTTTTTCCTGTGTCCTAGTAAGCATAGCAACAGCTGAGCCCTTCTCCATTCTCCGATGGGATTACAACAGCCTAAAGCCATAAAAAATATTGTGTTTTGTGGATTCCTCTAGTACTGTAGCAGGTACTTTCCATTCAGGTGAAATCTTTCATGTTGGTTACCTGTTTTGCTTTCATCAGCTGATACCAGCTAATAGCTGTGCTCTTATCTTCGCTGTGCCCCAAAATCTGCACCCGCTGCATCCTAGTCTGATGTGCACCAAATAAAAGCTTCCATTCTAGCTTCAGTCTGGGCTTTCCCTCATGCCAGACATGTTGGAGAAGCGGCGTACCTTTTGAAAATGTCAGGACAAGGCAGTTATTAAAGTGCATCTGCTGACAACGAAATACAAACTGCCCCCCACCTACAGCTATACCTGCCCCGACTGCAAGCAACAAATAAGACCCAAGGCCCACATTCAAAAACATTTTACGCTGGAAGTGCTCGTAAGAGCAGTTCAGTTCAGCCAGCCAGCTGTGATGCTGGACATATCACTGAAGGCAACCAGTCAACACAAAGAAGCCTCACCAACAACAAACCTTTGTGAACTTAGCTCCTGATGTGGCACTGTCAGGCGCAGGAAGCCCAACTCATGAAAAGGGCCTGAGCTACAGGCCATGTAAGTGACCAGTGGGCAACACAGCGCACATTCATGAAACTATCATAGCCTGGCTTTTGCTTGGGAATCAGGGCTCTGTCTTGCCTAAGTGAGAAAATTTTTAAAATTAGGTGTGGGTGAATGTTCGAAGTTTCGAATACAGATTGAATATTACAATCTAACTATTCATACTAAAAAATGAGCTATTCAGTATGTTCAAATATTGAAATGAACTAAATCTATCACAACAACCGACTGTTAAAGTATTATTACTGTTTTCTACCTGCTAAACAAATCATCAGAAATTAACAGAAGTGAAAAAAATGTCAAAAGTTTCTGAAGCAATACAGAAACGAGTTTTATTTTCAGTTTCACGGTGGAAGCCTACATGACAACCAGTGGATTTTGCTTGTAGTCTCATTTAATATTCCTGGTGATCTAGTCATGTAACATTTCTATCTTTTAAGCTATGACTAGTGATGGTTTTCTTGCAATGGGCGCTTTTACATTTATTTATGGCACAGACGTTATCAAGTAGCCTTTCTAATTTTTTTTTTCATTTTTCAGCAATGCTCTACCTTTTTTCGGTAACTATTTAGGGTTCTTGGAAAGCTGCTGCATTCCATGCAGTCACCATTCACTTTTGGAAGGCTTCTTTGCTATTGCTGTTGACAGGCTATTCATGCAGTTCTGTAATGACAATTAGTCATGTGTTTTAAACTAATCCATTGTCCCTGATATTCAGCTCTATTTTTTGCACTAGTAAGTATAGGCGGGGTAACTAATCTTACTGAAACAGGTATTGCTTCTGTAAATATACGTGTCTGCATTTGACTATTTGATATTTGATTTGATATTTTGTACTCACTATTCATATTTGAAAAAGTTGATATTCGCCCACCTCTAGTTAAAACAGAAACACATTTCTGTAATGGTTATACTAAGGCGTGATCATGAAGCCGTACTCATATTAGCATTTTAAAAGAGCACTGAAGAAAAATTTAACGTACTTCACTTTGGACACAAACAAACAAACAAACAAACGAATCAGTTCATAGCGACAAAATAGTCTTTTCAATACTCATGTCATTAATTTCACACTAAAGGTTGTTCATGAAAAAAGTAAATCAAGGCCAAACAAATTTTTAAAAAATTTCACGCAGAAACCGCAGCACTGCTGCATTAGTGTGATCACGGAATTCCTTGTACTTGGGGTTGTGGCATAAGAAGTTGTTCTCAACACTAGATATGTTAGGGCTGAAAAATAGTATATTGGAAAAAGGCATTTTTTTTTCCTAGCACATAAAAAGTAATTTTATGAGTATCAACATTCAGGTGATGTTTTGTTTCCTCCAGTTTGTGCAACACTTGTTATGGTGGTCACGTGCTGCCTCTCTGTCCTTGGTTGTTCAGAAATGCAATATCGACATGTGTCACATACAGCGGGACACCAGCATCGAACTTTCTATAAATAAAAATCAATGGGAACTGTCTTAGTGATGCTTTTTTCATAATGATAAAGAAAAATCGGCTTTGAAAGCTACGTCAGATGCTTAGCCTAGTCGGTCAATGGACCTTCGAGTCAGCATGCACAACATACTTTGCCGTTGCTTTAACCAGTGCATGTGAGGAAATAAATGTACTGCGCGAAATTCAACACAAGGACACGGTAAACGACAAGGACAAGCACTAACTTTTAACTACCTTTATTCTTCGTCACTCATCAATATATAGATAGTCAATATAGAGGGAAGGTTTGAATATGTGACATATCTATTTCTTCAATGGATATTGAGAAGTGTTTTTCACGTGGCTTGCTCTAATCTGTGGTTGTGACAATGTGATTACATGCTTTGTGCATGTGCGATTAAGGACATATATTGACGAGATGAACAATAAAAGTAGTCGAAAGTTAGTGCTTGTCCGTGTCCCTTACTACGCCCTTGTGTTGAATTTTGTGCAGTACATTTATTCCTTGCAGTATGAACCATCTTGCCCAACAAGTCTTATTGAATCAGTGCATGTGAGCTGAGGCTTGGCCATTCAGGGCACCATTTTGGAGTACTTACTCTGTGCATGCATTTCTTGGTGTCAAAGAAAGTGCACCATCCTAATGTTTATCTCCATCCAATTTTCACTGTGTTGGCACCAAAAGCACAGCCTCCTCCCTTTGCCTCGCTGTATTTAGAGAAATTATTCTGCCAGCAGCTGTTCTCTGCAAAATAATGGTTTGACTTTCTGTCTCATATAACAAGCAAAGCCTTGACAGATGTTCCTTCTTTTCCTTGACCCTCAATTTCGATGCAAACCTCTATAGATGTGCTGTCATATGCCAAGATGGAAAACTGCCTGGGTGCGTAAATAAACAGATGTCATTCTAGAGCAAGAATTTGGAGGCGATGCTTCTGACAAATAAATTGATTCACTAGATGCTGTGTCAGGCGGACGATTTCAACTCACAGGTACCCCAAAGGAAAATATTAGGTGGTATTAGTACATTATGCTTCACACATGGCAAAAAGCCATCTTTTACCTTGAGTAGCAAGGCAGAAAAATGTAGCACAAAAACGAAATCTGAGTTGCACTTTGACATTCCTTGCACTGGCTTGCCAAGATGTCATGGATTTCGACAGTGCTCACACAGATCTATAGTTAAACAGTTTTTCATTACAGGAGGGCTACAGTCTACATTGCATTTTGAATAAAACAAAAGCTCAGCCTAGCACGTTTTTAAAAGTTATCTGGTGTCAAAACAGCCCAAATAAGAGAACATAAGTTGAAATTTGTAAGGCGATATTTATGCGATGGCTTTCAGGTTTCTACAAAAAATTCCAAAAGGAAACTTCAGTCTTTATTTCTTCAGCTGGTATTTAAGTTAAAGTTTTTCCTACGCAATGAATGAAAAAGTTATGAAAGAAAGCTTTACCATACTTAACTAGCTTGAAGCCATTTGCAAAAAAAGAGTTTACTTACGGCTGCTCCTTCCCCACCGTTCAGTATGTCTAAACGCGCCTACAAATTTGATGCACAGCTCTTGCCATGGTGAACTTGTGACACGTAATTGATTGCGCAGCATTAGCAATCCGAGAAACTGAACTTCCAGAAGTGTGCAGCTGGTGCACCACCCTTTTTTTCCCTCATAGAGTAAAGGAGCGGAGCTTTCATGGTCAGTAGGCAAGAATTCTGAAAGATACAAGGAACGTCTGAGTGAATGAAAAAAAGGGTTATTTGTTACAAAATGTCAATATCTTGCCATAAATTTTATTGTGATAGCAATTATGCAGACACTCCAAGTACATTTCTGCCATCGGCATTGGCGGGAGCTTCCGTATAAAGTCCAAGGGCGATAATCCCGTTTCTGCACACCCTACACTGTATGTGAGTGAAAGTATGCAAGGGGTGCCGACGATCGCGGCTCACTCTCACCCACATGAAAGTGGGGAGAGTGAAGAGGAAGTGCACAGTCTTCCATGGAATGCGAAGCACCCAATGATGTGAGGCACCGGGGGGAGGGGGGGGCGGCATTCTACTTCGGCTGCAACTACGCATGTGGTGACTGCGCACGGTCACGTGGCCGTAGCTTGAGAGCAATCTGCGTTGGGGGCACAGTCTAAATGTGTTGGTGGCTTGTAGCTTTGTGCTTGCTCGGTGCTCACTTTGAATTGAAGCGACCGACAGCATGAAGATCACTTCACTCGCCGCTAATGCCACGTTTCCTCAAGCCAGAGCGAGTGTCCACAATCATGGAGTGTTATGGGTTCATGTTTGCTGTGTGCGCTGATAGCATGCTTGTTAATTTATTTAGCAACCAAGTGTTTGCAAGTTGATATGGCCGATAAAAGTACTATCTTTACTTTGTATGGATGTCTGCTAATTTTCTATCACAATCGATGCTTTCCTTTTCAGGCAAAACTGACTTTTTTCAAAACACATCGGTGCATGCCCCCCCCCTTGTCTACTGCTACATTTATTCTGCATGCTGAGAAATGTTAGGATATTTTTTTAGTCAGAAAACATGTTTTTTCCATAATTCTCCCGCTTCAGAATTTATGTAAATTTTGTCTCCGCTCACAACTTGCTAAGTTCAGTTTTTCACTCCCGTAGAACCCAATGTAGCGATAAAACATTAACTAGGCCTGAGCAGGCACTGTCAGAATCAATGATGTCGCAGCGACCTGAAGTGGAAATCTGAAGGCAGTGTCGCCACCTGCCTGTTCTTGCACCTTTCTGGGCTTACCACACCTCTTCTCATGGTGGCATTTTCAGTATTGCAGGAGTGTAATTTACTGCACTACAGCTCAGCTTATTTCTCTCTGTAGTGCCCCTTAAACCCTTTAATCGACAGTGGAACACATCGACCACTATTTTAGAGGCAACATTAGTGGTGATGTATAACAACTGCAATTGAACCTTTCTATGTAGACATGTTTTTGGTACTTGATCAAAAATTATTTTTTCAATCATCTGTATATTTATAATGAAGTGGAGTGGTCGCCTCGACTGTTTAGTTTGTCGAGGAAAAGCCTTATTTAGCACATATTTCAGATGGAAGGGAAGAAGGTGACAGGACAGAGCTCAAATGATCATCATCATCATCATCAGCCTGGTTACGCCCACTGCAGGGCAAAGGCCTCTCCCATATTTCTCCAACAACCCCGGTCATGTACTAATTGTGGCCATGCCGTCCCTGCAAACTTCTTAATCTCATCCGCCCACCTAACTTTCTGCCGCCCCCTGCTACGCTTCCCTTCCCTTGGGATCCAGTCCGTAACCCTTAATGACCATTGGTTATCTTCCCTCCTCATTACATGTCCTGCCCATGCCCATTTCTTTTTCTTGATTTCAACTAAGATGTCATTAACTCGCGTTTGTTCCCTCACCCAATCTGCTCTTTTCTTATCCCTTAACGTTACACCTATCATTCTTCTTTCCATAGCTCGTTGTGTCGTCCTCAATTTGAGTAGAACCCTTTTCGTAAGCCTCCAGGTTTCTGCCCCGTAGGTGAGTACTGGTAAGACACAGCTATTATATACTTTTCTCTTGAGGGATAACGGCAACCTGCTGTTCATGATTTGGGAATGCCTGCCAAACGCACTCCAGCCCATTCTTATTCTTCTGATTATTTCCGTCTCATGATCCGGATCCGCCGTCACTACCTGCCCTAAGTAGATGTATTCCCTTACGACTTCCAGTGCCTCGCTGCCTATTGTAAATTGCTGTTCTCTCCCGAGACTGTTAAGCATTACTTTAGTTTTCTGCATATTAATTTTTAGACCCACTCTTCTGCTTTGCCTCTCCAGGTCATTGAGCATGCATTGCAATTGGTCCCTTGAGTTACTAAGCAAGGCAATATCATCAGCGAATCGCAAGTATTCAGCGAATCGCAAGGTATTCTCCATTAACTTTTATCCCCAATTCTTCCCAATCCAGGTCTCTGAATACCTCCTGTAAACACGCTGTGAATAGCATTGGAGATATCGTATCTCCCTGCCTGACGCCTTTTTTTATTGGGATTTTGTTGCTTGCTTTATGGAGGACTACGGTGGCTGTGGAGCCGCTATAGATATCTTCCAGTATTTTTACATATGGCTCATCTACACCCTGATTCCGTAATGCCTCCATGACTGCTGAGGTTTCGACTGAATCAAACGCTTTCTCGTAATCAATGAAAGCTATATATAACGGTTGCTTATATTCTGCACATTTCTCTATCACTTGATTGATAGTGTGAATATGGTCTATTGTTGAGTAGCCTTTACGGAATCCTGCCTGGTCCTTTGGTTGACAGAAGTCTAAGGTGTTCCTGATTCTATTTGCAATTACCTTAGTAAATACTTTGTAGGCAACAGACAGTAAGCTGATCGGTCTATAATTTTTCAAGTCTTTGGCGTCCCCTTTCTTATGGATTAGGATTATGTTAGCGTTCTTCCAAGATTCCGGTACGCTCGAGGTCATGAGGCATTGTGTATACAGGGTGGCCAGTTTCTCTAGAACAATCTGTCCACCATCCTTCAACAAATCTGTTGTTACCTGATCCTCCCCAGCTGCCTTCCCCCTTTGCATATCTCCTAAGGCTTTCTTTACTTCTTGCGGCGTTACCTTCGGGATTTCGAATTCCTCTAGACTATTTTCTCTTCCATTATCGTCGTGGGTGCCACTGGTACTGTATAAATCTCTATAGAACTCCTCAGCCACTTGAACTATCTCATCCATATTAGTAATGATACTGCCGGCTTTGTCTCTTAACGCATACATCTGATTCTTGCCAATTCCTAGTTTCTTCTTGACTGTTTTTAGGCTTCCTTCGTTCCTGAGAGCATGTTCAATTCTATCCATATTATACTTCCTTATGTCAGCTGTCTTACGCTTGCTGATTAACTTCGAAAGTTCTGCCAGTTCTATTCTAGCTGTAGGGTTAGATGCTTTCATACATTGGCGTTTCTTGATCAGATCTTTCGTCTCCTGGGATAGTTTGCTGGTATCCTGCCTAACGGAGTTACCACCGACTTCCATTGCACAATGCTTAATGATGCCCACAAGATTGTCGTTCATTGCTTCAACACTAAGGTCCTCTTCCTGAGTTAAAGCTGAATACCTGTTCTGTAGCTTGATCTGGAATTCCTCTATTTTCCCTCTTACCGCTAACTCATTGATCGGCTCCTTATGTACCAGTTTCTTCCGTTCCCTCCTCAAGTCTAGGCTAATTCGAGTTCTTACTATCCTGTGGTCACTGCAGCGCACCTTGCCGAGCACGTCCACATCTTGTATGATGCCAGGGTTAGCGCAGAGTATGAAGTCTATTTCATTTCTACTCTCGCCGTTCGGGCTCCTCCACGTCCACTTTCGGCTATCCCGCTTGCGGAAGAAGGTATTCATTATCCTCATATTATTCTGTTCCGCAAACTCTACTAATAACGCTCCCCTGCTATTCCTAGTGCCTATGCCATATTCCCCCACTGCCTTGTCTCCAGCCTGCTTCTTGCCTACCTTGGCATTAAAGTCGCCCATTAGTATAGTGTGTTTAGTTTTCACTCTACCCACCGCCGATTCCACATTTTCATAGAAGCTTTCGACTTCCTGGTCATCATGACTGGATGTAGGGGCGTAGACCTGTACAATCTTCATTTTGTACCTCTTATTAAGTTTCACAACAAGACCTGCCACCCTCTTGTTAATGCTATAGAATTCCTGTATGTTACCAGCTATATTCTTATTAACCAGGAATCCGACTCCTAGTTCTCTTCTATCCGCTAAGCCCCGGTAGCACAGGACGTGCCCGCTATTTAGCACTGTATATGCTTCTTTTGGCCTCCTAACTTCACTGTCCCACTTTTTTTTCCCCTCATACAGAACCTTTATCTCCTTTCAGATTTAACTTTTGCTACCAATACCTGATCAAGAATTTGTTCATAATGCTTTAAACACACATCAATGCATTTTCTTGTTATATCCATCAAAAAGTGAAGCTTAAATGTATACTTAACCATGTCTGATCAATGCAATGCTCCAGTAATCTCATTGGCATAGGTGGTGTAGAGTGCTATTGATAAAAAGCCCCCATTTCAATCAGTATCTCTCCACTTTGCACACATTTCAAAACATCAAAGGCTGCAATTCGCAATGACTGTTGTAGTTTGCATATTACTTTTTAAAATGTGCGATTAGCAACAACAGTTTTCGTGAACTGTCTGTGGTGCCTTTTCCAACACGAACAGTGTTTATCAATTACTCATATGTTTGTATTTTGTCCTCCTTTACTGTTGCATACTTATGGGCAAAGTTAGGGTAAGAAACATGGTGTATTTGTGAAAATCCTTGGCATTTGTGCTTTCTAAGGGCGTAAAAAGATCAATTTTCCTAACATGCCTTTCTGTGTTGATTCAGAAATAGGTTGCTGATATACAGTAAACCTATTCAGTATTTGATAGCAATATAAGTTCTGGCGCAACCCACCCCACGACGAATGTCGACATTAATGCGATAAGACTTGAGGCCCTGTAGCGACGCCACACTGTGTTGCTACCCCTGAAATACACGGTGCACGAGGCGTGTATGCAGTCGGGCTCCTCTCTCTCATGCATCGCTCTGGACATGCGGTGCCACCTAGCGGCGCTGCCACAATGTCTGCATGTGGCATGCGAGTGAAAAAGGACCTGGGACAAGATAAAAAGACACACACGGTGCTTCTTGATTTCGTGCCACGTATTTACTGTGCTGGTTGAGTATGTCTCATGCCCGTGATATTGGTACATGCCCATTCTTGGGCAATCCTGCCGAAAGGACCGGCCAAGGTGACCCAAGATGCATGTAGCCTTAAGTGTATTAAACCAGTGGTGCCACCAGTAGCGAAAATTTTAATAGAAGTCCTGCATTAGACCAATACAAATTTCTATTAGTTGTACTGATTTACCTATGATACCAGTATGTGTTATGCATTAAACTTGTTAGTTTATGTTAGCTTCTGTACTGGACAATTAGGTCCTATTGGCCTTATACAAATTGTTGCTGGTCTGTTAGACAACATTTATTGCTGGATTCTGCTGCTTTTGTTTGCTGCTTGTTTAATGTGAGCTTGAAAGGTGCTGAAAAAATTAGGCTTGGGGACCGCTTTTTTGCATGGAGTGCTTCTAATTTATCGGCAAATCATCAGGAATTCTGCAGTGCAAATGCACAGCACACTGCATTCGCATGTTTGTATTAGTTTTAGCATACTAAGCAAGTGAAAGTGGCCCCTATCTCTCAGTGATGTGCACTAAAGGGATGTGCGCCTAACTAGGCCTATGTGCAGCTTCGTCATGATGAATTGTTCAGAAAACAGCTAGTATTTACAGCTCAGCGAAAACTTTCCCACTAAAAAGAGAACAGCCATATTCTGTAAAGCATAGTCATGGTGCCTGGTAAGCTCATGAACCATGGCGCAATTCAAAGCGTGCGATCAGAGACTGCGATCAACTTCGGCCCCTGCATCTAACTCGACTATCCTTCATACACAGAGGGCACTGGTGTTCTGCGCATGGTTTCTGCTGTTTAGTGGTTCTGAGGATGGATTTTGCCGACAGACAGTCCTGGGACCTGTGCCTGATCCCGACTGCTTTTTTAGCTATTGCGCACCAGTGGTGACACCAGGTTCCACATAGAGCTGTTGGGATCATCAGGTCCTGGGCATATAAAACACCCGCCATACTTCAGCCTCTACTTGAAAGCATGTGATCAGAGACTATGGTCAACTTTGGCCCCTGCATCTTAGTCGACTATTATTTGTACATAGAGGACGCTGGTGTTCTGTGCATGGTTTCTGCTGTTTGGTTGTTCTTAGGATGGATTTTGCTGACAGACAGTCCTGGGACCTGTGCCCGATCCCGACTGCTTTTCTGGCTACTGCGCACCACTGGTGACACCAGGTTCCATATAGTGGTGCTGGGATCATCAGGTCCTGGGCATAGAAAACACCCGCCAAACTTTAGCCTCCACTTGAAAGCATGTGATCACAGTCTACGGTCAACTTCGGCCCCTGCATCTAACTCGACTATTCTTCGTACACAGGTGAAGAAAGTGCCGCTGTTTTTCTTTGTGCTTCTATTCCGATTGAATGAATGAATGTGTGGTTTTTATTGGCACAAGGGCCAGGTATGGCCAAAGAGCGCCATGCAAGTGTTAGTGATTTCGCAGTGGAGTTATGAATTCTGTGAAGTTGATGTGGTGGTTGTAAAGGGGCCTAAAATATAGTCACTGTAAAGTACGTAAAATGTACGTGTAATAAAATTATGGCGGTGACAAATTACGTGTACTAGGAGCATTAAGGTGCATTGTAAAATAATGATACGATATATAAAAAAATGCATAGGTTTCTAAAATTAACTAGAGCACTATGGCCTCGTTAGAGCCCTTGAGACACAAGGGCCTGGAGGCATGTGCTATATAAAACAGCTATCACAGCGGCATCCTCTGGAGAGAGGATGCGCTACGAATTTATTGGGCTCATAACATGTAGGACAACCTCATTTAAAAAATTGAGGACTGCTTTGGTGTTGAAAAATGGTTCTTTACCAAGAAACATAGCTGGGTGAAGAGGTATGCAATAACGATATGCAAGAGGAAAATGCTTCTCTCAGGTTCGGCTTTGCGACACTCCAAGAGGACGTGGAGGACGGTCAGCCTCTCACCACATCGACCACAGGTTGGCGGTTCATTTCCAGTAAGCAGAAAATTGTGTGTACCAAATGTGTGCCCTATTCTGAGGCGGCAGAATAGGACATCTGTTCGCCGTGATTTTGATGGGGAGGGCCAAAAACCTAGCTGTGGCTTTATAACGTGAAGTTTATTGTTTATTTCTGCGTTCCACATGCGTTGCCAGTGTTGTCGCAGTTTCTTACGCAAGAAAGGCTTCAGATCTGTGACCGGGACAGCAGCTGCAGAAAAAGTGTTTAGTGATGTGAGTGATGTGGCCATTATATCAGCCAGTACATTACCCTCGATACCTCTATGACCAGGTACCCAGCATATTACTACATGTATATGTGATATATAAATACTGCATAAGAGGGAGTAAAGTTCAATGAATACAGGATTTTTAAGCTTTTGTAATGAAATTAACGCTTTTACGAGACTTAGTGAGTCTGTGTATACAATTGCTCTGTCGAGTTTTAATTTCTGTATATGTCTTACTGCAGACAGTACTGCATAAGCTTCTGCAGCAAAGATACTTGTTTGCGGGTTCAGTAAGTCAGATATAGAAAGAGAGGGACCAACAGCAGCATAAGATACACCAGCATGTGATTTAGACGCGTCTGTGTAGAATTCGGAGCACCTGTACTTCGACTGAAGTTCGCGGAAATGCATAGCGATTTCGATGTCAGGTGCGTGTTTTGTGACCTCTACAAAGGATACGTCACAGTCTATCATCTGCCACTCCCAGGGCGGTAATGGCTTAGTTGGAGGCATTAGTCGATGTTCAAGAACAGGGACATCCATTTCCGTGCTAAGTTCTCTTGCACGCAGTGAGAAAGGAAGTCTCATGGAGGGTTTATTATTAAAAAGTGTTTGACACGTTAAGTCATTAACAGTCTTGAAACACGGATGTTCTTTATTGGAGCGCACATTGGGAAAATAGGTAAAGCTGATGTACGTTCTCTGAAAATGTAGTGACCATTCGTCTGACTCTGCATACAGACTTTCCACCAGGCTTGTTCTAAATGCGCCAGTGGCCAGGCGCATTTAGATGATGAACGGGGTCTAACATTTTTAGCGCACTCGGTGCAGCAGAGTGATATACTACGGCACCATAATCTAATCGTGATCTAACTAGGCTCCTGTAAAGATTTAGGAGGCACCTCCTGTCGCTACCCCATGTAGTGTGGGATAGAACTTTAAGTAAGTTCATGGTTTTTAGACATTTTTCTTTAAGATATTTTATGTGTGTAATGAAAGTGAGCCTGGAGTCGAGAATAACACCTAGAAATTTGTGCTCTTTCTTGATGGGAATTTGTTGTCCACCTAGTTCTACACAGAGATCAGGTACCAGGCCTCTCTTTCTTGTGAAGAGAACACGAGCTTTTGTGCGGGTTGATTTTAAATCCATTTTGGTCTGCCCACTAGGACACCTTGTTTAAACCCTGCTGTACCTGTCTTTTACACACTGTAAGGTTGCAAGATTTGAAACCTATCTGTATATCATCTACGTAGACGGAATAAAAAAATGGCCGCTGGCAGTGAAGGATGAAGTGTGTTCATTTTAACGATAAAGAGAGTGCAACTGAGTACTCCTCCCTGGGGTACACCTGTTTCCTGTATAAAAGGCCGCAACAATACGTTGCTGATTTTCACGCGGAAGCTACGATCCGACAAATAGCTTTCAATTATGTTCAGCATATTTCCACAGATGCCCATCTCCGACAGGTCTCACAAGATCCCGTAACGCCATGCCGTGTCATACGCTTTTTCCATGTCAAGGAATACCGATAGGAAATACTGTCCATGTACAAATGCATCGCGGATATTTCCTTCAATGCGCACCAGATGATCGGTTGTCGACCGCCCTTCTCTGAATCCACACTGATAAGGATCGAGCATATTGTTGAGCTCAAGGAAATGTATAAGTCTGCGATTTATCATTTTTTCAAAAATCTTACACATACAATTTGTTAGTGCTATCGAACGATAACTTGATGCCAAGAAAGGGTCTTTTCCCTGCTTTAGAACAGGAACTACAATCGCTTCTTTCCATGTGGATGGGAGGTATCCCGAAGCCCAAATAGTATTGAAAAGTGTAAGAAGTGTAACTTGTGCGTCAGTACGTATGTTTCTGATCATGTCATACATGACTCTGTCAGGTCCCGGTGCAGTGCTTTTACATGTGTTCAAGGCAGCTCTCAACTCGGCAATACCGAAAGGCCAGTTATACGGTTCATTCTGCCTGGACTTTCGTATGATTGGCTTACGCTCTACTATTTCTTTATGTTTAAGAAAGGATTGAGAATAGTGCGTTGAGCTCGACACTTGCTCAAAGTGCTCCCCAAGTGAGTCTGCCTGATCTTGCAGTGTATCGCCCTGTGTATTTACCAGAGGGAGTGAATATGTTTGTCACCCTCTAATTCTATTTACCTTGTTCCATACTTTGGCCTCATCTGTATAAGAGTTTATACTCGATAAAAACTTCTCCCAACTTTCTCTTCTAGCCTGTCGGTGGGTTCTCCTGCCTTGGGACTTTATTTTCTTAAAGTTGACAAGATTTTCTGCAGTGGGCGAAGCGCGTAGCAACCCCCACGCTTTGTTCCAATTCCTACGTGCGATTCTGCATTCATCGTTCCACCACGGGACATGCCGTTTGCATGCCGAGCCACTTACTTCACGTATGCATTTAGATGCGGCATCTATTATGAAGGCTGTGAAGTGCTCTACAGCAGCATCAATTTCTAAAGAAGACATGTCATCCCATGATATACTAGTTAAGTTTCGGAATTTCTCCCAGTCTGCTGTGTCAATCTTCCACCTAGGAGCCTGTGGTGGATATTCATTTTCTTTAAGTGTTCTTAATAGTCTGGGGAAGTGGTCGCTTCCGTAGGGATTGTACGTAACTTCCCATTCGAGTTCAGGCATATGGACGGGGAAACTATGCTCAGATCAATTGGTATTGAAATTGGAAATTGGTATTGGTATAGAAAAGGTATTGTTTGCAAGACAGTAATAAGTGGGTTTCTTCTTATTCAGAAGGCACGCACCAGAAGAAAAAAGGAACTGTTCAACAAGACGACCTCGCACATCTATACGAGAGTCGCCCCACAGGGAGCTGTGCGCATTGAAATCGCCAAGAACAGCATAAGGTTCTGGCAATTGATCTATAAAGGATTGTAATTCATGTTTCGTTAATTTGTAGTGTGCGGGTTTATTTAGAAGAACAGCTCGACCCGCCACTGCTTCAAGGGGCGTTTGTAGCTGTAAACGCTGACAGGAGATACTTTTATGAATAAAAATGGCAACACCGCCTGATGATACGACAGCATCATCGCGATCTTTGCGGAACTTGACATACGGTTGGAGAAAGTTTGTGTGTTGTGGTTTTAAGTGTGTTTCCTGTAGACACAGCACCTTTGAATTTTGTTTTTGGATAAGCTCTTGCAAGTCATCAAAGCTTCTAAGAAGACCTCTAACGTTCCATTGAATAATTTGTGTATCCATATTGAAAGTAGATAAGTGCTGTGTGTATGGAAACGGAAGTGATGCCTTAGGTTACAGAGCTCTTACGAGGCCCTGTAACGGGGGTTCTGCCCTTTCTGGAGCGTTCAACGGAGCCTCGCCGCTCCTTAGGCGTTTGGTGCGCCTTGAGGACAGGTGTGTTCATTGCCTCTTGTGAGGCGCCAGACACGTGCTCTTGCGAGCGAGAAGTTACAAGGGAGAGTCCTGCCTTGGAGGGCAAGACCCCGGCTCCCACCAGCCCGGAGGTCGATGGGGCACCCTGCGGGATTTGGCTGCGCCCGCTGTTGCCAGTGCTGGAAGGGGTCGGGGAGGTTGGAGCAGCCTCGGCTGCGCCCTCCTTCGGGGTCGATGGTCCCCTCTGCTGTGTTGACGGAGCAGGGCTAGCTGCAACCGCCGCGGGGGCAGATGGCGTAACTGCTGACTCACTGCCTGTGGGTCGGACAGCCGCCGGAGGCCGTTGTGACGCTGCCCCCTGGCGCGCCACATCGGCAAAGGTTTTCTTGGGCAGGTAGGATACCCGCCTGCGTGCCTCCTTGAAAGTTATGTTTTCCTTGACTTTGATTGTAACAATTTCCTTTTCTTTCTTCCAGGAATGGCACCACCGCGAGTACGCGGCGTGCTCCCCATCACAGTTTACACAGTGGCGAGTGTTCGCACAAGCTTCAGTGGTGTGTTCGTGGGCACTGCATTTCGCACATGTTTGGCGGCCGCGGCAGCTCTGCGAACTGTGGCCGAAGTGCTGGCATTTGAAACATCGCAGTGGATTTGGCACGTACGGCCTAACACGGAGCTTTATGTACCCGGCCTCGATTGTCTTGGGTAGGACACTTGAATTGAAGGTGAGTATTAGGTGTTTGGTTGCAATCTCTTTACCATCCCGCCTCATCTTTATTCTTCTCACATTGACAACATTCTGCTCACTAAAGCCCTCCAAGAGCTCTGCGTCTGTCAGCTGAAGCAAATCATCGTCTGAGACAACGCCGCGGGTAGTGTTCATAGTGCGGTGTGGAGTCACTGTCACTTGAACGTCCCCAAATGACACGAGACTGGGTAACTTTTCAAATTGTTTCAGATTATGGAGCTCCAAGAGGAGATCTCCACTTGCCATCCTTGTTGCCTTGTAACCTTGACCAAGAGCCTCAGTTAAAGACTTTGAAACTAGAAATGGGGAGATTGTGCGTACTTGTGTGTGACTTTTCCGAGTGAATCACATGAAATCGTGGGAAGTTGCGTCTTTGTCGTCCAAAAAACTGAAATACATCTTCGGTGCGCCCTCTTTTCTGAGGGCGATCTGGGAGGGGAGGGAAGGAACTAGCCATAGAATTATGTAATTTTCGGCAATAACGCCAGCCACCCACCGTGGAGCCCTACAAGGGGACGTTACAGGGACTGTAAAAACAGGTCCTGCAAATGCCAGCTGTACGTTATCACTATAACCAAATATGAGATAACCTAGGTTGGTTATTCACACAAGGTTAACCCTTGCTGCCAGGAAAAATTGGAAGTAAACGGAAGCTAGGAGAAGATAGGAAAGATGAAAAGTGAGAGAAAGATGAAGGCTAGAGGTAGAGAGAGACAGGAAAAGGCAACTACCGATTTCCCCCGGGTGGGTCAGTCCGGGGGTGCCGTCTATGTGAAGCAGAGGCCGAAGAGGTGTGTTGCCTCCGCCGGGGGGCCTTAAAGGTCCAAACACCCAGCATCGGCTCAACCTCCAGGATCCCCCTTTCCCCAGACACGACTAAGCCGCGCACGGCTACATGCGGGAGGGTCCAACCCTCGTGTGCTCGGGTACGTGGTGTCGCAACACACCAAACGCCTGCTGACTGACATGCTGGCTGACGTATTCCGACTGCAGATCCATGACCATTCTTGCTGTTATGGTTTGCACTGTCATTTCATTAAGTAAGGATTTTGAGGATTTCAAAGTTGTTTTCAATGCGAAACTTTGTGACATGTCTGACGCTTTGGGAACCCTAAAGGTTGCAGTATCTAGACACAAACCGGATGATGTGAAACAGCTTCAGGAAGAAGTAAATGAAATTAAAGATTCTTTAGATTACATGAGTAAAGAGTTTGAATCCGCGACGGAGGAAAACGACGTCTCTGGCCACCACAAACAACAAATTAGTTGAAGATAACCAAATGCTCCAGTGCAAAGTTTTTCAACTTGCAAAGTACTCTCGCTCCAACAAAATTAAAATGAGAGGCATCCCTGTCATACAAGGAGAAGACGGTGTCAAGATTGCTGAAGCCCTCGGTGAAAAAAATTTGGTGTCCTGTTAAAGTTCCAAACATTCATACGGCCCACAGGGTTCTAAAGCACAATACTGACCATAACAACTTGATAGTGTGTTTTTGTTTCCGTGACAAAAGCACATTTTGTCTTACTAAAGCTAGTGAGGCTCGCCTTTCGACAAGTTGCCTTGGCCTTTCTCGTGCATCCTCCTCCTCTGCGCTTATGCTGTATGAGGCAAGTCAAAGGCAAAGTGCTGACTCCTTTGGATTACCAATCTTTAATGATCATCTGACCCCTGAAAATAAGGTTCTATTTGGTGAAGCACTTGCCTTGAAAAGACAACACAAAATGGTTATTCCTCTGGACTGACAATGGCATTATCAAAGCAGGAAAAAGCAGGAAATGTGGGTTTGCTGCATTTTGTGCCATACAGACCTTAAGGTGTTCAGAGATGCCAAGATCATGTCGTTTGTATAAGCTTCTTAAACAAATTCATGGTGGCTTACATATCTTGGCATGATGCTAACGTGATCACATCTAATGTTGCAGGTTTTTCTGCAGTTCATGTGAACGCCCGCAGTTGGCGTAAATTATACCGAGGTTTTGGGCTTCCTCAGCTCTTTTGACTGCCCATTCTTGGTTATTGGTTTATCTGAAACGTGGCTTTTGCCTGAACATAAAGACCTCTACGATCTACCAGGTTACTCATGCGAGTATTGCCATCACAATGGTGATCCACATGGAGGCTCTGCCATCTAGGTGTTATGTTTTATCATTCATGAGACATCATGACCCGACTCTAACATCCCTCAGTGTGAGTCCGTTCGTGTAGAATTTGATACACTTGTCATACCAAACAACCATCACAGAGTCTGTGGTTTTATCTATCATTCTCCTTCAGATTCTTTCAGCTTTCTCATGGAACTACCATTCATATACATTAACTGTCTGGCAAAAACAATGTTTTAATTCTAGGTGATATTACCATAAGCTTAGCAGATTCTCACACTGTGACAAAAGACTACCTCACCTGCATCTATAGCAATGGCTATCACCGTCTTATAGCTGACCCTACATGCTCTACAAACGGCGATTCACAGTCTTTCATTGAGCATATCATCTCTAATTCACCGTACCTGCTATAGTTGGTGTTACTGAAACTAATATTACAGACCGTTACCCTATATTTTTGTGCAGTGCCAAACGTATTTCCCAAGCACATAAATTGCAATTCAGAACATATTTTGATAACGTTAAGTACATTAACATTATTGAAGATGCAGACTGGTTGCCTGTGCTTGAAGCTCTATATCCTGTAGTTGCGTTAACTAAACTTAGCCACATTATTAATACTGCCGCGAGATCATGCACTACCATCATGTTCTCAAAACAACATTATCATGCTCCCCTTTGCCCCTGGCTATCAAATTCTCTGTTACGTTGTTTAAGAAAAAAAGGACAACCTCTACAAAAAAAAAAAAAAAAAAAGTGCCAGCCTAAGCAACTTAAAGGGTGATCGTGTCTGCAAAGTATTACATTGCTACATGCTGCGGAAAGATCTGAAATTTCAAACTGAACGTCATTTTCCCTTCTCCTTGTGACCGCCGCGCTCCAAGCCGGCGGATGACGTACTCGTGTCCCTGCGCCTACCTACATACTCAAGCCCACAGTGTGACGCCGCTTGTGGTGACACGTGACTTTGAGAATTATTCAAGACAACATCTGTCATATGTGCAATCTGTTGCTTGAATTGACGAATTGAAGTTTAGAGAAATAATAAAACACAAATGAAATGTCTGTGTGTTTTTTGTTTTACTTCGCACCGAAGCAAGAGAGATATACTTCCGCTTCATCTGCTTGTTCCCACGACTGTGCGGTCCCGTGCATAGGTACCGAAACTATGCCATTTTCTGCCATGCTCCAGCGCATGATCATGATCTGCGATCCGCTTGTTCTGCCTCAGTATTTGTGTAGCACTGAATTATACCGCAAGTGATGTTTCCTTGTGCACAGCGTGCAAAATCGTGCGCTGTGCGAACGAGACAACAGCTCGCGCGCGACGCTGTCAGCGAAAATGCGTAGTCCCGGTAAAAAAAAAAAAAAATGATGACGGGGCCTGTGACATACACGTCATGCGATCCTCGAGGTCTGGTATGGGAGAACGCAGGGAAGTAATTTCGCTTGCGAAGGCTAGACGGGACGAGTGGAGAGAGAGTCTTGCTTGGCAGTGGAGCCCGCTTGCTGAAATCATGGGTTCGCAGCACTGAAATATTTCTATCTTGGCTATTAATGAGCTGATTTGAAACATTTTTGGGGCAAGACGCTCCCTAGAGGACACGTAACAACTACCAGCGTAAAACCCAAATTTGCTATGGGGCCTGGCGAGGGGCCCTTTAAAGCACGATAAACGTTTTATTCAAGCACTTTATCTACACTTCGTAAAAATGCAAAGCACAGTGATTATGAAGATCAAATTCAACACTGCAGTAATAATACTAGAGGAAAATGACGGTTTGTAAATGAGTTCTTAAATAATTCTGATTCACACGACCCAATTTCATCACTATCCATAAATGATGCGATCATAACATCACCAAATGAGACAGCTAATGCCTTCAGCGATTACTTTTCACTACCCTTCCTGATAATCGCGATTTTTCTCTTTCCTTCACCCGTCAACCACAACCTTTATTTCCTTCAACCCACTAGCCCCAAAGAAACTGAATCCATCATTTTAGGTTTAAAATCGACTGGCCTGGGTCTTGACGACACCTCCGCAAAACATATAAAAATTAATTCGTTCTACAATCTCACCCATTTTAAGCCAGATATTTAACTTCACTTTCAGTTCTGGTGTTTTCACTGACCAATTCAAGGTTGCGAAGGTCATATGTGTCTGGAAGAAAGGTGTCCAATCCTTTGCTGAAAAATTGCCGTCTGATTTCTGTTGTTGCCTTCCTTGACAAACTTTTAGAGAAATTGACTAAAACACTAATTTAACATAATAAATTCTTTTCAGTTTTGACTCCTCTCAGGGTTGTCTGCTGAGGCGGCCCATCACATGTTTCACAGATAATATTAAATCTTACATTGACCATGGCGACGTTTCAGCTTCTGTGTTTATAGATTTTTTGGGGGCTTTTGATTCTATTGACATAACGTTCTCTTTTTGAAGCTTGAGTTTTATGGTATTGGTGGGACAGTGCTAACACTGCTAAAGAGCCTTTTATCTAATAGACAACAGCTTGTTTTTGTTAATGAATGTTTTTCTAATCTCTGATACATTATTAAAGGTGTTTCCCAAGGTCAAATTTTAGGACACCGTTTGTTTTTAACATACATTAATGACTTGCCTTCTTGCCTTTCTCGCTCTAGGTGTATTTTATATGCAGACTGCACTACCATCTTTTGTCACAGCCCTGACCATAATGTTTTAATTTATAATTTACAAGCAGATTTAAATTCCCTTGTGCAGTGGTGTGCAGCAAACCGGCTATCAATGAACCCTCCTAAATCGTCTTTTATGCTTTTTCCTTCACGAAACAGGAAGACCATGTCTCCTTGACTTTTCATCAACAACCAGGCCCTTACTCCATCTGATCATATTACTTTTCTTGAAGTAATTGTTTACACCCATGTTTGGTTTCAGAAACACATTTCATCAGCCTGCATTAGAATATATTTTGGCATACGTGCCCTCCTTAAAACAAGATTCTACTTCCGCCTCCGTACACTCACAACACTATAATACGCCTTTATATGCAGCCATATAAACTGCTGCATCTAACCATGGGGTCATACATACTTCATTCAAATCTCCCTATTGATTAAACTCCAGAAACAAGCAGTTCGCATTATGAAATTCACTGCATGGTTTTCACCTTTCTTTTCCATTTTTGTTGATCTTAATATTTCGCCTCTGTCTAGCCTTTACTATTATAATACAGCCATTATATTCTTTATAATTTATAACCATGACCTCACTTTAGACATTTTCCCACAACATCCGCTCTCTAATTGTAATTCTACTTGCTTCGCTACCCATCGTAACTTGATCTTGCCTAGTAGTTTCTTTTTTCTTCAATAACATTTTGGAATAATTTACACTCATATGAAATCCGTATCATCCTTGCATATGTTAAAAAAAAACCTAAAACAATTTCTGTTTTTGAACCAATGTTATGTATCTGTCCATCTAGAAATGAATGTAATTAATGCACTTATTTACGTATTTTTCTTTTGTAACATATATGCACTCTTTCGTTTGTTTTGCTTCTTTACTTTGTAGTTTTACTCTTTTTGCTTGCAGAGGAGGTCCCGCCAACTGTGATTAAACCTTGGGACTTCCTTCTGTATATACACAACTATGTAACATTCCTAATGTACGTAATGAACTTGAAGAGCGTCCACCATATTTGCAAGCCACCGTAATATTTGCCATCATGGTTTACAGATTAAGTTTTATTAGTACCGTACATTCTTCTGGGAAGAGAGCGTACAGTAATGCTGCCCTTATAACTTAAATTGCTAATTTGTTACCTTACACAAAAGGCCGTTAATATTTATTGACAACGAAGAGCGGCATCACAGAGAAGGGAACACGTTGGTCAGGAAGAACACAAAACTGCACCTGCAGTCAGCTGTAGTTTCAAACAGCATGTGTGCATTGGCAGCCGCCATGTCAAGGCGAGGTGTGCAAGTTTGTTAGTGAATAAACAATGTGTTTTTAAGGCACCCATGGTGTTAGTGCCTGCACAATCTCATTCGTGAAGTAGCAAATTTTTATAGTGTCATCTGTGGATGCTGTTACGACTCCAAAACAATGCAAGGCAACTCTTTTTACCTTTCTGCTTCGTGGCTTTGTTGATCCATCAGCGTGCATCGCTGTACGGTGTTTTCCCCTGTGCCGATGTCACCATTTGGAGGTAGTCTACTTATGCTTCTAGTGCAGTGCAGTGGTCTATTTCTTGTGCACGTTGCAGCAATGGCATACACGTTTCCAACAATGAAGTGAAAAATTTCCGCCTATATAGTTATTCCTTATCTGCACACAGTTTTGATGTAATACATTGACACCTTATGTTGGTTTTGTGTGCTTTATATTTATTCTGTCGTGTCAGGCACCGTCACTTCATTTTAATTAAAAATTGTGAGCTAGCGTATCACACTTTGTCCTAAATTAGTTTGGTAGTTGCAGAGCCACATTTTTGCAATTTGGAAGCGAGCTTAGTATTTTCTCAGCACAATTTTAGTGGCAGGACTAGCACTCCTGCTTTTAAATGTTTGTACATATGTGTATTTTTGTGTCCAGGTTTTTTTAACCACTTCAAAAGGACACCCTTGGGTTGAAGGGGATCGAGGACTCTGGCAATCAAGATTGCCGACCTGACAAAGACCTCGAAAAACAATGGGTAAAAATACACGCTGTGCTAATAAATGCTTCTAGCAATTTTTGCAATTCTACCCATTTTTTGTTTTTATGCATCTCGTGCGTTCAGTAGACTGTATTGTAATGTTCAGGTGGTTTTGCTGTGCAATTCATGTTTACGTAGCCCAAGTGGCAATGGATACTGATATTTATACATAGGACAATTAGTGTATTGGTCTGAGGCTCAATGTTGCAAATGAGACATTCACACCGGCACACCAATAGAGTTATTAGACTAATACACTAAGAGAGCCTTTTAGGTTAATAGACCTATAAGGCCAACAGAACAATTTTTGCTAGGGACATCCACAACAGACACATCTGTGTTGAGCGCGGCCGCTTGCAGAACCACTGCAATGAGTAGTATGCGGGTCAGTGACTACAAGAAGATATACTGTGTTGTCTATCGTTTGGTATTGTGATTAGCAGCGAGATTGCGACTTCATGTATCAGCGGTGGCAACACGTAGGGTGTTTACTCTAATACTAATAGCATTAAAGTCAAGATTCGTTCTGCCGTAATTTTTTCAGATGGTACTTTTAAATACTTCTAACCACTTACTGCACATTGTTCAGGAGCTCCAATAACGCTCAACTGAATAAACATGCTCGTACATATGTCTCACGTAATTACAATTAGACAGGGCGTTCTGTCGGACTGCCTAGCACCCGCCCAACTGGCGCGTATCCATTGCATTGTTGAAACAAACATCCCCCTTTGAGCGTCGCCTAATTGGATTCGAGCCTAGTGCTAATGAGATCAGGCGGGTCAGATCATAGAAGTCAACGTTCAACGAGGATGCAATCATCGGTCACGAGACGGCCCTAAGCTCCCCTGTCGAAGCGGCTGTAGGCAACATTTTCAAGCGCTAGGCGATTTCGCGAAACGGCGTTGCGTTCCATAACTTGAACATTACCGGCGAACTACACGCGCGTTTGCCACGACGACAGCTCGATACTAGTTGGCAGACAATTCGCTATTGAACCTTGCAAGTCTCGCAATGCGCGCCCGCGGTGCGTTACAAGTCCGGTTCAGAAGGGCCAACCTGGAGTTTTGAGGCCTCCGTCGGCGTGTTTCAACGATCCCATGTCGAGGTTGGCCAGCGCTGGGAGACCGGCGGCCGAACCACAGCTGTACGCGGCGCTGATTTCGAAGGGTCCCTGGCTGAGCCGGTAATGGAAGAGTTTCAGAGTACTCAGTTCATTCCAGAAGGTGCCGTCCATGGTAGACGTGAAAGGCACGAACTGCAGCGGCGCAGACGACGGGGACGACATGATGATCCGGCGCAGTTCTCGTAAACAGCCGATCAGGCCCTAAGCGGTGTGATCCACTGATCCGACGCAGTAAGGACGCGCACAAACGGTGTTTTGTACGATCGTTGAGTCTTCCTGCTTCACAGCTGATGCATAATATCGTAGGAAAGCGCCGGCAAAACCGCACCACACCACTCAGCGACAAGCGAATATAGCTGATAATATCAAAACAGTGAACTGTAATCGTCTGTAATATCAAAATACAAAGCCAGCGGGATATGCCAGCGTGCGTCTATTTGTCGAACAAAAATCCCTCACGTGACCTGATCTTAGGCGCCTAGGGACAGCATCGTTTAGGGATTTTTGAGAAGGCGCGATGCTGGCGCCGAGCGACGCCGTGGCGTGTGCGTCCTCGGCGTGATCGTTCTCTGGATCCCGCGTTGTTCAACCAGGCCCCGCACACTCTCAAGTTCAACAAATGGCCACAGAGGGCGAAAAATCAATCGAGGCGCGTTTCAGCGTAAGCGCGCAAGTGGAGCTACTGTAATTTGGTCGAATACTTTAATTGGTGCTTTCTCTGCTAGGGGCGCTGAACATGCTGATTTTTTTACTTTACACAAACCATTGACATAAAGAATCGAGGTATCTAAGGATGTTTTTTTACCTCAGGCAAATAGGCAGTTGATTTTTTTTTCAATTTGATTGTTGAGGCTGCTTTTTAGTCATAGCGTCAAGGTTTTTGCACTTTATTAACCACCGACAGCCGACAGCCTATTGGTATCGATGTGTTTCCTGGCCGTTGGCGTTCGAATACCACGGCGGTAAAACATTTTCGAAAGCATGCTGGTTTCGTCTGCGAGTCGTTACACAGACTTGCTGTAAAGAGGTCTACTCTTGGCAAAAAATAGTGCCTCATTTTGTTTAGGCGTTGATTATCATAATGAATGCGGCGGAGGTTGACGGAATACGCTTGAAGGTACGTTTTTATGCCGTTGATCTCCATAACACCGTAAGTACGCAAACCGATGTCACAGAACACTCGATGCATCATTGTGTGTTCTCCGTCATCGCTTGTTTGCTGTACGCCTACTAATTCTTCACTTCTTCTTCAAGTGTTTCATCCTCCTTTTGTCCTTGTTCTCTTGTGCTTCACTTACAGTATGTCGTTCCGTCAGCTGTAATGCGCATTTGCAAAACCAATACGTTTGATAAGACGCAGTGGTTATCATAATTTCACTACACATGTATTAAGCTGACATATGTTGTTCAGATACAGATACCTGTATGCGGACTTGCACGACGTTGATGCGGAGATTAGGATAATTATGACACCCGTAAGGAAGAGGCAGCTGACGGCCGTAAGCTGTTGCGTTCTTTTCGCCAAATTACCCGGCCTGGTAGTGCTCTAAAGATGCTGTATAAAAGTGACACGCGGTGACAGGGAATTTATGTTTAGCAGCCGACTGTACGTTTTGTAGCTTAGGTCTTCTTTCTTGTGCGTCTGTGCTACCCTTATTAATGAGCCATTTCTTGACTATGTTCTTGACTATGTAACCGCGTTTGTGTGGATCCGTAGATGTGTGCTTTTTGTTGTACTTGTAAAATGTAAATAAAATATTTTCAAGCTTACTCAATCTTTGGTGTGTGCGTTTATTCCAGTCGAGGCCATCGTGCCACCTGGAAACCGCACTCTGTCAGTAGCCCTACACGAAATGCAACAGCTGGAGCGCGGCGGCACAACTCGGGGTAACGGCGGCGTAATAAACGAAAAACCGCTCGGGATGCCCTTAAAAGTCAGTTCAGAGTGTGCCTTAACTCGATATGACTCAGCGCTACATATATTCTGCTGCGCCTTGATCGTGCTCCCGCCAGTTTGGTTGCTGTGTGGCAAACGTAGCGCCTACATACGTATGTAGGCGCTACTTTTGCCACACAGCAACCTAACTGGCGGGAGCACGATCGATGCGCATTAGCCAGAACCCAGTAGGTAAAGCGACCATACTGTGCAAAACCCCGTTTCCGTTTCCTGTTGTACAGCGCCACCCGTGGTCACATACTTTAGTTCACGACGCCACCGCTACGCTTATTTCCGTAGCACTGTGGAAGGTACAGTTTCCCTTCTCTAAGTTTGTATAGGTGTTCTGTGGTTCAACATTGCTCATGCGATAGTACGTGCGATGCTTGTGTGTTGGTTGTAGGTTCTGCGTTACTTGGCGGAAAGCCGCGAGTAGTGGTGGTGCGGCAGTGCGGCTTTCGCCTCGGTGAGCTCTGGCAGTAGAGAATCTGCGTTGTGTGACCCGTGCTTCCTTGACAATTGAAATGTCGAAGTGGCCTAGCGCATCGGCAGCGAAGTTCTGCGAACCGCGATATGGCGTCGCCGTGTCCGACTTTGCTTAACGGACATCGAGGGATGTGCTGCTCGCTACAAGTCATGTAAATGCGACTGCGTCGACCGCCCACTGTTCAGTGCTGAATGTGTGTTAGGTGTGCTGTGCTTGAAACGAAGGGTTCAGCCGTGCAGCGGGGGGTGGTGGAGGAGCAGAATGGCTTAGGGTCTCCATTTGCACGTTCACAGATATGTGCTCCCGTTCTGGTCTCATTAGCGGCTGTCGCGGGATTGTGGTGTGCTCCTTGCCTAGTATGAAGTTTACGATGCTAACACACAGCATGTTCACGTTTTTCCGTGCTATATGTCATTTGCATGACTACCGAGTTGAAAAGAAGGCATATGTATCTGTTGTTTTCGTTTGTGTGTTGTAAATTACTTTTGTGGAAGTTCTGGAAGTCTTATTATGCAAGGAATACGAACGTAAACATATAAACATATTTCTGTGTGTGTGAAATTATGAATTACCCAGAATAGCCTTTACGACTGATAAGTGGGCTACACAGCCTGTGTGAATCAGCTACCTTTTGTTGCGACGCTCTTCCATGTGGTAAGACTGATGCATGGTGCGCGTTTATTTCTGTACTGTTGTAAAAACCATTTGTTTATTCACTCAATACAAATGTACTGCTTCTTCGCCGCAGTGCATTTTAGTTACGCGGTAAAGGATACTAAAAGTGGGAGGGGGCCGCTATCACCCAGCATAGTATGTCCACTCAGGCGACCTGAGAGGCGGCGGTTGCGCGAGTGTATAATCATAGGGTATAATTAAAGAACTCTTTTTATGTCCAGTGACAGTGGCCCCTTTCCACTTTTAGTATGCTTCAACGCAGTACATTGCGTAGGCTTCACCGCAGAACATAGGTGTATTGCAAAAAAGGTAATCTTAAAAAGCTCAATTATGCAACGTTTCTTTCGTAGCTTGCTACACCGCAATACAGAGGTGGAAATAAGCATCGTGCAGTAAAGCATACTAATAGTGGAAAGGGCACATAGGTTTGCTCATTATTTTCAATTGTGATATAATTTGCAAGTGCATCTGTGCTCTTGGTAAGCTTAATTGACAATTGTTTGTACATTACAAATTCATATTGCAGGGAAGCTTACTAAGGTACATTCGTCATTTTGTAATGCATAATTCACCTTCAATGCAGGCGCACAATGCGGATTCATACCTATGCTTCTGGCTGGACTGCACATGCTCTTTGAGAATTGATTCGTTGTTCATAAGTGCACTGGTACTTTACTCTAAACTGGAGGGCTGAAGTTTATACAGAAGCACAATTTTTATTAAGGGGACAAGATGTTGCCAAGATGGTTGCAGAACAGCTTTTTTTTCTTCCAGGCACCTTTTCTATTAGAAGCTTCCATTGCAGTGTTTCGAGCCTCTTTGAGCCAGCATATAGTGTATATAAAAATCGGACACCGATTGGGAACATCACCTATGCTCTCTGCAGTAAGGTGTGCACAGGATAAGTTCATGCCTATCTATAGAAAAAAATGTAGCATGACCAGACAAAATAGAAGGGGGTGGGCTGCAGCAATACTAGGTGTATAATGGCGCCTTATCCTTTCCCTTCAGTTTTCTGTTTTGTGCTTTTTATTATGGATCCTCCACAGTAACCACACGAGTGCTGAACTTGAGCTTGTTGGTTTCAGATCTGATGGCTGCTACTAACAGAACAGTGTGATACACGAACAAGGGCTTGCAGGCATCCGGTCACCTTGCTTGTCTCATGGTGTCGCTTTGTGAGCACCATGAGCCTCCAGACCAACTCGGAAGAAAGGTTTCTTGCAATCGCTTCTGAACTGTATTGCCACCAAGCCAACAGTGCTCTCAATGACAACTTTTGGACAGTAGAATGCTTGCACCCAGCAAAGTCTAAGAAGGAAGCATTCAGGATGTGCCAAGTGGGCCTTTTGAAGCTGGCAGCATTGCTGAAGGGGCTTTGCCTATCCGCCCCCTTTATGGATGCACAAGGGTGATTTCTTCTTTCAGAAGGATTGTTTCAGAGGTGTCACATGGCAACAGTGTTGGGTGTTTAGTAGCAGATAAGCTTGCCTTTGGCCACTGTCAATAATCTGTTTCTTCTCCAGTGCCCCTGTGAAGTGCCTACTTTTTGGACACAATGTGCTCTCCATGCATGCATGCATTTTTAGCTTGTAAAGATGTCTCTTGCCTCAAGCCGGTCCATGCTGATGTCAACCAAGAAGGCAGTGGGGAGTATGGCGATGCATACTTACAAAGCACTGCTGATACCAGTGAAACCAGATTAGTGGAGCTGCCGTTTTTTTTGTCCACTCCGTCTTCATCAGTTACAATGAGCAGTTCTTTGTCCAAACAGAAGGCATATGTAGTTGGTCATGCATAACCTGCGCACTAAGATTTGTTGGCGTGTTACAAGAGATGTGCCTGAGAACCTTAGCAGTGTCTATACGCAAAAACCTTCTGATGTGTTGACTTCCTTCTCTTTATCACAGTTTGCCTGATGAAGCCAGCAACTTGGTCAATTAGATGTTCAACAGGCTTCCCACTAGTTTTCCCAGCGTCTCCTTTACCAGTGTGCTGCTCATAGATATCTGTTTTCTTGACGTTGCACTGCACTTCAACGATGGCCACACCTGCTGAACCTATAGTATGCGATCAGAAAAGTGCTATACATCACGTTGCTCCAAACTCATGACAAGCTAGAAGGCCTTGAGGAACACCTTCATTAATTTCCGTCCTCATCATACTGTAGGAAGCTTCGCATGACAAGTGCGGAAATTAACATCTGCTGGTTTTTCAGTGCTATTCCTATCCAGCTTGCTGAAAGCTATCCTGAGTGTTTCAAAATTAAAACTGTTGCCGGACAAGAAGTGCATAAAGCAAGGGTAGCTATAACCATATATGTCACACACAATGAAGAAGGCCACCGAGTGTACAGGCGGTTTAATTCATATCCAACAAGCTTGGTTCTCTCTTTGCAAGTGAGTAAACCCAACTTGCCCCAAAAACATGGCCTGTGACAAACTATGTGCCAGATGCTGTGTCCCCTGCAAAGCTGAAGATGTGTACAAGATCCTGACACCCGCAGTGGCTTCTACACTGCGCAAACAGTTTACTATGAGAACGACTGCCTCAACTAATATGCTAATAACATGAAAACAGGCAGAAATTTGGCTATTCATTGGGCCCCACTGCAGGTGCAAGCCACTCTTCCGCCAGATGCGTGTTGTTCACAGGAACTGGAGCTATACAAACGCAGATAAAAACAATGATGTTTGAAAGTAGTAGAGTTGAACTATATTCTGCACAAACAGTGCTACTTGCAGTGCTGGTAACTTATAGCTACAATTCATGGCTGCCCCACCATGCAAAGGCACTATTCTTGAATTAACTTCTATTTATGGTGGCCATATATTGCAAGTACATATCATCTACATTGTGTGCAATATGATTAAATGATGTCAACTGTGATAGCCATTCCTAATCTGAGTACAACAAAAGAACTAATATAGGCAACAAATTGTAATTCAAAAAGACAACCAGTGCACAGGATAAGTGACAGACTTCCTTTTATTGAACAAAAGTCACATGTGTGTCACATGCCAACAGCAGTGGGTAGCAAGCTTGGGTGACAGAGGCAAAACTTAGCGAAATGCTACACCCATACTCACATGTAAAACGGCCTACGACACAAAAAACGACATATTGTACTGAATGAAAGGGCAAGACTCCATCCAAGAACACACTATGGCACCACATAATTGACATGGTGTAAAAGATGTTAACATGCCCTCTCCATAAAAAAAAGAAACACTTAAAACATGCCTTAAAAGGCAATGTGCAGAGTCTGAAAGCAAGGAAAAACAACCCCAAAAAAGGTTTCACTAAGTATTTCAATGATTAAAATTGTCAAACTGTCTTGTCATTTCTTAATGAATCTGCACAGCGGGAAAGGATGAAAAGAAAGCCCAATAGCAGGGCCACAGAAAATGTCACCAAATAAATAAACCTTGCTTACCAAGGATACTGGTTTAGTTGTCTGACTCTGCACAATAATTGTGTATGAGCTTTTCTTGTTTAGAATGGTTTAGCAGATAGCGGAAAAAATGGACATGAGAGCACCAGGTGCATGCATAGTCGATGCACAAAAAGCCACTGTTTTCTTACTTTTTTTTCTCTACTACTATTCACGAATATGTAAGTGCCTTAATAGCACTGCTAACATGCTACTGCAAAACACAAGATTGGGCAAGTTGTGGCATAACGAAAATTGGAGTTTCACTCATACTGTGAAAGTGATGCAATAAATGGTGAAATATGCGCAGGAAGCTTGCTTCATTCGGTGTTTGTTGAAGTGAACACTTGCCAGTGCAAGTCAGTAATCTCCTTTAAAGAAGTAAAATAAGTGGGAGTTGTGCCTCCCAGTGTTGAAGTGGAAAGACTAGTTTTCTTCCTCCTCTTTCACATCCAGACTTGGTCTCTGGTCTCTAGAAAAACAACCCTTTAGCTTCTTACTGCTGAATTAATTTGGTTTTCTCAAATCTATATTTGAGCTACCCATTGCTAGGTCTCGCGCTCTGCCCCATCAACCAGCCCCATCCAGTAAATCTGAGAAGCCAAGCACTAGAATAAAGCAGATGCACCCAATCACTGTCATTACATGTAAGAAGAAAAATTAACATAGCACTGCCTTCACAAGTGGGGAAAGTGATGAGTAAGAATTTGAAGGCGTGGACGCCAGCTCTATATACAGCACGCAGACATTGAACAGGTATTAGCCAATCATGGCACCTGTTGGCTAGATCGCACTCTCCAGGATCAGTATTCGCCACGACTGTACCTTTAGCAGAGTGGCTGAAATGTAGAATTGTGGACTGCCAATCTTTTGATCATATGTTTGAATCCACACATCACAATGAGAACTTTATCTGCAATATTCTAGCAATAAATTTGGGAATTAGAGTGACAACACCAGTAGACATCAGAACCAGGGGAGTTGGCCCATAGCAGCTATTGGTGTAAAAAAGAAGTCTGGCATAAGAAGAATCGAGATGTGCACGCTACATGCCTTTGTTCGGTAGTGTTCCACTACTTTGGTGCTACAGTTAATGATCTCGAATGAGTTCAAGGAGCAAGAATTTAGTCCATGAAAAAATATTATGCATAACAACTGTATCCAGTTGTATCATTTGCCTATGCCGCTTTATATAACCCTGTCCACACTGCTAGGAAGGGAAGCGTAGCAGAGGGCGGCAGAAAGTTGGGTGGGCGGATGAGGTTAAGAAATTTGCAGAACCAACATGGCCACAATTAGTACATGACCAGGGTAGTTGGAGAAGTATGGGAGAGGCCTTTGCGCTGCAGTGGGTGTAACCAGACTGATGATGATGATGTCCACACTTGCCTAAAGCACGAGTGGCATCCTAAACAAAATTGAGCTTTTGATATTGCTTTGGAGAAAATTAATCTATTTCAGCCTAACAGTATGTATACATACTGTGCATACCTGCATTCGATGTACCTTATCACCAACTGTTAAGTCACCTTCTTACCTCATCAGCGAATCACTCCTGCAACCAAGTGTGCTGGTGCGGGTTTTACCTGCATTTCCACCTGTGCAGTTGGTAAAAGTCTTTGGCTGTTTACTATAACTTCATATTCAAACATATGGTTGCATAAGAGGCTTTCGCAACACTAATGACTGGGCAGGCTTCACGAAAGGCCACCAGTACCTCCTCATTGCAGACTGTGCTCAACATCCTTCTTGGTTGGACTGTGATTAAGAACCCATACATCTTTCCTCCAAAGCGGCTGGCATTGGCGATGGTTTGATGCAGAAAGAGGCTATTGTGGCACATGTCAACCTTAGGTCAGAAACCAATCTGGCACAGGTGGAAATCGTCTTGTCTTTCCCAGATGCTGGTTCAGGCTCGCGAGGCACATTCCTTCAGTCAATATGCACACTGTCAATGTGAGTGAGACTGATCAAAGGTTGTCTATGGTGTCAGGTTTCTTGCCTGGTTTTAGTAGTGGCATCATGACCAAGTGTTTCCACTCTGTGGGGAATTCCAATATTCCAGATTTCATTGATTACAAGCAATAGTGCTTGCTTCCTTGTTTCGGCAAGATTCCTCAACATCTGAAAAATGACTCCATCTTTGCCATGTGCACTTTAAGTTTTGACATGCTCGAGAGCAACAACAGGTTCTGCCATCGTAAATAGAGGCTTTCCATTCCTTCCTTGGCAAGTGGTCATTAAGGTGCGTACAACTCAGGTGACGGTCAGTCACTGCGAGGTGGTCGGGGATAACATCTGCAGCTTGTTCCTCAAATTTCTCAGATGTGCACTGAAAATCGAGCAGCATGTTTTCAATAGTATTACAGTATCTGGTGCATCCTGTTATAGCCAAGAATGTGTTACAGCTTACTGAGGCCTATATTTTTAAATGACGCGCCCAGTAAGCTCTAGTTAGCATGTCGCTCTTTGCAGTGTGTAAAGGATGCGTGTTTCTAGCGATTCTTTAACACCTTCACATTCTGCACACTCAAGTGCATCACGGAAATGGTCCCAGCCTGAAACCCCGATTTTTATATGCGGCATATTTTCACCCCTACATCAAGTATTATATCACATAATGGTCGCTGCCTCTTGGGGCAGAGTCGCATCGACACTCTGGATGAAGGCCCTAGTTGCCCATGCTAGGTAAGTGTACTGCCCTTCTGGTTTGAATGGAGGGTATACCAGTTGGGATAGTTGGCGTCATTTGTTAATTCGAGGTCTGTGGTGTCTGCTTCATCAAGGTGGCGTCCTCTTGGCCATATGTCTTTGCATCCCCAGTGTGGGTGATGTGCATTGAGCTCACCTCGACTGAGTATCACGTGCTTGTGAAAGTGAATTTGAAGCTGTCAAAGCCAAGTGAAGTCGCCTTGGCTGTGGTGCCTGGTTTTGGGACAGAGGTAGACCAATGCCAAAACGGCTTTTAGCCTGCAGCACACCACCGCAACTTTCTGATGAGACATATGTTTATTCAAGCTGTTTCTTCCTTGCCCTAATTCAATAATGGCCAATTTTAGCAGCTGCAAATCAAGATGACTTCAGAAGACTGCTGATTCTTTAGCCACTTCTAGTAGATTATTGCGTGGTTAATTTTGTAGTTGGGCATGACATGCTTCGGGCTTAAAAAATGAGCTGTTTAAAGAATTATTGGAGTAATATTAGGACAGGCAACTCTGACTGAATCATCACTGCTTTTGTCGCAAATGTGGCAATGAGCTAGGCAGATGCTGTCACGAAACCATAGGTTGTACAAGTACAGAAGAAACAAAATTGGAGTTGTGAAATTCAAAGCCATATTTTTACAGCCTCTCTTTATACTGCTGACATTAGAGAGCTTTAGATTAGTGGACGCAAGCAGCGTGTGTAAACAAGCACCATGTTTGGGTATTTCTGGCACCCATCTGGTTTGCATAACCAAGCAGCACACAAGTCGCTTGCGTCCTCTTATGCAGTACTATTATTTTCATTGTAAAACAACCAATATCAAAGTAAGTCTGATCAGCCTGCATCAATATGCTAGAAATTTTTAAGCACTTAAGGTGTGTTGGTTGAATGTTTAAAGCACTTCACCACACCCTTGGTCACTAGACTTGAACTTTCCAGTATTACTTGCTAATCAACTCTTGAGGTGTTTACGTTGCTTTTCTGTGCTGCAAGATTAGTTTGACAGTCCTAATAGAATTGTTAAAGTGAAGGTGTGAGCTGTTGTATTGGCCATGTCATTCTATAACTGTTACATCTGACACTGTCAAAGCATTTGGCAACATTAACCAGCTTCACCTCACTATATATATGTATTGCGGTAGGGCCATTCAGCACGTGAAAATAAAAATACCGGCAAATAGAGAGTTCGAGAGCACCTGAGATTATAGTAAAGCGGGCGGGGCAGTATGTTCAGGGTAACAAATTTGTTGCGGTGAAGTTATTGCAGACGTATATACACATTCATTCGTCCCAACTTTGCACCAAACCCTGCGTCCCGTTGCTAAAACTAAGAGCGCGAAAAACGGGCGCAAATGCAGCTGAAGATTACAGGGCACAGTATTAAGCTCCACCTCACTGTGCTTATCGCGCCCTTAGTACGAATAATATTAAACATCTACTCTGCATTTCGTGGAATTCTGGCAGATCATGTGACATCACTAAAGCTCCGTTATGTTCACAGCACTACGCGATAATTGTCGCACTAGCGCTGAACACGATTGAAAACATGCGCTGCCCTATTTCAAGGACGCGTGAACAGTTGCGAGCAAACACCACCTTAAGCATTATATTGCTTACGTAAGTCGTGGCGAAAAACACGTGCAATACCTTCGCCTACGAGTCCCGTCAAGTAAAATTAAGTGCATGTGCGATGTGATGACGCTGCCGAAAAGGGGCGAACACGACGACGCTGCTGCAGAGCGCCGGTTCGCAAATTGCATTGCCGAGGGGCCACGCCATTTGAATATATCAATCGTCAGCACCACTGAATTCTTCAGAAATACGGATCTCACACCACCAGAGTTCATCGAGACTTAAAGCCGACATGCCACACCACTACGACTGCGCGACTTTTAGCCAACAAATACTGAACCCACTGCGGAGACACACGACCAGCGGTCGGCGTGGGCCGGAGATTCAACGCACGCCACGGCATCGCGGTTCGCAGAACTTCGCTGCCGAGGCGCTAGGCCACTTCGACATTTCAATTGTCAAGGAAGCACGGGTCACACAACGCAGATTCTGTACTGCTAGAGCTCACCGAGGCGAAAGCACAGATGGCGAAAGCCGCACTGTCGCACCACCACTACTCGCGACTTTTCCGCTAAGTACATACCTACAACCAACACACAAGCAACGCAAGCACAATCACATAAGCAACGTTGAACAACGCGCGGTCCGCGCGAGCCGCTGAACGATCACGCCGAGAACGAACACGCCACGGCGTCGCTCGGCGCAACCATCATGCCTTCTCAAAAGTCCCTAAACGATCCTGTCCCTAGGCACCTAGGATCAGGTCACGTGAGGCATTTTGTACGACAATTAGACGCACGCGATATGCCACCGGGCATGTGACGATGACGATGATGACTCCGGAACACTCAGATAGATTTAATAAGTTCCATATATCGCCGGAAAGAAAAATAAAAGAAGACCGCAGCGCAGGTAACAAAAAAAGTACAACAACCCCATTCACTGTTTGCAGATCACAATAGCATATGCTTATATTAGTTTAAGGCGAGCTGTCGTTAGGTGTGACCATAGAGTTTCATATTAGTATACCCTTGATATACCTAGAAGGAAATCTGGCGCTGCGATCGTTCAACCATCATGGGAATGCATAGTGGGAATCATAGAGTTTCCTACAAAAACTCTATGGTGGGAATCATAGAGTTTCCTACAAAATGGTGGGAATGATACGAGACGTTCATTTGAGGGATCGTCAGCCCTTCGTGCGCAGGCGCCTGTAAGAGCGGGCGCGAGAGACAAAATCTAGGGGCTTTGCTCCTTGAATATATGGCCCTGCCTAGATACTACGCAGGAGGTTTCTTCGCGCGTGTTGTAGGCGTGTGTCCCTAGGCGCTTCGGCAAGCGGAGTGGGGTCGAGTTAGTTTACGCTCGGCTGCTTAGGCGCTAAAGTATGTGAAGCAGCCAGCTATGTCGTAGCGGATCGTAGCTTTCTCGCGCGTTTGGCGATGTACCTCGTACACAGATGTTTCTGTGGGATCAGGAACGACCGTGGTGGAGCCCGGGCCGCATATATTGAAAATATGGCTAGAAGGCAACCGCGGTTAAACTCAAGTGGCTGAAAGGCCGCCGGTAACGATGACTGCCCAGATGGAAAAAATTTCCAGTTCCAGTTGTATTATTGAACCGGAAATCCTTCCCAGCTGGAAAATGTTCCAGTTGGAAATGACTCTTTCCAGCCGGGATTGGAACTTCTGATCCAGCTGGAACTTGCTCCTCTTCCAGCAGGAAATTGCTCCTCTTTCCAGCTGGAAAGTGCTCCTATTACAGCTGGAAAGTGTCCCTGTTCCACCCAGAGAATGCTCTCAATCTAGCTTGAAAGGGTTCCTGTAATAACTGGAATAGAAGCCGTTTCCAGCTGAAAATGAAGCAATTTCCACTTGGAGTCTCAGCTACCGAGCTGCAAATGTCCTTCTGGCAGACAGAATTAAATCAAGCCGAGTTCTGCACTGGAAAGAAAGTTTAACAGGATCGATTACGTTTCACACTTCCATACAGTGCTTTTCTTCCAAGGAGAAGGGCATATAGCTGGTTGTTTTGAGCAATCACTGACCCATATGCATAGAGGACTAAACTCCAGCAGTCAATGTACGTATATTTAAAAATATTTACAGTGGTACTCTACTTGACAGCACTTTCTCAGTGTGGAAGGCGAAGTTTTCTTTTTACATCTTGAATTTTTTCACTGAGGGTCCTTGGCAGAGCACGCTCCGCAGCGCCGATGTCCTGGCTGTGTATCTGACCCCAGTGCCACAGACAATCTACAATGAAAATAATATATCTCAAAAGATGATCACAGTGATCAGCTGGAAAAATGCATACTCTTCAACAAACCTTAAGCAATAAGTACCTACCATAAACAACCTCCACCTTTGCAGGCGTCAGCTGCTTGGATGGCTGCTCGCTGCTGCCACTTTTTGGTGGCGCGAGTCTGCCGCTGACACTTCTTTTTGCCAATAGTTCATTGCCCCAGATCACCTGGGCTGTGTCTCTCACAAGGATGCTTGGCTTTTTATTTCTGAACAGTTTTTCCGCTTGCTCAGGCATGACGAAAATTCCACCAGACAAGGGGAAGAAAGCGAAAAAGAGGTGTTTATTGCTATATACAGCGTCAACTAGTATTACAGCACTAGAGGCAACTGCTGCTTATAACACATCCATGTGAAGAGCTCAAAACATCCATCTGAAGTTTTATTTGAATTTGGGTGCTAACGATAAATTTGTGGTATAGGAGAGCAACAACCATACTCACACGTCCATCAGATGTGGCCACAAAGTTGCCGTCCTGGCATCCTTTCGTATCGTCTAAGGTGTCTGGCATAGGCAAATCTGGTGTTAAAGCAGCAAATGGGACACAGACAACAATAAGTATAATTAAAATAGGTTCACATCAAAATTTCGTTCAATTAACAATGTTGCAAGTACATTCACCGTCTTCGATAAAAGCAGCCACTCGTTGAGGCTGCTCTGTAGCAGGTGCCACTAGTGGTGCTTCCAGATTTTGTCGTCTCTCACCTGTACAATAAAAAAGTTTGAGATACATATGCATTTGGTCACCATAAATGTGCAATGAGTGATATTGCTGGTACACTTAGTACTCTTACGGCCAGTGGGCCATTTGTGACTAGCTGTTGGACCAGCGGCAATACAACTGCTGTTGCAGTCTGTGCTGGCTCACACCTGTGTAATGAAAACTTTGAGTTGTGCGTGCAACTATACACTTGAGTTACTTTGACCTGCGCTGATGTGCCTGTTTGGAAAAAAAAACTATGTATTCATGGTCTTTAAATTAACTGCTGTTATCCCATACAAATGTCCATGCTGTAATTCCCCATGCAAAGCTTTCTCTTCTCTCTTATCAGGATACTTAACAAAAATAGTTGGCTACACAAACACAATGTATACTGTAGAGAATGCTTGTTAAATACACCTGCAAGCTTGCCACAAGACTGCAAATAAGTTGTTTTATTAAATGTTGTAGGAATATAACTTCAGAAGTGACACTTTGATGAGCACTTGATAATACAGGATATTAGGTACCTTACAGCTGACAGTGCTGCATTTATGATTGCTTACCGTCACATCTCTCGCTTCTCTGCATGTCAAGTATTTGGGCAACTAGGAAAACATGAAAAGTGGTCATTGTTAGACAGCATATAATACACTCAACTACAATAAAAATGAAGTAATGCTTACAGTTGTTCAGCTGTGTTCTAATGTTATTTTACAAGAACTCTATGTGTTTTTTCAATGATGCATTGTGCTCCCGCTCAATGCGGCACTGCATTTTCCAGTATATTGCATCTTTTCGTGCAGTTATTAGCTCTTTTGGAGAAACCGGCGATTCATCGTCTGTTGAATCGCTGGTTTCATCATACAGCTTCCTTTTGACCTGTGCAAAAAAAAAAAAACGAACAAATTATTAAGTGCATACACTTTTTCCATTGAACACTCCCACAACAAAATTGGGGTATGCACCAAGATTGTGGTAGTAGCAGCATTGCTGGGGCTCCCTATATTGTATCTCGGTTAGCGCCAAATTTTCTCAAACTGCAGTAACTTTACACCCATAATGTTTGATCAAAGTGACTAATAAGAAATATATTTGGTAGAGACGTGGGTGCTAAGCTGGGTAGCACGGGGACCTTCCACGTAGTTTATTGTGATGCAGTTATCCTCCACAAAAAGCATTAGCAACACCATTGTTTTTTTTCTCTAGGCCATGGTTTTGTGTCTTCACTCTCAAGCTGATCCTAAAATGCACATCACGTTTCACACATCAGGTTCAGTATGCCAAGACGTTTTTGCTATTTGTTGGTGTATTGTTCAACAAAATTGCACTTAAGTGTGCACACTTTAGTGCTAAAATATCCTATTTTAGAAGAACAACTCAAGCAGCATGTGCTATGTAAAAAAAAAAGAAAGTGTGACTGTCGTGGCACTCCAGAACTCAAAGATGATGTGGTGTAGTGTACAGCATCAGACTACTGCTTATCATAAATTCTTTTGATCTCTGGTACTGACATATAGCTTTAAGAATCCCATGGATTGCCCAATGATTTATCGGTGATACGGGAGATAAATTTCAAATCTTCTATCAAAGCAAGAGTACTGAAACAAGTCTTATTATTTGGTCATGCCATGTGGGTTTGTCTCAAGGGGCACAAATTAATGCTAGCCAAAGCGGAAGGTAAGAGAGAACAAGGTTGCCCATACATGAGATCGTTAGATGACATTCTTCAGGCCACAGGGAAACAGTGGTAAGCTTAAAGAAGCCAATAAAAATAGTTCTTAATGGTGAAGGTTTGTGCAATGTGCAAATCATTTCTAGAATAAAAAAGCAGAAAAAGTGTGTCTCTTTTCTCATCTGTACTTCTTTGTTTCCGTAAAACCATTTTCATGCTGCATAATATATTACTACGTGCTGCTACCGAGTTGCCCAACGATTTACCCTTATTGGCATTTACAAATTCATGATATCACAAGTTGACAGCGACTCAATGGTACCTTACAATTATGGTCACATACCAGGTACCCATTACAAATGTGAAGACAAGACTGTGGGTACTCAAATAATTAAGTGGGCAAGAACCTCCAGATACCAGTCATTCCATTTGTTTCCCAAATTTTGATACAGCGGAGAGATATAGGGTGCCAAAAGGGCATGCAACGTTGTGCCACATACTGACTACCGCACTGGTTTTTATGCCAGCTTTTATGCATTATGCAATTGCTCCTCAAAGTGTACCTAAAGTCACCCTCCTGTATTTCATACCTTTTTGCATAAGTCAACACTTAACGAAGTCGCTTTCTGCTGATGCCTTAACCTACATTTGCAGCATGTATGCAAAAGCATAAATTTGTGCATCTCAGTCAATATAGAGTTTTAACAATGCAGTGCAAACACAACATAAGCAAAATAAGGTGTGAATCAATTCCCTGGCTCGTTGCTATCAGTTTAAAAAAAGACTACATGCATGACCACTTCTTCCAGCATATCGTGACGAGGTGTTTGCAAGTTAGCATGCCATCAATGCAGTAATACCTTGCAGCACAAGAAAGGCACGTCAGAAGTTGACATTGCACAGCTGTGTTGGTCTTTCAGACACTGCAAGATACTTGTTTTTCTTCTACATACTTGTGACCCTCGTGACTGTTTGGTGGAGGTGCGAGGTGTGGGCAATGGTGCAGCAACCTCCTTAGCAACGTCAACATTCTTTAGGGCATGTGCCATGTGCTGTCGGAGAACAGCCTCGTACTGCTGCTTTCTTGATGCAGCCTGATTTGCCTGCTTGGCCTTGTCCTGCTATAATGGATGACAATACTGGAAATTAGTGACACTGTTGAAAACTTAGTAGTCTGGTGTTTACTGTGGATAGACAAAACAAAATATCCATGTACCTGTCTTATGTTCTTCTTTTTAGCATTCACATCCCCTTCAGAGAGGGGCAAGTCCTCCACATATGACAGCCTGATCGGTGGAATGGGCACTCTCTTGTTTTTTGTTTCTCTTGCCATCTCTTCCCTTGTGACTGCAAAGAGTATAAAACAACAGACATGTTTCATTGACTGCATCATATTTGGAAAACTATATATCAAGAAACGCTAGTAACCCTTAATATATTTAGCATAGATACATTTCCGCGGACACGTGGCTTTATTGTCAAAAGTGCAATTATCCGAGTCCCGATCAAGCGAGGGCATATTCAGTGGGCAACAGCCATTTCACTGCCGTCAGACTGTGCCGGTATCGTGCAAAGAAGGATCATATTCAAGCGGTAGTAAGTAGCAAGTATAAGCGCACCGTTATTTAACATGCTATGCAGTTGGTCCATGCCACTGCAAGGTCAGTGGCATAGGCTTGCCGTTCCGCGATGTGCCTTTGGCATGCTCGCTTTTTTTCCCAGGCTTTAGCGGCGCGCGCTCGCCCACCCACCGCTGTCACCAACTTGTATTTTCTGACGGCTTCTTCGAAGCCATAATGTTAATGCTGAAATGATGCCAATTAATGAGGTCAAAGCGCCGCAAAACGTCCCTTCGCACTGCCTGCCAGATGCCAGTTAAATGTCCACTCCCCTACACTTCACACTTTGAAATGCAATGTTGTTTCGAGCAGCATATTAATTTGCCGAGCCCTAGCCTAAATAGGTATCATTAAAACAATATACAAGTATTATAAGTGCGTGCTCAAATTGTAACAAGTTTATGTGCAGCCAGTATCCTTATTCTAATACACTCAACCGACAGGCAGTAATTTTCAGAAAAGTCGGTGCAGCTAACTTTTAGCTCCGGTGCTCCTATCTAAATACATGTAAAAGGAGAATTCGTTTTTCTCGACAACCATGGCACCAAATTTGACGAGGTTTGTTGCATTTAAAAGCAAAACTTAATATCTAGTGAATGTTGGTTTCTAATTTTTTACTGAGGTTGTCAACTGTTTATTTAAAATTGTCGAAAATTGAAAATTTTGAGAAAACGAAACTATGAAGTTTACAACTCTAACTCGGCAATGAAAAACCGATATCACAATTCCGTGAACTGCACTTTTTTTTTAATCAGCAGGGCACTCTAACAAAGTATTTACCTGCGAGCTTGAGAATCTGTACGACGTATACGCCACTGTTCTCCTCGTTGTCTTCGTCCCGCCAGTAGGCATCGTAAGGCATCGTATTGTCAAAATCCAATTCATTTTCGGGATGGAAGTTCTTGACATCGGTTACCGATATAACATATCATTTGTCTGTCTTGTCTTCAACAAATCGCACAAGTGCAAACATCGCGCTTACTGATACGATGCACGCGTGCGAAACGATCCACAACACAAACGCCGCACCACGAAGCCAAACGACACTCGGACCACGCGCTCAGATGCGTGGACTGCGGAGGAACACTAATTGGCCTTCTCACGCTCTGGAGCTCTGCGGAGGGTTTGGAACGCCAACATGTAGATCGCGCATGTGCCTAAATTAAATGGTAGTACATTTTAAATAAAGGGTATTTGTTCATACTTCTTGACATGTATTATTGTATATTATTTATTTATAAACAATATATCACTCTTTACCAAAAGAGTTTGTAAATTGCACGATTGCGGAGCGTTTGCGGTGCGGGGTATAGTGCTGCAGCACAAAAGTTTGTTGTAGATTTTAGTCCATGCGCATGTGGTCCGCGCTCTCGACGCTCTGTTTGTCCGTGGATCAAGAGCTCTATCTCGTTCGCGATTAAATAGCTGTACATGTCTTGGGTACCAAATGGCACCGCGAAAAAGGCGTAAAATCTATCTCGACCCTGGATCAAGCAGCAGCATGCCGAAGTCAACAAAGTGGCTCCTTCACCATCCACTTGGCGCCACTGCGCGAACACCAAAAGGTCACAAGTCGCCTATGACATCAACGAGATCGCCAACATCGCCAGCAAACTCTCTCGAGGACCAAATCTGTGATGAGTCTACATACACAGACTTAACCCGAGAGAAGGATAGTGATGAAGACTGCAGTGACTTTAGTGATGGTGAACACCCAACTTCCGATGCATCTTTCTCACAACCGGTGTCCGCGGACGAAGACTGTTTGCCGGGCGAAAATAGTGCGTGTCCGAGCGCTGATCCGAAAGATATAGATGCTGATGAACTCTGTGAACCATTCATTGAAGGTGGAACAGTCACCCGAGGAGATGCCTATATGCTGCTGTTGGACTTGGCAATTAAATTTGGCCTATCCTGGGCTGCAATTGAAGAGATTTAGAAGCTTTTCAACAACCTCTTGGAGAAGAAATGTTTCCCGGAAAGCAAATACCTATTTAAGAATTTTTGGGGAATCGACATGAAGGATGTGATTTTCAATTTTTACTGCGCAGATTGCAAGCATCTGCTTGCTAAAACAACGGGATGCCTAGAGCAGCATCAAAAACTTGAAGTCAAATGTACAGTCTGCAACACAAAATATGTAGGCTGTGATCTTGTGCGCACAGGCAGCTTTTTTGTAACTTTGCCAATTGAGAAGCAGCTGATGGCAATTCTTTCTAGCAAGACAGCCAACACTGCGCTAGCAGCAAACCTCAGCCGGCCACAGCGCAGTAATGGCTTAATGACTGACATCTTGGATGGCCATCAGTACCGCACTGCACGTGAAAAGGTAGGGATGGCTACTCATGATTTAACATTGACTGTGAACAGTGATGGCAGTCCTGTGTTCAAGTCGTCAAAGTACAGCATATGGCCTGTGGAAATAATTTTAAATGAATTACCACCCCGGCTGCGTTGGAGCAATGTAATGGCACCACTCCTGTGGTATGGGCATCAGCATCCAAATATGCCAATGCTGCTGCAGGCATTTGTGCATCAACTGCTGCAGCTAAATGCAAATGGTATCACGTGGACACTTGCTGGCACACAAGTACGCTCCAAGGTAAATGATCCCTGACAGAAAATTTTAACACATTTACGACACAACTCTTGAGTATATATTCACATGATATTCCATTATCCTGCAGGTTTTCTGCATATGTTGCTGTGCAGATGCACCTGCCAGAGCTGCAATGCAACAAATGGTCCAGTTCAACGGTTACTTTGGTTGTAGCTGGTGCTACCTTCCAGGAACCAATGTACAAGGCAAGTCCTATGCCACTCTTGGCTCTTTTGTAGTGGTCAGAAAGCTGGACCAGTTAAAATACATGTTACCACTGCAAAAAATGTGCCAGTCTATGTGGCTGAGTATTCGGCACATTTTAGCTCTAGTATGGATCAGTGTAGAGGGAAGCGTGATTCAGTTACCGTAAATTAAACTTGCTATGTGTATAGTTTTGATTTTTTTAACAGGTACTACCAAATACTGCTTGGATCAGCTCTACCCTGATCGCACTGACGAAGAAACATTGGTGGACATGAAGGCGGCTTGTCGTACTGGCACTACTGTACATGGAGCCAAGGGCCCATCTCCACTTATTAACTTATCAGGTTTTAGCCCTGCTTGGTCATGGTGCCCAGATTACATGCATCGTGTTCTACTTGGTGTCGCAAGACAGTTGACAGAATTGTGGCTCTCTGATACAGGAGCAGATTATTACTGTGGCATGCCCTCTACTGTGAGGGTTATAAATGAACGGCTTGGTGAAATAAGAATGCCTGTATGTGTTAGCCGTTAGCCACGACCGCTGCAGGTTAGAAAATATTGGAAGGCCTCAGAATGGCAGTACTGGTTGCTTTATTACAGTGTACCTTGTCTCACTGGTGTGCTTGAGGACAAGTATATGACTCACTGGAGCCTTCTTGCATCAGGTGTATTCATCCTGCTAAAGGATTCTATTTCACGTGCAGATGTAGACCTCAGCACACAACTACTTACAGAGTTTGTCGTTGGTGTTGAATTTTTGTACGGCCGGAGCAACATGACGTACAATGTGCACCAGCTTTTACATTTGCCAAAGTCGGTTGTTTTGTTTGGACCTTCGTGGGCACATGCTTGTTTCTCATTTGAAACAAATATGGGCAGGCTCTTGAAGCTAATAACATCTGCCAATGGAGTGGCCTTGCAGATTGCTAGCAGGCTTCTCTTGCGCAGCAGTCTGCTAGCCCTGAAAGCACGTGCAAGCAACTATGCACTTTCGCTGATCAAAGAAAGTGCTGCAAAAGAATGCTTTGAAAACATTACTTCTCTAGGCAAACCTGAGACAGTTCATGATGATTTTTCTGGCCATACAGAACTACAGGGAAAGCAAATAGTTGAATTTCGTAGGATGAAGGTTGGGTGCACTGTAATTGCATCAGAGCGGTACAGCAAACATATCAGAACAAATGGCACTGCTATTGTTTTTCCAGATGGCACTTATGCCAGGGTAAAAAGAATAGTCTGCTCCAGAGAGCCATCTGGAGAACACTTCTTTATTATTTCTGAAGTATACACTGTTGACTCTGTCCTGCCAAGTGAGCACATTAAGAACGCAAAAAAACGAGGTGATAAATGTCTGCTCAAGATTGGTGCACAGGTACGACCATGCATATATTTTTGTTTTAATAACCACGAGTACTTTTGCGATTTAGTTAACTCTTATGAATGGTTTTGATGACCTAATAGCTCACAATAAAAAATTCTGGCACCAAAGTTTTTAATGTGAAGCGTTAGGATTGGCCCCTGGTTTATTCTTGTACAGCCAGATAGTGTCAAAAATAAAGTGTACAGTGGTAGACTTCGAACGCTGGTCCATCAGTGCTCCAGTAGGTATAAGGCTCTCTTCATCCTTAGAAAGATGTTGCCATATGCAGAATATTGGTCCGGACAGGGTAACAAATTAAGAAATCGAATTTGATGATCTGCTAGTTAGGCTATAGTAGCATGTGCTGCCAGCAGAGTATATAACCTCATGAGTTTATTTTTCGCGATCACTAGCTCTTTGAGATGCTATATGATGTTGAACTAACTTCAGTACCGACCAAGTAGGTTCAAGGTGCAACACCCAGCAGCTGCTGTCAAGTGAAACTAGAAAGGTTTATGAAAACCTTAGCTAGAAAGCTGTCATGAATCAAATTTTAATTAGTCATCTTCAGTAATGCCTTGTGCTTGCAAGTACTCTTGCTTTCTTTGTGTTTTGTTTTGTACTCCTGACGGTGCTTGGTATCTTTTGATTGCAGTCTCCATGATGCATCAACGAAACCACTTGTAAGCAGGTGTTTGAGAGATGAAAAGTTTTCCTTCCTCTGTTTGCCGCATGCGTGTGAAACACTTCCTTATTGTGCTAGTGTATTGTACTTGAGATAGTAATATATCTCTTACTACACGTAGCAGGACATTTTGCATACAAGTCGTGCTGCATAAGACCAGCTGCTTACAGGGTATCCGTCAGTCTGCTTCTGACAGCCACTTAGCAAGTGAGATGCTTTGCTTTAGCATAGATGCCCACAGCACTTGCGAGATTTACTTAACTGTCTTTTTCTGTATGTTGTGGTTGTATGATGTTGCAAGAACTTCAATGTTACTCTTCTATTATGAAAATATTGAATACCATGCAGGCTTTTTACAAGCAGGTATGTGCAAATTACTTAAGGTGGCTATATGTATACCAGTGTTATACCTTGGTCTTTTGGCTTGATTACAAAGAACAGATGCACTCATTGGTACTACATTGTGACTCAGTACGCCACAACTATGTGTAATAATTTAGGATTGTTTTCCTATAAAAGTAATGCTATCCAAGCATTCTCCTGCATTGTCAGTAGTTTAAGCAATTTTTCTACATTGATGTGTTCGACTCTGAATCATGTAGTTTTAAAGTGTACGAACTATACACTTAATATTCTTGCATGTCTCATAAGCTCATGATTCAAGACATTTAGCCACATGTTCAATTCATCTGTGCATGCAGCCTGGTATTACGTGACACATTTTTTTCTGCAGTAACCTTACTTTGAAGCATAACAAAGACAACTACACAATTAAGTAAACAAGACTAAATGAGTGCAACATGCAGGACGAGCGCTCATTCTGTCTGGTTTACCTTTGATGTGTAGTTGTTTTTTTCTTACGATTCGAAGTACCTTCACGGAACCTTACAACTCACTGAAGTTTTTGTTCTGCTAAGCCTTCAATTTACAAACTGCTGACATGATAAAGCTGGATTTTAGTCAATGTGTCATTAAACGTACCTAATTTTGCAAGCACTTTCAGGTTGCCTTCAGCACATTACATGACCACGAGATACTTGCGTAAACTTATCAGCTAATCTGCTTCTAGTCCTTTTGTAGCAGGCAGTGCACATATTTGTTTGAAGCTGTAGTTACCTGTTTCTTTATATATATATATAAACGAATAACGATTGTCTGCACTGTGTCTGCTCAATCGAGAAGGTTGCATGTTTAAAAGTTAGTGATTTTTCAGAACCTACGTAAAACATAGGAATGTTCACTGCTATGATACTCGCACTGTCATCAATACTATGCAGCAAAGTGCTAAACTGAGCAGAACAGACTGTGCATGGGAAAAATATTACGCTGCTGAAGAGGCGTATTTGGTCGCAGTAAAAAACGCTAAACGTTCCTTTTACCACATCGATTTGCCAAACATACTTACAGATAACCCGACTAAATTCTGGCAGCTTTTAAACCCGCAATCTTCGCGCATTGTTACCCTGACTGACGATTCTGGACGTGTTATTTCAGACGTTGAGTGCGCTAACATATTTAATTCTGCCCTCGCATTTGTATTCACTAAAGAACAAAAACCACCACCCCTCATAACAGCCAGTGACCCCACAATTGCAATGCCAGCCGTTACGTTCTCAGAAACCAGCATATCCCTTCTTATAGATAAGTTAAAACTTTCTTCATCTACCGGCATTGATGAAATCAACACAAAGGTCTTGAAAAACACTCGCCACACGTCTGCCAAGTTTTTATGCTTGCTATTTTCGCAGTCCATTTCTACAGGTATCATACCCCACGACTGAAAAGTGGGGAAGGTCGTCCCAGTCCACAAGTCGGGTAAAAAAGATTCACCACTTAACTACCGCCCCATATCACTTACCAGCATACCCTGCAAGCTCATGGAACATGTCATTTACTCTGTAACAATGAAGTTTCTGGACTCAAATAATTTCTTTCATTCATCACAGCATGGATTTCGTAAAGGTTACTCCTGTGAGACTCAACTAGCCATTTTCGTTCACGACCTGCATGCCAACCTTGACGCTAATCTCCAAACCGACGCAATCTTCCTCGACTTTGCTAAGGCATTTGACAAGGTACCCCATAACCGCCTATTTCTGAAACTTTCCAGCCTAAACTTGCATTGTGACATACTAGCATGGATAAAAAAATTCTTGACTCACCGCTCCCAATCAGTCGTCATTAACAAACAAATGTCTAACTTACTACCAGTTTCCTCAGGGGTACCCCAAGGATCCGTCCTAGGGCCTCTTTTGTTTTTAATTTATATTAACGACCTACCTCAGAAATTAGATTGCCATATTCGGATGTTTGCCGACGATTGCGTTATTTACAAAACAGTTACTGACACCTTTAACCAACAATCTCTACAAAATAACCTAAATCTGGTAGAAAACTGGTGCAACGACTGGCTAATGACACTTAATATAAACAAATGCAAATATATATCTTTCCACCGTCACAGTAATCCTCTCCTGTTTCCCTACACTATCTCTAACGTTCCTATCGACCCTGTCCAATCATATAAATATCTCGGTGTTCATCTTAGTCATGATCTTACGTGGAATAGCCATATCGCGAATATTATTTCATCTGCTAACAAAACGCTTGGCTTCTTAAAGCGTCATCTCCACTCTGCCCCCCTGCATGTTAAGCTACTCGCATACAAATCACTAGTTCGACCAAAATTAGAATACGCATCGCCCATCTGGTCCCCGAAACAAGTATACCTTGCTAATTCACTTGAATCAGTTCAAAACAGGGCAAATAGATTCATTCATTCCTTGTACTCTTTGGATATCAGCATATCATCTCTGAAATCGCAGTCCAACCTACCTACTCTTGCACTTCGTCGCCACATTTCTAGTTTGGCCTTATTTCATAAATTCTTTTATTCCGAGCTATCACAGGAACCCTACATCTGCCCTCCCCCACCACGTTTCTCTCTTCGCACCGGACATCAGCAGCAGGTGTCTCGACCACGAGCACACACAAAAACTTTTGCTTCGTCATTCTTCCCCCGGACTGCTTGCGACTGGAACGGCCTTCCCCAGGAACTTGCTGCCATCACATGCCAATCTATGTTCCTTAACCAAATTACGCGTGCGCTTGCATCACAATAATCATTTTTGTTTGTATAACTCCTTCAACATTTTTCTGTTTACTGTTGTTAACCTATATGTGTCCCACCCCTTATGTAATACCCTCACATGAGGGTCTTTAAGGAAATAAAGTGAAGACAGCAGTTTTTCTTATAGTTTATGGCTTCGTAGATTGCTGCACAAAGAAAACTTTGCAAGGGCATGGCATTGTGTTGTTGTGTTGACTTGTGCTCCTGTGTATACACATTCTCGAGCTACTGTGCAGGTTCTAACCTACAAGTAATCAGCGAGTCATTCATGCAGCTGGAAGTAAAGTGATCCCCTAATGTAAATGCTGAAACTGAAAAATGTTGAATATGGTGCAACCAGTGAAACTAGGACAAAGCGAATGCACTAGCTATCATTTTTATTATTGGATCATGCACACCTTGGAAATGAACATTGTACAATATACCGAATGGTTGAAAATAAGCACGTTGGCAAATCTTCAAACTTATAAGATGGAGCGCTGATAGACGAGTTCAGAAAAAACAACAACACATGGTTCCATCCGTATGTTGTCCTTTTTTGTCCTGCCATTTACTGATCCCCCTAATAAGTTGCAAACTATGTGTCGCAGCCATTCTGTATGCTTTGAACAGACATACTTCAAGCTGTTCGCTAGTTTCATTTACAAGGTGTCATTTCCCACAGATATTTTTGCCTGTCAATTGCAATAAAAATTGTTCATACGACGAATTTTATTATTTTCTCTCAAGAGATTATATTTTAGGTAGTGTTGCACACTAAAAGCATATATCCACATATGTGCTGAAGGGACATATATTTCTGAAGCACATCATATAGAATGAAGTCAGACCCGTATGAAATACTATTGTCTTGAAAATGAATTACAATCTAATTTTGTACCTTAATCATTTCTGTTGCCTACAAGCAAACAGAAAAGCAGGACCGTAAAATATGAGCCTGGAACCAAAAACTTGGTCTAAAATGTTTCACTTTCACAACTCTTGAATTTCCTGTGCAAGGCACAACAAGCCCATCCGAACAAAATAATTGTGTATTAGAAACAAAAAGAAAACTTTCAGGATTTCAGAAAAAGGGCTAAACCTTGCCTAGCTTTCAAGTTAGCTAACGTGTACTAGGGAATGCAAACATACTCACTTTTTCACAATTCGCTGCAAACTAAAACCAGGCAGTTGTTTTACTTTTTAATGAAACCAACATCATCTGAGCTTTTGATGCTGCATGCCTTCACCTGAATATTGTGCAGCTCTTTGCCATAGTCATTTTAAAAGTAAGAATTCTATTCAGTACAGGACTTTCAAGACCTTCATTTACCCTTTTGCTCTGTAGTACAGTCATACTCCTGAAAATTATTTTCCATCCACGTTCTGTGATTGAGCATTTCCAGCTGGCAGCTGAACTATCGTCCAGCTGGAAACATTCCTAGCTGTTTCCAGCTTCAGCTGGCAGCCCATCCAGTCTAGCGATCATTTTCCAGCTGGACCATGTCCGGCTGGAAACTGGCCCAGCTGGATAATGTGATTACCAGCAGCATTTCCAGCTGAAAAACTTTCATTCCAGCTGGTATTGAAAAATACAGCTGGAAATGAAGCTGGAAAACCCTTTTCCAGCTGTAAATTGACCTCCCATTTTCGTCTGGATGACCAAGCACCAGCACCGCAGGTGCGAGAACGTCTATCCGACGTACCTTCAGAGGCAAACCCAGTGAAAATATTTAAGTGGAATCCAATTGGCACTGACTGGGACCAACTGGTTCCAGTTACGGGCCAATCGGTCCCAGTTAGAAACCAACTGGTATTCAAATGGTTCCAGTTACAAGCTAACTGGGAAGTTCTGACTGGTGTTGCAGAAGTCGCAGGGCGTAGTAGTGCTGAACTTAGCGTCACAAGTTGGCGGCTGGACGTAACTATATTTATTCAATCGTGTTATTCACTAATTGCAACAACGTGCCATTTTTTCGCATTATTGGCGGCGCCTCCAGGAAACCAAAGCGGCAACAGCTAGGGACCAAAGCTAGAACCCGGAATGGTCCGCGGGTAGGGGCTGGCCGAGGCCTGCGCGTGCCAGGCTTGTATAAGAAGTTTTTTATGCGAGCACCCCCTGGCACGCTTCGGCCACCGCGGTCCCAACCCACGTGCCGCCCTGCTTCCAGGCTTGATCCCCACGCTACCCCTTGGGGTGCCCTGGAGATCCTGCGCCACCTGCTTTACTAAGAAGAGGTGCCGAGCAGTGCGGACGTATCCACGTCGGCTCCCGCGTTCTTAAATGATTTGGGCGTCTTTCCAAGAAGAACACTGGGTATTGTTACGGTGAAGGGAAGGAAGAAGTTGAATTGGAGTAGAGGAAAACGAAGTCTGGCAGTTGCCTGAACGCCATATATATCAGTTGTAAACATACATTATTTTACACTCGTGGATCTGTTTTCTTCCTGCAACATTTTGGTGGAAGGTGCGGGGTACAATCACGGAACTTCGAAGCGGACGTCATATACATGCCGCCACAATGGCAAATCAACCGACACAAGCGACAACGCCTCAGCAGCCCGTGCCAACGGTCATCCTCACTCATCCGCGGAAGCCAGGGACATTTTGTGGCACGGACAACGCCGACGTCGAGGACTGGCTTACGATGTACGAGCGAGTGTGCGACAACAACAGGTGGGACCCAACAATGATGCTAGCAAACGTGATATTTTATCTAAGAGGAACTGCGAGGCAATGGTACGACACACACGAAGCTGACCTAACGAGTTGGGATGTCTGTAAAGAAAAAAATGCGAGACCTGTTTGGCAGACCTGTCGGTCGTAACCGGGCAACAAAAGAAGAACTTGCGTGCCGCGCTCAGACGCCCACAAAATCCTATGTCGTGCACATGCAGGATGTGCTGGCCTTCTGTCGCAAGGCTCAAGACAACACGACCGAGGCAGACAAGATTGGTCACATACTGACAGGTATTGCAGACGGTGCCTTCAATCTCCTGATGTGCAAGGATTGTGCCACTGTGGATGCAATTATAAAAGAGTACCGGTGCTTCGAACAAGCGAAGGGCCGCCGCGTCGCTCAAACTTTCGACCGATTGCCCAATACCACCGCGACATCTTCTTGCGAAGACCCGCCGCGGTTCGTTAAGCCCACAGGATCGGAATATATCACGCGCATCGTTCGCCGTGAGCTTGAGGCCATATGGCTCCGGCTCCAGTTCGTTCTGACTGTCGGGAAAGCGTGCCCGCTTTCTCCGTTATACAAGCGGTCGTTCGGGAGGAAATAGTAAGTTTGGGCATTCCATCTCTCTGCTCGGTCCGCCATACAAACACCTACCAGATTTCTCCGGCCGCTCGCTTCCAGACGCAAAGCTTTCCGCCACTCCGTCGCAACCCAGCTGACTGGCGCACAGCGGATGATAAACCCATCTGTTTTAATTGTTCCGGTACTGGACACATCGCCCGTCATTGCCGCAACCACTGGTCGTCGCCTCCTCGATGGTCGTCTCCGAGTGACTACCACCAAGTACCAGACAATCGTACTTTCTCGCCCTATACGCCGACTAGGAACATCAACACCGACAATGCAATTCAATTCAGTCTTTATTTTTTTCTTGGAAAGAGAAGGAGACAGGACTAAAAGCTCGTAAGCTTGACAGAGGTCCTGCGCCCGTTATCAACTTGGCAGTACAGTACACCAGGCAGAGATTTTAAATTTTCCAAATAAACACAAACAAAATAACAAAACACTTTGTAAAAAGCAGCGCTATGCATTGCAGCACAAACATAGGTATTAGAAAAACAAATAACTGGTCACGGGGAAACGAAAAAAATAACAGGTATAGGTTTAAACTGAGTGCAATATTACGTAATCTTGCTATGAAAAAAATCACTTAATAACATCACTTGAATGCTGAATGCTTGAATTAAAGAATTCTTTGGTTATTTAAGAATACTGGAAGAGTATAAGAAAGAGACTGCTCGGTATAATATGCCCTAGGCGTCGGCACTAACCAAATTTCTTTGTCTAGTCTGCAGGATATGCGTGTTTTTCTCAAGTTTTGCCAGATAACAAATATAATGTTCATTACTTTGTGAAGAGCGTTTATAGATCATTAAAAGTCTATAATTGTATAAACTATAGATTGCCAGGATTTCATATTTTAAAAACAAGTCATGTGTGGGGGAACAATAAGGAACACCAGCAATGCATCTTACAGCTCTTTTTTGAAGAAGGTGAAGCTTGGATAAATTTGTGACACCCGTAGTGCCCCAAACGATACTACAATATTGCAAAAGAGAAAGAACTAATGAGTTGCATAGCAATAGCCTAACTTTGCCAGGAAGAATACCGCGAGGGCACAACATGACACCGACAGCTGAAGACACTTTTGATCTGATATAGTCAACATGATCATTCCAAGTCAAAGGCTTTGAAAATATAACGCCAAGAATTTTAACAGAATCTACAATTTCAACAGTATCAGAGCTTAAGAACACGTTCACGGCCTAGAAATTATCTTTCCTTTTGGAAAGTACAATACTATTTTTGTCTTTTTAGAATTATTCTTCAAACAATTTGATTTTGCCCATCTATTTAATGCATTCAGTGTTTTGATTGCTTTCTCTTCAATGTCACTTTCTGATCTCCCGGATAGGAACACCGAAGTGTCATCAGCGTAGGATACAATCTTTCCATCAGTTACACATTGCACAATATCATTTATATAGATTAAAAATAAGAGTGGTCCCAAAATGCTTCCTTGGGGGACTCCTGCATAAATATTTTGTATTGAAGACAACGAATTTTTAAAGTCTATATAATGTGTTCTGTTCGACAAATAAGATTTCATAAGATCGTGAGCTTTTGCTCGGACACCATAGTTTCCCAGTTTATGTAGTAAAATTCTGTGGTTTATCAAATCAAAAGCCTTAGTGAAATCTACATGTACGCCTGCACCTATTTCCTTATTTTGAAACATATCTATAATGATTTCTTTTTGAGTCAGTAATGCTGTTTCAGTGGATCGATTCTTTCGAAACCCGTGCTGAAAGTCAAGAAGCAGGTTATGTTTTTCAAAGAAAGATAGTACCCTACCATGCATTAATTTTTCTATACCCTTCGAGAACACCGGCAGTATAGAAATTGGACGATAGTTACTAATCAAATTCTTGTCGCCGCTTTTAAAAACCGCTATCACTCCCGCCATTTGCAGTGCCTTTGGAAATACAGCGGTAGATAATATGATATTGTAAATGTGAGTAACAGCGGGGCATATTAGGTGAAGAACATGTTTAATGGGCGCTATTTGGAGACCAGTTGCATCTACTGACTTGCTATTTTTAATATTACTTATGCACGAGAAAACTTCTGTGTAGTTCGTGGGCGCAACGAAAAGAGATGATGGACAGCTGCTTCCCTTCATGGATTCAATGTAATTTTGGCCGCACTTTACCTGACTCTGAAATGCCTGTAAAATAAAGAAAGTGTTGAAAGTGTCAGCTAAACAGGTCCCATAAATTCGTTTTCCTTCATGCTGAAAGTTTTCGGAAGTATCACGGGTATTTTGTTGCAATAAGCAATTCAGTTTTCGCCAGATTGCATCCGATCGCTGTTCTTCAGGGCTCCAAAATATATTTGTGAAATAGGCGTCTCGAGCCATTCTTAGTTTTGATGTTAGATTATTTCTGTATTTTTTGAATTGCCGAAGCAACTCTTCATCTTTTGATTGTACAAACTGTGCGCACAATCTTTTCTTATGCTTGATCATTTGGAGCAAGTCGGACGTCATCCAGGGTTTCCGTACTTTTGATGTCGTGGCTGCCTTTCTTAGTGGAAAATGTGCATCATATATAGCCCTGAATGTAGTGATGAGGTTAAAGTAAGCGGTATCACTAGTATCTGCCTCGAAAACGTGGTTCCAGGTCTGTTGGCTAATCGCAGAAAGAAAGGATTCAAGATTTTTTTTCGTTATAGATTGGGTATAAATTATTTGCCTTTTGTAATTAACATGTACAGCCTTATCAGATATCATGACGATTCCAAGATGATCACTAATGTCGGTATAACCTACGTCTGCAGTTACTAAATTACTGTCAACATTTGTAATGAATACATCTAATAAAGATTCACTTTCTAAGGTCACTCGCGTCGGCTTTGTTATTACGCTAAAAACAATTAGCAGCAATTAAATACTGGAGTTCCTTTTGGGATTGACTCAATGAAACCATATGTATGTTAATATCGCCACCTAGAACCATATGTATAGATTGATCAGATGCGTAGCTAAAAATTGTTTCAAGAAATTCAAAGAAGTGATTAATGGCACCAGATGGTGGCCTGTAAATAACACAGAAAAGTTTGTTGGAATTCGTAATGTGAGCACTTCGTAATCAGCAGTTGTCGTCGTGTATTCTACGACTATTTCGCACGGTAATGTTTCTCTAAGCAGAAACGCGACGCCGCCTCCCCTTTTATCTTCGCGGTTTTGATAGAAGCACTGATAATGCTCCACCAAGATCCAGCCGCTCCCCGTCTCCGCAAGGTCGTAGGTCCCGTTCGCCTCTTGTTCACCGTTCTTCGTCCCCTTCTGCAACCGGTCGCTTCGCTTCGGGAAACTAGGCGGTGCAGCTCCCGGAGGTGCAGCTGCAACTCCGACCCGGCCCACAAATCCTCTGTTGACGCTGCCTACATATGGAAACCTACTGGACATTGAAGTTGATGGCGTTACTGTTAGATCTCTCGTTGATACAGGAGCGCAGCTTTCAGTTATGAGCGCTGCTTTCCACCGAAGGCTCAAAAAGGTTCTGACACCCGCCATACCGGGCACTGTGCGAGTCACCGATGGGAGTACTTCACCTGTCCTTGGAATGTGCACAACACGTGTGACCACTGGGGGCCATTATGCCGTTGTTCTATTTATCGTCCTTGAACACTGTCCACACGACCTAATTCTCGGCCTCGACTTCCTTTCAAAACGCTCTGCCCAAATTGACTGTTCCTCAGGTGTTGTACAGTTGGATCTGCCGCTTCCTGCCGACGCAACAACTTGTGTTTAACACCGCTTATGTTCTGCTGAATTTGCAAGGCTGTCTCCACAAGCGGCTACAAATGTCCTCCTGACGTCCTGTCGTGGTTTTGTTCGAAATATTGCCCTGCCGAGCAACTTAATCCGGATCCGTGAAAACTGCGCTCGCGTGCCCATCCTCAATTTTGGATTTTCGTCGCATGTGCTGCCACACGGTGTCGCCATAGCGTATATCACTCCTTTGGAAGAATTTGAGATTTCTTCTTTGACCTCTGAATCCTTCGTCAGTACCAACGGACCTTTGTCACCCACTCCTCCGTACTCGACGCCTGCGGACGATGTTTCTAAGATGATCGCCCCTGACCTTGCTTCAGAGCAAAGAACAGCTCTTCGTCACCTCCTGTCATCTTATCGGGACATCTTTGATTTGGACGACCGTCCACTTGGCCAGACATCTGTTGTCACGCATCGCATCAACACCGGTGACGCCAGCCCCATTCATAGGCGGCTATATCGTGTCTCCGCAACAGAAAGGGCCATCATACAGAAAGAGGTAGACAGGATGATGGACAAGGACATCATTGAACCTTCCAGTAGCCCGTGGGCACCACCGGTTGTCTTAGTAAAGAAAAAAGAGAACTCGTGGCGCTTCTGCGTTGACTACCATCACCTCAACAGGATAACAAAGAAGGATGTTTATACCCTGCCTCGCATTGATGACGCTCTTGATTGCCTTCACGAATCCCAATACTTTTATCAATTGACCTCCGCTGCGGCTATTGGCAGATTAGCGTCGATGAGATGAACCGCGAGAAAGCCGCCTTCGTCACACCGGACGGTCTGTACCAATTTAAAGTCATGCCCTTTTGATTATGCAATGCGCCAGCTACATTCGAGCGTATGACGGACTCTCTCTTGCGTGGCTTGAAGTGGTCTGCATGCCTCTGTTACCTCGACAATGTCATTGTGTTTTCGCCGAACTTTGAGAGCCCCCTGCAGCGCCTCACAACCATACTCTCCGTGCTTCGCAGGGCTGGCCTTCAGCTAAACTCCTCCAAGTGTCATTTCGGTCACCGTGAAATTAACACGCTCGGCCATCTCGTAAACGCCACTGGAATCCAACCTGATCTACAGAAAGTTCACGCCGTTCGAAATTTTCCTGTACCTTGTTCAACAAACGATGTCCGTAGTTTTCTGGGCTTATGCTCTTATTTCCGGCGATTTGTGAAAAATTTTGCCGACATCGCTCACCCTCTCACTGACCTTCTTAAGAAAGACGTCTCTTTCTCTTGGGGACCACTGCAGGAGAAAGCCTTCTCTACCATGATTAAGCGGCTTACAACTTCCCCAATTCTGTCACACCTTGACCCTTCTGCGCCCACTGAAGTACGAACTGAGGCGAGTGGTCATGGCATCGGCGCGGTCCTCGCTCAGCGTCAACAGGGCCAAGACCATCGCTTACGCTAGCCGCCTTCTTTCCACGCCCGAGCGAAATTACTCCATTACTGAGAGAGAATGTCTGGCGCTCGTATGGTCGGTCGCGAAATTTCGGCCGTACCTTTTCGGTCGGAGCTTCTGCGTCGTAACCGAACATCACGCCCTCTGCTGGCTCTCCTCTTTGAAGGACCCAACCGGACGACTTGCACGTTGGGCACTGCGTCTATAAGAATATACATTTTCTATTATGTAGAAGTCAGGGCGCCTGCATAAAGACACTGACTACCTGTCCCGCAATCCCGTGGATCAACCGGACGATACCGATGCAGACTCGGACATCAGTGTTCTATCCCTCTCCGGCTTCCTCCATATTGGCGACGAGCAGCGCAAAAATCGTGTTCTTCGAACACTTATGGAACGCCTAAGCTTCTCGCCCAATGACCCGTCCCTCGGGATGTTCACCTTGCGCGATGGAACTTTATACCGCCGTAGCGTTCGTCCTGACGGCCCGGAGCTCCTCCAAGTCGTTCCCAAGCACCTTCGACTCACCGTGCTCCAGCAACTTCACGACGCTCCTACTGCTGGACATCTGAGCATCACTCGTACATACGACCGGCTGCGGCGCCGCTTCTTCTGGCCCGGCATTTATCGCTCTGTGCGCCGTTATGTCGCTTCTTGCGACCTATGCCAGGGCCGGAAGACGCCTGCTATGCCTCCCGCTGGCTTGCTTCAACCAATTGATATCCCTACAGAGCCCTTCTTCCGTATTGGCCTCGACCTCCTTCGCCCCTTTCCAATTTCCATCAAAGGAAACAAATGGACTGCTGTAGCAACCGATTATGCCACGAGATATGCCATCGCACGAGCGCTACCAACCAGCTGCGCTACAGATGTCATCGACTTATTACTATACGACGTCATCCTGCACCACGGCGCCCCTCGCCAGTTGCTGACGGATCGCGGCCGCTACTTTCTATCGAAGGTCGTCGATGATCTGCTCCGCTCCTGTTCTACAGAACACCAGATTGATACCGAACGGCCTGACCGAGCGACTCAACCGCACGCTAACTGAAATGCTGGCCATGTACGTTTCCGACGATCACCGTGACTGGGACTTCGCTTTACCATACATCACTTTCGCATACAACTCGTCCCGTCACGACACTGCCGGATTTTCACCATTTTACATTTTGTATGGCCGCGACCGCACCTTTCCCTTTGACACGTTGCTACCTTCCGCAGTGCAATCACCCAGCACTGGTTACGCTCGCGATGCTATTGACTTAGCCGCCCAGGCCCGAGATGTCGCCCGTCATCGCCTCACAGTTTCGCAAGCTTTCAAAAGCGACGCTACGACCTTCGGCACCGAGACAACCATTTTTCACCTGGTTCCCTTGTTCTTCTTTGGACGCCTTCACGTTGCGTCGGCTTGTCGGAAAAACTGCTTTCCCGTTATTCTGGTCCGTACCAGATCTTACACCAACTGTCCGACGTGAGATACGAGATCGCCCCAGTCGGTCAGCCTTCAGTGCCTTCCAACGTCACCAGCGATGTTGTTCACGTCGCCAGACTCAAGCCCTATGTCCCCCCATTAAGTGAGGCTCTATAACTTGCACCGGGACGGAGCTACCCTGCCGGGAGGGTGATGTTACGGTGAAGGGAAGAAAGAAGTTGAATTGGACTAGAGGAAGACGAATTCTGGTAGTTGCCTGAACGCCATGTACACCGGTTGTAAATATACATTATTTTACACTCGTGGGCCTGCTTTCTTCCTGCAACAATATATATAGCTCACCGGAACCGCCAGGTTTCAAGGAATCTGCCGACACCAGAGTTTTATCGGTGGGTGGACTTTTCGTCATATTCTGAGGCTTTTGCTCTACGATCACGCCGACGAGGGAGCTAGCCCTAACGGACACAGCCTGCTCTGGGCGCGGCGGTGCAGGCAGGCCTGCCTGTACAGGCAGGCCTACGCTTGCGTTTTCCCGTCTCTGTGCGCGATTGAAGCGACGACACGTGCGTTCATCGAAAGCGACGCCATGCCCGAAGTAGAAGGTATGGACGTAACCCAGGAAGATCTCAACGGTGCGGGGTGGATTACCGCCCTCAGCAACCGTAAAAATCAGGACACGAAGAGGCCGCCATTACGAGATGGCCAACGTGGCACCGTGAACAAGCCAGCTGGCTACCGCACTGCCAAGGGACCGGCTAAAGGTCTGTTGTCGCAAGTAACGGCAGCTTCGCGACTTCCGAAGCTCCCGAAGGAACTGATCAAGATTATCGTGCGCCCCAAGGGAGGCCTCGACGTATCAAAAGCCGATGTAGTACTGCTCGCTCAAGCCCTGGTCATGGCGGCGGCCCTGCCTGAGCATCAAGCGAAGGAAGACACCATGTGCCCAAACAAGGTATAGAATATTTTAATCATCTCCACTCCGCACGCTTCTAATGCGATGGCCTATGCAAGACTAAATAAAATCCATACTAAGCACGGGGCCTACGAAGGCACGCTTAGAAACATGATTGTGAACGAAAGAAATCCCACCGCACTAGAAGCCCGACGAATCAAGAACTCGCACGTAGTCGTGATTTTATTCAGAGGCATGCGTGTGCCCAACCACGTGATCTGCGGCATGGCTTTGCTGACGTTCCCTATACCGACGCCAAGTCGACGTTTGCCATGCTTGCGGCCACGTAGGTCACCGTGCTGACGTTTGCATCAGCAGCGAGGAAGAGAGAAGTAAATGCCGTGGTTGTGGAAAAGCAAAAGCGGACGACGAAGAAGAACATCAATGCACCCTCAAGTGCGAGGCGTGCGGTGGGCCTCACGTCACCGGGGACCGAACGTGCAAAAAGTGCTATCAAATCCCGTACATCGTACGACGCCGACGCCGAAGGCGCCGACAAAGAGCAAGGAAGGCACAACTGGACGAAGAGTCTGACGTACGCAATTGGGTGACATCTCGTCGGCTGCACCAGCTGCGTGGAGCGGCTCCATCCTCAGTACCCGATCTCAATCCGGAGGTCGCTCACGCTCGAGAAGGAGAGAATCCAAACCGAGGCAAGGAGAACGCTCCTCCAGATCGAGATCCCGGTCTCGCTCCCAGTCCGTCAAGCGGGCCACGTGGGCCGACAAGGTCAAGGGAGTGACGCAGCCGTCTGGGAAGAAGAACGCGTCAAGCAAAGAAACGAAAGGTGAGGCACAGCCAGAGCATAGGATCGATCCCCGCATCCAAGCGCTCGAAGTGGAAAATAGGGAAATTAGACGCGAGCTCGCAGACTTTAGGGAATCCTTTAACAGCATAAAAGGAAAACTAATAAACTGGCACGAGGTTAGCTACTGTAACCCAGGTCCGTTAGCCGGACAGTCAAAACGCAAGGCGCTCATCCCGGAACCTTTTAGCGACACGGAGGAGGAAGAAAAGGGCGACATAACCGAGGTCAACGAGACCCCGTCCGCCGCCTCGGCTTCCCCCGTCAAAAACGAGGGTAAATTGGAAAAGACCCTGAGTAGGATTATGGAAATGCTCTCCGCCATAGAGTTGAGAGTAACGCTACTAGAAAGACCTAATATTACATCCGGCTGAGGCCGGATGTAACATTGACACGAGATGAGTGAACATGGTTAAATGCAACAAACTGGGTTCTTGTACTTAGGTAGTCCTGTATCCAACCTAGTAATTTATAATCATGAATTATTGCCCTGAGTTTAATGAGAAGCTTTTTATGGCACACTGTGTCAAAAGCTTTACTGTAATCAATAAAAATGGCATCAAGTTGTCCTCTAAGGTTAAGTGTGGATGCAATATCATGAGAGAATTCTAGAAGTTGTGTTACCGTGGAGAATCCGGAACGGAAGCCATGTTGAGCATGCGAAAGAGCATTATGTTCAGAAAAGTACTCAATGATATATTTATGAATAATGTGTTCCAATAGTTTACAAGATGTTGATATTAAAGAAATAGGTCTGTAGTTAGATATTTTCTGCTTATTACCGTCTTTGTCATAGGAACAACCTTAGCACATTTCCAGAGTATTGGAACAGTGGATGATTCTACAGATTTCGAAAAAATTAGGGATAAGTACCGAGAGCTCCATTCAGAATATCGCCGTAAAAACATATCTGGTATATTATCTGGCCCAGTACTTTTCATAGTATCGATCTTGAGTATAAGATTATGTACACCAGCTGAAGTGATTACCATACTAGGAAAAGGTGATGACGAAAGAGTAGTGCAAAACGTGGGGGTGCGTCCATCATCACAGGTGAACACTGATTTAAAGTAATTATTAAAGGCTTCAGTAATGCTAAGATTATCTGAGCATGGTTGATTAGCAATTATGAATGAAGGAGAGCCCTGACTTGGTGGACTGATGGTTCGCCAGAACTTTGATGGTTTGTTTTTAATGAAGTATGACAAGGTGCTATTAAAATAGAAACTTTTCTTATTTGACATAGCAGATTTTAAGTTGTTTTTAAGTGTGGTCAATACTGAAGCTTTCATTGGATTGTTTGCATAGGGTTGTTCGCGCAGACGCCTGATGCGACGAATTAGGTGTATAATTTCACGTGTGTAACAGGGGTGCTTGGGATTGCGCTTTATACACTTGGTTGCAGTGTAATCAGTTATACGTTGATTGACAATTGAGCAAAAACGGTTCACTAATACGTTAACACAGGAATGGTTCACGCAACTCGAAAACTCATCAAAAGAGCATGCGAGTAACTCAGTTATGGAGTTGTCATCAGCACGTTCAAAGTTCAATACTGTCTGATGCGAAGGGCGCTCAGGCATAGTTGCTAAATTCAAATAAACAATGACCCCCTTATAGTCCGACAGGCCTTCAACGATAGTACAATCGTAACCATTTTGTCTAAGTTGCTCATTTATGAAAACAAGATCTAAAATTGAGCTTTCTCGGGTTGCGGAATTCCCAATTTGCGTAAGATCGAAAGAAATAGACATGTTAATCAAGTAATCACAAATGGATTTGTGACGGCCACTAGCAGATAGCGTTGGCCAATCTATGCCAGGGTTGTTGAAATCACCAGCAAGTAACATTTTACAACAGTTAAGTTTATGTTTGGTTATATAGTCGGTAAGATCGGAAAAGACACTGAGATCCGTGTCAGGGGGTCGATAAACAGCTCCTACAGCCAAAGTGAATCCACAAAGCCTTATTTTGCACCATACTGATTCGCAGTTAGGAACGTCAGGCAATGCTGTAAACTCAATGTCTTGGTTAACAAAGAGTGCCACACCGCCACCGCGCCGGTCACTTCTATCTTTCCTGAGGACGCTGTAACTTGGTGGTAAAATTTCAGAATCTAAGATGTGTTCACCAAGCCACGTTTCAGTCACGCAAATCACAGAAGGATGATAAAATGCAACGAGGTGATGAAAGTCTTGAATTTTGTTAAGAATACTGCGGGCATTAACGCTTACCAGCGAGAAATTCGCATCGGAATGCAGTCAAGTTTCGTGTACTGCAGAGGTTTGCTTTTTGGTTTTAATCATTGAATCACCTGATTCATTCAGCACATAGCGTACATTGTCTATCAGCAAGGAATCATATTGCAGACGAACCGTAGATGCATTTTTCCTTTGATTTACAGAAAGTCTCCAAAGACCTTTGCGTATCTTTAGAACCCGTTCAGAGAAGTCCTCATTTATATATATATCTGTACGTTTAAGCTTTCGGGCATTCTTTAATATTGCAATCTTTGACATGTGGCTGACTTGTGGCTGAAGAAGCAAATACACTGGCTCGTTCAAAAGAATGCAAACACCATGTGCACAGTTTCGTTAAAACTCTAAAGGAATTGAAGAAAAAAACTTGATATTGTGACTTTTAGACAAAGAAGGGGGGTTCGTAGTACTTGATGCCAGGAGCTACAATACAAGAGCATTAGAAGCCATAAACAAGAACTTCTGCAAGGTAGAAAATAAACCTAAAGGAAGTGATAAGAAAGGTCAAGATGCTTCTAGGAGAAACAAGTAATGGTAGTCAGCTGTGCAACAAGGTTAAAGCAGCAAAAACTACCACGCTGTCGGTTTTCTTCAGTGGAAAAAACCATAAAAATGGTACGCCCTTGCACGCCATTTCATTGGAAGCAGACACGTGGCAATCGCTGCTTTCGGCCCACTTTTTTAGGCAGCTTTCCTAAGTAGAAATAAGTTAGAAGTTACTAACTAGTAATAAGTAGTTAGGGTAGAAGATCCGTTCATGATTAAGAACTCTGAAGAACTAACCTCCGAGATAAGAATGTACGAAAGGAATGATTGGTATGGGTTCTCGATTGACATCGAAGACATGTATTATTCAACACCACATGCGAATTTTATTTATGTACTGAGAGAGACCATCGATGAGCAAGGAGCCATTCCATTGCAAAACTCAGTAGGAATGTCTGTGGAAACCTTCTTGGAGCTGTTGAGCGCCTATCTCGCTGCCACAATAGCTGTACATGGTGGTACCTTGTTTATCTAAAAAAGAGGGGTTGGCAATGGATCAAAAATAGCACCAATCCTGAGTGACTTGTACTTGGCAGCATGTGAAAAGAAAATTCAAGGATCCATTAAGGAAAGGCGCATCACACGGATCTATCGATATGTGGACAATTTCTTGATACTGTGCCAAACAGAGAATGCAACAGATTACGAACAACTTAAGAACACCGTACTGGAGTCCTTTCGATCAACGAGCCCAGAGCTGAACTTCACTTATGAGCGTCCGAACCACAGTTCCCTGTAGTTCCTCGACATTTTACTAGAATTCTGGGGTACGAGCCCAGATGGATGGATGGAAAACTTTATTTGGTCTTGCAAGTAGTGATAATTAACCACTAAGCGGGCCGCTCCCACGTCGGGACCAGAAGGCCAAGCCTCACGGCCACGTCGTGACCCTACTGGACAGTCTAGAATTGTTCACCCAGGTCAGGGCTGCGAAGTGCAGCCTCCCACCTGGACGCGTCCTTGATCGCCGAGTCTTCAATTCTTTCGCAAGACTGGAGCATGTGTTCGAGCGTGGATAAATCACCACAATCCTGGAAATAAGGATCTGCATACGTCTCAGCATAAAACGTGTTCAGCCTCCATGGGCAAGGATAAGTACCAGTCTGTAGTAAGCGTGATATAAGTTCCTGAGCCCTGTTTAGTTTAAGATGCGGCAAACCGTAAACCCTGAGATTAAGAAGGTAATACTTCGTGATCTCATTGGATGTGGAAGGGGAGTCTCTGTTCTGGAGGAGTACCGCCACGCCGTAGTGCGGGGCAGAGCGGAGGGTAAGATCTCGCGCTGCTTCATAAGCGGACTCATTGAGTTTCAGAGGGGCTCCCTCAATCCTCCCAAGGTGAGCAGGAAACCAACGTAAGTAGTGGTGAGAGATCTCGCAGGTCAGCATAATTTTAAAGGCAACCTTAGCCACCGAGCCCTGCTCAGAGACCCTAACGACCGACGTTGAATCACTATATACAAAAGGCCTGTGCCTGTCAACCAGGGCGAGCGCAATAGCCGCTTGCTCCGCGACCTCTGGCCTATCAGTCCGAACAGTAGCAGCGCTAACGACACTGCACTCATTGTCCCCGACAACTACGGTAAACATCTTCCTCTCCTCTTTAAATGAAGCATCGATGAAGCCAACCTTCTGATTCTCATCACGAATGAGTCTCAGCAGGCAAGCCCCCCTGGCCTTTCTTCTACCCACATTTCGTTCTGGATGCATCTTCCTGGGAACAGGCTTGACGTGATACCGCTTACGGACCTCTAAGGGAATACCGACGTGAAGCGGCGAAGTCTTCTCCTGAGGAACACCTAACTCTCTCAGAATGTGTCAACCCGCGCTAGTCGTAGAGAGACGCACCATCCGTGTCCTCTCCTGAGCCTCAGCTATTTCATCCAAGGTATTATGAATTCCCAGCTGGAGAAGTCGGTCGGTGCTGGTGCACATTGGCACTCCCAACACTTTCTTGGTGATCTTCCTCATCCGCGTGTCAAACTTCTCCATCTTTGATGGTTTTCACTTGTGCATGGCAACCACATAAGTAAAGTGACAATACAAATGCGTGCCTAAGTCTAATCAGACTATCCTCCTTCAATCCAGTCTGCCTGTTGGCCACCCTCTTCACTAGGCGTACCGCATTTTCTGTCTTGGCAATGATCTTCCCGATCGTCAGCGTGTTGGCGCCGTTCGACTCAATCAGCATCCCCAAAACCCTGATCTTATCTACCCTAGGTATGAGATCGCCATTTCTTGTGCGAAGCTGAATGCTCAGCTTGTCCACGGGGATCCATCCCATTGACTTGGGTCCCCTTCTAGTGGGACTGTACAGCAACAGGTCCGACTTGGAGGGGGAGCACCTTAACCCCGTCGGGTCCAAATAAGTCTCGATTGCATCTGACTGACTCCTGCAGAACACTTTCGATATAGCCCTCACTACCCCCGGGACATCATATGGTCACGTCATCTGCATACATGGTGTGCTTAATCCCCTCAATCTCCAAGAGCTTTCTGTGCTACCAGCCCAGACCACAGAAACAATTTCTTTCCTTCACTTCAAGCTATTCCAAGACTGCAAAAAAGGCAATAGCAAGTGCAGCGTTTAATTCGGCACTTAAGAAATCATGCCAGCATCAAACTGAACAAAGTTTTCAGCGGCAGTTAAGTAGGTTGAAAAATGCAGGGAAAAACATGCCGTGTCAATGCTATGCAGCATAGCTGAAGGCATCATAGAGAAGATTAAAAGAAAATAAGAAAGCAAAAGCGGACCTGAAGTTGTGGATGCCAAAAATAATTCGGCAGAAATTCCATATGTGTATGGACTGAACCACAATCTCATCAAGACTGGTAAAAGACACGGCGTCCGAGTAGTGTGCTCAGCACCAAACAAGGGAAATAGTATGTGAGCACAAGTGAACCAGGGAAAAAAGGAACCACAATGTCAGATCACGCACCAGAGCAAATACTGCGATTGCGTCAAAAGAGTAGTGTACACCATCTCCCTGTCCTGTGGAAAAGAATACATAGGGCAAACAGGTAGATGCCCTAATGATTGAACAAGAGAGCACGCATCATCACTTTCAGGGACCTGTGGCAGCAATCTGGCCTTGCACTGCAAACATTGCGAAATGAACAAGAAGGGACAAGATAGCTAAGTAAGCTCATGCACCCCCAAATTTCATGAAGTGCAAGTCCTGAAAAGGAACAATAATAGGCTAACTCGGGAGATTCTTGAAGCATTTGAGATAAGTGAAACAGGAGCAATGTGTAAGCACACCGTCAGTCGCCTTGACAAGGAAATCACCTTTTTGAGACAGCCTCAGATAGATAAGAGAAGAGATATGGCGACGAAATAAATAAGAGTGGGAAATTCAATAAAGAAATCAGTTGACAGTGCAGCTGCGTACTCGTCTAGTCGTTCCTTCTGTGTCCATGTTCCTTAAGTTCTGCTGCTACAATCCTCGAAGAATGAACGAACTAGCCCAGTTAAACACCCTTTTGTCAATCTATGATGTTCTGTTGGCTGCTGGAGCATGCAGTGTGTATGTAAGTGTCGAAACCATTATTTGAAGCTGTGGGTATTGCATAGGGATATGCGAATATTTGCAATTGTGTAGTTATGCACCGAGTAGTGCCCTATTCGATTTGGTGGTCACTTTTTGTAATTGTGAATATTTTTTTCATACCTTTCGGGTATTTCAAAATGGCAACCGCACCCATATAAACATTAAATTGGAGAAAAGTATGGTAAATTTTCACGACGACAGGCATACTATAGCCCTAAAACATGAGAATTTGCGTAGTGGAGCAGGCTAGGTCACTCAGGTGACCACACTTTACAGGATCTACAGTGGTCATTTGCATCCTCTGAAGAACCCTGTGCATGCGAATAAAGTACTTGTTTGCTCGTAATGCTCAATTTGTGTTTTTTCAAATACAATATTTAATAAGGTACTATATGATGACAGAAACTTTCTAACTTCGAAAATACTGGGATGTAAACATCAGCTTGTATTAGTTATGATAATGGCTATTCGCTTTTAGAAAAGTATTTGATTCAATTTGTTTCTGGCACTATTCTATTTGGTCCCGAAAATCCCTATTTTTCCACCTCTAATATTGCATCTTTTTTGTGCTATCTTTCACATGTGCATTGCAAACAAGACACGTAAATGTGCACTCAGAGCATATTACATATAATTAAAGAAAATTTGCCAGTGGGCTAGTTGGTTCGACATAACACTGTTGCGCAAAGTTACGAAGGAACAGGACTTGAGAAAAACAATGCACTGCACCCGAGCGCAAATTAACAACTGTTTTATTTTTTGGAAAATGAGACCTTCATATAGCCTACTCGCAAGTGCAGGGATGCTCTTCACAGTCGAACCATGCCATCTATTGTCAGTCATTAAGCTAATCTCTTTGTTAAGTGATATAGATGGCACATGGGGTCATTTTGATGTAGGCTTCCATGACTTCTTGTTCTTTAGCTACTACATTTCAGCAAGATCAGATCCCCATCCTGTGGCAGATATGGCATGAAGCGCAATATATGGCAAGGTCTCTGCGTGCTTGTATCAGAACGTAGTTGTATCGATGTTCGCACAGTCGATCATTTACGCACCTGCCTGTTTGACCCACGTAATCAGCCCCATGTGTCAAAGGTATCTTGTAGACCACGTCTATCGTGCATTCAATCAATCCTTTAACGTGGTTTATAGTGCATGCATTTAGGGTATTCCTATCGCTGGTTTCCCTTTAGTTTTTGTCATGCTGTGAGGACCACTCTTTCGCTCATTTAACCGAGCGAACAAGTTTAGCAAATGATGAGAGCAAACGCAGCATGCAGTGGGAGATAAAAAAAGTGGCAAGTGAGAATAGGGACGATGAGGAAAGCGGAGAGCAAGGTGCAGCAGAACCATGAGGCAGTAAGCAGAGGAGTGTATGTCGAAAGAATGCGAACAAAAGCGAAGTACAGTGACGGTAGCTACGAGATGGTGCCACAGTAGCACGCAATGTCTGGGAGGTTTGTTGGCGGTGGCTTTTTTGAATCACGGCCATGCGTCACCCATGCGCTGGCTCCCGCGATCTCCAGATTAGCAAGGCAGTGGCGACACACTTCGCTCCGTTTGGAACAAGTCACACGACACTGACTGTCCACACCAGCGAAATGACAACACGTGTAGAGCTGCACTCAAATTTCGTATTAGGGAGTATCGTAATCGTCTGTGAATTTTTTCTGTCAGTTGCATGTCCTCTGAAGTAAAAAACATTGCAGAAGCATCGCTGGTCGCTTATGCTGTTATGCATCTTAATATAGGTATTGTATCAAAGCAGATTCCCTGCTTTGATACAATACCTATACCTCTACCTATACCTATACCTACCTATACCTATACCTATAGCTATACCTCTCTCTGCACGTTTTGCACTTTATGAAGAGGGGAGGCTAGGGAACAGCTTAGAAGTTGTATCACTGCAGACACAGAGCAGATGGCACAGCGCGATGAACACATCTTGAGGGGCATTCAGCCTTCCTATTAGCTAAGGAGCCCAGCAGCTCCTCCAGTGCTGCAAGGAACTATTGAGATGGAGTACAGCTCACAGAACACATTGTATTGCAATTATTTATTTTGTGCTAGGTGCCATCTGCTGTAATATAAGCTATGCAAATGCCCCTTATGCAATTTTTTGCACGTGTGACGACCACAGCAAAGCACCTTCTCTGCCACTGCCCAACTGTGGCATATCTGTACACGTGTACATGTGTGATAGCGTTTCCCTTTCTGTCACGCGGGCCATATTGCAATAACATCACCCTCGCCCCCTATGTGTACATAATCGCTGGCCGGCAAGCTGTGGTGTGCTTTTTGTCCTTATATTTCTTGGCTGTCATTCTATCACATTAAGTTGCTGCCATGCAATAAAACATGTTTCAAGTTCAGTCTGCCTCTTCGTTCACGGAAGCCTTAAAACACGACACCAACCTTTCACGCTAACAATGTGTTCTGTGAGCTTTACTCCATCTCAGTAGTTCCTTGCAGCACTGGAGAAGCTGCTGGGCTCCTTAGCTAATAGGAAAGCTGAATGCCCCTCAAGATCTGTTCATCGCACTGCGCCGTCTGATCGGTGTTTGCTTTCCATCCTGTCAGTACATGCTCCATGGTTGGATGATTGAGGCAAAAAATGTTTCGATGCCATAACCATAAGCATTGTTTACGTGCATGAAACAGCGGAGCTTTGCTTCACCTGTACACTTTCCCTCCATTTACCTCGCAGCCACCTTAATAAACAGCAAGGATGAATGCCCTCATAAATGTTAACTTGTGGCACAGCGTCTGCACGGAGTCTACTTGCTGGAATGAAAGCAGTTTAGTAAATAATCTAAAGCTCTATTTTACTGACTGCAGTATTTATCGTGGATGCGAAGAGGGTGTTGCGACAGATAGCCTGTGCGCAAATACAAGGAAATCTACTAGGAAGCTGATCAAAAGTTTTATAAGTATATTGTGTAAAACCAGAATTACACACAGGAATGACATGACACTGGCCATAACTTAAAGCAACGGTTCATGGGATACACATATATGGGCACATAAACATGATGCTCAATGCAACTTTGACTTCAAATGATAGTCACTTTTCAGATAGAAGTGGCATGATGACATACTGGTAATCAATACCTGTTATTTCTTTATTCCCAGAATGATCATTTGTATAATACTTGTACCCAGATACAATAAATCATCTCCGATTCACAGATGTCACATCCCATCTGACCTGAATCAAGAAAAAGAAATGGGCATGGGCAGGACATGTAATGAGGAGGGAAGATAACCGATGGTCATTAAGGGTTACGGACTGGATCCCAAGGGAAGGGAAGCGTAGCAGGGGGCGGCAGAAAGTTAGGTTGGCGGATGAGATTAAGAAGTTTGCAGGGACGGCATGGCCACAATTAGTACATGACCGGGGTTGTTGGAGAAGTATGGGAGAGGCCTTTGCCCTGCAGTGGGCGTAACCAGGCTGAGGATGATGATGATGATCTGCCCTGTGCAACTTTTCCACATGAAATGGGAAACTCATTGACATAATCAGTTACGGATTATGCCAAAGTGTTACGCTGTTTCTTGCAGTTTTGTCTTTCACGAGTATATGTGTAACGTGAAAAATAGTACCCTGATGTTCTAAATGTTATGTATACTATATAACAATTCTATTCTTTTTCCGTGATCAGAGGAGGCTCTTGTGTCAATGTAAAAATTGGAAGTTTTTTAACAACGAATATGTGACCAGCCTCCCAGCAGGCTAGCACGGTGACGAAATGTCTTTTAGCCATATTGGCACAAAAGCTTCCCATAGGCTTTTTTTCATAAAAACCAACCAGACATCTCTTGATCTAGCATATTTATCTTTTATGCGACAAGTCTGTGTTGTTTTTCTTGCAACAAGTCCTTTTACATGTGTCTGCAAAACATTGGTCCTTCAGTAAGTTTATTTTTTCTACAACTTTTATGTTTTTTGGTAACAATTTATTGTGAATTTTTGGAAGCTCTTCATACAGCAGCCATTATTTCTTGGAAAGCTTCCTTGCAACGAAGGCTCTAAAGTTGTTGATAGACTATTCAAGTAGTTTTTTAAATATAACAATTAGTAGCCTTGCATTTAAAACTTATCCTTTGTCCCCAATAGTTAGCGATCTTTTGCATTAGTTGGTTAAGAGGTAGTACCTAAATCTATGGAAAGAAACATTGCTACTACAAGTACTAACGTCATCGTGTCTTTATTCAATATTTGATGCTTACTATTTTTGTTGAATTTGTGTTTGAAAAAAAATTAACATTCATCCACCTCTACTTCTTATACAATGCACAAAGATGCGCCCAAGCCGTATTTGTGCTTTCTGAAGTCTTACTTTGCTGCATATAATATTGGCAAAAAGCAGCTTTTCAGAGAGAACTTGATTTTGTTGTTTTGTGTATTCTGTTCCTCTGCCACAAGTGTAGTGAATCGATAACTATATCGCACACAAGTACACAGCCTCTCAATGGAACATACATTTATTTGATACATATGAATTCGCCCCCTGTTCATCTAGATTTCAAGATTGTGCTGATTGTGGCCAGCCTCTAGTATATATATTGTCACGAGAGGAAAAGCCAGCCAGTCAGTTCTAAGCGAACAGCCGTTTACAGTTCGTGTTTGCAGCAGCCACCACGCACACTTCTTCTTCCTCGACCTCTAGCGTAACTAGTGCGTGCCATTACCCCTCCCTCCAAAAAAAAGAAGAAATAAATAAATAAAGTTGGGGAGATGTTAAATGCCACAAGGAAAAATAAAAGAAATGAGAAAGACAACGGACGAGACGACAGGGGCCGCATCACAAAGTTTGTGGATGAGAGTCAGCGCGAAAGGTAAGGCTTCATCCTGGTAACATGAACAATGTCAGAGGAACGTGGTCTACGGGAGTGGTGCGAAGTGTCGGCTGGAATAACTTCGTAGTTGACAGGACTTAGATGACGCAAAACTAGGTAGGGTCCAAAGTATCGGCGCAATAATTTTTCTGACCGGCCTCGTTTACGTATAGGGGTCCAAACCCATACAAGATCTCCCGGGTTGTATGTGACGTCTCGATGCATATGTTGTATCGACGAGCATTTTGACTTTGTCGGGATAGAATTCGTTGCCGCGCAAGGTGCCGCGCCGCTTCGGCACGCTGAACAAAGGCGTCTGTATAGGTTGTGGTAGGTTGAGACGAAGTTGGTAGGAGAATCACGTCGAGCATAGTGGTGACGTCGCGTCCGTAGACCAGACGAAAAGGAGGAAACCCGGTGGTTTCTTGTAAGGCAGTGTTGTACGCGAATGTCACATACGGGAGCAGTTCGTCCGAATTTTTATGATCCGTGGCAACATACATGGAAAGCATATCCGCAATCGTTTTGTTGAGACGCTCTGTTAAACCGTTAGTCTGCGGGTGATACGCAGTTGCCGTACGGTGCGTTGTTCCGCTCAGCTGCAGAATGTCTCGGACCAACTGGGCAGTGAAGGCCGTACCACGGTCTGTGATGACGACAGCGGGAGCACCATGTCGAAGGACGATATTTTTGATAAAGAAGTTAGCAACATCTGAAGCAGTAGCTCGCTGAACGGCTTGTGTTTCGCAGTATCGAGTGAGGTAATCGGTGGCGACGACGATCCAGCGGTTATCAGCCGAAGACTTGGGAAATGGGCCAAGTAAATCCATCCCGACTTGTTCAAAAGGTGAGCAAGGAGGTCGGACAGGCTGAAGCAGACCGGCTGGTTTTAGTGGTGGAACTTTGCGGCGCTGGCAATCTCGACAACTTCTGACGTACTGCTTCACGGTTTGTGTGAGTTTTCGCCAATAGTACTTCTGCTTGATCCTCGCGAGAGTACGCGTGAAACCAAGATGCCCGGACGTTGGTTCGTCATGGCATGCACGTAGAACGTCGTCGCGGAGAGTGGCGGGAACAACGAGCAGGAAAACGGCTGCCGTAGGGTGAAAGTTCCGCTTGTATAGGATGTCGCCACGTAGGCAGAAAGAGGACAAGTGGCGCGCGAACAGCCGTGGGGGTTGTGGGCGGCGTCCTTCAAGGTATTCAATCAAGGGCTGGAGCTCGGAATCTTGGCGTTGCTGTTGAGCAAGGTTTAAAGACGGAAGAGTGCAAAGAAAACCAGAATCGTCGTCAGTATCTAGTGGTGCGGGTTCGACGGGGGCGCGGGAGAGACAGTCGGCGTCAGTGTGTTTCTGGCCAGACTTATAGACGATGGTCACATCAAATTCCTGTAACCGAAGGCTCCATCTTGCGAGACGGCCTGAAGGATCTTTGAGATTCGCCAGCCAGCAGAGAGAGTGGTGGTCGATGACGACACGGAAGGGGCGTCCGTACAGGTATGGGCGGAACTTCTGGATAGCCCATATGACTGCCAGACATTCTTTTTCAGTTGCTGAGTAGTTTTTTTCAGCAGCGGACAAGGTTCGGCTGGCATACGCAATAACGCGCTCAACACCAGCTTGAAACTGAACGAGTGTCGCTCCGATACCAACGTTACTAGCATCAGTATACACTTCTGTGTCAGCCTCGGTGTCAAAGTGACCAAGGATCGGTGGTGTCTGTAGACGTCGCTGAAGGTCGTGGAAGGCGTCGGATTGTGCTGGGCCCCAAACAAATGTGACGTCGTTCTTGATGAGTCGTTGCAAAGGTTCGGCAATTTCACAAAAATTGGGTACAAAACGGCGGTAATACGCGCAAAGCCCTAAAAATCGGCGGACATCGTGTTTTGTCTTCGGTATAGGGAACAGAGCAACTGCCAGGGCTTTGTCAGCGTCAGGGCGCACACCGGTGCTGCTGACAATATGACCTAGAAATTTGAGCTCCTCGTAGCCAAAGTGACATTTTTCGGGCTTCAGGGAGAGGCCGGCGGTGCGGATAGCTTGAAGAACCGCCTCAAGCCGCTGGATGTGTTGTTCAAACGTGGTGGAAAAAACAACTACATCGTCTAAATAGACTAAACACGAGTTCCACTTGAGGTCAGATAAAACTGTGTCCATCATGCGTTGAAATGTGGCCGGAGCGGAACACAATCCAAAAGGGAGGACCTTAAATTGATAGAGACCGTCGGGTGTTATAAACGCCGTTTTTTCCTGGTCCCGTTCGTCAACTTCAATTTGCCAGTACCCACTACGTAGATCCATTGAAGAAAAGTAACGGGCATGTCGCAGGCGATCCAAGGAGTCGTCAATTCGAGGAAGTGGGTAAACGTCTTTTTTCGTGACCTTGTTCAGTTTGCGATAATCGACGCAGAATCTTAGTGAACCGTCTTTCTTTTTAACTAATACAACAGGTGAAGCCCAAGGACTTGTCGATGGTTGAATGACATCATCGTCGAGCATTTGTTTCACTTGATGACGAATAGCATCCTGTTCTCTTTGCGACACGCGATAAGCGTGTTGGCGAACAGGTTGGACGGTCGGTTCAGGGATGATTCTGTGTTTGATTAAAGAAGTCTGTTTGACCTTCGACGTGGTGGCGAAACAGTCGCTAAATGACGATAGCAGAGTAAGGAGCCTCTCCTTCTCGTCTTGGTCGAGCTGTGGGTTGACGTTGATGTGACTGGTCAAGTCCACATCGCTGGGTTCCGGAATCGAGATTGTCGTTACCGAAGCACAGGCGTTGGACTCGGCCACCGTTTCAAAGTAGGCCATGGTGGTATGCCTCGCAAAGTGTTTGTATTCGCCACTGAAGTTCGTAACTAGAATCGTGGTTTGCCTATGTTGGAGCTCTACGAGACCTCGCGCGACGCCGACTTCGCGATCCAGCAATATGGTGAGGTTACCTTCGGCGATGCCTATTCCTAGTTGTTCTTGAGGGCATTCAACGAGGACGAAGATGCTACTTCGAGGCGGTAACGTCACGCAGTCATCGACCACGCGTAAAGCCGCGCGGTGATGTTCATCCGCCACATTCGAATCCGAAGAAACATAGTTAGAAAAAGTCACGAACAAGTAACGAAGGTTAATGATCGCCTTATATTCCTGGAGAATATAAGCATGTCTACGATGTGGTCTGAGGCAGTGGAGTAGCTAGGTCGTTTGGCACCCGGGGCCCATATGTCTTCTGTCACCCCCCCCCCCCCCTGATGTAGTCGAGGAAGGCGAGGATATCGACAATTTCCGGGTTTCAGTTCCAGTACAGCCACCTTGGATAGCGCGCACGTTCCCCGGGTCCCCCTCTCCTTCGCTTTCTTTCCCAGAGATCGCGAATGCAGCAAATATACACGCTGTTTTTCCTGCGCCAAATAACACAGGGTGCTGCACTGATAACGTGTGATAAGCCCATGTGCATATCTTCTGTCAGACTGTAAGGCTTGGCAGCCAATACAAATGCGGCATCGTGGAAAATATGGCTCACGTCACGAGTAACAAAAATATCTTTATAATAAAGTTTTAATTACCAATTTTAGCGGCAATATTGCTTTTGCAAAATTGAAACCCGACATTCATATCTTGCCCAACAACAACTTCACAAAAATCGTCGTAGGTACTATGGCACGCAGTATTTTGTCTCTGGGCAGCCCTGAACGAAAATTAAATTGTTTGTCAGTAACGCTCATCCCCCCACCCTATTAGAAAACACTACCTGCCTCCCCGCTGCGCGGGCGCCAATGCTATGAGAATTACCAGTTCTCTTCATTCTGATCAATAAAGCCTTGTTTTCTTTTGCTGCTATACGGACAAACGTGATTATCGAAGCTGCGGTACAACCGCAAGATTGAGAACAGAATAAAGCACGCTTCGCGTCGATTTTTGGCGTCACCATAAAAAAAGAAAGAAAAGGCCGCGATAAAGCCCGCGCCAGCGCAAGCTTGCACTACTGTTGGTCTGCACTCGCAATGGAGAGGATTAAGGGATCAACGTCACTGGTCCACTATTTCATATTTCTTTCGCTGCTGCCATATACTGGGCGCCGCCCGCAGTGCCAAACTACTGTAGGCTGTAGCACCCAAACCGATTTTGTTTAAGAAGTTTTTGTTGAGTTATTAATATGACTTTGAGTTCTCAATTCTGGAATTGAAGTGCTTCCTCTATAAGTACTAATTACGGGATTATTAAGGATATGATTATTATAACTTCATAGAATCTCGATCGGGAAATATCCTTGCAAAATTCACCTTTTTTTATAAAATTCTGCGCAGCTGATACAGACACTGTACTTGTGACATGAAGTCACAGAACAAGAACAGTTTTCTGAAACTTTTGAAGGCAAGAAGGAAAGCGTGAAACATAACGGCAGGTTTCGCAGCGGCTACTCGGAGCGAGCGGGAAAGGGGGAGTAAAAACCAGCCGGACATCGCGGCGGGCCCTCGACTACAGCCTGTCGAGTCATACGCCGCCAAACTCTTCGGCCGAACCGAGTCTGAAGACGATCCAGAGAATCCCATTCGCGACTTTTGATGGCCGCACTTATGCAACGTCGCTCTCAACGAACGCTTCGCCATAAACGAGAGCGCCGGGCGCGCTGGTTGAACGCCCTCTTGCTGCTCTCTTTGTTCGTCTTCGCTGCCCGTTCTGAACGGAAGAGGGACCCAAGAACCCCAACGCCTTACTTCCTCACTGTATGTTTAGCGACTCCTGCTCCCAGCATGTACGCACAACACGAGCGTACCCCACATGAAACGTTCCGCTAAGGCGAGTAGTTTAGCGACCATTTCGCGGATTAAATTTTTTGAGCCCGCACATTCGTGCAATCATTTCGTGGGGTGTTGATAGAGCTGCAGCCGACAATTCTGCGGCGCAACGCATCGGGTGCATGAGCTCGGGCTACTGGATGCCGGAGCATTCTTTGCAATTTGCGCCCAGTCAAGCCGGCGGAAAGAGGGGTGTCTTCAGGCGTATATGACACCCCCTCCCCCCCCCCCTACTGGCCCCTTGCACCCGGGGCCCACGGCCCCCCGGCCCCCCCTGTTGCTACGCCACTGGTCTGAGGGTACATGTGCAGTGCTACTGTGAAGCTAGTTATAGTTCTCACAGCAATGCCCCAAGTAAGGTTGTTGCTTAATTGTTGTAAAGAAATACAGCATCAGCTAGGCTGTAAGGGCGACAAAAATGATTTGTGCAATTCACCAAACATACAAACAGAATATAATATGACTACATGCTTTGTGCTAGTTAGTATTTCAGTTGATTAGGAGAATGATATAAGGGTTGTTGGGTTAATCAGGCTTACTTGTCGTGTTAAAACATAGGCTGTGTAGTTAACTTCCATATGTATAAGTTGACAACATGTCTAAGTATTTACGAAATTGGGGAGGTGGCAGTGAGACTCCCTGGGGAAGCAATACGTCAGTTGTACTAATGGTATGGCTTGACTATATAATTTCATCATTGCTTGTTTATATATATGACGGTGGGTTAGAACCTATGAAATAAAATAACAGCAAGGCTGAACATCCATCCTTTCTTCTCAGAGGCTCAAAGAATGATAAACAGTTAAGCTTCAGAGAATATTTTGGTAACAAATACATGCCATGTTCATTTCAGTGGAATGGAAAGAGGTGACTGAGCACAGCCAAGCTATGGTAACATGCGTGAAAGAATACAGGAGAGCCTGGGGGCTAATATATATTAACAGAGTGAACAAGTAGCTGTGACTTGCCCGATTATATTACTCCACAGAGGATGCTGCAGTAAGGTTTGTGCAACTGTAAGCAATACGAGAACGAGTTAAAGTTTACTTGTAATATATGGATTTGTATGAGAGGTGAGAATGTGCACCCAACTAGCCACTACGCATTTTTTTCTATATTATGTTCAGCACAGAGTGCGAGTTACTATGGCTTCTTAACTACAAATTTCCGCATTCCGTTTCACAGTGCTTATGGGGCTATGTGCATTCATTTGACTACTTAAGTGATTGGATAATAGAACATGTCCGCATTGCAGATTTACACAGAACATGTTATGAATTCGTCACAAAGCTCCACGCAATAAACCGTCTGTTGGCTATGAAAATAAGAAATGGCAATAAACATTCCCTTACTTTCCTGTGCTGCCATGCACATAGTGCTAATGAACTAATGTCTACAATGCAGACATTCTGTGCTTTCATTAGAGGTAGCTGCAAGTTGGACTGAAACAATGAACATACATTCATTGCCTACAAGCTACTGCATGTTGGAATTGGTGTTACAGCAGGCATGGCAAATGTTCTCCCCTACTTGTGTCTTGTGCACCATATGAGCCAGCGTTTCATTTCATTGTCGTGTGCCTGTTTAAGCTGTTACTGATTAAGAAAGGCAAATATAAAACGACTTACTACGTCAATCGTTGAGGCCCCAAGTACTACGGGACCTCAACGCTTGCGCCCCCTTAATTAGATCTCTATAGTTGCTTGATAATCTTGGTTTGCTTTGAGATGAAGTACAGTTACTGTGCACCTGTTTGTTAGCCTATGCACTTCTCTTTTTAATGTGGCTTTGCATTAGCTAGCTAGATTGTCACTACATGAATGGGACATGCCCAACACAATCAAATAACATTACTTTGCTATAGCTCACTGACTGTGCAAGCTTCTTTGTTATCTAGGGAAAAAAATAAAAAGAGAATGCATGCATACATGATATTGACAGCAGCAAAAGGTCTCAAGGCAATCATCCTTGAATGTCACAATTGCTGAGAGAGCAAGCACGCCTGTATTCAATTTGACCATAGGCTGTACATTGTTTAAATGCTGGTAGAGGTATGGATAAATGGTGAAGGGCCAGCAGATTGGCCACCCGGGCCTTTATGATTGGGCATTGCTGCCTTGTGTGCCCCCGTAGACCTCTGTCATCTCTTAAGGCATGAATGACATAACACTACTTCTATTTGCAGGGATATTTTTAGTATCAACAAGAAATGGAAACATTACGTGAATTAATGCCTTTATGGGGTGTCTTTTCAGCAATATGAATTAATATGTGTTTTCATGGAAATATTCTTCTCTTGAAAACATATCTGACAAGCATCTCTGCCTGAAGAAGTAACTATGATATGTACATATCACTTTTGTGTCTGTCATAATTATTATCAATTGAATAAGACTTACTGGTGGTCTAGTTGGTTAGTCATGACTTAGTATGGCAGTGCACTTTGAAACAATGACGTAACATAGGATGAACAAATACTAGCTTTGTGTGTGTCGCACAACGCTACTGTACGTTCATCATGTTACATCATTGTTCCGAAGTATGATGCCATATTACATCACGTAATCGATTGTAGGCTCACTATTGACAGCTACTAAAGAGACCTCAGCAGCAAAGTGCAATTGAATAAGCAAGCCATTCTTGATGATTCACATGCGTGCTCGGTGATGAAGTGACTTGTCAATCAACACAGCTGTATTCCGTGATAATCGAACCATCTGTTAATATCATGTTAATAGATAACGCTGCGGCGCTTCAGCTTGATACGCTGTTGCTGCGACAGATCCCTTGCTAATTGGCTTAGATACACCTATGTGTTCGTGTATGCGCGTTCCTGCAAACTGTTACGTACAGGGTCTGGCCTCATTCGTGAAAAGAATGCGCATTGGTTTGTGGCAGAAAACAGACCGAGTTTATATTTTCTACAAGAGACGCAGACCAGAGCCGCATGTGTTTGAGGGGGCAAACTCTCGGTCCCTGTCCCTGTCTAGTGGCCGAGACGCTGGGGTGAAACAGAATTCTTGGAAATCGACTCGGGGTGGGGTCGCTTCCCGTCTCATCGGCACTGGTGCTTTGTCCAGCCAAGGAGCGGTGGTGCGTCGCTTGTACACAACACTTTCCTCCCTTAGATGGAGTCGCCCTAGTGATCCGGAGGGCGTCGTTCTTGCTGCGGGCATGACTCTGCAGTCGTGTTTGGCATGGTCTCAGGGGCAGTGCCAATCTCTGGTTTGGTCACCGATGATTGCGAAGGCTCCAGAGTTCCTGAGAGAGTGGCCTCTGACGACGTGGAGTATCTGCTTTTATTCCAAACATAAATGGGAGCGGGACACTGCTCGCGGTTACTGTACAGCCCTTATCGTGTGTCGCCGAATCTTCTGTGGGGTGTCTCAAAGCACCGGGCTTGATGTGGTCACCTTGTCATCGCACTAACTTGTTAGGGTTTTTAATGAGCCACGATCTGTGGCCTAGCTTTTCCAAAACCATTCCTTCCGTTCAGATCAGATTCCTTCCGAAGTTTTGAAAGAAAACTGCTTGTCCGACAGCGAGTACTCTCGACTTCGTGTTCCTGTTGCAGTTGGTATGGATTTTGTTCGCTTTTGCTTGGGGCTGAATGCACGTGAGAGCTGTATCTAGCTTACGCCCGAACACAAGTGCAGCTGGCATTTTGCCCATTGATGTGCAGATGGTGGTGTGTTGCTTTAGCAAAAACTGGGCCAGCCTACACGCGAATGTACCGTCATTGTTTTCGGCCAGTGCTCGTCTTGTTTCAAAAACCATCCTTTCTGCTTGGCCATTCTGTTGTAATGAATGAATGTTTGATGTTTTATGGCGCAAGGGCCAAGTATGGCCAAAGAGCGCCATGTCCGTGGTAATGACTTCGCAATGTAATCATGAGTTCGATGAAGTTGGTGTGACGTGGCTGTAGAGGGGCCTTAAAAATGGTCGCGCTAAAGTGCGTAAAACTATATAATAAGATTATGGCGATGACTTATGACGTGTACTATGAACATTAAGATGCATATAAAAAGAATGATACGATGTGTAAAAATATATAAGGTTATAAGATATGCTAGAGCACTACTGCCTCCTTTGAGCCCTTGAAAAACAAGGGCCTGGAGGCATGTGCTATGCTAAACTGTTAGCGCAGCGGCATCCTCTGGAGCGAGGATGCTCTACGAATTTAATGGGCATATAACGTGTAGTACGACATCATTTAAAAAGTTGAGGAGTGCCTTGGTGTCAAAAAACGGTTCCCTACCAAGAAACATAGCCGGTTGTAGAGGGATGCAATAATGGTAAGCAAGCGGAAAATGTTTCTTTCTCTCCGTTTCGGCTTCCAGACACTCCAGGAGCACGTGGAGGACGGTAAGCCTTTCACCGCATCTACCACAGGTTGTAGGTTCACTTCCAGTAAGCTGATAATTATGGGTGCCAAATGTGTGTCTTATTCTTAGGCGACAGAATAGGACATCTGTTCGCCGAGATCTTGTTGGGGAGGGCCAAAAACCTAACTGTGGCTTTATAACGTGCAGTTTATTATTTATTTCTGCGTCCTACGTGCGTTGCCAGTGGTTTTGCAGTTTCTTTTGAATGTAAGGTTTCAGATCTGTGAGAGGCACCAAAGCAGTATTATTAACAGCAGGGGGTGCAATTGACGTAGCCATCTGGTCTGCCAGAACGTTACCTTCGATTCCCCTGTGGCCAGGCACCCAGCATATGATGATATGCTGGTTATATAGATAAGCTTTGCACAGGTCAGAATAGACCTCAGTAAGTACAGGATATTTATGTTTGTAGGGTGACATTAAGGCCTTCACCACACTTAGGGAGTCTGTATATGAACGGCTTTTTGGAGTTTTGATTTCTTTATATGCTTTACAGCCGACCATATAGCGTAGGCCTCTGCCGTAAAGATACTTGTTTCTGGATGTAGTACATCGGATTCCGAAAAAGATGGACCGACGGCTGCATAGGATACTCCGGCATGTGACTTGGAAGCGTCTGTGTGGAACTCTGTGCATGAGTGCTTGTACTGAAGTTCTAGGAAATGCCTTCGTATTTCGAGTTCTGGTGCATATTTTGTAACTCTTACAAAATACATATCACATTCCATCACTTGCCAGTACCTAGGCGGTAGCTGCTTCGCTGGAGGTATCAAGCGGTATTCGAAGATTGGAACATCCATTTCCATGCTAAGCTCCCTCAAACGGAGTGAGAAAGGCTGCCTCACAGAGGGTCGATTACGGAAAAGTGCAGTACACGTAGACTCGTTAACAGTTTCACAACACGGTTGTTCAGGATTAGAGTGCACTTTAAGGAAATATGTGAAGCTGGTGTAAGATCTCTGCAGATTGAGTGGTCACTCATTCGATTCTACATGCAAGCTTTGAATGGGGCTAGTTCTGAATTCGCCTGTGGCCAGACGGATACCCAGGTGGTGGACGGGATCCAGCATCTTTAGTGCACTCGAGGCGGCAGAGTTGTATACCATGGCGCCATAGTCTAACCGTGATTGAATGAGGCTCTTATAAATATTCATTATACATTTCCTGTCGCTACCCCATGTTGTGTGTGATAGTACCTTTAGTAAGTTTATAGTTTTTAGACATTTAGCTTTGAGATATTTTATGTGCGAGATGAAAGTAAGCTTAGAGTCAAGTATTACAACTAGAAATTTCTGTTCTTTGTTGACAGATATTTGTTGTCCACCCAGTTCCATGCACGGGTCTGGAACCAGGCCTCTCTTTCTTGTAAAGAGAACACATGAACTTTTGTGGGGGTTGACTTTAAATCCATTTTCGTCTGCCCACTTAGATATCTTGTTCAAACTCTGCTGTACTTGTCTTTCGCACACTGCAAGGTTACAGGATTTAAAACCTATTTGTATGTCATCTACGTACACGGAATAAAATATAGCTGGTGGTAATGAAGCCCGGAGTGTGTTCATCTTAACTATAAAGAGCGTGCAGCTGAGCACACCTCCCTGGGGTACACCAGTCTCCTGTATAAATGGACGTGGTAGTACATTCCCGACTTTCACGCGGAAGGTACGGTTGGACAGGTAACTTTCTATCAGTTTTAGCATATTGCCACGGATGCCCATTCTAGACAAGTCTCGCAAAATTCCGTATAGCCACGTTGTGTCGTACGCTTTCTCCATATCGAGAAATATCGATAGGAAAAACTGTTTGTGTATGAAAGCGTCGCGAATATATCCTTCAATATGTACAAGATGATCGGTTGTGGACCGCCCTTCTCTAAAGCCACACTGATAGGGATCTAGCATTTTGCTCAGTTCAAGGAAGTGAATTAGTCGCCGATTAATCATTTCTTCTAATGGCTTACAAAGGCAACTTGTGAGGGCTATCGGGCGGTAGCTTGCCACTGAGGAATGATCTTTGCCTTGTTTCGAAACAGGGACCACAATGACTTCCCTCCATGCAGTTGGAAGGTATCCTGCAGCCCAGATGGTGTTGAAAAGTGCCAGGAGTGTAACTTGGGTGTCATTCTGTAAGTTTTTGATCATTTCATACATGATTCTGTCAGATCCCGGTGCGGAGCTCTTGCATGCGCTCAAGGCAGCCCTCAACTCGGCAGTACTAAACGGACGGTTGTAAGGCTTATTCTCTAGACTTTTTCTTGTGAATGGCTTACGTTCTTCTATTTGTTTATATTTGAGAAAAGATTGTGAATAATTGATTGAACTTGACACGCACTCAAAATGCTCCCAAAGTGAGTCTGCCTGATCTTTCAGGGTATCGCCTTCTGAGTTTACCAAAGGGAGGGAGTATGTTTGTCGCCCTCTTATCCTATTAACCCTATTCCAGACTTTCGCCTCATCTGTGTACGAGTTGATTCCCGATGAAAACCTCTGCCAACTATCTCTTCTAGCCTGTCGGCGCGTTCTCCTGCCTTGAGATTTTACTTGCTTGAAGTTATTCAGATTGTCCGCAGTGGGAGAGGCGCGTAGCAACCCCCAGGCTTTGTTCTGTTTCTTACGAGCGATCCTACAGTCGTCGTTCCACCACGGGACACGCCGTTCGCATGCCAAGCCATTACTTGTGATATGCATTTAGATGCGGCATCTATTAAGAAGGCCGTAAAATACTCCACAGCGGCATCAATTCGTAACGAGGACATGTCATGCCATGAGATACTAGAGAGCGTCCGGAATTTCTCCCAGTCAGCTGTATCAATCTTCCACCTAGGTGCCTGTGGGGGATATTCGTTTTCTTTAGGGGTTCGTAGCAGTATGGGGAAGTGGTCGCTTCCGTAATGATTATATGTAACTTCCCATTCGAGTTCAAGCAGAATAGAAGGAGAAACTATGCTGAGATCAATTGAAGAAAAGGTTCTGTTTGCAAGACAGTAATATGTGGGTGCCTTCTTATTCAGCAGACACGCACCAGAAGAGAACATGAACTGTTCAACAAGACGACCTCCCGCATCTATACGAGAGTCGCCCCACAGGCATTGAAATCCCCAAGGACAACGTTAGGTTCTGGCAATTCATCTATGAAGGACTGAAATTCATGTTTAGTTAATTTGTAATGTGGGGGTATGTAGAGCGAGCAGACAGTGATAAGTTTGTTTAGGAGAACAGCACGAACCGCAACTGCTTCCAGGGGCGTTTGTAGCTGCAAACGTTGACACGCTATGCCTTTATGAATAACTATGGCAACACCGCCCGATGATGCGAGAGCACCATCGCGATCTCTGCGAAACGTAACATACTGTAGGAGGAAATTTCTGTGTTTCGATTTTAAGTGTGTTTCCTGTAGACACAGCACTTTTGGATTGTGTTTGTGGATGAGTTCTTGTACATCATCAAGGTTTCTAAGAATACCTCTGACGTTCCATTGAATTATCTGTGTATCCATATTTGAAGTAAATAGGTGATGTGTGTACGGAAACAGAAGTATTCATTGCAGAGATTTCAGACATTAGGTTACAGGGCTCTTTCGAGGCCCTGTAATCGGGGTTTTTTCCTATCTGAAGCGTTCGAGGAAACCTCGCCGCTCCTTAGGCGCTTGGCGCGCCGTGGGGATAGGCGTAGTGTCGATTGCCTCTTGTGAGGTGCCGGACACGTGCTCTTGCGAGCGAGAAGTTACGAGAGGGAGTCCCGCCTTGGCGGGCAAGACCCCTGCGACCACCAGCCCGGAGGTTGATGGGGCTCCCTGAGGGATTTGGCTGCGCCGGCTGTTGCCAGCGCTGGAAGGGGCCGGGGTGGTTGAAGCAGCCTCGGCTGCACCCACCTTCGGCGTCGATGGTACCTGCTGCTGGGTTGACGGAGCAGCGCTAGCTGCAACCGCCGCGGGGGCAGGTGGCGTAACTGCCGACTTACTTCTTGTGGGTCGAACAGCCGCCGGATGCCGTTGTGACGCTGCCCCCTGACACGCCACTTCGGCAAAGCTGGTCTTTGGAAGGTATGCTACCCGCCTGCGTGCCTCTTTGAATGATATGTTTTCCTTTACTTTGATTGTGGCTATTTCTTTTTCTTTCTTCCAAGACGGGCATGACCACGTGTATGCGGCATGCTCGCCATAACAGTTCACGCAGTGTGGAGCGTTTTCGCATGTTTCAGAGGCATGGACACGGGAACTACATTTTGCACATGTCGGCCGGCCTCGGCAGTTCTGGGAACTGTGGCCGAAACGCTGGCATTTGAAGCAGCGGAGAGGATTTAGAACGTACGGCCTGACCCGTAGCATTACATAGCCGGCCTCGAGTGTCTCAGGCAGAATGCTTGAGGAGAAAGTCAGCACAAGATGCTTGGTTTTTATCTCCTTCCCGTCGCGCCTTAGCATAATTCTTTTAACATTGATCACGTTTTGCTCACTCCAGCCTTCCAACAGTTCGGCTTCTGTGAGCTATATCAAATCGTCGTCAGAAACAACACCATGGCTCGTGTTCATAGTTCGGTGTGGGGTTACTGTTACTGGGATTTCCCCAAATGACTCAATTTTAGGAAGATTTTCCAACTGTTTCGGATCGCGGAGTTCTAAAAGGAGATCTCCGCTAGCCATTTTCGATGCTTTATAGCCTGTACCAAGAGTTTCAGTGAGATACTTAGACACGAGGAAGGGAGAAATTATTCTCATGGACTTTTCAGGTTTGTTTGAATGAATTATATGGAATCGGGGGAAGTTTGGCGCTTTGTTTCCAAGAAATTAGAAAATATCTTCGGTGCACCCTCGTTTCTGAGGGCGATCACGTAGTCGGGGAAAAGAGGTGGCCATTAGAAGTATGGTGTTTTCGGCAGGGATGGCCGCCGCCCGCTGGAGCCCAATCAGGGGACGACACAGGACGGAAATATTCAGTTCTGCGCACGTCAGCGGCACAACCCCGCTATAACCGAACACATATACCCAAGAATGGATATAATGCACAAGGTTAACCCTCGCTGCCTACGAAGCCGGAAGTAACACGAAAATAGAGGACAGGAAAGATTGAAAGTGAGAGAAAGACGAATGTTGGAGGGAGAAAGAGAAAAAAAAAGGCAACTACCGATTTCCCCCGGTAGGGTCAGTCCGGGGGCGCCGTCTACGTGAAGCCGAGGCCAAAGGGGTGTGTTGCCGCCACCGAGGGGCCGTAAAGGTCCAAACATCCGGCATTGGCTCAGCCCCCAGGATCCCCTTTCCCCTGGACACGGCTAAGCCGCGCACGGTTAGACGCGGGAAGGTCGAACCCCCATGGGCTCGGGTACGTGGTGTCGCCACACACCAAACGCCTGCTGAAATAGACGCCCCTGCGGGGTGGCCATTCGTTGTAGGATCATATGGTGCACTTGTTACGTGGGTCACCCCATTCTTTTTTAGGAAGCTCTCAACTTCTACTGAAACGAAGGATGGTCCGTTATCAGTCACAAGCTTTTTGGAGAGCCCAAAAGCGGCGAAAAGTTTGCAGAGTTCCGCAAGAAATGTGGCAGACTGTGTATTACGCATGGAGCACACTTCCAGCCATTTTCTGTATGCATCCACAACAATTAGCCAGCATTCTGCCTTCTACGGGACCAACGAAGTCTGCGTGAACTATGTCCCAAGGCGTTCTTGTGCATTCCCATTTGGGCACTGGTGCCCTTTGGTGTTGACAACAAGTTTCACAGTTTCTAGCGAGCCGTTTGATATCTGCGTCAATGCCTGGCCACCAAAAGTACCTTCGTGTGCATGCCTTCATAGCCACAATTATGTGGTGGTTCGCAGGTGAGAGTTTAAGAAGGTAATTTCCTGCCTTTGTTGGAGTTACCATCCGGGAGCCTCTAACAAGGCGCCCTTCCTGCGCTGAAAGCTAAGCCTCGAGTTTCCTGCCCGATGAAAACTGTTCTTTTGGCAGTTTATGAACGTCACCGTTTGAGACAGCCTCCAGCACTTGCGACAAAACTGACTCCTCTCGAGTCATTCGTGCTACTTCAGCACAATGTGTTGGCGGGCTTGTCCTGTCGTGGTAGCGTCTTGTCCTGTCGCCTTTTCTTGTATCAGTTGTTTTGCGCAAAACGAAGTATTTATGGATCATTCGTGCTAGTTGACGCTGTGAAAGCTCGAAGCTGGGCATGGTAGCTAACATGAGCACGTCTCCCGGGGGATAAGGCTCATCAACTTGTGCCGGTAGTGAAAGTCAGCTTAGAGTTTCCGCATTTTGGTGCAATAGGCCAGGCCAGTACAGCAACTTGTAATCGTACGTTGCTAGTTTAAGGCACCACCGCGTCATCCTTGATGAAAAGACCCGGGGTACTTGCTTTGTTTCACTCACGATTCCAATCAATGCCTGGAAATCTGTTATTATGGTCACATGCCGGCCAGCTATGTACTTATGAAGATGACTGATGCCGTAAATTACTGCTACACTTTCTTTGTTGAGCTGGAAGTAGCTCTTTTCGGCACTTATTTGTGTTCATGAACCGAATGCAATGGACGCCTCTCGGCAAATAGCATCTTCCCGAGCGAGAATGGAAACAACGCCGTACGGCGATGCGTCAACGGACAAAAGAAGAGGCTTCGTCTCGTCGTAGTCAGCGAACACTGTATATGCACGGATCATCTCCTTAAGCGGCTCAAAATTGGCTTGATGCTTTCTCTTCCACTTCCATGGCGTGTTTTTCTCTAGGAGCCTATACAATTCCACCACAACCATCGCTCCGTTCTTCAAAAAGCAGTCATCAAATGAAACAAAGCCCAGAAAAGCCCTCAGGGATGTCTTGTCAGATGGTTTGGGTGCTTGAAGTATAGTCTCAACCTTTTTCTCGGTGTTGCGAACACCATTGCTGTCAATTCGATGTACCAGAAACTCAAATGACGTAATTCCGAAGCTGCATTTTTCCTTCTTGAGGCGTAAGCCTTTCTTAGTTAGCCTCGAATAGAACCTAATTCAGACACTGTGCGTGCTCATTTGCACTATTCCCGTTCACAATGACGTCGTCAAGGTGAACACTTACCCCTAGAATTCCAGATATCTTTGACTCCCTCACGGACTAAAAGATAGCTGGTGCAGCGGAAATTCATAACGGGAGGCGTTCCACCCTGAATAGTCGTCTTGTGGTGTTCACTGCGAGCAGTGCTGCAGTGACCTGTATACAAATATACCTGTAGGCTGTATAGCTTCCAATTTCTTCCTTAAGGACATCTTGGTGTCATCCCAGGACCTCTGTAATTTCTAGTGCTGGCTCTCCAACGTAGTTGATCCCCTTCATCTGAATGTGAAGTGCCAAAAATCACGGTCTTCCTAGGAGGTTGCACCCGGTGCCCTTCATAACCAACAATGGCAGCAGATAGTCATTTGAGTTCAACTTCACACGAACTTGTGTGGAGCCCAGGACGTGTAATTCTTTACCTGACCATGTGCTCAAATTGAGTGGCTCACATGAAAGCCACGCAGTGATTTTCTTCCACATTCTGTAGTCCGTGTCCTCGCTTATCAGGGAGCATGCCGTACCCGTGTCCACCTCAAACTGGATATGCTTTCCCTCCACTCTCAAGTTCACGAGGAACTTGGGGCAGTGTGTACGTACACTCACCGTGTGCAGCTTGCAGCAGGATTTACTAACAGTGGTGGGTTGGCGGTTTTCCACGCCTGACCGGCGGAGAGGGGAGGCTTCGTTCCGGCCGCGAAGCTCTCCACATCCCCGTAAGGAGCCTGGTGGTGGTCTCGTGCTGACGATGCCCTCTCGGTGAGCGCATATTTCCTCCCTCATCTTTTAAGAGATTCAATACATACAAGCATTTGTCTCGCAAACCAGATTTATTTAAAGGGAATTTTCCACGTCTCAATTATTTCTCTCGTCGTAATCGAGTGCTGATTGCCGTGTTATAGTTTGTTAACGAAGCTTCCCCTCAAGTCTAAATATTGTAAGGCAGTTTGTCGTGTGCGTATCATGGCCATGCATGCTTATATCGCCTTTCCGTTTCTCTACCACGGTTGCGCCTTAAAACCACGGCGCTGCAAGTTTGCTTTCTTTTCCTTCCCTCTTCTCTGCCCTTAAACTGGCTCTCTTAACTACTACACGCAGAGGCAAGAAACAGCGCGCGCTTTAGATCCTATAGATGAGATGAATATTTACAATTATTATTAGGGTTATAATTATATTCGAGTGCTGATTGCCGTGTTATAGTTTGTTAACGAAGCTTCCCCTCAAGTCTAAATATTGTAAGGCAGTTTGTCGTGTGCGTATCATGGCCACGCATGCTTATATCGCCTTTCCGTTTCTCTACCACGGTTGCGCCTTAAAACCACGGCGCTGCAAGTTTGCTTTCTTTTCCTTCCCTCTTCTCCGCCCTTAAACTGGCTCTCTTAACTACTACACGCAGAGGCAAGAAACAGCGCGCGCTTTAGATCCTATAGATGAGATGAATATTTACAATTATTATTAGGGTTATAATTATATTCGAGTGCTGATTGCCGTGTTATAGTTTGTTAACGAAGCTTCCCCTCAAGTCTAAATATTTAAGGCAGTTTTCCTAGCCTCTAAAGCCGCTCGAGTTCACGCTGCTCCTCTGGCGGCCATTTTTCCAAGAAATTATGCCTTCCAACCACTCAAAATCGACTGTCGCGGACAACACCAGCCCCTTTCCACATAAGTATGAGGCTCGGAGCAGGAGCTAAGGCGCTTGAAAGTAACCGCTGGCTTGACGAACCAACCGACTGAGCTACCTTTCCGGGCAACATTGAAGGATCACGAGTTCAAATCACAAGTTATGTTCCTTTTCTTTTCCCCCTTTTTTTCTTTTTTTTAATGTCTTTTCCTTCATTTTATCACTGTACAGAAACCCTCCCAAAAGAAAAAATTATAAATCCTCAATTATGTGTGGCCACACATGTGCAGGTCATAAATACCAGGTTCTCTAGCCGAGTGCCATCCATGCGGTATAACCGAGCTCAGATTGGCCCACCTCGACTGATCAAATTGGGCACCACTGTAGGTTAAATGAGGCGTACAACTCCTACGGGACCCGCCGTGGTTGCTCAGTGGTCATGGTGTTAGACTGCTGAACACGAGGTCGCGGGATCGGACCCCGGCCACGGCGGCCGCATTTCGATGGGGGCGAAATGCGAAAACACCCGTGTACTTAGAATTTGGTGCACGTTAAAGAACCCCAGGTGGTCGAAATTTTCGGAGTCCTCCACTAAGGCGTGCATAATCAGAAAGTGGTTTTGTCACGCAAAACCCCATTCTCCAATTTTTAATTTAACTCCTGCGGGGACGGTAGAGTATCCGTCTCCAGTGCAAAAGGACCGTGATTCAAATCCCGGTGCAGCGCAATTCTCCACCGGAAAATACAAAAAAAAACGTGTGTTGAGAAAATTGCACAAACAGGCCTGAAGTGCGGCCTGATCCCGGTGACCAGAACCGGTAACGCACTCTCTCACCAGAGCAGGATTGGCCACCCTGGTGCAGTACTGGGCCACAACCTCCTCTATGAATACAACAATCAAACCCCGGCCCTCAGTCCCCAGCAGCCGCGAAGCAACTGACCACGGCGGCGGTCAGATCTGTGACGCTGCAGAGGGTGCTAAGAATACCTGGCTCCGGACAGGCCGCCATTGGAATCTGAACCTGGCAACGTTTAACGTTAGAACGCTATCTAGCGAGGCGAGTCTAGCAGTGTTATTGGAGGAATTAGAGGGTAGTAAATGGGATATAATAGGGCTCAGTGAGGTTAGGAGGACAAAAGAAGCATATACAGTGCTAAAAAGCGGGCATGTACTGTGTTACCGGGGCTTAGCAGAGAGACGAGAACTAGGAGTCGGATTCCTGATTAATAAGGAAATAGCTGGTAACATACAGGAATTCTATAGCATTAACGAGAGGGTGGCAGGTCTTGTTGTGAAGCTTAATAAGAGGTACAAATTGAAGGTGGTACAAGTCTATGCCCCTACATGCAGTCATGATGACCAGGAAGTCGAAAGCTTTTATGAAGACGTGGAATCGGCGATGGGTAAAGTCAAAACAAAATACACTATACTGATGGGCGACTTCAATGCCAGGGTAGGCAAGAAGCAGGCTGGAGACAAGTCAGTGGGGGAATATGGCATAGGCTCTAGGAATAGCAGAGGAGAATTATTAGTAGAGTTTGCAGAACAGAATAATATGCGGATAATGAACACCTTTTTCCGCAAGCGGGTTAGTCGAAAGTGGACGTGGAGGAGCCCGAATGGGGAGACTAGAAATGAAATCGACTTCATACTCTGCGCGAACCCTGGCATCATACAAGATGTAGACGTGCTCGGCAAGGTACGCTGCAGTGACCATAGAATTGTAAGAACTCGAATTAGCCTAGACTTGAGGAGGGAACGGAAGAAACTGGTACACAAGAAGCCAATCAATGAGTTAGCGGTAAGAGGGAAACTAGAGGAATTCCGGATCAAGCTACAGAACAGGTACACGGCTTTAACTCAGGAAGAGGACCTTAGTGTTGCAGCAATGCACGACAATCTCATGGACATCATTAAGGAGTGCGCAATAGAAGTCGGTGGTAACGCCGTTATACAGGAAACCAGTAAGCTATCGCAGGAGACGAAAGATCTGATCAAGAAACGCCAATGTATGAAAGCCTCTAACCCTACAGCTAGAATATAACTGGCAGAACTTTCTAAGTTAATCAACAAGCGTAAGACAGCGGACATCAGAAACTATAATATGGATAGAATTGAACAGGCTCTCAGGAACGGAGGAAGCCTAAAAACAGTGAAGAAGAAACTAGGAATAGGCAAGAATCAGACGTGTGCGTTAAGAGACAAAGCCGGCAATATCGTTACCAATATGGATGAGATAGTTCAAGTGGCTGAGGAGTTCTATAGAGATTTATACAGTACCAGTGGTACCCACGACGATAATGGAAGAGAGAATAGCCTAGAGGAATTCGAAATCCCACAGGTAACGCCAGAAGAAGTAAAGAAAGCCTTAGGAGCTATGCAAAGGGGGAAGGCAGCTGGGGAGGATCAGGTAATAGCAGATTTGTTGAAGGATGGTGGTCAGATTGTTCTAGAGAAACTGGCCACCCTGTATACGCAATGCCTCATAACCTCGAGCGTACCGGAATCTTGGAAGAACGCTAACATAATACTAATCCATAAGAAAGGGGACGCCAAAGACTTGAAAAATTATAGACCGATCAGCTTACTGTCCGTTACCTACAAAGTATTTACTAAGGTAATCGCAAATAGAATCAGGAACACCTTAGACTTCTGTCAACCAAAGGACCAGGCAGGATTCCGTAAAGGCTACTCAACAATAGACCATATTCACACTGTCAATCAAGTGATAGAGAAATGTGCAGAATATAACCAATCCTTATATATAGCTTTCATTGATTACGAGAAAGCGTTTGATTCAGTCGAAACCTCAGCAGTCATGGAGGCATTACGGAATCAGGGTGTAGATGAGCCATATGTAAAAATACTGGAAGATATCTATAGCGGCTCCACAGCCACCGTAGTCCTCCACAAAGAAAGTAACAAAATCCCTATAAAGAAAGGCGTCAGACAGGGAGATACGATATCTCCAATGCTATTCACAGCATGTTTACAGGAGGTATTCAGAGGCCTGGAGTGGGAAGAATTGGGGATAAAAGTTGATGGAGAATACCTTAGCAACTTGCGATTCGCTGATGATATTGCCTTGCTTAGTAACTCAGGAGACCAATTGCAATGCATGCTCACTGACCTGGAGAGGCAAAGCAGAAGGGTGGGTCTGAAAATTAATTTGCAGTTTAACAGTCTCGGAAGAGAACAGCAGTTTACGATAGGTAGCGAAGCACTGGAAGTGGTAAGGGAATACATCTACTTAGGGCAGGTAGTGACCACGGATCCGGATCATGAGACTGAAATAACCAGAAGAATAAGAATGGGCTGGGGTGCGTTTGGCAGGCATTCTCAAATCATGAACAACAGATTGCCATTATCCCTAAAGAGAAAAGTGTATAACAGCTGTGTCTTACCAGTAGTCAAGTACATGGCAGAAACCTGGAGGCTTACAAAAAGGGTTCTACTTAAATTGAGGACGACGCAATGGGCTATAGAAAGAAGAATAATGGGTGTAACGTTAAGGGGGATAAGACGAGAACGGATTGGGTGAGGAAGTAAACGCGAGTTAATGACATCTTAGTTGAAATCAAGAAAAAGAAATGGGCATGGGCAGGACATGTAATGAGGAGGGAAGATAACCGATGGTCATTAAGGGTTACGGACTGGATTCCAAGGGAAGGGAAGCGTAGCAGGGGGCGGCAGAAAGTTAGGTGGGCGGATGAAATTAAAGATGTTTGCTGGGACAACATGGCCACAATTAGTACATGACCGGGGTAGTTGGAGAAGTATGGGAGAGGCCTTTGCCCTGCAGTGGGCGTAACTAGGATGATGATGATGATGATGATGATGATGATGATGATGATGGTGGTGGGTTGGCGCTGTGTACCCGTAGCTGCTAGTTGTCGGAGCGTGGTTCCGTGTTTTTCTTTTTCTTTGAGATGTAGGCACGCTTGATCTGACCTTCCTTGGAGCAGAAACGGCACTCGGCTGTCTTGAATTGGCACGTTTCAGGGTCATGCAAGCCGTTGCATTGATAGCAATGTCGTGCTGACGTACGCTTGCCTTCTGGCTGGATTTGCGACGTCCTGTTAATTTCCCCCAGGGTGCCACTCCCTTGATATCTCGCTGATGCCTTGAAGCACTTTCCCCTGACAAGGCTAAGTCCACAGGGCATTGAAATGTAAGGCTTTTTCTGCGAACAGTCTCTGTGGAAGATGTTCGTCGCACACGCTGCGGACGAACCTGTCCCGGAGCATCACATCTTGGGGCGGCATAGTTTGGATCGCTGCTGAAGCGGTCGTTTGGGTGTCAGGTGACGTCGCCGATATTGTAGCCGCAGGCAGCGCTCTGAATTTGCAGTCGGCTGTCAAGGTTCCGAGGGCCGCAGCGTTGCTGCTGATGGACTCGTCTGGCCGTTGGCCGGGTCTTTGAAACTCGTACCGGCTGTAAAGCTCGGATGTCCTGGTGTCGAAGTGCTGCCCGAGAAGTGCCCACTTCTTCGCTTCGTCGCTGACGTCGCTCGCCACGAAGTAAGTAAAAGTCGAGGCGCTGGATCCACGATTCCTATGGTTTGCCCAAGAAAGGCTCGACAGTGCCGTGCATTCGTCCTGTAACCACGGCTTTAACTTCGAAAACTTATCCGCTTCGCAACTCATGCCTCATCGCCAGTGTTACGTAGGGAATCTGGCCCCATCCGTGAAAGGAGTGCGCATCGGTTGGTGGCAGAAAACAGACTACGTTTATTTTCTACAAAAGACGCAGGCGAGAGCTGCATGTGTTCGAGGGGGCAAACCCTCGGTCCTTGTCCGGTAGCCGAGACGCTGAGGGCGACGACGAAGAATTCTCAGAACTCGACTCGGGATGGGGTCATTTCGCCCTTCTTCCACGCTGGTGCTTTGTCCAGCCAAGGAGAGGCGGTGCGTCGCTTGTCCAAACATAAGCTTTCGCTAGCACAGCTACAAAACACAAAACGTGCGCAATCGCGCCATACACAACTGAGCCCATAGTAACGCATGTTGTCGCAACATTATGCGGTAGCAATAAACAAATAAAAAAAGCGGCACAGGTAAGACGACTGCACAGTGTTCCAAAGGGGGGTCACCACGTGAACGCCACACCTGCAGCACAGAATGTGACAGTGCAAGAGTCGCGTTTTCACCATGATGCGGAAGCTTCAATCTACATCGACAAAAATATGCCACTGTCGTCTGCTGTTGGCGATAGTCGCCGATTTCGAACAGTGTTGCTCTGCGCACTGCCGAATGTTTGCTGGCTTTCACCAGACGTCGCGTCCCCAAATCTAAGTGCGGATGCCGGCGCATGCGAACCGCTCGAGCTCACTAATAAAGAAATAACGAATAAGAGAGCGAACGTAATAACAAAATCCTGGCACGGTGCGAAATTTTGCTGGTCGCCAGCACACGAGACTTGTCAACGCTCTGATGCATGTTGCCAGTAGCTGGTTACCTATTTGGACAACCAGAGGGCGCATGCGAACCGAACTGCATCATGCGATTTCAGCGTAAATGCAATTTTGTGACCGATCACGACGACCGCTCGTTTTTCATGAACCGCCTGCGTGTGGTGCGGCGTGCGGCCATGGGCGGTTTGAGCGTTACATGGTAGGTCCTAACTCGACCGCACTCCGCAATGCCGGCACGTCTAGGGGATAAACGCATGCAGCGCGTGCTAAGAAACCTCCTCCATTGTGCCTAGGCAGAGTCATATATTCAGGGAGCAAAAGCCCTCACATTTTGTCTTGCGCCCGCTCTTACTCGCGCCTGCGCACCAATGACTGGCGATCCCTCAAATGAACGTCTCGTTCCATCCATCCATCCATCCATCCATCCATCCATCCATCCATCCATCCATCCATCCATCCATCCATACATCCATCCGTCCGTCCGTCCGTCCGTCCGTCCGTCCGTCCGTCCATCCATCCATCCATCCATCCATCCATCCATCCATCCATCCATCCATCCATCCATCCATCCATCCATCCAATCTTTCCCAGTAAACGAGAAATATACCGCGAGAAAATGTCTATGGTTCAAATACTGGTGCAAGCAAAATTAAAAGGTGAAAGTGAACGTTGGTTGTCAGAAATACGTGAGGAAAAGAAGGCCGCACCTAGAATATTTTGGAATTACATAAAATTATTAGGCGGGAAGTCAATAACAATACAACAACATATCCTAGACGAAGATGGAAACAGACTGGACGGAGAAGTAGCAATAAATTACATTCGAAAAATGACAGCCGTATATTTCGAAGGCAATGACGAGGTTGTATTTGAAGAAAAAAAGAGCATGAAAGAGACCCAGGTGGAAAAGGAGCTGGTGCTGACAAATTTCAACTGGAAGAAAGCCGAAGAGAAAATTCCTAACCACACAGCCGCAGTGCTAGGCAGGGTTCCCATTAGGCTGATTAATGAACTAGGACCAAGAAGTAAGGAAGCTCTGGTGAAAGCAGTGGAAAAAACCTTACATGATAGATGAATTTTAGACAGTTGGCGACAAAGCAAAATGAACTTAATTTATAAAGGTAAGGGGGAGAAAGAATTCACTCGTATAGACCGCTGACCATTACATCGGTAATATACAGGCTAGCAATGGAGGCAATTAAATTCAAGCTTCAAGCATGGGCAGAGAATAATGGCATTTTAGAGAACTTCAGGATGTCTTCAGAATCGGTGGGCTTTTAGATGATAACTTATTTGCTGTTACTAAGTGTATTGAAATATCAAAAGTAGAATGCAGACCGTTAGATGTGGCCTTTTTAGACATTACAGAAACTGGCCACCCTGTACACGCAATGCCTCATGATCTCGAGCGTACCGGAATCTTGGAAGAACGCTAACATAATCCTAATCCATAAGAAAGGGGACGCCAAAGACTTGAAAAATTATAGACCGATCAGCTTACTGTCCGTTGCCTACAAACTATTTACTAAGGTAATCGCAAATATAATCAGGAACACCTTAGACTTCTGTCAAGCAAAGTACCAGGCAGGATTCGGTAAAGGCTACTCAACAATAGATCATATTCACACTATCAATCAGGTGATAGAGAAATGTGCGGAATATAACCAACCCTTATACATAGCTTTAATTGATTACGAGAAAGCGTTTGATTCTGTCGAAACCTCAGCAGTCATGGATGCATTACGGAATCATGATGATGATGATATGTAGTGTTTATTGGCGCAAGGGCCAAGTGTGGCCAAAGAGCGCCAAGGCAGTGTTGATAAGTTCGCAATGTAGTTATGAGTTCTATGGGGTTAATGTAAAGTGGATGTATAGGGGCCTTAAAAATAGTCGCTCTAGAGTGCGTAAAATCTATCTGTAATAAGATTATGTCGATGACAGATGACGTGTTCTATGTGTAATAAAATCCATCGTGAAAGAGTGATGCAATACAGAAAATATATTAGATGGTGAAATTACCTGGAGCACCACTGCCTCGCCAGAGCCCTTGAAACACAAGGGCCTAGATGCATGTGCTATATGAAACAGCTATCACAGCGGCATCCTCTAAACAGAGGAGACGCTACGAGTGTGTGGGGCTAATAGCATGTAATACAACATCTTTCAGGAAGCCCAGGACTGCGCTGGAGTCAAACAGCGGTTCTGGGCCGAGTAACATTACTGGATGAAGGGGGATGTGCAGGCGGTATGCTAAGGGAAAATATTTCTTTCTTTCAGATTCGGCTTTGCGACACTCCAGAAGGACGTGGAGGACGGTCAGCCTCTCCCCGCATCTACCACAGGTTGGAGGCTCGTTTCCGGTGAGTAAAAAGTTATGTGTGCCAAATGTGTGTCCTATTCTTAGACGACAGAATAGGACATCTGTCCGGCGTGATTTTGTTACGGAAGGCCAGAATCCTAACTGTGGCTTTATCACGTGGAGCTTATTATTTGTTTGCGCGTCCCATAGGCGTTGCCACTGCTTCCGCAGTTTCCTCCGTAAGAGGGGCTTCAGGTCTGTGACAGGAACTGCAGCGGTGGGATTAGCAGAATGTGATGCAACTGACGTGGCCATCTGGTCCGCCAGAACGTTACCTTCGATGCCCCTATGACCTGGTACCCAGCATATGATGACATGCTGATTATCTATATACGCTTTACACAGAGCAGAATAGAGTTCGTTAATTACCGGATTTTTGTGGTTAGAGAATGCCATCAAGGCCTTCACAACACTAAGGGAATCCGTATATATGACTGCTTTCTGGAGTTTTGATTTCCTGATATGCTTCACAGCCGACAATAGTGCGTAGGCCTCAGCCGTAAAGATACTAGTTTCCGCATGCAGTACATCGGTTTCCGAGAAGGATGGCCCGACGGCTGCATAGGACCCCCCTCATGTGACTTCGATGCGTCTGTGTAGAACTCCGTGCAGGAGTGTTTGTGCTGGAGTTCCCGGAAATGCATTTGGATTTCAATCTCTGGAGCGTTTTTTGTAACTTCCATGAAAGATGTATCGCATTGTATCAACTGCCACTCCCAAGGAGGTAGCAGCTTGGCTGGATGCATTAGGCGAAGTTCGAGGAGTGGAACATCCATTTCATGACTAAGCTCCCTCACACGCAGCGAGAAAGGCTGTCTTACGGAAGGACGATTACGAAACAGTGTAGCATATGTCATGCCATTAATGGTGTTAAAACAGGGATGTTCAGGATTAGAGTGGACTTTCAAAAAATATGTTTGGCTGATGTATGTTCTCTGGACATGAAGTGACCACTCATTCGATTCTGCATATAAACTTTGTACGGGACTCGTTCTGAAAGCTCCTGTGGTTAAACGGATACCCAGATGGTGAACAGGGTCTAGCATCTTTAGCGCGCTTGGGGAGGCAGAGTTATATACCATGGCACCATAATCTAATCGTGACCGGATGAGGCTCTCATAGAGATTCATTAGGCACTTCCTGTCACTACCCCACGTAGTCTGGGATAGAAGTTTCATTATGTTCGTTGTTTTTAGACACTTTTCTTTGAGATGTTTAATGTGTGGGACGAAAGTGAGTCTATAGTCGAGTATAACGCCTAGAAATTTGTGCTCTTTGTTTACAGGTATCTGTTGTCCACACATTTCTAAGCAGGGATCCGGAACCAGGCCTCTCTTTATTGAAAACAGAACTCAAGAACTCTTTTGAGGATTGATTTTGAATCCATTTTTCTCTGCCCACCCTGACACCTTGTTCAAACCATGCTGTACCGGTCTCTCGCACACTGCGAGGTTACAGGATTTGAAACCTATTTGAATGTCGTCCACATAGACGGAATATAAAATGGCCGGTGGTAAGGAAACACGAAGTGTTGTCATCTTAACAATAAAAAGTGTGCAACTGAGCACGCCACCCTGGGGTACACCGGTTTCTTGTATAAAAGGACGTGACAGCACATTGCTTACTTTCATCCGGAAGGTACGATTGGACAAGTAGCTTTTTATTACGTTTAGCATATTACCATGAATGCCCATTTCTGACAAATCTCTCAAGATTCCGTAGCGCCAGGTCGTATCGTACGCCTTCTCCATATCGAGGAATATCGATAAGAAAAACTGTTTGTGTACAAACGCGTCACGAATATGTCCTTCAATACGTACAAGATGGTCGGTTGTGCAGCGCCCTTCTCGGAAGCCGCACTGATAAGGATCAAGTATTTTGCTCTGTTCAAGGAAATGAATGAGTCGCCGATTTATCATTTTTTCAAACACCTTACAAATGCAACTTGTGAGGGCTATCGGGCGGTAACTTGCCACTGAGGAAGGGTCTTTGCCTTGTTTCAAAACAGGGACCACAATGGCTTCCTTCCATGCGGTTGGAAGGTACCCTACATCCCATATGGTGTTGAAAAGTGTGAGTAGTGTAACTTGCGTGTCATTGTGTAAGTTTTTGAGCATTTCATACATGATTCTATCAGATCCTGGTGCGGAGCTCTTGCATGCGCTCAGGGCAGCTCTCAATTCGGCAATACTAAAAGGACGGTTGTAAGGCTCATTTTCTCGACATTTTCTTGTTAATGGCTTACGTTCCTCTGTTTGTTTATATTTCAGGAAGGATTGTGAATAATTTGCTGGACTTGACACGCTCTCAAAATACTCCCCAAGTGAGTCTGCCTGGTCTTGGAGTGTATCGCCCTGTGTGTTTACCAGAGGGAGTGAATATGTTTGGCGCCCTCTAATCCTATTAATCCTGTTCCAGGCTTGGGCCTCATCTCTAAACGAGTTAATACTCAATAAAAACTTGTGCCAACTTTCTCTTCTGGCCTATCGGCAGGTTCGCCTGCCTAGGGACTTTATTTTTTTAAAGTTGACAAGAGTCTCAGCGGTGGGAGAAGCGCGCAGCAACCCCCACGCCTTGTTCTGATTCTTACGGGCGGTCCGACATTCGCTGTTCCACCACGGTACACGTGGTTTGCATGCCAAACCGCTTACTTCGGATATGCATTTTGATGCGGTATCTATTATGAATGCTGTAAGATAATCCACAGCAGCATCAATTTCTAAAGAAGACATGTCAGTCCATGAGATGCTAGAGAGAGTTCGAAATTTCTGCCAGTCGGCTGTGTCTATCTTCCACCTAGGAGCTTGTGGAGGATATTGGTTTTCTTTAGATGTTCTTATCAGTATGGGGAAGTGGTCGCTCCCGTAAGGATTGTTCATAACTTCCCATTCGAGTTCAGGCAGTATACACGGGGAAACTAGGCTGAGGTCAATTGAAGAAAATGTTCTGTTGGCAAGAGAATAATATGTGGGTGCCTTCTCATTCAGCAGGCATGCACTAGAAGAAAAAAGGAACTGTTCAACAACACGACCTCGCGCATCTATACGAGAGTCGCCCCACAGGCAGTTGTGCGCATTGAAATCCCCAAGTACAACATAAGGTTCGGGCAATTCATCTATGAAGGACAGAAATTCATGTTTGCTTAGTTTGTAGTGTGGGGGTATATAAATCGAGCAAATAGTGATAAGTTTGTTTAGCAAAACAACTCGAACGGCCACTGCTTCCTAGCTGTAAATGCTGACATGCTATGCTCTTTTGGATTACAACTGCAACACCTCCCGATGATACGATCACATCATCGCGATCTTTGCGGAAAGTAACATGTTGTCGGAGAAAGTTTGTCTGTTGTGATTTTAGGTGTGTTTCCTGTAGACACAGCACTTTTGGGTTGTGTTTGTGTATAATCTCTTGCACATCATCAAGATTCCTGAGAAGACCTCTGACATTCCATTGGATGATTTGTGTATCCATATTTAAAGAAAATTGGTGCTGTGTTTACGGAAACGGAAAGGATGCCTTAGATTACAGAGCCCTTTCGAGGCCCTGTAACAGGGGTTCTGCCCTTTTTGAAGCGTTCGAGCGAGTCTCGGCGCTCCTTAGGCGTTTGGTGCGCCTTGAGGACAGGTGTAGTGTCCATTGCCTCCTGTGAGACGCCGGACAAGCGCTCTTGCGAGCGAGAGGTTTTCCGAGAGAGTCCTGCCCCGGAAGGCAAGACCCCTGCGCCCACCAGCCCGGAGGTCGATGGCGCTCCCTGAGGGATTTGGCTGCGCTGGCCGTTGCCAGCGCTGGAAGGGGCCTCGGAGGTTCGGGGTTGATGGCCCCGTCTGCTGGGTTGGCGGAGCAGCGCTAACTGCAACCGCCGCGGGGGCAGATGGCGTAGCTGCCGACTCACTGCTTGTGGGTCGGACAGCCGCGGGAGGCCGTTGTGACGCTGCCCCCTGACGCGCCACATCGGCAAAGGTTTTCTTGGGCAGGTACGATACCCGCCTGCGTGCCTCCTTGAAACTTATATTTTCCTTTACTTTGACTGTTACAATTTCCTTTTCTTTTTTCCAGGATGGGCACGACCGCGAGTACGCGGCGTGCTCCCCATCACAGTTTACACTGTGGAGAGCATTCTCACAAGCTTCAGATGTGTGTTCGTGGGCACTACATTTAGCACAAGTTTGGTGGCCTCGGCAGCTCTGCGAGCTGTGGCCAAAGCGCTGGCATTTGAAACAACGGAGTGGGTTGGGCCCGTACGGCCTAACGCGGAGCTTGATGTACCCGGCCTTGATTGACTCGGGCAGGACACTTGAACCAAAGGTGATTATTAGGTGCTTCGTCTGAATCTCTTTACCATCTCGCCTGATCTTTATTCTTCTAACATTGATAACATTTTGCTCACTGAAGCCCTCAAGGAGTTCCGCTTCAGTCAGCTCAAGCAGATCATCATCGGACACAACACCGCGGGTGGTGTTCATTGTACGGTGTGGAGTTACTGTTATGTGGGTCTCCCCGAATGACACTAGTTTGTGTAGTTTCTCATATTGCTTCTGGTCGCGGAGCTCCAAGAGGAGGTCACCGCTTGCCATCCTGGACACCTTGTAACCTGGTCCAAAAACGTCAGTTAAGGACTTTGAGACAAGGAATGGTGAAATGTTTCGCACTGCTTTGTTTGGCTTTTCAGAGTGAATAACATGGAACCGGGGGAAATTCTGGATTTGGTGTCCGAAAAACTGAAATACATCTTCGGTGCGCCCTCGTTTCGGAGGGCGATCAGGAAGTTTGGAAAAGAAGTTTCCATGGAAATATATAAAAATTCGGCAACAGCGCCGACCGCCCACCAGGGAGCCCAACGAAGGGACGCGGCAGAGCTTGTGTACAAGCCTGCACGACGCCAGCCGTACGCCATCATCATCATCATCATCATCATCATCATCATCGTCGTCGTCGTCGTCGTCGTCGTCGTCGTCGTCATCATCATCATCATCATCAGCCTCGTTACGCCCACTGCAGGGCAAAAGCCTCTCCCATACTTCTCCAACAACCCCGATCATGTACTAATTGTGGCCACGCCATGCCTGCAAACTTCTTAATCTCATCCGCCCACCTAACTTTCTGCCGCCCCCTGCTACGCTTCCCTTCCCTTGGGATCCAGTCCGTAACCCTTAATGATCATCGGTTATCTTCCCTCCTCATTACATGTCCTGCCCATGCCCATTTCTTTTTCTTGATTTCAACTAAGATGTCATTAACTCGCGTTTGTTCCCTCACCCAATCTGCTCTTTTCATATCCCTTAACGTTACACCTATCACTCTTCTTTCCATAGCTCGTTGCGTCGTCCTCAATTTGAGTAGAACCCTTTTCGTAAGCCTCCAGGTTTCTGCCCCGTAGGTGAGTACTGGTAAGACACAGCTATTATATACTTTTCTCTTGAGGGATAATGGCAACCTGCTGTTCATGATTTGGGAATGCCTGCCAAACGCACCCCAGCCCATTCTTATTCTTCTGATTATTTCCGTCTCATGATCCGGATCCGCCGTCACTACCTGCCCTAAGTAGATGTATTCCCTTACGACTTCCAGTGCCTCGCTGCCTATTGTAAATTGCTGTTCTCTCCCAAGACTGTTAAGCATTACTTTAGTTTTCTGCAGATTAACTTTTAGACCCATTTTTCTGCTTTGCCTCTCCAGGTCAGTGAGCATGCATTGCAATTGGTACCCTGAGTTACTAAGCAAGGCAATATCATCAGCGAATCGCAAGTTACTAAGGTATTCTCCATTAACTTTTATCCCCATTTATTCCCAATCCAGGTCTCCGAATACCTCCTGTAAACACGCTGTGAATAGCATTGGAGATATCGTATCTCCCTGCCTGACGCCTTTCTTTATTGGGATTTTGTTGCTTGCTTTATGGAGGACTACGGTGGCTGTGGAGCCGCTATATATATCTTTCAGTATTTTTACATACGGCTCGTCTACACCCTGATTCCGTAATGCCTCTATGACTGCTGAGGTTTCGACAGAATCAAACGCTTTCTCGTAATTAATGAAAGCTATATATAAGGGTTGGTTATATTCCGTACATTTCTCTATCACCTGATTGATAGTGTGAATATGATCTATTGTTGAGTAGCCTTTACGGAATCCTGCCTGGTCCTTTGCTTGACAGAAGTCTAAGGTGTTCCTGATTCTATTTGCGATTACCTTAGTAAATAGTTTGCAGGCAACGGACAGTAAGCTGATCGGTCTATAATTTTTCAAGTCTTTGGCGTCCCCTTTCTTATGGATTAGGATTATGTTAGCGTTCTTCCAAGATTCCGGTACGCTCGAGGTCATGAGGCATTGCGTATACAGGGTGGCCAGTTTCTCTAGAACACTCTGTCCACCATCCTTCAACAAATCTGTTGTTACCTGATCCTCCCCAGCTGCCTTCCCCCTTTGCATATCTCCCAAGGCTTTCTTTACTTCTTCCGGCGTTACCTTTGGGATTTCGAATTCCTCTGGACTAATTTCTATTCCATTATCGTCGAGGGTGCCACTGGTACTGTATAAATCTCTATAGAAATCCTCAGCCACTTGAACTATCTCATCCATATTGGTAACGATATTGCCGGCTTTTTCTCTTAACGCACACGTCTGATTCTTGCCTATTCCTAGTTTCTTCTTCACTGTTTTTAGGCTTCCTCCGTTCCTGAGAGCATGTTCAATTCTATCCATATTATACTTCCTTATGTCAGCTGTCTTACGCTTGTTGATTAACTTCGAAAGTTCTGCCAGTTCTATTCTAGCTGTAGGGTTAGATGCTTTCATACATTGGCGTTTCTTGATCAGATCTTTCGTCTCCTGCGATAGTTTGCTGGTATCCTGCCTAACGGAGTTACCACCGACTTCCATTGCACACTCCTTAATGATGCCCACAAGATTGTCGTTCATTGCTTCAACACTAAGGTCCTCTTCCGGAGTTAAAGCCGAATACCTGTTCTGTAGCTTGATCTGGAATTCCTCTATTTGCCCTCTTACCGCTAACTCATTAATCGGCTTCTGTACCAGTTTCTTCCGTTCCCTCCTCAGGTCTAAGCTCATTCGAGTTCTTACCATCCTGTGGTCACTGCAGCGCACCTTGCCGAGCACGTCCACATCTTGTATGATGCCAGGGTTAGCGCAGAGTATGAAGTCTATTTCATTTCTGGTCTCGCCGTTCGGGCTCCTCCAGGTCCACTTTCGGCTGTCCCGCTTGCGGAAGAAGGTATTCATTATCCTCATATAATCCTGTTCCGCAAACTCTACTAATAACTCTCCCCTGCTATTCCTAGTGCCTATGCCATATTCCCCCACTGCCTTGTCTACAGCCTGCTTCTTGCCTACCTTGGCATTAAAGTCGCCCATTAGTATAGTGTATTTAGTTTTCACTCTACCCATCGCCGATTCCACGTCTTCATAGAAGCTTTCGACTTCCTGGTCATCACGACTGGATGTAGGGGGTACGCCATCACTATAACCCAATATGGTGCACCCAAAGTAGGATATCCGCACAAGGTTAACCCTTGCCGCCGTGGAGAAAAGAAGTAAATGGAAGAGAGAAGAAGACAGGAAAGATATAAAGTGAGAGATAAAGACGAAGGTTTGAGAAGAGAGGGACAGGAAGAGGCGACTACCGATTTCCCCCGGGTGGGTCAGTCCGGGGGTGCCGTCTATGTGAAGCAGAGGCCGAAGAGGTGTGTTGCCTCCGCCGGGGGGCCTTAAAGGTCCAAACACCCAGCATCGGCTCAACCTCCAGGATCCCCCTTTCCCCAGACACGGCTAAGCCGCGCACGGCTACACGCGGAGAGGCCAACCCTCGTGTGCTCGGGTACGTGGTGTCGCAACACACCAAACGCCTGCTGACGCAGACGCCCCTGCAGGGTTACGGAATCAGGGTGTAGACGAGCCGTATGTAAAAATACTGAAAGATATCTATAGCGGCTCCACAGCCACCGTAGTCCTCCATAAAGCAAGCAACAAAATCCCAATAAAGAAAGGCATCAGGCAGGGAGATACGATATCTCCAATGCTATTCACAGCATGTTTACAGGAGGTATTCAGAGACCTGGATTGGGAAGAATTGGGGATAAAAGTTAATGGAGAATACCTAAGTAACTAGCGATTTGCTGATATTGCCTTGCTTAGTAACTCAGGGGACCAATTGCAATGCATGCTCACTGACCTGGAGAGGCAAAGCAGAAGAGTGGGTCTAAAAATTAATCTGCAGAAAACTAAAGTAATGCTTAACAGTCTCGGAAGAGAACAGCAATATACAATAGGCAGCGAGGCACTGGAAGTCGTAAGGGAATACATCTACTTAGGGCAGGTAGTGACGGCGGATCCGGATCATGAGACGGAAATAATCAGATGAATAAGAATGGGCTGGGGTGCGTTTGGCAAGCATTCTCAGATCATGAACAGCAGGTTGCCATTATCCCTCAAGAGAAAAGTATATAATAGCTGTGTCTTACCAGTACTCATATACGGGGCAGAAACCTGCAGGCTTACGAAAAGGGTTCTACTTAAATTGAAGACGACGCAACGAGCTATGGAAAGAAGAATGATAGGTGTAACGTTAAGGGATAAGAAAAGAGTTGATTGGGTGAGGGAACAAACGCGAGTTAATGACATCTTAGTTGATATCAAGAAAAAGAAATGGGCATGGGCAGGACACGTAATGAGGAGGGAAGATAACCGATGGTCATTAAGGGTTACGGACTGGATCCCAAGGGAAGGGAAGCGTAGCAGGGGGCGGCAGAAAGTTAGGTGGGCGGATGAGATTAAGAAGTTTGCAGGCAAGGCATGGCCACAATTAGTACATGACCGGGGTTGTTTGAGAAGTATGGGAGAGGCCTTTGCCCTGCAGTAGCCGTAACCAGGCTGATGATGATGATGATGATGACAACGTAGAACACAACATTTTGTGGGATATTCGGGAAGGGGAAGGCTTAGGTGACGATTGTCTACAGCTTTTGAGAGAGATTTGCCTAGAAAATACCGTTTACGTTGACTGGGAAGGACTGAGGAGCGAGGAGAAAGTTCATATCTAGAAGGGACTGAGGCAGGGGTGCCCTTTATCCCCACTGCTGTTTATGATGTACAGGATGAAGAGGGCGCTAGAAGGAAGTAATATCGCGTTTAATCTCATACCAACAGTCGGGTACAGTGGTAGAGCAGCAGCTTCCAGGTTTATTTTATGCGGACGACATTGTGTTGCTAGCTAACAAGCAAACTCTTTTGCAATGTCTGGCTAATAACTGTGAACAGGAAATCAACAAATTAAGCTTGAAATTTAGTGTTAGAGAATCAGCTGTTTCGGTATTCAATGAGAACAGTGAACAGACAGTGGCGATACAGGGCCAAAAAATACCTCGGGTAACAGAATATAAATACCTTGGTATATGGATAAACGAATGCAATAGATATATGGAAACACAGGAAAGAGCAATAACAGTGAAGGGGAAGAGAAATGCAGCCATAATGAAGCACAGAGCGCTATGGAGATACAATAGGTACGAGGTGCTCCGAGGTATGCGGAGAAGTGCAATGGTTCCAGGACTTATTTTTAGAAATGCGGTTGTTTGCTTTAAATCAGGGGTACGATCAGGACTCGATGGGAACCAAAGGTCAGTGGGACGCCTCGCATTGGGCGCTCACGGGAAGACTACAGATCAAGCTGTGCAGGGTGATGTGGGCTGGACTAGTTTTGAAGTGAGGGAAGCTCGTAGTAAAATTGAGTATGAAGAACGACTGAGGAATATGGACGAAAGTAGATGGGTTGGGAGAGTGCTGATGTATCTGCACAGGAAAAAACATTGATTCACAGTGGAGAAAAAGAACTAGGAAGCTTACCAGCAAGTAGGCGGCCTGTAGGGTGGGCAACAAAGCAACAAAGAACGTCAAGCGGAAAGTCAGAGAGTCTCAAATAATCTCATGGGTGGCGGCAATGGAAAAGAAACCTGCCATGAGCAACTATATAGGAGGAAAAAAAACGAAATCAGGAAAGAAACAATGTATGACAACTCAAAGGGAAGCTCATTACTTCTCGAAGCGAGATCATGAGGCCTTAGAACACGCATATAAAGCGAAATATAAGAACGAAGAAGAAGCGTGGGCTTGCTGCGGTAAAGCTAGGGAAACGATAGAACATGGTTTATTTGAATGTGATGATATCTGCGCAGTGGTCGATTGAGGCACCATGGACTCCTTGAAACCCTTGGGTTCAGTGAAAGCACCGGTAAAGTAAACATGTCCGCAGTAGAGATTAGTAGGGGGCGATTGGAATATTGGCGGAAGAAAAGTATGGAAACGACAGAAAACGGAGACGTAGAAAAACAAAGTTCACAATAGGGGGCCAGAAAACTTGGCTATGGGAATTCATCGTGTGTTTTTCTTCTTTTCTTGGTGGCGCAACCCACCGACCCATTCCAAAGGGGACGCTCATAACATCCATCCGTCCGTCCGTCCGTCCGTCCATCCATCCATCCATCCGTCCGTCCGTCCGTCCGTCCGTCCATCCATCCATCCGTCCATCCACCCATCAATCTATCCATCCATCCATCCATCCATCCATCCATCCATCCGTCCGTCCATCCATCCATCCATCCATCCATCCATCCATCCATCCATCCATCCATCCATCCATCCATCCATCCATCCATCCATCCATCCATCCATCCATCCATCCATCCATCCATCCATCCAGAGGCCACATAAAGCCCACCTTCGTGCATAGTGCTCCCCACCAGCGTTTTCCGGTAAACATTACGGTTACATAGGCTACAGTTGCCGGGAAGCGTGAGAAGCAGTCAGGGATCTTTGAGTGCTGTCCCGTTCCACTCTTAAAGGCGAAGCTTAAAGGGACCCTGAAACGATTTTGACGATATTATACAAACGTACTGAGTCGTTCGAGTAGGTCCTTCTGATCATTAATTGACACATCTAAGTGCTCCGCGTAAAGCGTGTAATTTATTATAAGGTTTTAAAATGCACATCACTGCCGATCGCAGCACACTGCTCGGTGGAGTTTGAAGCCACCCCCTACCAATATGACGGAAGTCGTCCATATGACGTCAGTGGAGCGAGCTATCCGATTGGCTGACCAGGGCGCGTGATCGGTAATTTTTCCAACTTTATTGTAAACAAATGATGTTTCTAATAGTTGGAATGTTAGGTAATTTGTTTTTGCACAAAGAAAGTAACATAAAGTGAATGCACAAGAAGAATTTTTCAGTACACTTAAGCACTTCCGGCACACAGCAAGTGTCGTCTGCTTGTGTTACAATGTGCTCCGTCTTTGACGAGAGCTCCGCAGTCAGTGTCGGTCGGTCTTTTCGCGAGCGCTATGAGTCGACTTTGTTGCGTTGTGGACTGCAAGCGTAGAGACTGGCAATATGTGAAGCTGCGACATCGTGTCCTTCTGCAAGGCAGCGTACGAGGGAACTGGCTGCAGCGCATTGGACAGCCGCTATCCGATGGGCGCCAGGATTCGCGCGATTGCGGCCGTCACTTTATACCGGAAGATTACTAAGGCATTAGCGTTTCGCGAGCCCGGTATTAAAGTAAACGCAAGCGCAAGGGGACAGGGCCTAGCCGTGTCCCCTTGCGTGTCGTTTCAGGGGATCAACAGAAGCGCAAATGTGAATGGTCTGCACGGTGCAGCCACCTGGTGGCATAGAGCTCAACCACACACAGCAGCAGTAACAAAATGTATTCTTCTTTCTTGCTGGTGTAAATTTTTCGCAGGAGTGTAGTCATTAACACGTTGTTTTTGTAAATGTTTAAAATGGTTTTACACTTGGTTAGAGCAATATTAGCCCTTCGCCTGGTTAAGCTCTGCGCAAATTGGTGGCTGGACCGTGGAGACCGATCAGGCAGCTCACTTACGTCTACGTTAAAGTTCCTTCATCAGCTTGAGTTTATGCTTTCACCGTTCCGTTGAAACGTTCTGCTAGTGTGTGATTACCGGAATACCAGACACGTACGGCGCTACGACAGTATGCTCGCAACGCACGCTGCTTCGTAAGCTCTCGCTTGGGGTTGACGGCCAGGCCGCTAGCGGAGACTTTTCGAGCGGGCGGGGGCGGGCTCCAAAAAAAACCGGAAGTGGACGATGTGACGTCGCATCGTGACGCAGAACCAGTGAATGTGGAGCTTAGCACCGATCACTCGGCGAACGAGTTGAGGAGGAAAAGCATGGCTAGAGAGAAGGGTAACTTGAAATCTCTTGTAGCTCCATTAATACGCAACACTTCACTTAAATTGTGGTGCGAATGTCCTACTTAAGCTGTACTCTACGCGTCTACAAAATTTGTTCGAACCGTTTCAGGGGCCCTTTTAGCATGGTACAAATTTCTTGCTTTGTTAATGAGCCATCCCCCCCCCCTTTTTTTTTTCGGATACGTCTTGCGACCGTGTAATAGAATGCACTTCGTGGGAAAGCAAATAGAAGGGCGAAAGAAATAGATCACAGCTGTGAGGGGAGTAAAGTCAGCTTGAATGAATGAATGTGTGGTTTTTATTGGCGCAAGGGCCAGATATGGCCAAAGAGCGCCACGCAAGCGTTAGTAACTTCGCAGTGTAGTGATGGGTTCTATGAAGTTGATGTGACGTGGCTGTAAAGGGGCCTAAAAATAGTCACTGTAAAGGGTGTAAAATGACGACAAATGACAAATGACGTCTACTATGAGCATTAAGGTGCATTGCGAAATAGTGATACGATATAAAAATATAAATAATATTCTAAAATTCACTAGAGCACCACGGCCTCGTTAGAGCCCTTGAGACACAAGGGCCCAGAGGCATGTGCTATACAAAACAACTATCACAGCAGCATCCTCTGGAAAGAGGATGCGCTACGAATTTAGTGGGCTTATAACATGTAGGACAACATCATTTAAAAAATTGAGGACAACTTTGGTGTTAAAAACTGTTCTTTACCAAGAAACATAGCCGGGTGTAGAGGGACGCAATAATGATATACGAGAGGAAAATGTTTCTTTTTCTCAGATTCAGCTTTCCAACACTTCAAGAGGACGTTGAGGACGGTCAGCCTCTCACCACATCGACCACAAGTTGGCGGTTAATTTCCAGTAAGCAGAAAATTGTGGGTACCAAATGTGTGCCCTATCCTGAGACAACAGAATAGGACATCTGTTCACCGTGATTTTGTCGGGGAGGGCCAAAAACCTAATTGAGGCTTTATAACGTGCCGTTTATTATTTATTTCTGCGTTCCTCATGCGTTGCCAGTATTGTCGCAGTTTCTTTCGTAAGAAAGGCTTCAGATCTGTGACAGGGACAGCAGCCGTAGGAAAAGGGATTAGTGATGTGAGTGATGTGGCCATTTTATGAGCTAGTACATTACCCCTCGATGCCTCTATGGCCAGGTACCCAGCATATTACTACATTTCTATGTGATAGATAAATATTGCATAAGAGTGAGTAGAGTTCGTTGAAGACAGGATTTGTATGCTTTTGTAAAGCAATTAACGCTTTTACAAGACTTAACGAGTCTGCGAATACTATTGCTCTATCGAGTTTTAATTTATTTATATGTTTTACTGCAAACAGTACTGCATGGGCTTCTGCAGTGAAGATACTTGTTAACGGGTTCAATGCGTCATATTTAGAAAAGGAGGGACCAACAGCAGCATAATATACACCCGCATGTGATTTTGACGCGTCTGTGTAAAATTCAGAGCAGTAGTACTTCGATTGAAGTTCACAGAAATACATAGCGATTTCGAGGTCAAGAGCGTGCTTTGTGACCTCTACAAAGGATACATCACAATCTATCACCTGCCAGTCCCAGGCTGGTAATAGCTTAGCTGGAGGCATTAGGCGATGTTCCAGAACTGGGACATTCATTTCTTCGCCAAGTTCTCTTGCGCGGAGTGACAAAGGAAGTCTCATAGAGGGTCTGTTACGGAAAAGCATAATATACACCCGCGTTTCACACGTCAAATCGTTAATGGTTGCGAAACACGGATGTTCTTTATTGGAGCGAACTTTGATAAAATAGGTAATGCTGATGTACGTTCACTGAAATTGTAGTCACCACTCGTCTGACTCTGCATATAGACTTTCGACGGGGCTTGTTCTAAATGCGCCAGTGGCCAGGCGGATACCCAGATGATGAACAGGGTCTAACATCTTTAGCGCGCTCGGTGCGGCAGAGTGATAAACTACGGCACCATAGTCCAGTCGGGATCGTACTAGGCTCCTGTAAAGATTCAGTAAACACTTCCTGTGGCTGCCCCATGTTGTGTGGGATAGGATTTTAAGTAAATTCATAGTTTTTAGACATTTTGCTTTAAGACATTTTATGTGTGTGATGAAAGTAAGCCTCGTGTCAAGTATAACACCTAGGAATTAGCGTTCATTGTTCGCAGGTATTTGTTGTCCGCCCAGTTCTACACAACGATCTGGGACCAGGCCTCTCTTTCTTGTGAAGATAACACAAGAATATTTATGGAGGTTGATTTTAGATCTATTTTGGTCTGCCCGCTTGGACACCTTGTTTAAGCCCTGCTGAACCTGTCTTTCACAGATGTAAGGTTGTCGTATTTGAAACCTATTTGTATATCGTCTACGTAGACGGAATAAAAAATGGCTGGTGGCAGTGAAGAACGAAGTGTGTTCATCTTAATGATAAAGAGAGTGCAACTAAGTACTCCTCCCTGGCGGACACCAGTTTCTTGTCGCGATAATACGTTGCCGATTTTCACGCGGAAGATACGATTTGACGAATAGCTTTCAATTATGTTCAGCATATTTCCACGAATGCCCATTCCCGACAAGTTTCGCAAGATCCCATAACGCCATGCTGTGTCATACGCCGTCTCCATGCCCAGGAATATCGATAGGAAAACTGTTTATGTACAAATGCATCGCGGATATTTCTTTCAATGCGCAAAAGATGATCGGTTGTCGATCGTCCTTCTCTGAAGCCACACTGATAGGGATCGAGCGTATTGTTGAGTTCAAGAAAATGTATGAGTCTGCGATTAACCATTTTTTCAAAAAGCTTGCACAGAAAATTTGTAGGAGCTATCGGACGGTAACTTGCCGCCGAGGAAGGGTCTTTACCCTGCTTCAGAAGAGGGACTACAATCGCTTCTTTCCATGTGGATGGGAGGTATGCCTCAGCCCAAATTGTGTTGAATATTGCGAGTAGTATACCCTGTGTGTCAGTATGTAAGTTTCTGATCATGTCATACATGACTCTGTCAGGTCCCGGTGCAGAGCTCTTGCATGTGTTCAAGGCAGCTCTCAACTCGGCAATACTGAAAGGCCGGTTATACGGTTCATTCTGTCTGCATTTTCTTATGATTGGCTTACGTTCTATTTCTTTGTGTTTAAGAAAGGACTGAGAATAGTGTATTGAGCTCGACACACGCTTAAAGTGCTTCACATGAGAGTCTGCCGGCTCTTCTAAGGTATTCCCTTGATCGTTCACCTGAGGCAACGGATTTATTTGCTAGCCTTTTAGCCTCCTTACACCATTCCAAACTTTCGCCTCCTATGTGCACGAATTTATACCTGAGAGTAATCTCTCCCAGCTTTCTCTCTCCGCTTTACGTTGTATCCGCCTTCCCTGCGATGTTGTGTTTAAATTCAATTGGACTTTCTGTATTCGGCGATCTGCGCAATATTCCCCATGCTTTATTCTGCCTCTTCCGCGCATTTCTACAGACATCACATCATTCCACCACGGAAGACGTCGTTTAAGTGAACCACCATTTGTTTGCGGGATAAACTTTTCAGCAGCATCAATAATAAAAGCGGTAAAATATGCGACAGCTTCATCTGTACTAAAATTGTTTATAAAATCGGGTGACAAATGAGTTGATTCTTTAAATGGTCCCAGTCAGCCGATGCTAATTTCCAAATGGGGCCACGGGGTCGGTTGTCATGCTGCGTCATTGAGTTTAGAGTTATAGGGAAGTGGTCACTTCTAAAAGGATTATTCATTGCATTCCACTCCAGACGAGGCAGAAGGGAAGCAGAGCCTATTTCTAGGTCTATGGATGAATATGAATTGTGTTGAATGCTGTAATATGTTGGTTCCTTCTTAATAAACAGGCAGGCACTAGAGGTCAGAATAAAATTTTCAATGAGTCGGCCTTTTGCATCACAACGCGTGTCTCCCCACAACGTGTTGCGGGCGTTAAAATCGCCCACAAATATGTTGGGTTCCGGGAGCTCATTTATAAGGTTATAGAAATCGGCTTTTTGGAATTGATAGCTTGGGGATATATATATGGTAGAGACAGTTACCAACTTATTGAAAAGAACCCCTGTAATTGACACTGCCTCGAGGGGTGTCTGTAAGGCTACGTGACGACAAGCTACAGACTTGTCTACGAGGATTGCTACACAGCCGCCCGAGGTGTTAGCCTCATCATGGCCCTTGCGGAAGATGGTGTACTGGCGAAGAAAGTTTGTGTACGTTTTAGATGCGTCTCCTGAACGCACAGCAACTTTGGATTGTGTTTGTGTAGGAGTTCTCTAATATCGTCAAGGTTATGGAGAAGTCCTCTAACATTCCATTGTAGTATTTGTGTATCCATTATGCTACTTGTGTTTAGTGCTGTGTGTTTAAGAGACGATGATTAACTCACGGGCCCATTGCAGGCGCCATGACGGGAGTTCTGTCTTTTTTGGAGCGATCGAGAGAACCTCGCCGCTCCGTAGGCGCTGGTGGCGCCGTCTTGCTGGTGGTTGTGTCCATCGCCTCTTGCGAGGCGCTGGACACGCGCTCTTCCGAGCGCTTTATTTGACGTGGAGGCCTCGACACCTTGGACGAGGCCTTTGAGGCCACCTGCACGGAGGTGGATGGCCCCTTCTTCTGGGTTGGCAGAGCAGCGCTAGCTGAAACCGCCAGGGCGCCGGATGGTGTCAGCACCGGCTAACTGGGTGTGGGCCGGACAGCCGCCGGACGCCGTTGTGGTGCTGCCCCCTGACGCGCCACATCGTCAAAGCTGCTCTTAGGCAGGCATGACACACGCCTACGTGCCTCCTTGAAATACATGTTTTCTTTGACTTTGATTGCGAAAATTTCCTTTTCTTTTTTTCCTGGATGGGCACGACCGCTAATACGCGGCGTGCTCCCCATCACAGTTTACACAGTGGAGAGAGTTCTCACAAGCTTCAGAAATATGTTCATGGGCACTGCATTTCGCACAGGTTTGGTGGCCTCGGCAGCTCTGCGAACTGTGGCCGAAACTTTGGCATTTGAAACATCTGAGTGGCTTTGGCACGTATGGCCTAAGACGGAGCTTAATGTATCCTGCCTCGACTGACTCGGGCAGGATACTTGAGCCGAGGGTATTTATCAAGTGCTTGGTTTGGATTTCTTTGCCATCTCGTTTCATCTTAATTCTTTTAACATTGATCATATTCTGTTAACTGAAGCCCTCCAAGAGTTCCGCTTCAGTTAACTCCAAAAGATCATCATCTGAAACCACGCCACGGGCGGTATTCATAGTACATTACGGGGTTACTCGGGTTTCCCCAAATAACACCAGTTTTGGCAGTTTCCCATACTGCTTCTGATCGCGGAGCTCCAAGAGGAGATCGCCACTTGTCATCCTCGACTTCTTATAACCTGGGCCGAAAACTTCAGTTAAAGACTTTGAAACAAGGAATGGTGAGATGGTTCGCACTGCTTTGCCTGGTTTTTCTGAGTACACTACATGAAAACGAGGAAAGTTGTGAACTTGGCGTCCAAAAAATTGAAAACATCTTCGGTGCGCCCTCTTTTCTGAGGGCGATCAGGTAGTGGAGGAAAGGAAGTAGGCATGTGTAGTCGTGTAGTTTTCGGCAGCAACGCCAGCCACCCACCATGGAGTAGAACAAGGGTACGCTGCAGGGCCTGCAAAAAGAGGGCCTGCAAACGCCAGCTGTACGTTGCCACTATAACCATATATGACATTTATTTATTTATTCATACTGCAGGCCAACATACTGGCCCATACAGTTGACAAGGGAATAACAATGCAACAAAGATAATAAAAAATGTATATATGAACAGTGCATGAAAATGATGCATCCCATAGCCACGTTACAAAAATCACAATGCTTCCCTTAGCACAGTAACTACAACAAAAATAATCGCACATTTGAGTTTAGATGTGGATAAAAACGCTGTGCCAAACAACAATCGGACACTAAACATAACTAAATACAGGAAATTTCACATGAAAACAATAAAAATGGTGAAAAATAGTGTTTATGGTGTTATTTTATGTGAAAAATAGTTTTCCAACACATTTGTTGGAAAACATCTGAGCATAACAACCTACGTTGGCTACTCACACAAGGTTAACCCTTGCTGACAGGAAGCTCGGAAGTAATAAAGAAATGAGAAGGAGGCAGGAAAGATGGAAAGTGAGAGAAAGACGAAGGTTGGAGGGAGAAAGAGACAGGAGAAGGCAACTACCGATTTCCCCCGGGTGGGTCAGTCCAGGGGTGCCGTCTACCTGAAGCCGAGGCCAAAGAGGTGTGTTACCGCCACCGGGGGGTCGTAAAGGTCCAAACACACGGCATTGGCTCAACCCCTAGGATACCCTTTTCCCCGGACACGGCTAAGCCGCGCACGGTTACACGCGGGAGGGTCCAACCCTCGTGTGCTCGGGTACGTGGTGTCGCAACACAACAAAGGCCTGGCGACACAGACGCCCCTGCGGGGTAAAGTCAGCTTCTGTCATAATGTTTGTGAGAAGGGTTTGTTTCGTAAATTGTGCTACACGTGCGCGTTTCGCAGCTTGCGCGACGCCAGCGGTCATGGCCGGGTCAGCTGCTGAACCATGGAGGAAGGAAAACGAAGGAGAGGCCCTACCCCCTCCACGCGTTAGGAGAAAAGTGTGGAGGAAATGGCGTAGTACGTTCTCCCTTTTTTGCTTTTTCATTTCTTTAGCTGTAGCGGCCATGCTTTCGGGCCACAAAGGTGGCTTTGTTATGGTTCTGTACGCTCACACGTGTTGCTCCGTAGGTTTCGTGCCGTGGCAAAGGCGCCGTGCGGGCAGGTTTGCGTTAGTCTCCGTGTTTTGTTGCGCTTTGTTATCTGGACCGTGCTCTACCGGATGTTGCTGTGGCCACGTTGGGCAGGAGGAACTAAAGCTCGTGAAATGAGCGCGCATGGAACGCTGTACGCAATCTACGGCGCCACGGCAATGGCCATGGACGAAAGAATATTCGAAACAACGTGCAGATCCAATGGTATACTGACTTGGATTTTTATTGTGGTAGCAATTACATGGGCATTTGAGGCGCATTTTCGCCGTCGGCGTCGCCGTGCCGTTCCGTATAAAGTCCAAGGGCGATAGAACCGTAGCCGCGCGCCGTATGTTGTATGTGCGAGTGAAAGCGCGCGAAGGTGAGTCGGCGAACGTGGCTCCATCTCTCGTCTGCGAGCGACGAAGGCGGGCCGGAAGCGCGTCCTCTCCTGTCGCGCGGGAAGCACGGGGGTGAGGCGAGGGAGGAGGGACGTTCTTCTCCGGCGGCTGCTGCTTACGCCGCAGCCGTACGGGCGCCGTATCTTGAAAGCGATCTGCGATGTTTGCGGAGTGCGTGTAGTGCCGGTAGCTTCGTATGCGTTGTGCTTTCGACGGTTCGTTCGTGTTGAAGCGACAGATGTACGAAGGTTCGCTTGCTGCTGCCGCGATTCCTCAGTCCAGCATATCGACAGCGAGTTTCCGTGCTCATAGAGGGAGAGGTGTTCATGTTTACCTGTGCGCGCGTGACACCATGCTTGTTGATTTAATTAAAACACGTTGTCGGTCTATTTGGTTTGAATCCGTGGTAGAATTTGTAAGCGCCACTGAACAAGGACGTAAAAGAAGTAGACAAACAGAGACACCACTGTCTATGTGTGTCTGTTTCTTTCTATGTCCTCGTTCAGTCGAGCTCACACATTATACCATTGTTAATTTATTTAGTAAGTGAATGCTTGCAAGTTTTGCACATATAAGTGATCACTTCGGTATATATATGTGTTTAGATAAACACATGCGTAAAACGAAATTCACACAGCAATACTTTCAAGACTTTTCATTAACGAATATGGACATTTTCAAATTACAAATTTCTTGTGTAGATTGGCGTATTGTGCTGAACGAGACAGATGCTGAAAGTGCATTTAATATCTTTCTGAGTCTGTTTTTAGATGTATATAGTAAATATTTTCCCCAAGAAGTCCTTTCGAAGCCAAAGAAGATACGTAAGCCATGGATTACAAAAGAACTTATCAGACAGATTGACATTAGAGATAAACTGTATGCAAAATTCATGGCTACACGTGACCCAGATATATTAAAGACATTTAAAGTATTTCAGAATAAATTAACGAAGGAGATTAGAGCTGCCAGAAATGATTACATTTGCAATTTCTTTCATAGTTCTGCAGGAAAGACAAACGAAATATGGGAAAAACTAAATACAGTTCTAAATCGCCACAAAAACTTTAGATTTGTTACAAAGATTGAGTGTAACAATGAAGAGATCACAGGCGCTCGTTTAGCGGATGAATTGAACAAATACTTTGTTGATTTTAAAGTAGAACGTCCGACTGAAGGGGCACTCGATTGTATCATAACTAAAAACCAGGAATCTTTTTTAGTTTTGTAATAGAGCCGGATGTTATTTCGGCGTTCCGAGGACTAAATAACAGTAAAAGCAGTGACACAGACGGTATAAAAGTTGCACCTGTCATACATGTAATAGAACTAATTTCACTGTGCCTAACGCACATATTTAATCTGTGTTTTTTTCAGGGAGTGTTTCTAAAACGATTGCAGGTTGCTAGGGTGACAGTGCTCTATAAAAGAAGCGATAAGACTCACATTGGAAGCTACAGACCCGTGTCCATACTCCCTATTTTTTCTAAAGGGCTGCAAAAAGTAATTTACGCCAAAACAATTAATTTCTGCGATAAATACGGTATACTTTCCCAGTCACTAGTTGGCTTCCGTAAACACAGGTCGACGGAACAGGCTTTGCTGGAGCAGAAAGAATTTATTTTAAACGCCTTTGAAAAAAAAAAGAAGTAGCCTTGGGTGTTTTTGTAGACTTCACAAAAGCGTTTGATTTTCTTAAACATTCGATCTTACTCAAAAAAATTAGATACATATGGAATCCGTCGTAATGCACTAGCACTTTTAGCACCTTATTTAGAAAATCGGCAACAATGTCTACCTCAACGGTTTCTCTTCAGATAAAAAAACAATAATATCAGGAGTACCTCAGGGAAGTATCCTTGGATCACTTCTATTTAATATCTATTTGAATGACATTATATGTATTAATCCGAACGTTAAACATATCATTAATGCCGATGACACGACTATGCTTTTCTCAGCTGCATGTCCGAATGACTTAATTTCTGAAGCAAATAGCTCACTAACGCGTTTGAATGAGTGGTCAAGTGCTAATGCATTAAAAATAAACACGGACAAGACGAAAGCCATACTTTTCCGTCCGAGGAATAAGAGTGTTTTTATAAATAGAGATCTTTTGTTAGGCGATTCAAAAATATAAGTACTCGGCGCATTCAAAACTCTTGGCGTGTGTTCAACGAGAATGTAACCTGGGAAGACCACGTGGAACATGTTGTTTCTAAGATTTCAAGTGTCGTAGGAGCTACGTACATTAATAAAGAGATATTGCCTGTGCAGGTCAAGGTTATTCTTTACAATACAGTATTTCACTCTCATATTAATTATGCACATTTAGTTTGGGGAACTACGGTTGTTACAAATTTACGTAAAATTCTTACAATGCAAAAAAAGAATGTTGCGACATGTTCTCAGTGTTCCTCGAGATCACCTATCTCTGCCTTTGTTTGAATAGTTGGAAATTCTGAAAATTACTGACATGTATCCATACCGTCTTTGTTTAACATATAAAAAGGATGTGAAAGAAAACAAACTTTCTCTCAGCTTTAGCTTCTCTGTCAAAGAAAGCTCCTTTATACGATACACGTAGTAGGGAAATTTGGAACGTAGAGACGTGTAGAACTACCGATGGACAGCAAATGATGAAAAGAAAACTGCCAGAATTATTGAATTTTTGTCACAGACACGTTATACAGCTAGAACATACATCAAAAATCAATTAAAATTGTTCTTTTCTGCCTTAGTTCTATTTCCCTAAACATTGTTCTCGTTTGTATAAATTGGTATGCATATCAAATTTCTGTTTGTCTTCCGACGTGCTTCCTGAACTCTTTTTTTCATTGTGAAATTTAGTGATGAATGTTCGTGATATACCATTATGCAGATGTTACTAAGCCGTACGTTGTTGTCTGTATGGTGTTTACATATGTCTTCCAGCAGTGTCCTGTAAACATAATGTCATTACTACAGTTACATGTTCACAGGTTTGGGAATGTGCATATTTATACGCCACAAAGATGCTTGTAGTTATAGGTATTATTTTTGTAGAATAAAAAAATATGTTTTTATTTCTTGTCGGTAGCTGAACTGTCTGCCTTTATGGAATGTATTTTTTTTCTTTGAGGGGGTGGGAACTAGTCAAGCTGTCTGTTTCAGCTTTTTTTCCCTTACCTCTCCTATCACGTTGATGGAAAAAAGTAAAGGTTATTGTTATTATTACTATTATTATTATATGGCCGATTAAACTACTATTCCTGCTTCGTACAGCTATCTACTAATTTGCCATCGCAATCGGTGCTGCACCTTCTTTCTGAAGGCGTTTGTTACTCCTGACTTTCTCGATTTCATTTTCAGGCTATTTCTAAATAAGAGCGGACCCATTACTTTCCCGGCCGAAGAAAAATAGCAGATATATCATATTTTGAAGAAATGAGGGTCACTATTTCGTAAAGGCGTACCGAAAAGTTGTACTGTGCAGGTTACTTAGTATATATACTCTGAAAACATTTACTGAGTACCCGCTTTCTCCTAATTTTTGATTGTACACGGCATTGGTTGTTTTACCCCGGTATCCTCGGTAAACTATGCGGGGCACGGTGTTTATATTTATTCAAAGCACGACGCAATGCTGTAATGACTGGCGATGAGCTTTTCTTTTTTGTAGGTTTATTGAAGCCTTTGTAGAAAGTTACTCATTGAAACGTTCCAGGGTGTCATACTGCCGCTAACCGAAATGTTTCCCAGACTAAATAAAACAACAATGTGAAATACGGACTTGAAATTTTTCTTTCTTTCTTTCTTTCTTTTTTTAAGACATTCCGTACAGAAGTGCCTTGGGGGACGCGGCAAAAGGCAGTGAATTCGCCTGACTGGGCTGTGCCACTCTTGGCGGCTGCGGTCACACAAGATAATGCAATGACAAAATATAAAGAATAAAATGCGGCAATTTAAAACGTCGTGAAATATAAACATCAATAAATTTTTTGACAACAATAACATACGAATACAGGTACATTCAGGTACATGATACATGTACGTCGAAGCAGCAGTCGTCCCGGTACAGAAGATATATCGGACTTTCCCTATGAAAGCAACGACTCGCAGAGTAAACGGAAACCAACTAAAATCAATCCGGCACTATCTTTAGTTTGTATTAGGAAAAATCTTCCTGAGCTTCTTTATTAGTTTCTGCACCGAGGTAGCTGTAACGAGTGCTTCAGCTATTTCCGGATATTCGTTTAGCGGATCTTTGTTTGTTTGATCTTTGTTTGGTTGTATATTTTGTACAGGAACGTTGCCTGGGTAATAAATTATTTTGTAGGTAGGATACGAACCAGGTTCCGCTTGATATTTGGCTCGCTTTTGCAAAGAAAAAGGACAGTCAAGGTTAGTTTTAGTTGTTGTTGACCATATTAAAGAAACTGTAACATGGAATGAATAAGCGCGTGGTATATCTGCCTTTTTACCGCGAACGGGATATGATATCTTACTTTATTGAAAATTCCAACAGCTCGCCCTAGGTCACTTCGGAGCTTGTCAACGGCAGGCGTCCATGAAAGGCATTCTTGAAAAGTCACCCCCAAAATTCTAACTGATAAAGATTGTTCGATGGTAACGTTCTGAAATTTTAAATGCAATTTTACAGTCCGTTGAGTTTCTCGCGACCTGAAGTGTAAACATTTCGTTTCACTGATGTTTAACTGGATTCTATTAAATTGAAGCCACAAATCCAGACTTGCTAGCCATTTGTTAGATGAAATACCTCTCTTAAGTCAGCATCTGAGAAGAATACATTCGTGTCGTCTGCATATAAAATTAACATCGTACTTTTGTTAATGTTTACAATATTGTTATTGTATACTAAAAATAGCGTCGGTCCCAGTAATGATCGCTATGGTTCGCCAAATTTTACTAGTCCTCTGTCAGAATTTACGCCATTTATGCATGTAAATTGAGCTCTACAAGTAGCTTTTTATCAAAGACAAAGCCTTGTCGCGTATTCCATAGGAGGGAAATTTAATTAAAATGCACATCGTGTTGGACACAGTAGAAAGCCTTTCTGAAGTCCAGAAATATTCCCAGTGTAACTATTTTCTTTTCAATATTGTCTAGTACGTGCGCTTGCATTTCAAGAAGTGCACTTTCAGACGCCTTGTTTGTTCTGAACCAAAATTATTCGCTTACTACTATATTGTTTATCATCAGAAAGCCAGAAAGTGTTTTATTTATTATGTTTTCCGCTACCTTCGCAAAGATAGGAAGCACTGAGATTGGTCTGTGACTGTTCTTGTCTTTAACGGAACCACCTTTATGTATTGCGGCAACACGGGCTAGCTTCGTAGCGCCTGGGAACACTGCGGTCGAACGCGTGAGATTGAGAATATGCATGAAGGGGATGCTCGCGACGACTTTCAGCGGTCTAGGTTTCATATCGTCAGCTCCAGTGGCGCAGTCGTTTCTTAAGGTCAACATAATATCGGTTATCTCATATTGATCAGCGGGCGACATAGATATAGTGTTTTGACAATGTGTGTTCACAAAACGTCCGCTATGTATTGTAGTGCGGTCAACTGCGAAAGCACCCACATCAATAAGGTGTTCGTTAAACAAGTTTGCGACCTCGATGTCACTCATAGACTCACTTTCATACGAAGTTCATACAAATTCTCCCGTGAGAATAGTGAGAATATTAAGCGCAATGCAATACCAGATTTGTAGTCAGTTTTTCCAGTGTCCACGATGAGTTGAACAGGGCATCTTGTTTTTGCCTGGCGGACGTTTGGGGCGCGGTGTGGGTAATGTGCAGACAATGTTCCAAATGAGTTGGTTAAATGCGCATTTTACTGTAGAATACGTATACGAGTAGTCCATAACGTTATTAGTCTGTTTTACCATGTAAAACAGACTAATAACGGTGTAAAACTTAAACGGCTAATAACGGTGTAGCGGTGTAAAACTTAGACAGCTGCGCTGGCATACATACAATTACGACTCAGGTCAAATTCTACGAACGTATAGATAGACCAATAAGCCAAGTTTATGTGCGATGGTAAGTGCGTGGTGATCAAATAAAGCTTTTCAAAAATTGTTAGCCAGTATTCGAAAGAACCACGTTGCTGTTACTAGTTACTTTTCCCGAATATCCCAAGATAACTCTGTCTTTAGATATTTTATACGTTGAAAGAATAGGCAGCATTTTAGGTGCAACGTGTCATGTAGTTTTAACGTTTCCTGCTTATTTAGAAGCGTTGTGAATAATTATTGAACCCACGTTTTTCATTCTTTTTACTTTTCATGCGTGATATATTAGTCTCGCCTGGTGCCCTCATTCTATTAAAGGAGGCAGCTTCGTTGTGTTTAGTGTTTTTAAGGACGAGTTAATGGGTGATGTGTAGGTGAAGTTCAAAATAGATCTGTAATTGGGGCTTTCGCAATAAATTACGTATGCATGCACTCTAGTGTTATGAGTGCGTCTAACGAGCGGGTGTAGAAATTAGCCCGCTGTCCTTGCAGAATTATGAAACGCACGAAGACCACATTTAGCGATAATTGGTACTGTGCTATGAAAACTCTCTGTACGAAGTTAAATGTGCTTCGATCAAGCACAGCCTTTGTAAAAAAAAATCTTATTCAAGTGTTAGATCGTGTGATATGGCAGCTATCAACTATGCTTTCCTGTGTCCCGAGATAGCTCTAGGCTACAACAGGTTTACATTTCGTGGAAAGCTCAGAGGTGTCCCGGTAAGTGCGATGCGCGACAAAATATTTACGTTCCCCGTTCCGTTAGAAACGTCGCAAATAATTACTGAACAGTAGTCTTTTTCCGTCTGTTATCATGCGACAAAATAATGGGTGATGCCTAGACAAAGAGTTCCTACGTAGTTTCAGTGGTGTTCTCGGTGAACTAAACAAGGTATTTTGTTTATATTTGGCAAAAATAAAGGACGCGTTATGGGCAGTATGTTGGAAAACTTGAAAAGCAGGGTACTAATTATGGCATTTACAATAAAGTACGCACACATGCGATTCAGAGCTTTATGAATATGTTTTACGAACAAAGCAGAATTATTTCCACTGCCCTAGTAAACTGTGAACTCAACCGATATTCAATCTAGCGAGAGTTAAGTGGGCAGGGGGGAGGGGTGGGGGAAGGACACCATGGTAAATATTTTGGTGAAGTAAAATGCATGTTGATGAATTACTGGCTTTTTAAAAATGCCCCAAAGAAGTGCTCCAAAGCATGACATGCAGACAAGGTATCAAACAGACCAGCCATATACGGTCAACTTCTTATGCGACAGCATCAAATGGCCCATGGAGCGAAAAAGCCAGCGTCATCTGTGGCAGCGAAACGACACCTAAATAGCCATCGCCTGCGACGTCACGTCACGAGGCGGCCTCGGTGGAGCAGAGCGGGTGAAAGGGCTCACCTGATGCTCATTAGCACGCCAGGTGTTTGTGTGAGGGGAGAGAGCCTCTCCGCGGTGCCACGTCACCAGAACACCTCGACGAAGCAGATACGGCCACGTGTCGCATAACGTCTTCCATGTGCAGCGAAGTGCGGCTAAAAACGCGAGCGCCTGTTGGCTCAAAAACGGGAAGCGAAGTGGCCCGAGGAACGTAGCGAACACTTAGCAGAGAAACGCGCGGTACAGATGCGCAGATTCAATGCAGTACGACAGCAGTGGATTTCGCAAAACTAGATAACACACCCCGCGCAGCAAAACTCGAAATCATTACTCTCATTGCAAAACTCGAGCGACCACTCAGCGGCGTTCAATTGGACATCTAATAAGAAGTGCTTAGGTGCTTGGATTATTTAAAGTATGGGATATAGGTGCAGGAACCTGAACCTTTCATTACAATTGTTCGAAAAGAAACGGCGTCGCTGGAAATTGTGTTGAGTCGCAAACCATCTGCGGTTTTCTTTCTTCTCAATACTGCAGTTGATTTATATTGATTATGATTCGTTGTGTATAAAGTCGATAATAGTAATACTGAAACTAGCTATATACTTGCGCTGTAGAATTAAGCCCCAAGTACAACTCTTTTATTAATTATTAAAATTGTTTGTAACAAATTAGTATTTTTTATGTGCGCCGTACTGCTGCTACAGGGCGGGCCCAGGGACCACTGACCAGCGCTCATTGACCAGCGCTCATTGTCTTTTCTCCGTGCATGGTCTTGGGATTTTATATAGTTGCAAGAAATAAACGTAAAGTCAAATAATTTGCCAGCCTCCCATGGCTCACCATGAGTGATTGATCAATAGGTCTGTTAAATACAAAAATAACTTACATATGTGCACTTCCAGGCTCTTTCACCTATTCTAATAGTAATTTACACTATATATATATATATATATATATATATATATATATATATATATATATATATATATATATATATATATATATATAATATTACGAGGTTTATTGACGGTTAGCGGGTCCAGCGCAGCGCGCAGCTAAGCAGTTCGAACCAAACGACAGCGCGAGCAAAAGCAGCGACACTGACCCTTTGGTCTTTGTCTTCCCCACTTCAGGAGCCGTGCATCCGCAGTAACATTTGGGCTACCTTCGTCATTACAATGGCCCCGCGAGAGAAGGGTAGCAATTCTGGCGACTCACGGTAACGACCGCGATCAGGGGACCGTAATACGGTTTAAGCCGGCTGACGTGCACTGTCTCACGACTGCGACACCCAAGGTCGCTAGAGGGAGTCAGAGGTTCGACCACTTAGTTTATAGCAGATGTGCAGGCGACGATCCGATAGGGTCCTTGGTATCGAACCAGCACCTTAGACGAAAGACCGTGAACCATAACCGTGAACCAGACCGTGAACCATAACCGTAATCCATAACCAAATGAGGGAGCCGCCACGGAAAGTAGCAGTGCTCAGGTCGTTGTCAGACCGATTCCGCTGGTGAGCTTGATCTCCCGTCGTGAAGGTGCGGGCTAGTTGGCGGCATTCTTCAGCGTACTTGGCTACTTCTCATATGGGCCTAAATTCGATGGCGTCAGGTTGGTATGGTAAAACTGTATCGAGCGTGCACAAAGTTCTCCTCCATTCTACAAAAAGAACAGCGAAAATTATGCAGATCCCACGCACTGTGGGAATTGATGTAAGTGAAGCTTTCCGTGTTCGATGCTTCGATTGATGATAATTAGCGGTGATGTTGACGGCTAAAGCTTAATTTCTACAACGTTTAGGCTAAACGAGAGTGGGGAGTTGATGTTAAACGTTACCTTCCACGCACCACTCTTGTTTGTATGCGTAGTACACAGAACACACAGGAAGAGGTGTTTGCTTGAGGCGTTGTTGCACGCCATATTATATAACTTCTGAGAGGGTTGAGCGTTGTCATTTCCTCCCATGGCACATTGCATTGTGGCAGAAGTATTAAACTTGAATTGGATTATGGCTTTGTATGTTCCAAAACCACATTCGGATTATGAGGCAAGCCGTAGTGGTGGACTCCAGTTTAATTTTGACACCGTGATGTTCTTTAACGTGTCTCAAAATCTAAGCGAACGTGCGTTTTCTATTTCGCTCCCGTCGAAATGCGGCTGCTGCGATTGGGGCCATATCCACGACCTCTAGCAATGCCATAGTCGCAAAGCTAACGCGGCGGCCACAGAAGTGTTGGTTTGACGGTTGATCGCTTCCGTAGTGTCTCTTGGACCCTGCGGTGCGCTTTAATTAATGGTGCTCTGCTTCTACACGCCCTGCGTAAGTTGCCCGCTTGACATATTTGCATGGCATTTATTTTTCAGAAATAGCAGCAACGTACTGTACCGTATCTTGAACTTAAGCTTATCCTGTATCCCCGCAACTGCTGTGGTATAGTAGTGGGGTTTCCTTGCCTTCTCACGACACCTCCCCCTCTTTTATACTGGAACTGCCTCTTCTCCCTCTTCTTATCCTCTCTACAGTTCTATCCGCGTCCTCACTGGCCTCGCGCATTAGTAGAAAGGGAAGCGCTGCAGTTTCTGTAATGCTTCTGAGGGGAGTCATGGATAATCACAGCTGTCAAGCGGCAAATGTGGCGACGGCCAGAGAGCTCCAGAGGGCATTGTGCACATTCGACGTGGTTGGGTGAAAACGAGTTCCTCCCGTCGCCTTTTCTCTCTTACTTGCGCTGTTATCTATATTCACGCTCTGAACCATCTCCCGACGCGGTGTGCGCGACAGCAACCCACAGCAGCAGCAGCAGTGTGAAAATCGAAGAAAGAGGCAAAGAAAGCTTCGCTTTAAAAACCTGTGGTTGCTTGAGTCGCGGCATTGTAAGCGTAGGTTACAGTGGAGTGGAGTGGTCCGACGCGACGTATGTAGTGAGCATGTCGCCAAGAGTGCGATTGAAGCGCTCAGTTAATCCATTGGTCTAAAGACGGAACGTGGTAGATGTGCCGGGGATGAAGTGGCACTTGGCAAGCAACACTTCAACCACTTCAATTACTGAGGAGTTCTCGAGGAGCAACATGTCGAAGAACAAAATTGCGCAGGATGAGGAAAGCTACATCGCGTGTTGTAGCGGCAGGAAGGGCGGCTGTCTCAGCATATCGGGTGAGATGGTCAACATCAACGATTATCCATTGGTTTCCAGACGTAGTGCACGGGAGTGGGCCGTAAAGGTCGATGCCGACGTTTCGCAAACACAGATATACTTCAGGACAAAGCTGTACATACTACGCTAGTAGAGGCGCCAGTAGAGGCAGTAGAGTAGAGCACCCTGTGGGCCCCATCCCTTCCCAGAGAAAGCCCCATTGCGGGATGACATCATGAGAGAAGGAAGGCAGCACAAGGAATTCAATCGTGTAAAGTACGTCCTGAATAACGATCCTAATGGTGTAGGCGGCTGAAGGGTCGACGGGCTCCGTGGTGGCAGTACGAAGTACGAGGTCAGAAAGTGATGTGGTGACCTTACTGATATTATGTCAAAGAGTCTCAGGTATGACGGAAATGGCAGCGCCCATGTCGACAAGTGCGAATGTAGCGACTCCTTCAACTTGTATTTATATGTTTTGCGGCGATAGCGGAGGTCTTGGGAATTTTGACAAGCGTACAGCTCTTCCCTTCGAAGCTGCAGCACTAGTTTCCCTCATTGGAAGGTGGGTAACGCGCATCGGCAATATTGAGCGGTGACGCGGCGATGGTGAACGACGGCTGCTGAAGTTCTGGCGACCGGTCTAGAAGTTCGGCGACGGATTCAAATCAGCATCCTGGTGGGCTGAACGTACGTGTGGATCAACAACGACGTCGGGACGCTACAGTTGGTGGCGAGAAAAGCGTGGCACGTGTCCCGCGAGACCACAGGAAAAGCATATCGGCCAATCGTCCTGCGTGCGCCATGGATGTTGCCGCCGGAAGTACTCAGGATGCATTTGAGGCACCGGGAGTCGTGCTGAGTGCGGTGGCGGCGTCGGGTATGGGAGCGTCGTTGGCCTATGACGCGACACGACTTCAGCGTACGTCAGTGGTGCAGCAATCGGCGCGTGATGGTAGGCTGGCGGAAAGGCCCCTGCAACCTGCTCGCGGATGGCCTACTGCACGGCAGAGGACAAATGTTGGAGAGGCTCCTGGGTAAGAGGGAGCAGCGAGAGTTGACGGGTAACTTCTTCACGAATGAAGGCTTTGATTTAATGCAGCAGAGACATGTCATCAGTCTGTCCGGGAGCAGTCGCCAAACTGGAAAGGGATGCTGCGTGATAAACAGTTTGGCCTGCGAGCGCTTGTTGCTGGCGTAATTCGTGGAAGCTTTGGGAGTAGGTAACTACAGCTGTAACGGTAGTAGAATTCTTAGCCAGGAGCATTTGAAAAGCGACTTTTTCAATGACCTTGAAGATTTGTTAAATCTTTTCTTCCTCAGTCATCGTTCGGATTATACGGTTGCAGAGATCAATGTCTTCGTCAATATAATTAGTGAAATTCTCGCTCGGCTGTTGCTCTCGTTGGTGGAAGTGATGTTCGGCGCGAAGCTCTCGCACGGCCGGACTGCCAAATACCTCCACGAAAGCAGTCCTAAAGTCATTCCATGTGGCAATAGTGACCTCGTGGTTTCGGAACCAGAGGTTGGCGACATCCGCAAGATAAAAACTAACGTTGGTGAGCTTTGTCGGATCGTTCCTTTTGTTGTGGTAGCTCACCCGTTCGTACGGCGAAAGCCAGTCGTCAACGTCAGTATCAGTGGTGCCACTGAACACAGCTGGGTCTCGTTGATGAACGGCACTGCAGGTGACTGGTCCAGTTGAAGTGGGTCGCTCACCGGTGTCGTCTGGCATGGTCTTGGTGATAGCGGTGGGCAGAGTGCTGCTCCAGAGTTCCAGGGCGAGGCGTGTAGTAGCTTCGATAGGGCGGCCGAATGTGGGACGTACGGCGTTAGGCCTAATGGACGGGCGCGAAGCCCCGCAAAAGAAGAGCCAGACTGCTCTAGTCGGTGACAAGACAAAGAACGCGTTTATTCCAGTGAGTAGAAAGCCAACACGGCAGGGTGCCCTTACAGCGTTGGGCCTGGAGTCATAGCGGTCATAGCCATTCGAAACAGAAACTGGATATCGAAACAGGATATCCCATCACCTCTCCCTTAAAAGGAAAAGCGCTACTCGCTCTCCTCGCACAAGAAAAACATGAGCCATGACTTACAGAACACAGAAGTATAAGCAGTCATACGATGAATAAGCAGTTACACAATGAATATTTTTAAAGAAAAAAACATACAATATAAAGACACCGAAAATTAACACAAGTTCATGAACACAATTGCACTGAAGTTCGCAAAAGTACCCGCCGTGGGAGGACAACTAAGGGATGCCTACTTGCAAATACACGTCATACATGGTAATAGGAATTCAATGAATACAGTAAAAACAGACAATATAAACATCCATGGGCCCCCTTGGACAACACGGATGGGTGGCTCATTCGCTCTGAGCCTGTGAGAATGTGCGTAGTGCAGGTTTATGCTGCCAGAAATCCCCCGTTTGGAAGGATGCTACTTGTGTACCATTTACCTATCCAACTTGTAAGGAAAAACGTTTTTGGCGTAACAGCTGAATTCGCGCGGGAAGGTTGAAACCTCTGTAGAAAAGAAACCAAGGCAGTTAAGCTACTTGAAACATAATGCTTAAACCATACCGGAGTTTGTCTGTGGCGTGTAGACCTGCGGAGAACTGATTCTGTTTGTAGAGTAGGACCAGTGGAATCATTACTCGCGCAGGAACTGGAATGTGTGTCGGTGTCCTGAGTACCTTCAGGAGCCGTGTCTTCGGAGGGAGTGTCGTACGGACGCTCAGAAGATTCTTCCGCATGGGGTGAACCCGATCGCGGGGGTGAAACAGGAGGTTGTAATGAAGTGGATGCAGCAGAAAAACAAGTACCAGTAGGAATGAAGACAGTAGCATCAGCGAGTCGATGCAACAGTTCGTCAGCCCTCGGTAGTGGAAAGGCGTTGATCACGATAGCCTTGTTGGGTTCAATGAGATCGATGCAAAGTCGAATGGAATTGTCTTTCTTCCGAACCACGACGAGCGGCGAAATTCACTCGGACGCTGAGACTCGTTCGATGATATCAGGTGATTCCAACCATTGCAGTTCGGCGGAGACTTGCGCACGGAGAAGCCAAGTGTAGAGGACGCAGTTTCCCAGGAACTGGTTGCACTGAAGTTGGGAGACGAACGTCGCGAATGAAGCCTTTTACAAGACCCAATTGTCCTGTGAATAAATGGGCAAACTCTGCCGGAGCGTTGTGCGGTAGAGACGAAAGCTGAACGTTTGGGTAGGCTGGAGCTCCTGATACTTGCTGAGATGTGAGCGAAGACCCTTGAATGTCAATGCCCAAGGCTTGAATGGCGTCTAGGCCCAGAAGAGAAGTACCTTCGTTCGTGACGCGAAATGTCACTACTGCAGCCTTGTTGCGGTACTTGATGAGCAAGGAGAAATGTCCTGCATGCAATAGTTATTGCTGTGAATAATTCTTCAGTCGAAGGCTCGAAGGAGGCAAGGGAAAATCCTTGAAATGTTCTTCGAATATGGAGCTGTTCATCAGCGACACTGTAGCTGCTGTATCCACGAGCAGTTTGAATGGAGTATTTGCAAGGACGACTTCGGCGTAAATTATTGCCGGTAGGGAATTTGGTGCTCGAATTGTAAGCACAGACGAGACTGAAGTGGCTGATTCTGTTTCAGCGGTAGAGGAAGCAAGCAGAGCTCGAGCAGGCGACTGTCGATGCGTTCGGTTTTTCGAACGGCAAACTGAAGCGTAGTGTCCCACTTTACCGCCCGCACGGCAGGTAACGTGCTTGGACGGACAGCCTGTATTGGATGCCATGTGGTGAGGTGAACCACATCGCCAGCAATGGACTGCGATGTCTCGATTGGCTTCGCGTAGTTCGGGCCGGGTGCCATGTTGGCCGGCCTCCCCAGGTCGCAACGTCCGCCATGCCGTTGAGCGCCACCTCGAACCCGCCGGGTCGAGGGAGAAGGGTGGCGGGGATTGCCATCCTGCGTACCCGGGCGAGGAAGGTGGCGATTGTCGGTGCATCTTGGATGCTGCGTGGAGACGCGATGGACGTGGGAGCCGTTCAAGTTTCTTCTGAGCTTGCTCCACGCTTCGTCCAATTTTCTCGGCCTTCTTGAGCGTGAGGACGGTCTTTACTACAGCAACCTTTCTCGTATTCTTGCTGATGTGACGCCTTGCAAGATTTGGTCACGAAGGGTCTCGTCGTGCCATGCGCCGAACGCACAAGCAGGCGCTAGCCTTTGTAATGCGGTGACGAAGTCCTGTAGGGTGTTTCAGGGTCGTTGCTTCCTGTCCCTGAAGACAATACGATGTACTAGGGAATTTGTGCCTTCCTCATGATGTCGGTCGAAGATACCAAGAATATCTTCGAATGTTGCAGTTGCCAGGTCTGTTTGCCCAGCCAGGTCGTAGTAGAGACGCTGCCCCTCAAAACTCAAATTACTGAGTAAAATGGCTTTCTTGCTCTCATCTTGTAGTATCTCGCATCCGGTCGCCTGGAGAAATGTGCAAAAAGAACGTTTGCAAGTCATCCACGGTCCCGAAGGAGTACCGGGAAATGCAAGGAAAGGTGGCATCGGGGGTGCGAACGCCACGCTGGAAACCGAGAACAAAGGCGGGGGAGTTGAGGCTGACGGAGCAGAAGTAGGCGTAGTTGCAGCGTCTTGCACTCCGGAAGCAGTATAGGAGCAGCAGTAGAACGGAAAAGGCAAGCAGCATGCAGAACAAACGGTTTACTTCGTCGCCAGTGTGTACTAGCTTTGACGGGGCGGCAGGACGCGGGACCTAGGGCGTGAGGCCTAACGGCCGGGCGCGAAGCGCCGCAGAAGAAGAGACGGACTGCTCTAGCCGGAGACTGGACAAACAATGCGTTCATTTCAGTGAGCAGAAAGCAAACACGGTAGGGTACACTTACAGCGTTAGGCGCGCAGTGGCGCTAGCAGCCAGAACCATTCGAAGCCGAAACAGGATATCACAAGGCATCAGGGTACCCTGCCCTTCTACCAAATACTATTTATTCTTTCTTTTTCAATGTTATATACAGCATCCAAACATACATCGCCACGTCCGGAGGGAGGCTAAAGGCTCTATATGCCTAACGAGGCCTATCCTCCTCGTGGTGGCAAACATTGCATTTGAAAGATCTTGATGCGGGCTACTTGGTTCATACTTAGAACTGAGGTGAAAGAGCGCTAAAAAGACGAGGACACAAGGAAACAAACACCACAGACAGCGCTTGTCTGTGGTATTTGTTTCCTTGTGCCCTCGTCTTTTTCGCGCTGTTTCACCTCAGTTCTATTGCATTTGAGACAACAAGCTTTCTTCGAAAGTAACATTAAAATCGCACAAAAGAAGAACATTCACAATTCTGTACAATATATAAACGTTTCGTGATAGTACTTTTTGAAATTACAGCTATGAAAAGAAACAGGAAAGAGAGCACACCAAAATAAATAAATAAGTAAACCACCGTTATCTAGCAATGTTCTATATAATCTGCCGCGTTAAAACTACAGCAGGTATGATCTGTTATGTTATGTTAAGATATGTTATGACCTAAGTAACAGATCCATAACTCTTTCTTTTGTAAAGTATTTTACTTGGGAAGTCGTGTATTAGCGTTTCGATATCTTTGTTCTCATTCAAGAAAGTTATAATGGTATGTTCAAAGGTCTCAAGCCCATAGTTAGTCCTAACCTCAGGAGTTTTGCGAGAGACATATCGGAGTTCATAAACAGCATCAGGCCGTGCAACTGAACAAAAGCTAAGGTTAGGTTTGCTGTGGATCAAGCAATGATCCTCTATTGCCTGTCAAAGTGTTATTAACTTATATATGTTAAGAAAGGCCCAGTGGTCTCCAGTATTCTCGTGTACTGCAATTGTAGGGAGCATTAAGGATTGTTCTAATTGCTTCTTTTGTAAGATAAATAAGGCGTTTAGGTCTGTAGACGTTGTTCTACCCCATACAAATAAGTAGTAGTGGAGAAATGACTGAATAAGGGTAAAATATAGTTGTTTTTTAGCCAGGTTGGTAGAAGAAGCCTTAATTTATGCATTAGTCCGACTGAGTGCGATATCTTGGAACGCAAGTAATTAATACGCTCAGTCAAGGTTAACCGCTCACTGAAGACAGCTCTATCAAATACTATGAGGTTAATTGACGGTTAGAGTGTTAGCGGGTGCAGCGCAGAGTGCAGCCAAGCAGTTCCAGCCAAACGACAGCGCGAGAAAAAGCAGCGATAATGACCCTTTGGTCTTTGTCTTCCTTACTTCAGGAGACGTGCCTCCGCAGTAACGTTTGCGCTATCTTTGTCATTACAATATATATATATATATATATATATATATATATATATATATATATATATATATATATATATATATATATATATATATATATATATATATATATATATATATGAAATGATATTTCCGAAATGAAAGCTCAACTAGCGAACGTCGAAAAAATAATTGGCAACCTTCAACAGATACTCACTACAATTGAAGAAAAACTTTCAGAAACTTCTCCTGCTGATGATGATCAGGTTGGAACCACCCTTAAATCATTGGAGCATGTCATTGATTTCCAGACAAAAAACTTAACAGATCTTGAAGACCGAAACAGGTGGTCAAGTATAATTATTCATGGCATAACTGACATCCCCGATGAAACTGAAGCGCTGATTAAGGAAAAGATTATCACTGAGCTAATTAAAGATTAGTTGACAGTGGAGTGCCATTCCATTGGCCGCATTCACAGACTTGGCCGAAAAAGTACTGACCGTCCAGTTATCATATATCTCCAGGATTTCAATGAAAAGAAACTGATATTTGGTAACTGTAGAATACTTAAAGGAACGAGCATAAGCATTAGGAATGATTACTCACAAGCTACACTAAAAAAAGGAAGCTTTTGTGGGACAGCGTGCAAGCTGAGAAACTTGGGGGTAAAAAAAGTATAGCTGATTCATGATAAACTTAACATTGATAAAGATATTTTTTTCTGGGATGAGGCAAAGAACATGCGCGTAAAAATAATGAGTAAACGCTCCTCGGAGCAAGAAACCTGACGCTCCTCCCGAGAATGCGGCAAACACTTGCGTATTATTAACCTAAACGCTCGCAGCGTCCTAAACAAAACAGAAAATCTTGAAATTACTTTATTAGAGCACAGACCACACATTGCAGTTATAACGGAGACGTGGCTGCGGTCCGAAATAGGTGACGAGGATGTGTTCCCACCCTGTTATCAAGTATTCCGCAACGATAGGAATTCTAGGGGAGGCGGCGTTGCAGTCCTTATTAAACACCATATAGAAGCTGTTCTACTAGAAGACGATAAAAGTCTCGAATGCTTATGCATAAAAATCACGTGTTGGGGTCACAAATTTCTTTTGTACGCAATTTACAGACCTCCCGATGCATCACCTGAATATCTAGTCAAGCTACAAGAAAGCATGTCCCTATTCCAGTCAAACAAATTGTTACTTGTGGGTGACCTGAACTTACTTGACGTCATTTGGGAGCGTTTGTAAGCACTTTCACGGAACAATAAACATTTAAACAGCATGCTTAACATAATGCTAACGCATGACCTAATTCAAGTCGTTCAGGAGCCAACACGTGTGCAAGGACCTTGCCAATCATTGCTTGATCTGGTATTTTTGCCCAGAATGTTAACTGAATATACCGTTGCAGTTGTAGAAGGTATATCTGATCATCTACTTGTCAGTATCGATATATCCATAGTCTCTTCCACCCCATCTGAAAAACCTGTGAGGCGTTCCTTCAAGGACTACTCACGCGCAAATGATGCAGCCATAATAGAACATATGGAAACATGTCTCACCGACTTTAACGACAGTGATGTGACAGCACTCTGGCACCGTTTTAAAAACATGTGTAAGTTCTGTATTGATAAATTTGTGCCTGATAAATACAAACTAGTCCGCAAACGAACACCGTGGATGACACGTGATATTATCCATATGACCCGCAAGATAAAAAGGTTAAAGAAAACACGATTACAACCTGATCGAGTTAAAGAAATGAAAAAAAATCAACCTTGCGCGTGCAGTATGCACCTCGAAGGAACACTATTTCAATATAATGCTACCAAACTTTATTGTTGAACAGCCCGAAAAGTTCTGGAATTGCTTGAGCGAAAAAAAGAAGCCAGTAGCACAAACCTGCATCGATGGTTCAATTATTACCGATCACAGGGAAATTGCGAGTAACTTCAATTATTATTTTCATAGTGTATTTTCTAACTCTGGCATTAGTTCATCTAGAGACAAAACGTTTCACCTATCCGAAACTAATTTTATTTCATACCCTGGCTTAGTTTCGATGCTAGTTAACCTAAAAACTAAATCTTCTTGCGGTCCTGACAACCTTCCGAACATTTTTTTGAAACGTTATGCTGAAACTATTGCAAGGTTCCTTCTTATTATATTTCATGCTTCATTGCTTGCTGGAAAATTACCGGATGACTGGAGGGTAGCCAGAGTAGTACCCGTATTCAAGAAGGGCGACTGTTCATTGTTAGAAAGTTACCGGCCAATATCATTGACATCCCCATGTTGCAAACTAATTGAACATATTGTTGCCAATCAGATTAACGAATTTCTAGATCAATATTCAATACTGTCTAATTTTCAACGCGGATTTAGAAAAGGCTAGTCGACAGTTACACAGCTTGTAACCGTAATTCATTCACTGGCCTCATGCCTCGATAAAAATGGTCAAATTGACGCCGTATTTCTTGATTTTAGCAAAGCCTTTGATACAGTTCCACATGACAAATTAATAATAAAACTTAGACATCTTGAGCTCCCTGAAATATTAATCGCATGGATAAAAAACTACCTAGCAAACCGCCGCCAGTTCGTGGAAATTAATAAGCAACTGTCTGGCTGTCTTCCGGACACCTCGGGAGTTCCTCAAGGAAGTGTCCTAGGGCCACTGCTCTTTTTACTCTATATAAATGATATTACTACTTCAATCCATCCCAGCGTGCAAATTAGGTTGTTTGCTGACGACTGTGTGCTTCTTAGAAAAATCACTTCAACCAACGATCAAACTGATTTTAATGCTTCTCTAGCTGGCATTACTGATTGGTGCAAAACATGGGGAATGCGGCTTAACGCCGAAAAGATGGTTCTTTCTTCGCTTCACTCGTCAGAGAGCTCCACTAACATTTAGTTACACGTTAGGTTCGTTGCCCTTGCAGGAAGTAACAAAATATAAGTACTTGGGCGTAACAATTACTAACAACTTATCATGGAATTTACACATTGATAATATCTGTTCTTCAGCCTTGCGTAAATTATATTTTTTGCGACATAAACTTAGAAATTCCCCACCTAACGTAAAACTGCTTGCTTACTATTCATTAATTAGACATAAACTTGAATATGCATGTGTTGTTTGGGACCCGTTTACTAAACAAAATATTAAATGTCTCGAAAGGGTACAGAAAAAAGCCGTACGATTCATATATTCTAAATTTTCTCGCTATGTTTCCCCCTCACAAATAATGCGTGATAATGCCATCGAAGTCCTTGAGAAGTGAAGGCAACATTTAAGAATTCGATTTCTTACCATGCTTATTAATGGAGACTTATCAATTAAACCTGCATCGTATCTGTTCAGTACAACGTCTAGGCTCACTCGACACCATCATCCGAATTCACCAACACCTTATTTTGCACGGACGGATGTATTCAAGTTTTCTTTTTTCCCCGAACTATAACACACTGGAGTAACTCGTTGTTGCCTGTTTAAATTGACTCATTGTATTACTGTTGTGTCTTACCACCTTACTTGATTGAATAATGCATTGTAATATTGTTGTGTTTAACCACCCTGCTTGGACCTGTTTTAGGTCTGCAGTATGAAATATATATATATATATATATATATATATATATATATATATTGTAAAGGGGGTTGATTTGGGTGGTAGAGCAGCAGCGACAACCGCAGCGTCAGCAGGTAGGGCGCAACCAGAGAGCGAACTCGGTAAGCGCCATGCGATCGCAGCGGAGCTTTCCAGCGTGCCAATTTTCTTCCACACAATCGCCACCGGAATAGCAGAGTAGCCATCCTGGCGACCTAAGAAGACGTAAGTGGATAGTAACAAAGCTTGAGCTGGTCAATGTGCTCAGTCGCTCGCCCGCGATGACGGATATAGGAAGATGGCGATATGGGTTCGACCCTGTAATTAACTGGTGATGGTTGAGTAACCACTAGATAGGGCCCGTAGTACTTCGGGAGCAGTTTGGACGAAAGGCCAGGAGCATCAACAAGCGGGACCCAAAGCCACAAGAGTGAGTCGATGGGGACGTGGTGAGGGGGTGGCTTGAGGTCATGACGCTATTTTTGGCGACACTATTGAGCAGACGATATCTAGTGACGAGCAGTGGGAGGCTGCCTTGCGCAGCTCCAGGCCCGATCTTCCGGAGGCCATTCTGGAGTGGGCTGAGAGGATAAAGGAGGCCTACTTCAAGTGGTTCCTCCTCCCACCCTCTATTCCATTGCCCCCTTCCCTTTAAAGAGGGATAAAGTTTTTCATCATCATCATCAAAGAGCCGGCACGTTCTCGGCATTTCTCCACGTGCAGAGCAATCGTAAAAACAGGTGAACAGTCAGGAGGGTCCGGCTGGTACGGGAGAACTGTGTCAATGGTGCTGGAGGGATGGCGGCCGTACAGCAGAAAGTATGGTGAGAAAAGAGTAGTGGGCGGCTTGAGAGGCAGTGTAATGTGCGTATGTGACGAACGGAAGTACAAGACCCCAGTTACAGTGGTCAGACACAAAATACATCGATAACATGCCACCAACAGTTCTGTTGAATCGTCCTGTTAACCCATTGGTCTGTGGGTGATAAGCAGTAGTGGTGCAGCGAATAATTTGGCATTGATACAGGAGTGACGGCAGGGCAACCGAGCGAAATACGCGACCCCGATTGCCCAGCAGTTCACGAGGTGCGCCCAGGCGGGGAACTAAGTTGTTTAGAATGAACGAGGCGACTTATTTTGCTCATGTGACAGACAAGGTGGCGGTTTCAGCATATCGTGTCAACTGATCTACGGCGATGACAATCCACCGGTTGCCAGCGCCAGTAGATGGAAGAGACCAGTATAAATCAATGCCGACACGGTTAAATAGGTGAGCTGGCAAGGATATATAGCGGCTGGACAGGTGCGGTGGAAGGATGCGGGGCAAATTTGTGTCGTTGGCAGGCAATGCAGGAGCGTACGTATTTGTGGACAAAGTTGTACATCCCATGCGAGTAATATCGTAGGCGAAGCCGTGTGTAGGTCTTCGACACTCCACGATGACCACAATGCGGGTGAGAGTGCAAAGCGGAGCATAAATCTTTTCGAAGGTGGTGGGACACTACTAAGAGCCATGTGCGGCTGTCAATGTGGTAGTTGCGGTGCAGATGGTGAAATGCTGCGCCTGTGGGCGTGACGCTCGGGGGGCTGAAGTTGCCGGAGAATTTGACAAAACACCAAATATCATGACGATCCATGAGTCCTTTAGTTGCTCCGAGGCCATGTCCATGATATTGACACGTGTACTTGTCTTTATCGGGGGACACGCTTTCGCCGCCTAGAAAATGTTAACGCACAGCCCGGAACGAGCCTGTATGTATCCGAAGTTTCTGGAAAGTTATCGATGCTTCTATCCGCTGTCTGTTGTCGCAGAACCTTATGTTATCTGATTTCATCGCGTGACGCGAATGGTGTAGAACTTTGTGGAAGGCCACGGCGGGTCCCAACAATTGCTCTGGAACATTCGACGACTGCTGTATAAAAGCCGACGCGCTCGACCCGCTGATCAGATTTTCGACGATCGCCGACCGTGTTCGCCCCTATCGTTGTGCTATAAGTGTAGCCTGTTTTGTGGGAACAGGTTCGCCCAATAAAAGTTAGTTTTGTCGTTCACAGTATTGCTACTGTGTTATTCAACGTCACCACCACGTGAGAACGTCGAGTGGGGAGATACCATGACTGTAGTCAGAAGTACTGGTGTCTGAAGTAACTGGGAAGCGCGAGAGGGCAGCGGCGTCACATTGTCTGCGTCTAGAGCGATAGACGACACGGATATCATATTCCCAGATTCGGAGGGCTCACCGAGCGAGGTGGCCCGACGGGTCTTTGAGGTGAGACAACTAAAGAGCGTGACGATCCGTCACCATCTCAAAGGGTCGACCGTAGAGATATGGGCGAAATTCCTGAAGAGCCCATACGATGGCCGGGCGCTCTTTGTTACTGAGTAAGTGACTTCATGTTTTGTGAGGGAACGGCTGTCATAAGGAATCAATTATTCGGCATAAATGTTCTTACGGTGTGAGAGCACGGCACCAGGGCCGACGCCACTGGTGTGAGCGTGAAGTTCTGTAGGTGCGCATGGATCAAAATGGTGTAAGATTGGCGGAAACCTAAATAGGTGGTGAATAATCGTAAAGGCGTCATCAGATGCTCCCGACGAAGTAGAACTTTCATTGTCGCCTTGAAGAAGTTGGTTTACGGGTGCGATAACAATAGCGCAATTGCCAAAGAAATCGTCGAAAATGGGAGTATAAGCCAATGAAGCTGCCTAGCTAGTGCTTTCAAGTTAGTGAGCTTCTGAAATTCGAATGCGGCGCGAAGTCTAGCAGGATCAGAAAGAACATCTTGTTTGGAGATAACGTGGCCTAATATAGTGAGTTTTCGAGCTGCAAATAGTCACTTTTTGAAGGTAGGCTGGGGTCCAATATTCCGGAGACAGTTCAAAACTTTATGTAAACGGCGAAGGTGAGAAATCTGAGGAAAAGACGAAAACGTCATCCTGGCAGGTAGCAGAGACAAGTATGCCACTTCCGATTGCGCAGGATGCAGTCCACCATGCGTTCAAAGGTGGCGGGCGCGTTGCACTGACCGCAAGGGATTACAGTGAATTCATACAACTTGTGTGGTATTACGAAGGGGTTTTGGAACAGTCAGCGTAAGCCATGGGAACCTGCGAGTCGCCAGAGCGGAGATCTAAAGAGATATCCTTGCTAACAGTCAAGGGCTTCCTCGAAACGTGTATACACCTTTTCGGGTAATGTTGTTAAACCTTCGATAATCAACGCAAAATCATATGGCGCCGTCTTTTTTAAAATTAGGACGACTGGTGATTCCCAGAAACTACAAGAAGGCTGGATGACACCACGTTTGAGCATATCGTTCACCTTGCCATCGATAACCTGTTTTTCGGTCGCCGATACTCGGTAGGAACGCTTTCGAGTGGCTGCATGGCTCCCAGTAGCTATAGTGTGCGAAACAGTCAAGTGAGGCCGAATGATGTTGCTTTGCAGTCAAAAGAGGAAGAGATGCCTTGGAGTAAGTGTTGAAGTTCGTCGCGCTGCGTCGTCGTAAGGTCACTGGCAATGGCTGGCGTAAAAGGACGCTGCAGTAACTGAGGTGGTGACGCGTCCAGATCGGCGAGTGGAGTCGTCCTTCGTGTCAAATATTGAAGGTAAGGCGAGTAGCTCTGCTCTGCGAATGCTTTCACGGTGGCGCAAAGTAATCGGTTCGGCCGATCGGTTTGAGACACATGAAGGAGGCGTCAGTTTTGAACTGGAGGATGCGATCGGCAGTGGTATAGTGATTGGCGGCGAACTAAGATGCTGCGAAGAGTATTGTGCCGTCATCTAGAGTCACAAGAGATACTGACAAGAACAGAAGACTAGACAGGTATAACGGTGTCTTCTGAAATGGCGATCTTGCGACAAGGGCCCTTGTGGTCAGTGATAAAATCTGTTGAAAACGGAAACAGCTCGATTTCGGCGTGGGCGCAGTCGATCGCATGATGTGGTGGAAAGAATGTCTCAACCTAATATGATGTCGTGAGATGATAATGGCAACAAGATGAATTGGACGACATAAAGGGCCTCCTGAATGCGCCGGATAGCTCTACATGTTGCACTTTTCCAGACCGAAAGGACAGTCCAGAAAGCGGCGTTGTCACTTTTCCTATGTTGCGGAAAATACGGGCATCTATCGCTGAACGTGCAGCGCCGGTGTCGAGAAGTGCTAGCGTCAATATTCCTTCTATTGCGACTTCAATAACGTTTTTCGGGGAAGTGTGAGGCCTTATACATTTCGCTGACGCCGCAGTTTTCGGCTCCTGCATTGCGATTTTTAGCTTTCCTAGCGCAGAGGGCTCCACCGACGGTGCATGGGGAAAAGGGAGCGGCGGCGAGGAGAAGGCGAACGACGAGCGGCGAATGCGGTCTCGACGGCAGGAGATTCAAAGCTGTCCGAATAGTTGCGGCGTTGGAAATGTGGCGCATATGGAAGCACATTGTTGTAATTCACAGTGACGTGCCACGTGTACAGCACGGCCACAATAAAAACAAATTGCACGGTTGTCTTCCATGCGCCAATGGTCTTGAGGTTGTGCATGCTGCACCACTGGCCTGGTCGGGAGGGTATGCGGGCGGGCGCTAAGGTGGACGAAGGGGACCTGGAGACCTCATGCAGGCCTCGTAGCGACTTTGGCGTACGTCAGGGGAGCGGCATTCGGAGCCTGCTGGAGAGACGGCGAAATGTGGTCGGCTACCTACTCCTTGATGACATATTGGAGAGCAGGCGCCAATGGAGAACTCGACTGACCGTGTGTAAGCGGTATCAGAAAAAGCTGACGAGCAACCTATTCACGAACGAACTCCTTGATCTGTAGCAGCTGCGAAGTTTTATCCGTGGCAGCAGCCAAGGTCGACATTGAAGTGGCCTTAGGAGGGCATTGGCGAGTGGCTACGCGTTCTTTGAGTAGTTCATCGAAGCTTTGAAAGAGACTGGCGAGTTTCAGACACTGTTGCCGGATTTTTCGCCACGATCATATGGAAGGCGTCGTCTTCAATGACTTTAAAGATATGCCTAATCTTTTCGGAATCAGCCATTGTGCGTCCACGCGGTTACAGAGGTCGTCAACATCTTCTACAGAACTAGTAAATGTCTCCCCGCTCTGTTGCCACAAAACGCAAACGTTGCTCGACGAGAAGCTTGCGAACGGCGGGGTACCGAATACCTCCGTCAGGTTAGTTTTGAAGGCCGCCCACGTCATGATATCACCTTCGTGGTTGCGATGCCACATGCTGGCGACAACGCCTAAACAAAACGACACGTAATTCAGTTTTGTTGGTGTCATCCAAGGTGTTGTGGATGCTCACACGGTCGTAGTCAGCCAGCCAGTCTTCTACGTCATGGTCTTCTGTACCGCTGAAGATGGGTGCGTCGCGTTGACGCAACGAGCCATGGCAGACCACGGTAGTCATCGGTGCAACAGGTTGTGGTTGTGGTTGTCCTTCTTCCGGCATACTGAAGACGAGATGCAGTGTCCGATTGCGAAGTTCCAGATTTCCTATTGTATCCCGGCACCTCCACCAATTGCCTAGGAAGTTTATTCGAGTCCTAGCAGCAGCGACAAACGCAGCACCAGCAGGTAGGGCTGAGCCTGATAGCGAACTGGGTACGAGCCACGCGATGGCAACGGGGCTTTTCAGCATGCCGATTTTCTTCCTCACAATATATATATAAATATATTATATATATATATATATATATATATATATATATATATATATATATATATATATATATATGGTCATATCATGAGAAGCCGACAAACACTGACACCAAGGACAACATAGGGGAAATTACTTGTGCTGAATAAATGAAATAAAGAAACGATAAATTAGTGGAAATTAAAGTGGATGAAAAAACAACTTGCCGCAGCTGGGAGCCGAACCCACAACCTTCGCATTTCGCGTGCGATGCTCTACCAATTGAGCTACCGCGGCGGCGTTTCCCCATCCACTTTCTTGGGTATTTATGTGTACTAGTAGAACCCTGGGAGTGTAAGCCAGCGCCACCACTCATAGACCATAGACCACCACTCATAGACCATAGACCGCAGGCGTCACGAGAACGTGATCTTTTTGGGTGAAGGCAACTAGTCAATAAACCCACATATGCTACCTGAAGGCATCAATGTTGCCGGATTCGAGACCCTCGTTATGTAATAAACGAGAAGAAAGGGGTTAACCGAGGGGCCCGATTTTTATTAGTCCATTAGTAGTTAGTAGTAGTTAGTAGTCGTTTGTAGTCGATTAGTTAGTAGTTAGTTATTAGTTAGTAGTTAGATTAGTAGTAGTTAGTAGTCGATTAGTAGTTAGTAGTCCATTAGTCCATTATTAGTCCATTAGGCGTCGTCATTCTCGTCATCTTGCGGCGGCGGGTCAATGGGGGTGCGTGATAGGCAATCGGCATCGGAGCGTTTTCGTCCGGACTTGTAGGTTACGGTGATGTCGTATTCTTGTAGTCTGAAGCTCCACCGCGCCAGTCGTCCTGAAGGATCCTTTATATTCGCTAGCCAACACAACGCGTGATGGTCACTGACGACTTTGAATGGCCTGCCATAAAGATAAGGGCGAAATTTAGCTGTAGCCCAAACGATGGCGAGGCATTCCTTTTCGGTCGTAGAATAGTTACCTTCCGCTTTTGACGGCGACCGGCTAGCGTAAGCTATCACCTGTTGGACTCCGTTTCTCCTCTGGACTAGAACGGCACTGAGGCCTAGGCTACTGGCGTCAGTATGGATTTCTGTATCGGCGTACTCGTCGAAGTGCGCAAGTACCGGCGGCGACTGCATGCGTCGCTTGAGTTCTTCAAATGCGTCGGCCTGCGGCGTTTCCCACTTGAACTCGACGTCACATTTAGTTAGCTGTGTCAGCGGCTCAGCGATACGTGAAAAGTCCTTGACAAATCGCCTGTAGTAGGCACACATGCCAAGAAATCTACGCACTGCCTTCTTGTCGATGGGCTGCGGGAACTTTGCAATGGCAGCTGTCTTCTGCGGGTCGGGGCGAACTCCAGACTTGCTGATGACGTGGCCTAGGAACAGAAGCTCATCGTAAGCGAAGCGCCACTTTTCTGGCTTCAGAGTGAGCCCGGATGACTTGATGGCCTCTAGTACTGTCGCAAGCCGCCTAAGATAATCGTCGAAATTTTCGGCGAAGACGACGACGTCATCCACGTAAACAAGACAGGTTTGCCACTTCAATCCTGCTAACACCGTGTCCATAACGCGCTGGAATGTTGCAGGCGCCGAGCAGAGTCCGAATGGCATGACCTTGAACTCGTAGAGGCCGTCTGGCGCGATGAAGGCATTCTTTTCGCGATCTCTCTCGTCGACTTCTATTTGCGAGTAGCCAGACTTGAGATCCATCGAAGAGAAGTATTTTGCGTTGCAGAGCCGATCTAATGCGTCGTCTATCCGTGGTAGGGGGTATACATCCTTCTTTGTGATTTTGTTCAGTCGATGATAATCGACGCAAAAACGTAAGGTGCTGTCCTTTTTCTTCACCAAGACAACAGGGGATGCCCACGGGCTTTTCGACGCCTGGATGATGTCGTCGCGCAGCATTTCGTCGACTTGTTCTTTTATAGCTTCACGTTCTCGCGGCGAAACTCGGTAAGGGCTCTGGCGGAGTGGTCGAGCACTCTCCTCGGTTATTATGCGGTGCTTGGCGACTGGTGTTTGTCGAATCCTCGATGACGTCGAAAAGCAGCCTTTGTATCGTTGGAGCAGACTTCTGAGCTGCTGTTGCTTAATCACGGTGAGACTTGGATTAATGTCGTAGTCTGGTTCGGGAACCATGGTCGTCGGGGTAGATGCGGCGGAATCCGAGAGGACAAACGCATTACTGGTTTCCAGAATTTCCTCGATGTACGCGATCGTCGTGCCCTTGTTGATGTGCTTGAACTCCTGGCTGAAGTTTGTCAGCAACACTTCAGTTTTCCCTCCATGCAGTCGAGCAATCCCTCTCGCGACGCAAATTTCACGGTCATTCCAAGCGATCGGTGCACCTCTTCTTTCACGATGTCGGCGATCGAAACCGCCAGGGGCTCACGCCGCAGTACGCCATCCAAGGACTGGATTCCGGCGACCTTCAGGAGACTATCAGGGCCATTGTGCGCGAAGAACTGTGCAAGGTCCTGCCTTCGTCGCAGCCCCAAGTGGCTTCGATCGCCGACATCGTGAAAGAAGAGGTGCACCGATCGCTTGGAGTTCCCGAGCTACAACCACAATTACCCACCACCTCCACCAGATGTCACGTGGTGGTGACGTTGAAACAGTAGCACAGTAGCAGTACTGTGAACGACAAAGCTAACCTTTATTGGGCGAACCAGTGCCCACGAAAGAGGCTACACTTATAGCACAACGATAGCGGCGAACACGCTCAGCGATCGTCGAAAATCTGATCAGCAGGTCAAGCGCGTCGGCTTTTATACAGCAGTCACCGAATGTTCCAGTCTAATCGTTGGGACCTGCATGCCTTCTACAAAGTTCTACACCATTCGTGTCAAACGATGAAATCAGATAACACAAGGTTCGGTGACAACAGACAGCGGATAGAAGCATCGATAACTTTCCAGAAACTTCGGATACATGCAGGCGCGTCCCGCGCTGTGCGATAACATTTCTTAGGCGGCAAAACATGTCGCCCAATAAAGACAAGTACACGTGTCAATATGTCGCTCAGTAGACGAGACGAGGTAGGGTTGCCGATGGATGGGGCTCGCATCACCGGTGTTTATTCGATGTTTTACGACAGATGTTTGTCCTAGAGGGCGTTCTCCAAGGTCGAATATGTCCCAGTATGAGGCAAGGAGGCAACGTTGTTCTTGAGCATGCTATGGAGGAAGGTCGGGAGCAATCATTTTTGTTAGGGCATTCAAGTCTGAAGGGACAGGGGGCGAAGCAAGAGTTGAAGACGAGGAGCTGTCACAAGTTATAGCCGAAATGTGGTAGTCTCTGGCTGGCGTTATTTGCGCCAGGGATATTCCGCGCGGGAGTACTTGTGTATAGAGTCCAAAGTTTACAAGCGGAAGGCAGGACGTGTAGTGGGAAATGGTAACGATGGTGTGAGGAAAAGCGACTTTATGCATGAGCAGGACATCCGGATTAGGAGATACGATGTAGTCCTCGTCTAGTACAGGTGGAACGGGGGAGGCACCAATGTAGGTAACGGCATGGTGAGGGAGGCGAATATGCTCTGTGGAACATAGCCGTATTGGAGCACTATTGAGGAGGTCAATAGCAGCAAGTAGAGCGAGTTGCACAACACCAGCAGAACAGTCGATCAAAGCGGAATGTGTGGACAGAAAGTCAAGGCCCAGGATAAGGTCGTGAGGGTAGTGCTCTAGTACACAAAATGAAACAGAAGTATTATGTCGGGCGACACTCACGCGAGCCGGACAGATGCCAATAACGGCTGGTGTTCCACCGTTGGCGACTTGGACCATAGGCGAAGGGGCAGGAGTGAGGACTTTCTTGAGACGATTTCGAAGCTGAGCATTCATCACAGATATGTGCGCGCCAGTGTCAATTAGAGCCGTAACAGGTACACCATCCACGTTCACGTTAATGAGGTTCCGATGTGTGGGCAAGGTCAAAAGAGGATTTTTGCGTCGGGTCGGTTTTGCAGCATCACCTCCAGGTGCTGAACCCATTAGTTTTCCGGAAGGGTGCGCCGGAAGGAACTAGGGGACGGTGATCGGCGAGATGGGGGCGATCGGCAGAAGCGGCGACGTGGCGAAGGAGGGCGGCTACAGCGGATAGGAAGAGAACTGTCGCCAGAATTTGCTGGCTGCGTTTGCGGGGCGAACTGAGGAGCAGCATGAGGGCCGTAGGATGGGTGGTAGGACCAGGGGGTCGAATTCCATGAAGACCGGCAGTGACGTGAAATATGGCCAAGACGGCCACAAGTGAAGCATATAGGCCTGTCGTCTGGAGTACGCCATTCGGCCGGGTTGCGATACCGCGTTGGGGCATTCAGGTTACGGGTGCGTATGACAGTGCTGGATGGACTGTAGTCAGGCCGATTAACTGAGCAGACGTTCGTCAAACCAACGTTGGCCAATTCTTGGCGCACGACGGGCTGTATCAATGAGAAGGTCGCCTGGCAATTGTCGGGGCCATGGGTTGGGGGCGTGACAGGAGATGCGGCTTCAATTTCACGTCGGATGACATGGAGGATGTCATCAGAAGGATTGGGTGTGGGCGGGCAGCGGACGGAGGTCTTCGCAGGTGGACGTAGCAGCCGTGTTTGGAAGGCGCGGAAATGGCTGGCCAATGCGGCGACTTTCCGCTTCTTCAAACCGCCGGCATTCAGTAATGATGGCTTGCACAGTGAAAGAATTCTTGAAGACAAGGAGATGGAAGGCATCATCTGCTATGCCCTTAATGACATGTGCAACCTTATTAGGTTCGGACATCTTCAGATCCACTTGGCGGCAGAGAGCGAGCACGTCCTGGATGTACGGGAGATAAGATTCAGTGCACGTCTGGACACGCGAAGCTAGGTCTTTTTGGGCGGCGCGCTGACGTCCAGCAGGCTTGTGAAATAAATCTTTGAGTTTCTGTTTACAAATGTCCCAGCTGGTAAGTTCCTCCTTGTGGGTCTGAAACCAGACGCCTACCGTGCCCACAAGGTAAAATATCAGATTAGCGAGCATGATGGTCTGGTCCCAGTAGTTGCTGGCGCTCCCCCGCTCATATAGTTGAAGCCAGTCTTGAACGTCAGTGTCGTCAGTGCCAGAAAAGGTTCCTGGGTCGCGGGGTTGTGCTAAAACGACGGTGGGCATGAGTGCCGACGGGCCCGAAGCATCCTCGCCTTGAGCTGGCATTGTAGATGCAGCCAAGGAGCACCCGCTGCGTAAATTCGTCTTGATAATGATCCCGCAACCTCTACCGAAAATGTTACGAGGTTAAACACAGTCAGACGTGTATTTACAGAATATCTACAATAATTATAGCAGCTGACAAGATGGTAGGCAGCGCGCGAAGATCAGAACATCGTCTTCTTCCGACGATGATTAAAACATCTTCTTCGTTAGCGTGTCACAAATGTATAATGCGAAAACGTTGGATCGTTCCCCACCTGCGGCAAGTTGTGTATCCACTTTCATTGCATTAATTTATCATTTATTTAATTCAATTAGTAAGTACTAGTTTTTCCCCCTATGTTGTCCTTGACATCTATGTATGTTTGTTCGTAGGGTAGCCAATCAGACTATTGACTGGTTAACATCCCTGCCTTCGTGTGTTCCTCTCTTTTTGTTTGTTCGCTTCTCATGATATGATTAAATAAAATTGGGACCCTCGGTTAATCCCCTTTCTTCTAGTCCATTATATAACGGGGGTCTCGAATCCGGCAACATTGAGGCCTTCAGGTAGCATGTGTGGGTTTATTGACCAGCTGGCTTCACCAAAAAAGATCATGTACACGTGTCGCCTGCGGCAGAAAGGATGTTTCACATCCGTCGCCCTCCCCCCCCCCCCCCGCACGGGCGTCTGCGTCAGCAGGCGTTTGGTGTTGCGACACCACGCACCCGAGCACATGAGGGTTGGACCCTCCCGCGTGTAGCCGTGCGCGGCTTAGCCTTGTCCGGGGAAAAGGGGATCCTGGGGGTTGAGCCAATGCCGGGTGTTTGGACTTTTAAGGCCCCTCGGCGGCGGCAACACACCCCTTTGGCCCCGGCTTCACGTAGACGGCACCCCTGGACTGACCCACCCGGGGGACATTGGTAGTTGCCTTTTCCTATCCTCCTCTCTAATCTTCGTCTTTCTCTTGCTTTCGGTCTTTCCTGTCTCCTCCTAGCTTCCTTTTTATTTCCACTTTTCCCAGGCAGCAAGGGTTAAACTTGTGTGGTATAGCCAACCTTGGTTATAACAGATTTGGTTATAGTAGTGCCGTAAAGCTGGCGCGTGCAGGCCGTGTCTTTTCACGGTCCTGCAGCGTCCCCTTGCTGGGCTCCATGGTGGGTGGCTGGCAGTGCTGCCGAATTTCCGCACTATCTATGGCAAGTTCTTTTCCACCCCTTCCTGATCGCCCTCATAAACGAGGGCGCACCAAAGAAGTATTTAGGTTCTATGGTCGTCATAACGAAAACTTTCCAAAATTTCATGTCATCCACTCGGAGAAAATCGCAAAGTCAGCGAGAATGATCTCTCCTTTTCTAGTGTCTAAATCAATAACTGATATTCTTGGCCAAGGCTTTAAAGTAACCAAACTTGCAAGTGGAGATCTCCTTTTGGAACTCCGAGATAAAAATCAGTTTGAAAAGCTGCCGAATCTTGTCTCTTTTGGGAAAGTTCCAGTGAATGTGACACCGCATCGCACCATGAACACCAGCCGTGGTGTTGTATCAGATAGTGACCTGATTGATCTGACAAAGGCTGAACTACTTGAAGGCTGGAGTGACCAGAATATGATCAGTGTAAAACTAATCAAAATGAGGCGCGATGGTAAAGAAATTCAGCCTAAGCATCTTATTCTTACAGTTGGTTCAAGCGTTCTGCCCGAAACAATCGAGGCAGGCTATGTGAAGATCAGGGTGAGGCCGTATATCCCAAATCCCCTCCGATGTTTTAAGTGTCAAAGGTTTGGCCACAGTTCCCAGAAATGCCGTGGCCGACTAACCTGTGCCAAATGTAGCGACCATGAACATCCGTCCGAGTCATGCAAGAACACGCCACACTGTGCAAATTGTGAAGGGGAGCACCCCGCGTATTCGCGGTCCTGTCCACATTGGAAAAAAGAAAAGGAAATAGTGCCAATCAAAACCAAAGAGGACATTTCGTTTAAGGAGGCTCGCAGGCGCGTATCCTTCTTACCGAAGAATAGCTTTGCCGAAGTGGCGCGTCAGGGGGCAGCGCCGCAATGGCCTCCGGCGGCTGGCCGGTTCACACCTAGTGAGCCGGCAGTGACGTCACCTGCCCCCGCGGCGGTTGCGGCTAGCGCTGCTCCGTCATCCGAGAAGGGGCCGTCGACCTCCGGGCTGGTGGCCTCAAGGGCCTCATCCTTTGAGAAGAGGCTTTCTCAACAAACAAATCGCTCACAAGAGCGGGTGTCCAGCGCTTCGCAAGAGGCGATGGACACGACACCAACTCAAAGGGCGCCACTAGCGCCTACGGAGCGGAGAGAATCGCTCGATCGCCCCAAAAAGAGAAACAGCGCATTACAGGACCGGAAAAGGGTCCTGTAACCTAAACTCTTTTTCTAGACACACAGCACTAACCTTGTTCCCGTTATGGATACCCAAATAATACAATGGAACGTAAGAGGACTTCTTCACAATCTTGATGATGTTAAAGAACTCCTTCGCAAATTCACTCCAAAGATGCTGTGTGTCCAAGAAACTCACCTAAAAGTAAAACAGACCAACTTTCTAAGGCAATATGCCACTTTCCGCAAAGACCGCGAAGATGCACTCACCTCCTCAGGGGGTGTAGCCGTAATAGTCGATAAAGGCGTTGCATGTCAGCAAATCAAACTCCGAACTCTCCTTGAGGCAGTTGCAGTCCGAGCTGTGCTGTTTCATAAGTTAATCACAGTTTGTTCGATATACGTCTCCCCCTCCTGTCAATTTTCTAAAGCAGAGTTTCAAAGCATTATCGATGAACTTCCTCCACCATACATAGTCGTTAGTGATTTAAACGCACATAGCCCCCTGTGGGGCGACTCGCGTTCCGATGCGCGTGGGCGTCTGATAGAAAATTTTTTGTTTTCTTCAGGTGCATGTTTATTGAACAAAAAAGAACCAACGTATTACAATGTTACACATAACACATACTCGTCCATAGACTTGAGCATCGTTTCGAGTTCCCTATTTCCTTACCTGGAGTGGTCTGTTCTCAAGAGCCCCTATGGGAGTAACCACTTCCCAATTACATTAAACCCAACCAAACCAGATGCATGCTCGCCGCATTTCCCTCGATGGAACCTCGAATCAGCAAACTGGGAACTGTTTCGAGAACTCACGTGTTTAGGATGGGACGACATTTCTGATTTTAATATAGACGATGCTGTGGCATACCTAACTGGTTTTATTATTGACGCTGCAACAAAATGCATTAAACAATTTAACGGACTGGCAAAGAACCGTCGCATCCCATGGTGGAATGACGAATGTGGAAATGCACGCAAAAATCAAAACAAAGCTTGGGGATTGCTTCGCAATTCTCCAACAGCTGAAAACCTTATTAATTTCAAACAAGTCGAATCTCAAGGCAGGAGAATACGTCGACGTGCGAAGAGAGAGAGCTGGGAGCCGGTACATATCTAGAATAAATACTTACAAGACGAGGCAAAAGTGTGGAATATGGTGAATAAACTAAAACGCCGAGAGACGAACCCCCTGCCTTTAGTAAGTACCCATGGAGATGGCCTGGAAGACCAGGCAGACGGTCTCGGTGAACACTTTGGGTATATCTCCAGTGCATCGCATTACTCACAGTCATTCCTGAAGTACAATAAACGCGCAGAGCGACAGCGCCTTGATCGGAAATGTGGCCATTATGAGGATTACTACCTCCCGTTCAGTTTAGCTGAGCTCAAAACTTCTCTTGCATGTTGGAACAGCTCAGCACCAGGTCGTGACCGTATGATTTATGAAATGATCAAGTACCTGCATCCTGAAACACAGAAAACACTCCTCTCACTTTTTAACGTCATGTGGGCCGCTGGGTATATTCCATCTTCTTGGAAAGAAGCTGTAATAATACCCATACTCAAACAAGGTAAGGACCCGTCCTTACATAGCAGTTACAGGCCTATAGTTTTGACAAGCTGTTTCTGCAAGCTCTTTGAAAAGATGATAAACCGGCGCCTAATCTATATCCTCGAGAGCAATAGACTACTAGATCCTTACCAGTGTGGTTTCAGAGAAGGCAGGTCGACCGCAGACCACCTTGTCCGCATTGAGGCAAATATAAGGGACGCCTTCATATACAAACAGTTCTTTCTCTCCGTATTTCTTGATTTGGAGAAAGGATACGACACCATATGGCGCTTCGGTATTATTTGAGACCTTTCCGCTATGGGTTTTCGCGGGAGTATGTTAAGTATTATTGAAAGTTACCTTTCTAACCGCACATTTCGTGTTAGGGTGGGCCATGCCTTGTCAAGGTCTTTCCCCCAGGAAACTGATGTTCCAAAAGGTGGTGTGCTAAGCTGCACACTTTTTATTGTGAAAATGAATTCTTTGGGCATGACTATCCCACGAACGATCTCATACTCTGTATATGTAGATGACGTGCAGCTTGGTTTTAAATCATGCAACTTAACTATCTGCGAACGACATGTCCAGCAAGCCCTAAATAAAGTTGCAAAATGGGCTGACGAAAATGGTTTCAGGTTGAGCCACAGAAAAGCACCTGCGTTCTTTTCACGAATAAGAGAGGAATAGTACCACATCCTGCTATTGAGCTCTCTGGTAGCAGATTACCTGTAAGCGAAGAGCACAAGTTTCTCGGCATCATACTGGATTCGAAACTGACATTCATCCCGCATATTAAATACTTCAAGGCCTCAAAACAATGAACTTATTGAAACTTCTATCAAGTACAACATGGGGCAGTGACAGGAAATGTCTTTTGAGCTTGTATAGGTGTCTTGTCGGCTCACGTATTGACTATGGCGCTATGGTATATCAGTCCGCTACACCAAGTGCTTTAAAGATGTTGAATCCTGTCCATCATTTAGGAATCCGCCTTGCGACTGGAGCCTTCAGGACAAGCCCCGTACAAAGCCTTTATGCAGAAGCAAATGTATGACCACTCCATTTTCAGAGATCATATAGCTGTTTTAAATATTTCCTCAAAGGAAATTCTAACCGCGAACACCCCTCTTATTCATGCATAAACGATATGACCGATGCCATACTCTTCAATAACCGACCTGCAGCGAGAAGACCGTTCTCTTTGCGCGCAAGGAACCGCAGTGAGGAAATGGGTGTTCCGGTGCTTGAACATTGTCTTATGGCTCCAGCGAAACTGTTAGCGCCATGGCAGTGGCAGCTGATAGAGTGTGACACATCGTTTGTAGAGGTCACTAAACATGCGCCAGAGACACATATCAAAATGTATTTCTTGGAGCTCCAGTACAAGTACTCGTGCACAGAGTTTTACACAGACGCCTTTAAGTCGCATGCCGGGGTGTCCGACGCAGCCATTGGTCCATCCTTCTCGGAATCCGGTGTAATGCACCCTGAAACAAGTATATTTACGGCTGAGGCCCATGCACTGTTGTCGGCTGTGAAACATATCAGAAAATCAGATCGTCAAAAATCAATTATATTTACAGACTCCTTAAGCGTCGTAAAAGCCTTGAAGTCACTCTGTAAACACAAAAACCCTGTACTTACTGAGCTCTATTTCATTCTCTGTAGAGCATATATGTCTAACCAGCATGCCACTATATGCTGGGTACCTGGCCATAGAGGCATCGAGGGGAGTGTACTAGCTGACGAAATGGCTACATCAATCACCTCGCAAGCTATTATTCCTATGGCTGCTGTCCCTGTCACAGATCTGAAGCCTCTCTTACGGAAGAATCTGCGAAGCCACTGGCAACGCTTGTGGGACATGGAAGGTACGAATAAGCCTCACTTGATTAAGCCAAAGTTAGGTTTCTGGCCCCCGAAAACGAAAACACGACGAACTGATGTCCTGTTCTGTCGACTCAGGGTAGGACACACCTATGACACCCACAATTTTTTACTGACCGGAAATGAACCTCCAACGTGTGGTAGATGTGGTGAGGGGCTGGAGTGTCGGGAAGCCGAAGCTTAGAGAAAGAGACATTTTCCCCTTGTATATCGCCAGCACACTCCTCTCCATCCAGCAATGTTTTTTGATGAAGAACCGTTCTTTGACACCAAAGCAATTCTAAATTTCTTGAACGATGTCGACATGGAAGTTTTTAGCCCCAGATATTCATAGCACATCCTCTTTCTAGAGGATGCCGCTGTGATGGTCGTCTAGCATAGCACAAGCCTACAGGCCCTTGCATCCCAAGGACTCTGTCAAGGCCGTAGTGCTTATCGGAAAAAGTATATCTGTGAGATATATCACTAAATCATCATTATTTCACAATGTGTATTTCGCGTCCATTGTACAGCCCATTAACCATCGGCATAGTTTTATCTTGTATAGGTTTTATGCACTTTAGAGCGACTGTTTTTAGGTCCCTTTACAGCCACCGTAACATCTGCCCTTCGTTATTCATACCTCCATTGCGAACGCATTATCACCGGCCTGGCGCTCCTTGGCCACATTTGGCCCTTGCGCCACAAAACACCACATTCACCATCATCATCCGTCGCCAAGTTTTCTGAGTGGTGGAGCTGGATAACACTCCCAAGGTTAGTTCTAGTAGTAAAAACATAAATACCCAAGAAAGCGGATGGGAAAACGGAGCCACGGCAGCTCAATTGGTTAGAGCATCGGACGCGTAATGCGTAGACGTGGGATCGTTCCCCACCTGCGGCAAGTTTTTTCATCCATTTCCATATATATATATATATATATATATATATATATATATATATATATATATATATATATATATATATATATATATATATATATATATATATATATATATATTGTCACGCAATGACAGTTGGAGATGTACCGTTCGTCGGCGAGACAGACAGTTGTACATGATGGCGTACGCAAAACTCAAGCCGGCGTCCTCAGCCTCTCCTTATTCTTCAGCGCCCACCTGTTGCCGAGCGCGCGTTCCAGTCACTTCTTAGCGCTGGCGCGTGAGACCTAGCGGCATATATCTTTTCCATCGTGGTGGCTTTGGTTAAGAATTCATCCACGGTCTTCTGCGGGCTTCGAAACAGGCCAGCAAATAGCTGTTCTTTAACTCACCGCATTAGATGGCACAGCTTCTTTTCCTCTGACATGGTAGGGTCCACCCGACGGAAGAGGCGCGTCATATCCTCTACGTACGACGTCACGCTCTCATTCGGCAGATGAATGCGGGGTTGGAGCGTCCGTTCGGCTCGTTCGCGACGATCAGCATTGGTGTATGTCTCCAGCAAGGCACGGCGGAACTTGAGCCACGATTTGAGGAGCCCTTCTCGGTTCTCGTACCAAGTGCTGGCACCGTCCTCCAAGCTGAAGTAGACATTTCTCAACTTCGCCGCGTCTCTCCATTCGTTTATCTCAGCAAAGCGCTCAAACTGGGTTAACCAGTCTTCTACATCCTCGAAGACATCCCCGTGGAACACTTTCGGCACTCTGAGATTTTAGAGCAGGTACTGAGTTGCCGTTGTGGCCGTACCTTGCATAATGGTCGATAGAGACGTCGATGTTCCTTCCATACTGCTCCGTGGGGGCGTCGATGTTGTTGCGGAGAGGTGATAAAGCTGCGGAGGTAATTCTCGGATTCTCCTGCTGGCCCGTTGAACAGGGGTGTCCACTAGTACAGGACTGGTACCCCTGCTACCAGGAGGTGTTTGTGGCATCGGATGAACCGTACCTCGCACCTCCACCAGTTTTGTGACGAAAAGACAGCTGAAGATCTACCCGGCGTCGGCGAGACAGACAGTTGTACAAGATGGCGTACACAAAACTCAAGCCCGCGTCCCCAGCCTCTACTTCTTCTTCAGCGCCCACCTCTTGCCGAGCGCGCGTTCCAGTCACTTTTTTCTCAGCGCTGGCGCCGTGACACCTAGCGGCAATATACGGGGAGAAAAGAAGGGCAGAAGACAGGCATACAAGATGGAGCCCGTACGCGCGACTATAGGCGATTCTCGTCTTCCTCAGTCCTCTCATCATTCTTCGCTCCTGCAGCGCGTCTTAGTATAACACAAATCGGCGAAGGCGCTGTCCCGGAGCTTGGTAAGCTTGAGAGATATCGCTTCAGTTGAGCGACGTGAAAGATATCAGAGGAGGAAGATCGCAGTGTGGAGGTATCGAGAGGTTGTAACTCGTAGGTCACGTCTGTCACTTGATGCAAGACACGGTATGGGCCTGAGTAGGATGAAGTCAGCTTCTCACAAATACCAACTCTCCATGCTGGTTTCCAAAGAAGCACGATGTCACCAGTGCTGAAGTGGGAATCGTGATGACGAGCGTCATATATGCGTCGTAGCTTCTCTTGGGAAGTGGTCAGACGCGGTTGTGCAATCTCACGTGCCTCGATCGCTCTAGATATGACATCTCGGGCATATTCGGACGTTGTATCGAAAACGGCTGGGAGGACTATGTCAAACGGTACTATAGGGTCTCGTCCATACAAGAGAAAAAATGGAGAGAAAACAGCAGAATTATGGCGGGACGTATTGTAGGCGAATGTGACGAACAGCAGAGCAACATCCCAGTCACGGTGGTCGGTGGAGACGTACATGGTGAGCATTTCTGGTGATAGTTCTATTGAGCAGCTCTGTGAGGCCGTTGGTGTGAGGCTGATAAGCCGTTGTAAACTTGTGATATGTAGCGCAGGTGTGCAAGATGTCCTGGACAACCTGTGAGAGAAAGTAGCGGCCCCGGTCGGTAAGGGGTTATCAGGGAGCGTCGTGGTGAAGTATCATTGCGTCGAGAATGAAGTCAGTGACGTCGGTTGCACAACTGGTAGGGGGAGCCCGTGTGATCACGTACCGGGTGGTGCAGTCCGTAGCAAGTACTATCCACTTGTCCCCAATAAGCAATACAGGAAAAGGACCAAGGAGATCAAGACCAACTCGAAAGAATGGCGAAGATGGTATTGCAATGGGCTGAAGACGGCCAGCTGGTAGGGCTGCTGGTTTTTTGCGGTGATGACAAGATTTACAGGAGGTGATGCAACGGCAGATGGGACGGTAAATATTGGGCCAAAAGAAACGAGGCCGAATACGGTGTCATATGTCGTTGAGACTCCCAGATGATTAGCGGTTGGGACATCATGCAACTGTGCGAGTACAGACTCACGCATGTGCTTGGAAACGACCAGTAGCAGTTCAGGACGATCAGGGTGCATGTTTTAACGGCACAATATACCATGTTGCAGCACAAATATACGCGAAAAGTGGGAAAGGGTCGCGTCGTTGCTCATCAGCGATATCGCCGAACGTGGTAAGCGGGAGGAGGCAAATTGACTCGCCGGTTTCAGGCTGGTCTGGGGTCTACAAATGACGTGACAAGCAATCGGTGTCCTCAGGGAGTCGGCCTGTGTTATACACCACTGTGTAAGGGTACTCATGGAGCCGTAGAGCCCACCGACCGAGACGTCCAACTGGATCTTTTAAAGACGAAAGCCAGCATAAGGCGTGGGGATCGGCGATAACCGTGAAAGGCCTTCTGTAGAGATAGGGGCGAAATTTACGTACTGCCCAAACGAGGGCGAGGCATTCACGTTCGGCTATCGAGTAATTGCGTTCGGCTGGTGACAGAAGGCGGCTAGCGTACGCAATGACACGGTGACACCTGTGCTGCCGTTGTGCCAAAAGAGCGCCGATACCGTGGCCGCTGGCGTCGGTGCAAACCTCCGTTGGGGCGGACACGTCAAAGTGGCCGAGAATCGGTGGCGATGCGAATTGCCACGTCAGCTCAGCGAATGCACTAGCTTGGCCGGGACCCCAGGCAAAAGTCTAGAGTTTCTTAAGAAGTTCCGTTAGAGGGCGTGCGATGTCAGCAAAATTTCGCACGAATCTGCGGACGCAGGAGCAGAGGCCTACAAAGCTTCGAACGTTGTTTGCGCAGGTGGGCACAGAAAAAGCCTTGACGGCTCGAACTTTTGCCGGATCGCGACTAACACCGGAAGAGTCGACGAGGTGTCCGAGCACAGTAAGTTCCCGGCGACCGAAGTGACATTTCGTCGAACTGAGCTGAAGTCTCGCCTTGCGAAACACTGAAGGAATTGTCGAGAGACGCCCGAGGTGTGTGTCAAAATTCGGCTAAAAGACAATGACATCATCGACGTAGCACAAGCAGAGTGACCACTTCAAGCCCTGAAGGAGGGCGTCCATCATTCGTTCGATTTGTAACGGGAGCATTGCATAGCCCGAATGGCATAACCTTAAAACTGATAGAGCCCATCAGGCGTAATAAACGCCATCTTTTCACGATTCATCTCGCCAACTGCAATCTGCCAATACCCGGAACGAAGGTCTATCGAAGAAAAATACTTCGAACCACTGAGACAGTCAAGGGCAAAATTTATCCGAGGTAAGGGGAACACGTCTTTTTTGGTACTTGGCTAAGATTCTGGTAGTCGATGCAGAAGTGCCAGCTGTTGTCCTTCTTTCTAACGAGCACGACAGGAGATGGCCACGGGCTTGAAGAAGGTTCCATGATATCAATGACAAGCATTTTGTCAACTTCCTTTTGTATAACTTGGTGCTCAGCGGAGGAGACACGATAGGGACGTCGGTGTACCGCTTTGGCTTCGCTGGTGTGAATCTGATGCTAGACAACTCTTGTTTGCCCAGTGGTCGATCATTGAGATCAAAAATGTACTGGTACGACATGAGCAGGCCCTTCAACGCGTGTACGTGTTCGGCTGGAAGGAATCTTCGTTATGTTATCTAACATCGTGGGGTTCGAATCAATAGCAGCAGGAGGCGGTGCGGCAGGCTAAGTTAAAGCGGAAATATGGTAGTCGGAGGCTGGAGCTAGGGTTGCAAGAGGGGTATCACTTGGGGGCATAGTCCAAAATTCACAAAGGCGAGACATGCGGCATTGCCCTTTATACTGATGACCGAGTGCAGGAACATGACATTCTACGAACAGAGGACGGTAGCGTTGGGCGACACGATGTAATCACCGTCGTCCACAAAGGGATCAGGAGCGACGTCGATGTACGTCACGGCTAGATGTGGTAGACGAATGTAATCGGCGGAACGCAGCCCACTCGGCGCAGGATCACAAGGCTCAACGGCATTAGGTAAGGCAAGCTGGATAGCCCCTGAAGATCAGTCAATAAGAGCCAAATGTGCCGAAATAAAGTAAAGTCCTAAGATGATTGTACGTGGGCACTGATCTAAGACGTAAATCAAAACTGAAGTGTGGCGTCCGTCAACAGTGACATGGGCGGTACACAAATCAGCAACCGCCGGAGTCGTACCATCGGCTACGCGGACTACAGCGATCGGAGCAGGGGTAAGAACTTTCTTCAGACCAATACGGAGGTTTTGAGTGTCCATGAGTGCGATGACAGGTATACCGTCCATGTCTACGTTGATGACGTTGTGATGTCCAGGTAGTGTGAGCAAAGGAATTTCGGGTCGCATGGTCGTGGCATGCTCACCTCTCGGAGCTGCACCCGTGAGTTTTACGATGAGCGGCGAGAGTATGAGGTAGAACGAGAGCGAAGACGCAGAGGTGAGCGGGGTAGGTGGCGGGGTGGCGAAGGGGAGAGGTTTGATCGTGCTGGCGATGATGGGGGAGCGCTGTCGTCGTCATTGTGTAGCAGCGCTCGAGAACTACCAACTGGACGTCGGATGTTTCGATAGCTCAGCGAAGGTTGTGAGTTCCAAGCACTGCGAATCGCGGGAAGTGTGTCCAACGCGTCCACAACAGAAGCAGATGGGCCTGTCATCGGAAGTGCGCCATTCTGCGGAATTCTGATGAGGAGGATGAGCGGTGGGACGTCTGTGTAACCCAGGTGCATCGTGTGGGCGGTAGTCAGCTCAGTCGACTGGGCAAAGCGTATCTAATTCTACGCTTACTAGTTCTTGAGGCACAACGGTCTGGATATCGGAAATAGTTGCATGGGGCTCGTCGGGGTTGTGCACCTGAAGCGGAGCTGGGGAGGCAGCTTCAATCTCGCGGCGGATGATGCGCACAGTATTGTCAGATGCAGCAGGAACGCGTGGAACGGGTCGGAGACGGAGGTCCTCGCAAGTAGACATGGCAGCCGTGTTCGGAACACGTGCGAAGTGCGGAGTAACGTGGCGACTTTTTGCTTCTTCATAGCGTCGGCATTCATTGATGACGTCTTGCACTTTGGATGATTTCCTAAAAACCAAAAGTGTAAACGCGTCATCCGCGATACCTTTGAGGATATTGGCAACCTTTTCAGTTTCCGGCATCGTGTTATCGACTTTTCGGTAAAGTGGCAGTACGTCTTGGATGTACTTCACGTAGGACTCGGTGCAAGACTGAGCTCGGCATGCAAGTTCTTTCTATGAAGCACGACGGCGTCCGATGGGCATGCCGAACAGATCGATGAGCTTTTGCTGACGTACCTCCCAGCTCGTAAGCTCCTATTCGTGTTTCAGAAGCCACACTTGTGTCATGCCCGCCAGGTAAAATATGATGTTCGCTAGCATCAGAGTCGGGTCCCAGTTGTTGCTAGTGCTAACCCGTTCGTACAGTTGAAGCCAGTCTTCGATGCCGATGTTGTCAGAGCCAGAATAAGTACCTAGGTCATGCGGTGGTGTGAAGACGACGGGGTGGTTGACGGCGGATGGTTGATGCGCGGTTGGTGACCTGCTGGAAGCAGTCTCGTCCCCTCCATGCACTGGCATGGAGAAAAGACTCTTGACAATATATTTACAAGATATATACAATGGGAAGGAGACAGGCATACAAGATGGAGCCCCCGTGCGTACGACTATCGGCGATCGTCGTCTTCGTCAGTCATCTCATCATCGGTCGCTCCTGCCTCGCCTCGTATATATATATATATATATATATATATATATATATATATATATATATATATATATATATATATGTATATATATTATTGTCGTATTTTTGAAAATGCTAGTCGACAACGATGTAACGCCACTTGGAAGCTCATCAATCATCACTTGAGCGTGAAAATAAACATGCTCTGCCTGAATCCTTAACACTTGGCGGTCGCAATTGAACTGGCACATCACTCGCAAATCACTTCAACAACCACTTCCTAAACGCAGTAACTCCATGTAATGAACATATGGAATTGGCTACAGGACGCGGTAATATGAAGCAGAGCATCTTTCTTGATCCAACAGATAAAAATGAAGTGTGTCGCACTTTTATGTGCTTAAATAATACTAAATCACTCGATGCCTATAATTTGCAGATCTCTTCTATAAAGCACGTTATACATTTCTTCGCAGAAGTTCTTGCACATATCTTTAACTTAATTATCGAATCTGGAGCTTTTCCAGAAGCTTTGAAAAGAGCCAGAGTATCAGTCATCTTTAAGGGAGGCGATCGTAACATAGAAAGTAATTACAGACCTATTTCTGTCCTTCCTGTCTTCTCTAAGTGCCTAGAAAAAATTATCTTTGTTCGAATTCAATGTTCAATGTTCTAACAGACGCACAGTTTGGCTTTCGAAGCGGCAGGTCTACTGAAACTGCATTGCTGACACTGAAAGAAGCTATAGTTCATCGCATTGAAAAAAACGAATTCACACTCGGTATTTTTTTTAGATTTCAGCAAGGCCTTTGATTCCCTCGACCACAGCATTTTTTTGCACAAACTAGAATCAAATGACATTCGTGGTAGTTGCTTATCTTTACTAGAATCTTATCTTCAAAACAGATTCTAGAGTGTACACATTAATAAATGTAGCTCGTCATTCTTACCTATCACTAGCGGTGTACCGCAAGGGAGTATTCTGGGTCCCCTGATGTTCAATGTTTACATCAACGATATCGGGAACATGGACACAATAGTTAAGTACGTAATATACGCAGATGATTCAACGATACTTATCTCTGACATTAACCTGCCTCATGTAATATCCAGAGCTAACGACTCACTTTCGGAGATTTCCTCGCGGTCAAAAATCAATTGACTAAAGATTAATCCAAATAAATCTAAAGCTGTTATATTTCATGCTAAAAATAAAATAATGCCTACTCACCAGCCGTTAATTCTTGATTCACAGCAAATAGATATTGTTGATACGCATAAAATACTTGGGGTTTACTTTTCATCGAACTTAAGTTGGGATGCTCACGTTAATTACCTATGTAGGAAAATCTCATCTGTAACAGGAGTCGTGTCTCGCTGCCGTAGTCTGCTGCCACTCAAGGCCAAACTTCAAATATATTACACATTATTTAACTCACATTTAAATTATTGTACGTTGATTTGGGGCACAACAACAAAAAGAAACATAAATAAAATACTTGTTCTACAAAAAAGGATAATTCGCTACGTTGGGAACATTGAACGTCTGAGAATCACACGCAAATCATTTGAAAGGTTCAGTATAGTTCGGGTTGACAACATTTACTCATACCGCTTGTTGAACACACTCTACTTTTCAAACAGAGAACTCTCGGACTTTATTACAGCCTTTTCATGTCTAGAGCGTTGTGTTATTACAGTACCTACAAGAAACACCCATATATGGTCTGTACCTCGATTTCGTACCACTTATAAGTATCAAACTTTGGCATACAACGTCCCAACAACACTAAACACATCTGAAAACACAACCAGTTGCAGTAAAAAACAGTTACGTTCTTTCTTTTGTTCAATTGTTTGCTAGTAAAAGATTCAGTATCTATAAATATCTACTATATATAATATATATGCTGCTTGCAAATCGCTTATTAATAACATTAAATTTATTTTTGCAGCATTTTTAGTGTGTTTCTGTGAGTGGTAAATATGCGGTACTATGTGTCGAAATTTGCATATGCATTTTCATGTGCATCGCATTTTAAGTGTATTTGTGTGATTTATGAATGTTATATTATGCATTGTAATCTGCATCTTTTTCATTTCTGCCTTTGTAACGGCGTATCTTAGTCCTTTTCCTCTGCACCTTGTATAGCCGCTGCCACGTAACGGTTACCTGGGCCCCGTCAGGCCGTTTTTACGGCTTTTAGCCCAGCGGACCTTCCAGCATATTGTCTGGTAAATAAACTTGAATTTGAATCGCATCATCGGTCGCTGCTGCCTCGCCTCGTATATATATTCATACATAGCGCAGTCGCGAAAAACAGAGCCATGGGCCCTAAATCCGCCTCCACCCACGACCCTTCTAATTGGGGAGTCCTTTTGGACTCGCAGTCACCCCCGCTTGGAGACGATGTACAAGTTTTCACGGCGACTGCACGGTAGGACTGCAACGCCGAACTAGCCTGGGACTTTTCCATGCTGACACAGCTGAGCGGCATGGCAAGCAACTCTACTTCCGGCATTGGGTGCTCTCCACTCTCTGATAATGGAATTCCAGAGTTTCGTGGGTTTCGCCACTTGGGTCTGATATGTCAGCTCTATTACCGCAAAACACTCTTGGCCAGAGTTCCTCAAGAAATACATCGCAGAAGGGTGTCTTCGAGCAGTTGCTGAGGCCTGGAATCGCTTCCATGGAAGCATACATGCGTCATGGCCAGCATGGAGTGCGGCTTTGATTTCCGTATTTGCAACCCTTCCGAATGCTTATGACGCTCGGTGCACGCATGTCGCCATGCTTTCTGCACAGACAGTCCAAATTGATATAGACTTTCGTTCGACGAGCAGCACAGCAGGACACTGCTAGTCGGCGCCTGGACGCTGGCTTTTCACAGGTGCCCACTACATCCTTACGCGGATGCTTTTTGTACGGGTGCTTCGGCCATGGGCATAAGACCTGCCCACAAATGCCCCGTCAAGGCATCGAATACCATGCGCTGCCGCTTCCAACAGTTAAGGTCCGTGTCGATAGCATCGGGGAGCTTAGGGCTCTGTTGGTACTGGAGCTCAGCGTACGGCGCTGTTTCGGCGCCACGCCCCAGTCGCCCTCCAGCCTTGGACCGAGGCGATCCTGTGGGGCTTCGGTGTGCTTTACCTGCAGCTCCAAACCGAAGCCGGGAACAAGTTTCTTGCCGCAGTTCCCGTCTTCGTGGACTTGCCTACTGACTTCGTTCTGGGAGCAGACCACCTCCTCTCTGGTGAAGTTGAGCTCACAGTAGACGACATTGGGGTCCACCTTTGCTGCTTGACTTCAAGTACTCCATAGGCTCAAGATTAACAAGCAAGATTCACGGTCAACCTTTCATACACTATCAGCTGTATTCGAAAAGTACGGATCCCCTTTTGCCGATGGTTACTGCGCCGATGGTTGCGCAGCTTCCCGGAACCAGCTTGCTAGAACACCACACACAAACTGGCTATTATCCTCCGGTGGCCATGCCGTTGCGACGGTATGCTGAACGAGAGAGCGCTGTAGTTGCCGAACCAATACAAAAAATGATAGCGGCTAATGTTATCAGGCGCTCGTCTAGTCCGTGGGTGACACCCGTCATTTTAGTGCGGAAAAAAGGCTGCAGTTTGCGATTTTTCGTGGACTATCGGGAGCTAAATAAGCACACAATTCCCGAATAATACCCGCTGCCACGTAATGATGATGCCATTGTCATTTTGCAAAATCTTTGATTTCTTTTCCTCTTCAAATTTAAAAGTAGAGTATTGGCAAATCAATGTAGCTGAGGAGGGTAAGTGCAAGACGGCTTTTAGGACAACTTCTTGCTTGTACGAGTTCAATGGAATACCTTTCGGACTGCGCACAGCCCCATTTACGTTCCAGTGACACACTACTAGGACCGCTGAAACATCGCGCCTGCGTTGTCTACCTCGACGACATCTTGGTTATCGGTGCAGTAATAGAACATCTGCAAAACCTTGACAAAGTACTCGTGAAGTTACACGACGCTGGATTACGACTTAACCAAGAAAAGTGCCAGTTTGGATTGACTGCTTTATCCTACCTCGGTTACACCATATCTCATGACGGCGTCCAGCCCCTTCCTGAAAGCATTGAAGCCGTAATGAACTATCCCGTGCCCACTTGTATTAAACAGCTGCAGCTATTCCTCGGAAGTGCGTCATATTTGTGCAAGTTTGTCCCCAACTCTGCGTCTGCTGCTGCTCCAATTACGGACCTACTTAAGAAAGGAGCTCAATTTCAATTGCGACCTTGGCAGAACGCCGCATTCCGGACCCTAAAACACTAGCTGACACAAGTCCTGCTCTGCGCCACGTTGGCTCCTGCTTTCACCTTGTTCTCATTTTGCTCATCATCTTGAATTTCCATCTCCCGCCTTCCCCGTGTTTTCCCTGAATTCCAGGAAAATTGGAAGACAAAAGTGCGCACTGATGCAAGTCAGTTTGGTGTCGGGGCAGTTCTGATCCAGCGCGACCCTGACAGACATGAGCACGTTGTCGCCTGCGGCAGCCGCAAACTCTCGCACGTGGAGCGCCATTACCACTCGAACGAACTAGAGTGCCTGGCCGTCATTGAAAGTGCCGACGAGAAGTTTTGACACTACTTGTTTAGCCGACAATTCCCCATTGTTACGGATAAGTCCGCTATTGCTTGTATATTTGCCAAACAATACCTCATGCACAAGTTTGTGCGGTGGATCGTTCGGCTGCAAGATTCCAATTACAACACCCGACACCGTGCAGGAGTACAACTCTAGGCCGGGGACGCTCTATCGCGAAACCCGGTTGAGGAAAGCTGCCCACAAAACCGAGAAGGCTGGATCACGTTCTCCCAACAGGACATTTCGAAGGCCCAACGTGTCGACAAAGACTTGGCGCCGATAATGAATTCCCTAACAGATGCGGCATGCCTTTCCAAGTTTATTTTTGCGCAAAGGTACGTTCGATCGTTGTCATAGGGTCAATAAGGAAGACGAACGCTACCTTCTGGTCATTCCTAGCTCTTGACGCTCAAGCATTTTGCGTGTAATCCATGATGCACTCGAAGGAGGCCACATGAGATATCGAACCACCCTGCGCAAGGCACAGGAGCGCTATTGGCGGCCGAGAATGGACCGAAATGTGCGTTCGTATGTCGCAGGTTGTGGTGTGTGCCAACAACACAAACGGCGTCGCGAGTGTCCACCTGGATACCTTACATCTATCACGCACTCTGAGACAATTTCTCGCACTGTGGGGATAGATCACATCGAGTCTTTTCGAAGAAGGACAGAGGGTAACCGATACATTACGCCTGCTGTGGACCATTTGTCAAAGTTTACAGAGGTCAATGCAGCGCCTTCGCTTGCCGCCAGCTGTGTCATAAGGTCCCTATGAGACCACCTCGAATGGAAACACGGCCTCCCTAAGAAGCTCATCTCCGACAGGTCAACCACGTTCCGCAGCCGCGAACTCCTCACTCATCTCCAAGTAGCTGGAGTTGAGCACCACTTCGCGCCAGCGTACCACCCACAAGCGAACGCTCTGACAGGGAGGTCGAACCAGACCATCCAAGCTCGACTCGCACTGTATTGAAGAAACAACAAGCCAGGTGAAGCCGATGGGGAAGAGCACTAGCGGCTGCATACGCAGTTAACGCAGCATTACAGAACGCCACAGGCACGTCCCCTTACGAGATTGTGTACGGCCAAATTCCAACACTGGGCGCTACACTCAGCTTAGACATACCTGTAAAATTGAGACGCCAGGTGCTTTGCCACATCATCCGAACAGAGTCGCGCAAGAGGATTCTGAATTCTCAACAGGCGCAAAAACGGTACTACGACCGCGGCCGCCACCTGGCACCGGAAAACAATATCGGCGACGAGGTGTGTTCATTGCACCGTCACCTTTAAAGAAATTCGGCGCAAAGTTCGCGAAGGGCCTTTCATTATTACCGCTCACGCGGACGCGAACACTTAGCGTGTGTGGTTCTCGGCGTCTGACTCACACGCGGACAAGAGAAAGCAAAACAACTTTCCCGTGCATGCGTCGCGTATGAAGAACTGCGTCCGTGGACAAATCTAAAGTACTGCGATGTGTTTTTCTTTCAGTGGCACACCAATCGCAGCGTGGCCGAGTATAAAGAAGACAGAGTGGAGCTCGGGCTGCGGTGCTCGCCCGGCGAGCGTGAGGAAGCAGAACGAGGCGAGACGGAATAGAAGTGCCAGCGCGGTGAGTGGGTGTTGTCTGTGTTTCTCCTTTGTAGCTGCAAGAAATAAATGTAAACCACGGCTCACCATGTGTGACGGATAAATAGGTTTATGTCTGTTAATTATAAAAACAACTGACGTACGCATGTCCAGGCTCTTTCACTTCTTGTAATAGTAATTCGCACTATATATATATATATATATATTGTAACGACGTGGGATCGACGAGTATGCGTAGCAGCACCGCCAAGAAACGCACTTTATCAGTCGTCCAAGGGAACAACAACAACGTCTTCGTTTCCCCCGCTTCACCTAAAAACCCGCGCTACTTCAGCGTCTTCCCCGCTGGCGCATACCCGCTGAATTATGGTTCTGCCAAATATAGTTGCGCCATTTGCTCCCCCTTTAGCAAAGATCATCGTCCCGATGATAGAGGCTTGGAAAGCAGTGGTAAAGAACTGCGCAGTCTTGGTAGTCCTCATAGTACGGCTTCATACGCAGCACGTGAACGACCTCGGGTAAATGCCGGCGGCGCTTTGAACAGTGCGAGCTGTCTGGAACGACTTCGTAGTTAACGTCACTGATGCGTCGGAGAACTGCGTCGGATTCCCTAGTGAATCGTGATCTAAATAATTCTTTTTTCATCTCAGTTGTACTTTGGTTGTAGGTTGTAAACAGATACGGTTTATAGATGTCTTGTATTCAATGTATTTTCTATGTACTGCCCCCCTTACTCAATGCCTCACTTTGAGGCCTGTAAGGTATTTTTAAATAAATAAATAAATAAATAAACTATGTAGGGCCCGAAGTATTTACGTAGGAGCTTTTCAGAGAGCCCACGCTGTCGAATAGGTGTCCAGACCCACACTTTGTCGCCGATGTTGTATGTTACGGCTTTGTGCCGAAGATTATAGCGTCTGGCGTCAATGTCCTGCTGTTCGTGGATTCGCAGACGCGCAAGCTGCCTAGCTGCCTCTGCTCGGTGTGTTATCTCTTCAGCACCCGTCTCGTTGTCGTCAAAATCATGAGGGAGCATTGCGTCTAATGTTGTTGTAACCTCACGGCCGTATACGAGACTGAAGGGCGTCTTGCGAGTGGTCTCTTGACGAGCCGTATTGTACGCGAAGGTGACATAAGGTAAAACCTCGTCCCAGTTCGTATGCTCTACATCTACGTACATGCTTATCATATCAGCCAATGTCCTATTGAGTCGTTCTGTCAGTCCGTTCGTTTGTGGGTGATACGCTGTTGTCTTCCGGTGGGCGGTACCACTTAGACGTAGAACGATATCTAAAAACTGGGCCATGAACGCAGTACCTCTGTCCGTGACGACTACTGCGGGAGCGCCATGCCTTAAAACGATGGATTCCAGAAAAAATCGTGCCGCTTCATCTGCTGTTGCCCGTTGCAGGGCACTTGTCTCGGAATATCTAGTGAGATAATCCGTGGCAACGATTATCCACCTATTACCAGTAGTAGACGTTGGGAAGGGGCCCAGAAAGTCCATGCCTACTTGTGCAAATGGTGTGGCCGGTACGTCAACAGGGTGCAGTAAGCCGGCTGGCTTGACGGATGGCGGTTTACGACGTTGGCAATCCAGACATGTCTGAACGTAACGTTTAACGACCGCAGTAAGTCGCGGCCAGTAGTAATTCTGCCGAATCCGTGCCAATGTGCGAGTGTAGCCCAAGTGCCCAGCAGTCGGCTCGTTGTGGCAGGCGTGTAAGATTTCACGTTGAAGCGGTGATGGAACAACAAGTAAGTAGTTGCTGCCGCTAGGCGAGAAGTTCTTCTTGTAGAGGACGTTGCGACGCAAGCAGTATGATGCCACCCCTCTTGCAAAGAGCCTCGGCACACGGTTGGTTCGTCCTTCGAGGTAATCAATAAGCGGCAGCAATTCAATGTCATCCCGCTGCTGGCGTGAAAGGTCGGCAGTATCCACGAGTCCCAGAAAAACCGTGTCGTCATCGTCTTGTGCTGCCGGCTCAACAGGAGACCGAGAAAGGCAGTCGGCGTCTGCGTGCCGTTTTCCCGACTTGTATGTAACAACAAAGTCGAACTCTTGGAGTCGAAGACTCCAGCGTGCGAGCCGGCCTGAAGGATCTTTCAAATTAATGAGCCAGCAGAGGGAATGGTGGTCACTAACGACGGTGACAGACCGACCATACAAATACGCACGAAATTTCAGAACTGCCCATACCATTGCGAGGCATTCTTTTTCAGTGGTGGAGTAGTTAGCTTCGGCTCGGGATAGTGTCATACTGGCGTAAGCAATCACCTTTTCGCTGTCGCCCTGCCATTGTACTAGCACCGCCCCTAGACCGACATTACTAGCGTCTGTATGCAATATCGTCGGGGCTTCCTCATCGAAGTGTGCTAATACGGGAGGCGATTGCATGCGTTGCCGGAGCTCGTGGAATGCCCGCTGCTGGTCTTCGCCCCAAGTAAAAGGCATATCTTCTCGGGTGAGCTGTGTTAACGGCCATGCGGTACGCGAGAAATTCGCAATAAATCGCCGGTAATATGCACAGAGTCCGCACGGCTTTTTTGTCTGATGGAATCGGGAAATTAGCGACGGCGGCAATTTTATCCGCATCAGGTCGGACTCCATGGCTACTGACGACGTGACCGAGGAACTGGAGCTCATGAAAACCAAAATGGCACTTCTCAGGCTTCAAAGTAAGACCGGCAGAGCGTATCGCTTCAAAAACAGTTTTCAGCCTTCGTAAGTGTTCGTCGAACGTTGCGGAAAAGACAATCACGTCATCCAAGTACACCAGGCACGTTTGCCATTTGAGTCCGGAGAGCACAGTGTCCATTAGACGCTGAAATGTTGCTGGCGCCGAACACAAACCGAAAGGAAGTACCTGAAATTCATAAAGTCCGTCAGGCGTCACAAAGGCTGTTTTCTCACGGTCTCTCTCATCCACTTCAATCTGTCAGTAACCGCTTTTCAAGTCCATTGAGGAAAAGTAGCACGAGTTTCGCAACCTATCCAAGGAATCATCAATACGCGGCAGTGGATAAACGTCCTTCTTTTTGACCTGATTGCGCTTCCGATAGTCGACGCAGAAGCGCAGGCTACCGTCCTTCTTCTTCACTAGAACTACAGATGATGCCCACGGACTATTAGATGGTCGAATAACGCCATCTTCTAGCATCGTCTTCACTTGTTTTTGTATTGCTTCGCGTTCCTTTGGGGCCACACGATAAGGGTTTTGTCGGATGGGTCTGGCGTCGACATTAGTAATGATGCGGTGTTTCGTAAGTGGCGTTCGACCAACTCTTGAGGCAGAGGAGAAACAGCCATGGTACTGCTTGATGAGCTCAAGCAGACGGTTCCGCTCAACGGCCGTTAACGTCGGATTAACGTCTACAATAGGTGCAGCTGTGTGGATTGTAGAGGCCGACTCCTGCGCTAAGTGGCAGTCTTGTATTTCTGTCACTTCGTCGAAATAGGCGACAGCAGTGCCTCGAACGATGTGTCGGCGCTCCCTACTAAAATTTGTCAGCAAGAGTTCGGCGCTTCCGTCGATTGCATTGATAAGTGCTCTGGCAATGGACACACCGCAATTCAGTGTTAGCGCACTGATGTGTTCAGCTACTCCAGTCCCACTTTGCAGGCTGTCACAGCGCACCTGTACGAGGGAGCAACTCCGCGGCAAAAGTATGACGTCGTCCGCGGCAATACGTAAGCGAGGTTGTTGTGGCTTCTCATGGGTGACATTATCCGAACTCGTGGCAAATGTGACGCTTCTGTCACGGATGTTAATCACGGCGCCGTACTCCCGTAGGAAATCCATGCCAAGTATAAGTTCTTTACAACACTCAGTAAGGATGACGAGGGTGACGACGAAGGTTGAACCGGCGATTAAGAGTCGGGCGGTGCATTTCCCGACAGGTGTCAACTGACCTCCGGCGGTTCTTATGTTGGGCCCGTGCCATGGTGTCTTCACCTTCCTCAGTTTGTCAGCAACCTGTAAGCTAAGGATTGAAAAATGGGAGCCAGTGTCAACCAGAGCGGCTATTTCGTGGCCGTCAATGCAAACGATGAGCTCGGCGCTGACGATGTCAGTTACGTCTTTCGTACTTCTATTCGTCGTATTCGTCGTTGTGCTGGGCGTCTTTTTCGTCAATGTAGTCTTCACGTCGTCGTTCGTCGATAACGGGGGATGTGGAGCAGTTAGAGTATTGGCAACCTCACCCCCGGAGGTCGCTGCGGCTAGTTTCCCCGTCGAGGGCTAGGCGATCTGCCCCTAGTGACGTCGGCAAAGCTGCGACGAGTCGGCGAATTGTAGCGCGCCGGAGATGGAGAAGGAGAACGTGGTCGGGGCGTCGTCGTATTTGGTGGCTGACTGTTCCCAGGAGCGTCGTTGTAAGCGCGTCGACCGTCGTACGGAGAATAAGCATAGTTGGCAGGAAAGCTTGGTTGTTGAGCGGCGCGATAGTTGTTCCATTTGCGGCAAACTCTATAGACGTGTCCAGCTTCACCACAATGGTAGCACACTGGTCGACGGTCGACGGTGCTCCACAAATCGGTTTTCCGACGCTGGTAGTTCGGCGGTAACTCTCCATGGAGCCAAGGGGTGTCGTGCGCATGTCAAAAATACGGCGTTGTTTGTGCTGGCATGATCGGCGGGGTCGGTAGAGTCGACGAGGGTGACGATGTCGGCTCTATTTGTGGCGTAGGTGGTGTTGTAGTTATGGGTGTCAACGGCGTTGAAGTTGCGTTGAGTGGACGGCGAACAGCTTCCGCATAAGTGTGGCGCCGCGGAACGTTGCCACAGTCTGGCGCTGAAAAAGCTTGCCGGACTTCCTCCCGGACGACATCAGCAACAAAAGATAACGCTGGCGTCGGTTCCGTAGGCGCAACCACAAAGCCGAGCTGCCGAAGCTCTTCGCGCACCACTTCGCGGACAACTTCACGCAGAGACATGTCGTTACTCGCAGCCAGTACGGAAGTGTTCGCCGTCGAGTTGCCCATGTCATGCTGGCGGTATCTTTGATGCAGGGCCCGTTCAATGGCTGTAGCCTCTTTTGTGAACTGTGCCACTGTTGTCGGTGGATTTCTCACAAGGCCGGCAAACAGTTGCTCCTTCACTCCTCGCAGGAGATATCGCAGCTTTCTTTCCTCTGGCATGTCTGGGTCTGCCCTACGGAGAAGACGGGCCATGTCTTCCGAGAACATAGCAACACTCTCATTGGACTTTTGAACGCGGATTTCAAGGAGACGCTGCGCGTTTTCCCTCCTGTCGACGCTTGAAAAGGTATCCATCAGCTGTGCGCGGAAGTCGTCCCACGTGGCAAAGCTCCTCTCCCGGTTTACGTACCACGTACGAGCATTGTCCTTCAAATAGAAATAGACACTCGAGAGTTTGTCCGCCGAGCTGGTCTTATGGTTATACTGGGCGACGCGCTCGAACTGGTCTAGCCAATCTTGGACGTCTTCAAAGGCATCACCATGAAAGCTCTCCGGGACCATAGGATTCTGTAGTGTTACTTGCGATGGAGCTGCGGTGGCCATGTTATTTGTCGGAGGCAAACGATTTCTCGAAGTTTCTTGCAGGGGACTGGACTCGGGCGCTAAGCCTAGCAGGTGACGACTGAAGCGGTGGACCGGTGTTTCGATGCGCGATGGTGATTCCGGGCTCGATCGTCGGCTCCGCGAAGGGGTGCCAAGCATGAAGAATACCCAGCACCTCCACCAGTGTAACGACGTGGGATCGACGAGTATGCGTAGCAGCACCGCGAAGAAGCGCACTTTATCCGTCGTCTAAGGGAACAACAACAACGTCTTCTTCGTTTCCCCCGCTTCACCTAAAAACCCGCGCTACTTCAGCGTCGTCCCCACTGGCGCATAACCGCTGAATTATGGTTCTGCCAAATATAGTTGCGTCAATATATATATATATATATATATATATATATATATATATATATATATATATATATTGATACAAGGCAGAAACACATTTAAACAATGCGCGCAGGTTCGTGCGCCCACTCAAGAGAACAATGGCGTATTGGAGGAAAAGAAAAGACGAAATAATGGCACGTGTTTTCGCCGCACGCACTCGCATCGCAGGTGGCCGTTGTCGGCGTCTACAAGAAGAAGACGAGGTAAAGCGACGCTCGAGAGAGAAGAAGAAGGCCTTCCTGATCTCTCGTTTAGAACGCGGCAGTGCTCTTTATTACCCCTAGGGCACAAGTTCGGCCACAATAAATAGTTGTATCTGGACTCCCTTAACTGTCCATTACAATTCACACAGGCGCAGACCATTCCGTTATGAGTAAAGTACTTGCCAGAAGACTGAAAAAAGTGCTGACTCATTGGAGAGGACCGCAAATTCGAAGCGCCGGTGGACCCCTTATCAACCCGGTGGGCAGGTGCGCTTCTAGAATCGGAATACGCGGCTTTACATACGTCGCCAATTTCATTGTCCTATCAGAATTCTCAAGGGATTTAATTATTGGAATGGACTTCTTGCAGGTGAGCGGTGCAGTTATCAACTTGCAGGAATCCTGTGTGTCTTTCTCAACGAAGCATGTCATCGCGACGTTCGAGTGTGAAGAACAATTCGATGCGCTTCAGATTATAGACGACGACGTCTCGGTACCCCCAAGATCCAGCATAGCTGTCGCCGTAAGAAGCACCATATTCATCGGCTATGAAGGAATAGCAGTCAGTAACACTGGGCTCTTACTCGAAAAAGGTATTTGTATGGCAAGGGGTCTTGTTCGGCTGCGTGGCGGGTGTTCAAATGTCTTCCTGACTAGTTTTGAAAATGAAGCCCAGCATGTTGCGAAGGGAACCGTCATTGCCCGCCTTAACGATTATGAACAGATTACGGATTTGAGCCCTTCTGATGCTGCACTACTGCAGTCTAACAACGTAGACTCCATACTCGCATCCGTCAACATCGAAGCAGCACTATCACCGAGCCAGAAGCAGCAAACAGAGAACCTTGTACGAGAATTCGCATCGTGTTTCTCAACGACATCGAAAGTCCAGAGAACATCCATCGCCAAACACCGTATCATTGTCGACGAAGCTGTGAGGCCTATCTGCCAGCATCCTTACCGAGCGTCACCGAAGTAGAGAGAGATCATCAGCAAACAAGTCGAAGAAATGCTTACAGATGACGTAATTCAACCATAGACCAGCCCGTGGGCTTCGCCTGTGGTGCTGGCAAAGAAAAAGGATCAGACCTTGCACTTCTGTGTTGATTATCGCAAGCTAAACGTCGTCACAAAGCGGGATGTCTATCCACTTCCGAGGATCGATGAAACCCTCAAAAGACTACGGGATGCGAAATTATTTTCCTCTCTGGACCTCAAAAGCGGATACTGGCAAATAGAATTGGACGAACGGTATTGTAAGAAGGCAGCATTTTTCGCACCAGACGGACTATACGAATTCAAGGTACTTCCGTTCGGCCTCTGTTCCTCACCTGCCACCATTAAGCGGATAATGGACACTGTGCTCTCCGGGTCCTGTCTGGTTCCGTCTGTCTGGCAGTCCTGTCTGGTTTATCTTGACGACGTCGTGATTTTTTCTACCACCTTTGCTCAGCATGTGGAACGACTAAGGACTGTGCTCAAAGCTATTAGTTCAGCAGGGTTGAAGGTAAAGACACAAAAATGTCACCTCGGCTTCCATGAGCTTCTTTTCCTCGGCCATGTGATTAGCTCCGAAGGCATCCGTCCTGACTCTGAGAAGACTGCAGCAGTAGAAAAGTTTCCTAGACCAAGCGACAAAAAGGCCGTTAGGCGATTCCTAGGACTTTGTGCGTATTGCAGGCGTTTCGTCAAATATTTTTCAAAGATTGCCGAGCCGTTAACGCGATTAACTAAAGAACATGTGCCTTTCGTATGGCACAGTGAACAAGAAGTTGCATTCAATGAGCTGCGACGGCGACTTCAAAACCACCCGGTCCTTGCGCACTTTGATGAGGAAGCGGAAACAGACATCCACACAGACGCCAGCAATTTAGGAGTGGGTGCCGTCCTCGTTCAATGGCAAAACGGAGAGGAAAGAGTGATTGCATACGCCAGCCGCACTCTTTCTAGGGCTGCAACCAACTATTCAGCCACAGAGAAAGAATGCCTCGCAGTAATATGGGCCATAGGAAAATTTCGACCATACTTATACGGTAGACCGTTCCGAGCAATCAGCGACCATCACTCATTGTGCTGGCTTGCAAACCTGAAAGATCCTTCTGGGTGACTTGCTAGATGGAGTCTGAGGCTGCAGGAATACGACATAACGGTCGTGTACAAGTCAGGTCGCAAGCACAGTGACGCTGGTTGTTTATCACGTGCGCCGGTCGAATCTGCTCCTGTGAAAGATGGACACGAATTTCCATTTCTTGGAGCCGTAACCACATCTGAGATGGCCAAACACCAGCAGTCTGACGCCGAGTAGCTTCTGCTCATCAGGCACCTCGAGGCACACCCCGTCCATGTTCCGCGAGTTTTCTGCCGGGGATTGTCATCGTATGTGATGAGAAATGGCGTTCTGTACAAAAGAAATTTTGAGCACAGCACAGAGAAATTTCTACTTGTCGTTCCTTCAGCTTTGCGATCCGAAATCTTAGAAGCCTGCCACGACGACCCATCAGCAGGACACCTCGGAGTGAGCAGAACGTTCGCCCGAATTCATGCTAAGTACTACTGGTCAAAACTATTGAATTCAGTACAGCATTGTGTACGAACACGTAGGGATTGTCAAAGACGCAAAACGCCTCCATATACAATATATATATATAGTTGGTGCTGCATACGTGGCTTGCGGCACCAACTTTGGCGGATGACGGAATCATCACCTGGCAACGCGGGCAATGCACCGGCACGAACATCGGATCCGGCGCGGGATATAAAAGCCCGCCACAACCGCTCTCTGCTGGGACGGACCCGGCTACGACAAGGGGACGCTCACCGCTTCTGTTGTTACAGGTTAGTTACCTGGACAATACCAGCGGCTTTAAGTTCAATAATTGCTGTGTAATAGCGGTGTCGTGCCCAATTGAGCTCTATGACAGTGTCAAACGCGCACTGTGCTGTTTTGTGCGACTTCATGCTTCTTTCTGTGTCTCGTTTCGATTGATGGTGTCTGGGGATGTCGAACTTAATCCTGGACCTGAAGGTTCTGTGTTAGACATTGTACGCAGTATAGAAGCAGGCTAAGCTGCAATTTTGGTGGAACTTAAGGGGATAAAAGAGAAGCAGGACGCCACAGACATTGAGGTGAAATGCCGTAAGGACAGAGTCGCCACTCTCGAGTTCACCCTTAGCCTATGTGAAACCTTTGGGACAGACGCACCTGACAGTATCCAGTCATTTTCTCGCCAGTTAAAAACCATAACTTCAAGGTGCGAGGACGCCGAAAACACACTACGTAGATCAAATTTACTTCTTTTGGCATTAGCTATGAGTCCGGTGAAGATTGGACGACTTCAGAGCAAAAACTCGTCAAACTCTGCGCTGAAAGGCTGGATCTTACTTTATCAAGCGACCAGTTTGAACGTGTGCACAGAATTGGTCGATTCGCTCATGACAAATGCAGGCCAATAATCGCTAAGCTTGTCCCATTTAAAGACAAACAGAACATTTTGGCTTCTGCAAGGAAGCTAAAAGGCTCCCGCTTATCTGTCCGCGAGGATTTCGCGCCAAGCACTCGCTTAGCAGGAAAAAAACTGCTAGAATATGCAAAAGCACAGGAGAAACCACGCCAACTTTCACTTGACAAGATGCGCATTAACAACAAGGAATACATGTACGACGCTGGTAGAGACACCGTCGTATTATGTAGCAGATAGCTAAAGAAATCTACGGGTGCACAGGTCCCTAAACTGCCCCCTCATACAGACTCATCTCGCTTGCTCACAATATCGTACACTAACATACGCAGCATACTATATAAGCGCGATATATTTTGTTCTTTTATAGAAGATAGCAATCCCGACATTCTAGCTCTAACAGAAACATGGCTGCACCACGATGTATCAGATAGGGAAATTTTTATAGAAAGTGACATATTCAGCATTTATCGGCATGATCGCAATGATAAAAAGGGCGGTAATGTCTTGCTTGCAATAAATAAAAGGATTCATTCTTATGAAATTGACACCTCATCATCACTTGATATTATCTGGGCTGCCTGTCAAACCATTTGTGGAAACATATTAGTTGGTGTCTATTACCGCCCCCCTGAATTGTCCCTTCCATTTGTTGATAAACTACGCGAAAGCATTGTTACTGCCATGCCAAAATGTTCAACTAGTTATGTTTATCTGCTTGGCGATTTCAATTTTCCACAAATCAACTGGCGATGCTTGTCATCGCCGTGCAAGCACGCAACCGATTTCATTGAATTAACCTTGGACTTAAACCTTTCTCAGGTAATCAATCAACCCACCCGTGACAATAGCCTTTTAGATTTGGCTCTAACTACCGCACCTGAAATCATGTGTCCTGTGTTAATTTCTGACGGTTTTAGTGACCATAAGCTGCTTCAGCTGGTGCTCCGAATACCCATGTTATTTACTGGGTTTCAATATAAAAAATTCGGGATTACAACAAAGCGAACTACGTTTCCATCAAGATTGAACTTCAGTTATTCCTCAATGACTCATTCTTGCCGTCTTTTCCACAACGTTCCGTTAACGAAAACTGGGTACTTTACAAAGACAAATTACTCGCTCTTGCAGACAAATATATTCCGTACGTTTCGGTAGCGAACGACAAGTATAAACCATGGTTCAATCAAGAACTTCGAACACTACGCAATAAAAAAAAAGCGTCTGTACCGCAATGCTATAAATCGTGCAGGCGAGTCCTCATGGAGCAAGTACAAAAGTTTCCCTAGTGAGCACACTTCAGCCTTACGCGCTTCTGAAGACAAGTACTTCACTCACGACTTACCTTCTCTCCTGAAGACTAATCCGCGAAAATTTTGGCAAACGTTAACACCCGGTCACACTTCTGATATTTCTCTGCTAGACGACAAGCAGCACCCTCTTTCAGACGGGGAATGTTCATCGCTATTTAATGCTTATTTTTCTTCTGTTTTTACAAGGGAAGACCATTCCGATATTCCAGTGGTTTCGGATTACGATTACCCATTTATGGCACCCATAAATATCTCAACTGAAGGCATTGCTAGCCTCATTAACGGACTTAAAACCACATCTGCCTGTGGTATTGACAATATTAACACTAATTAAGCTATTAAAAACACAGTATATACTTCAAGTGTCATTCTGTATCATATCTTCAAGCAGTCCTTGTCGCCTGGTGTCTTGCCTGTTGACTGGAAGATTGCGAAGGTTGTCCCCATTTTTAAAACTGGAGATAGACATAGGCCTGAAAACTATCGCCCAATATCGCTAACATCTGTGTCATGCAACCCATTTGAACACATAATCACCTCGCACATTTACACGCACCTAGAAAAAATAACTTTTTCTTTCAGAAGCAGCATGGCTTCAGGAAAGGTCTATCTTGTGAAACACAGTTACCAGAGTTTACCACCGATCTACACAGCAGTATGAACAACAGTCAACAAATAGACGCCATTTTTCTGGACTTCTCCAAAGCATTTGATCGCGTTGCCCATTGCCGGCTCATTTCTAAAATATCTCATCTATAGGTATCGACTCACTAACCCTTTCTTGGCTTAGAAACTTTTTATCGCTTCGTCGCCAATTTACCGTTGTTAACGATTGTCCTTCTCCTATCACTGAGGTCACGTCTGGTGTACCACAGGGGAGTGTGTTGGGGCCTCTGCTTTTCCTAATATTTATTAACGACCTACCTTCAAACATTTCCTCCTGCATACGACTGTTCGCCAACGATTGCGTTGTTTACCGACCAATTATTTCCATTAACGATCATACCGCCTTGCAGCATGACCTTCACATTATTACCCACTGGTGTAATATATGGAAAATGTCTCCTAACCCTTCCAAATGTAATAACATATCGTTCTCACGCAAGCGCACTAGCTACATTCACATACACCATAAATACACGAATCTGTCACGTACCATACTTACAAAAACCTTGGTGTAAACCTCACTAGTAACCTTTCTTGGTCTCCGCATATCACTACAATTTGCGCAACTGCATCGAAAACCCTTGGCTTTCTGAGGCGCAACTTGCAAAATTCATCTGCTGACGTGCGTAAATTAGGATACCTTACATTCGTACACCCGAAATTAGAATTTGCATCCGCTGTATGGTCACCGCACCAAGACTATTGAATAACCATGCTGGAACGCATCCAGAACAGAGCTGCCCGAAATATAACTCGGAATTTTCATCGAAAGTCAAGTATAAGGCAGATCAAGCTCGATATTTCTTTACAACCCCTAGACATCCGCCGCAAGATTGCTTTGCTCTGTCTATTTCACAAATATGTTCATTCTGATAAGCCATGCATATTACCCCTCGAAGCCCCCGTCCGTACGTGCTCAAGATTACATAATAATTTTAGCTTCAAGCGCATTTTCGGTAAGACCACTGCTTTCAATTTATCTGCTGTACCTCGTGCCATATCCTACTGGAATGGTCTTCCCGACGATACCGTCACGATAACTGATCGTAAAATATTTCGTGAACGCCTGTGCGTGCTTTTTACATAATCTCCTTCCTCTTATATATCTGCTATGCTTGATCATGCTGTGATTTGTTTTGTTTTTTAGTTCAGCCGCTGTACAGTTGTCTTAGGTTTATTTTTGAGTTGTTTCCGTTGTACTTAACAGTTCTTTGTTACATTGTCCCCCTTACTCAATGCCCGACAGGGCCTGTAAGGTGTTTTCTAAATAAATAAATAAATAAATAAATAAATATTATATATATATATATATATATATATATATATATATATATATATATATATATATATATATAGAGAGAGAGAGAGAGAGAGGGGTCAGATTGTTTGTGGCTTGCTCCTCCCTCCCCCCTCCCCCCGGCCTCCAATTCGAGAAATAGCTGGTACGCCAGTGTATACAAACTTAGCTTGTGTGATATCAGTGTCTAATGAACATTGATGCCTGTTTATCCACAACTGACGTGCAAGATTTGGCAAGCGCTGCTGTGCAATGCGTCGAGTGACTGGTCTTCGAAGTCTCGCGGTGCATGCCAGCGCAATATGAGTAAGGCTTTGCCGTATTCAATTGGGTCGCGGGGATCTCTAAAGTTTGTCCAGTAACCTTGGTGGATGTTATGGATGACGACGCCATTCTCGCCGTCAGATATAAATACGTCAGCACTCGCCTTTCACTTTATTTTGCAACTGGAAGTAACGATGAATAAAGCCTTGTAGGCATCCGCTTTTTTGCATTGCTTTCTGCTTTAACGCGAGAGCGCTAAGGGTCCCGCGTCGCAGAAAATCCGGCGACGGCACCCGGCGTCCAGCGTCGGACGTCGTCTCGGCAGAATTAATTTCGAACCATGCACATTCAACTACGCAGGCCTCCGTGTGGCGCGAGGAAGTTATTGAAGTAATTGAATTTTTCAAGGTAAAATACGTAAAAAAAATGGTAAAGTGCGACTTACACACAACCTGGAGACATGACAGCGTCGGATTACTATTTGAATATGCGCGAAAACATAGTTCTGTTACGCGAGAACTTAAAATAAACACACGCACACACAAACCCCTTTTCCAGCATTTCTACCGTTCATAGAGTGGCCATGGCCTCCCAGATTTGGGCTCGCAAATCTCAAAGGCCACGAGGGGAGCGGCCGTTTCCTTGCAACACCTCCGAATGGCGCTCTGCTCAGCCGCATCGTAAAGCCTTCCGCATCGCGGTCCATGCAAGATGCCGCGTTTCTACCAGAAATCTCGCCTTAGTGCATAGCGTTTGCCGCCAGCGCTTGCAGGTAAACATTCTGGTTGCATAAGCTGCAGTGGCCGGGAAGCAAGCAGACAACGATCTTTGATCTATATCGCGTTCCACTCTTAAGGGTGAAGCTTAAGCGTCCTCGAAATTTTTTATAGTAATAATTCCTCCTAGTACAGTCATTTCTATAGTAAGCAATTTTTTTAATTTCTCTGGGAAACCGAAGGACCTCCTCATGATATATTCCTGGTTGCGTTATTTATGTGCTAAAGCGACAATTACTTTCTATTTCGTACAGCTATTATGATAAAAAGCAGTTTAACATTTCAAGAAGAGCCTGGAATAGCTAACCATGAAAGTGCTTGGTGCACAATTCAGTTTGATAATACGTCATTGTTAATAGGTGTACCCGCCGTGGTTGCTCAGTGGCTATGGTGTTGGGCTGCTGAGCACGAGGTCGCGGGATCGAATCCCGGCCACGGCGGCCGCATTTCAATGGGGGCGAAATGCGAAAACACCCGTGTGCTTAGATTTAGGTGCACGTATAAGAACCTCAGGTGGTCAAAATTTCCGGAGTCCTCCACTACGGCGTGCCTCATAATCAGAAAGTGGTTTTGGCACGTAAAACCCCAAATATTATTTATTGTTAATAGGTGCTATTTACAGACACCCTGGAGCGCCTGAGGAATATCTTTTGAAAGTGCATGATTACCTAATCAGCAAAATTAATAACCGTACAAAGCTGTTATTAACTGGGGATTTTAATCTAGCCGGGATAGATTGGAATAAGTTAACTATCGGCAACAGAGATGCAAAAACTGTGAGCGCCTGTTTGACTTAATGTTTAGTTTTTCTTTATCACAGATTGTTAAAGAACCTACGCGTGCCCAAGGAAATGCCTGTTCAGTATTTGATCTTGCTTTGGTATCGCAGTCGATAACACCCCATATATCCGTTGAAGAAGGGATTTCAGATCATAAGATGCTGGTTCTAACATTTTTTACTCTGCGTATGAGCGCTGGGTGTAAGACCAAACCATCTCGAATAGCTTTCAAGGACTATAAGCGAGCTAATGATGAGAGTATTATTGACTACTTAGAGGAAATCTTGGATGGTTTCTCAGCTGAATCCTGCGGAGGCGTTAATGGCCATTGGATAAAAATTAAAAGAGGCTATAAGGCATTGCGAAAATAATTTCATACCTACAAAATTCAAAAGAACTGAGCGGAAAACACCGTGGATCACGCGGTGCATAATTCATCTAAAACGAAACCTAAAAAGACGTCGAAGAAAAAGGATAAATTCTGCGGAGATAATAGAGCTCGCACGCAAATTGAAATGAGAAATAAAAGCTGCAAAAGGCGATTTCGTTTCAAATAAGTTAACAAATTTCATAACGAATCAACCGCAAAACTTTTGGCGCTACTTGTCGAAGCCAGAAGGCGTGAGCAGTAAAATATAAGTGGCAGGTTTGGTCATAGAAGACATGCGCGTTGTAGCAAATACATTTAACACCTATTTCCAATCCGTTTTCGCGCGCTGGCGCCCGTGAGTGCGCCCGTGACAGCCGCTGACACCCGGATGGGCGGAGTTGTCATAACAGAGTCGGGCATTTTAAACTTGCTTTGGGAAATAGACACCAAGAAGGCGCCGGGGCTCGATTGTATATCAAATATATTTTTGAAACGATACACGCAGCAGCTGTCTCCCTTTTTGCAGATCATATTTTCTGAATCGCTGAGTACAGCCTCTCTCCCCAAGGATTGGCTATGTGCCAAAGTAATCCCCATTCATAAAGAAGGCAATAAATTACACGTGGAAACATATAGACCAATATCCCTAACCAGTTGCTGCTGTAAATTAATGGAACACATAGTAAGTAAAGCCGTCATGACATACTTAGAACAAAATAACATATTATATCCTAAGCAACATGGTTTTAGAAAAGGCTTGTCTACTATAACACAATTATTAGAAATAACACATGACTTCGCATCAATAATCAACTCCAAATTCCAAGCTGATGCTATTTTTATTTATTTTTCGAAGGCTTATGACCGCGTTGTGCACTGTAAACTAATCGAGAAAATAAAGTCGATCGGAATTGAACACAATGTAGTAGAATGGATAGCAGGCTATCTGTCAAACCGAGCTCAATATGTTACCATAAATAATTATGACTCGGACCAACTCGAAGTTTATTCAGGGGTACCGCAGGGGTCCGTATTGGGGCCATTATTATTTCTCATATACGTTAACGACATCGCTGTTTGTGCAGAAAATGGAGTAAAATTGCGGCTATTCGCCGATGACTTGGTAATTTATGCAAGCGTGCAAGAAATCGAGGACCAGCTTAGACTAAATACTACACTAAGCAATATAGCCCGCTGGTGTGGCATGTAGGGAATGGAAATTAGTCGTAAGAAAACACAGTATATGACCATAATTCATAGAAAGTCGATCGTTAGGTTCAATTATACGTTAATGGGCAACGATTTATTACAAACTGACACAGTAAAATATTTAGTCATAACCTTTACAAGCGCGTTAAAATGGAATACCCATATCGATAATACATGTACGAAGGCCTTCCGAACACTCGGTTTCTTGCGAAGAAAATTAACTGCAGCACCATCTTATGTGAAACTAACAGCATATAAAACTTTAGTAAGGCCAATTCTTGAGTATGGTAGCGTAGTGTGGAACCCGCACAAGAAAGGTCTCTCACAGAAATTAGAAAGTATTCAAAATAAAGCGTTGCGATTTATATCCTATAAGTATTTTCGACACGAAAGCGTAAGTGCTCTTAGAAGCCAGGCAGCACTGCCTACCTTTGTTTGTAGGCGTCGTGTGGCTGTCATGAAATTTCTCTTTATGCTATGTAATGACAACATTAATATAGATAAGCGAGATTACGTGCAGCCACCATACCGACGCTCCAATAGAACCTGTCATAATAAACACATCAGGCAGTATCCGACACAGTGCGACACGTTTAGATATTCATATTTCCTATGGGCAATCGAAATCTGGAATTCGTTGCCAAAGGAAATTGTAGAATCAGATTCTGTGGATGGCTCTGTCGCAATATTGAAGCCATATTTTGGTTGTTCATGAAAGTATTTGAGTGCGTAGTTCAAAGGTAATGCGTTGGTTGAGTGATTGGACATTAGTGCACGTGTGATTGCATACTGTCTCATGATTTCAAATGTAAATATAGCAATGTGCTGAATAGTGATGTTTTATAGATCCACGATAACTACAAGAATGTTATACGACTAATATTGAAGTTGTTTTGAGCACCTTTCGTTATTCCTTGATTCATGAGAAACAAATCAAATGTCTTGTGTTGAATACCAGTGCTGTTGTATGGCAGTTTTTTTTTGCTTCCTATATTTTTTCTTTTTCTTTTTTTCCTGTTTTTCCCATGCTCATGTGTATTTTTAGAGTCCACTTCCTGTTTGGGCCTGTGCAAAGTCCTACAGTATTGTTAAATCAAATAAATAAATAAATAAATAAACAGCATTGCCGAGCTTGTTTACACAAGGCACCGCAAGCTATCTGTTTAGCAACCTGAACAACTTAAAGGTCATATGCTGCAGGGGGGCCAGAACTTCCGTCATGAACTTAGGTGTGGACGCCCTTCGATATTTCATATGTGTTCAGAAAAGCTGATGCCATTCATCCATGCCGTGTAGGACTTATTGTAACTGACGCCAACTGAAACACCGATCAGAAATGATACAGAGATGTAGGAACACCAGAAAACATTTCCAATGGAATCCTTAGCGTTTAGAATGCATAATGGTGTATATATATATATATATATATATATATATATATATATATATATATATATATATATATATATATATATATATATATATATATATATATATATATATATATATATATATATATATTTTTCACCATATCACTCAAGAGAAAAGTGTATAACAGCTGTGTTTTACGAATACTCACCTACGGGGCAGAAGCCTGGAGGATTACGAAAAGGGTTCTACTTAAATTGTGGACGACGCAAAGAGCTATGGAAAGAAGAATGATGGGTGTAACATTAGCCAGGATAAGAAGAGAGCAGATTTGGTGAGGGAACAAACGCGATTTAATGACATCTTAGTTGAAAGCAAGAAAAAAAAACGGGGGGCATGGGCAGGACATGTAACGAGGCGGGAAGATAACCGATGGTCATTAAGGGTTACAGACTGGATTCCAAGAGAATGGAAGCCTAGCAGGGGGCGGTAGAAAGTTAGGTGGACGGATGAGGTTAAGAAGTTTGCAGGGACAACATGGCCACAACTAGCACATGACCGGGGTTGGAGGAGTATGGGAAAGGCCTTTGCCCTACAGTGGGCGTGGCCAACCTGATGATGATATAAGCTAAGCTTGTAACTCATGTTCCGCGTTCATTCATTTTTAAATATTACTATCCTGAAAGCAGTGTCCATGCTTTCTCGCAGTTCGCTCGTTTTGCATTCTTAGTGATGCGATGCCCTATAACGTAGAACTACTCCAATCTGTTTTTATTCCAATCTCCTGACGTGAAACCTACGTAACCACCGACGGAAGCAACGGGCGGTAACCCACAGCGTTGTTTGAAAAGCTCAATCAAACGCGCTCCTCGTTTATAGGAGGTCACTTCTTTTGCTCCCAAAGCGAATAGCATTGCCTAGATTGAGAAGATTTCCTGATCGAATTCGCTGACAAGAGGCGAGGAGCACACTCAAGTGGAGAGTGGTTCTATGGGGCTGAGACGTGCAGCACAGTGAAAGTAGATAACCGGCTAAAGCGGGTGGTGCAGGCGGCTGTGATTGATCCGCTTCTCCTTACATAGCTTGAAGTGGCTGGTCGAAAATCGCTGCGGCGTGCAACGGAACGTTAAAAATGCCGCCAGAACGGATCCTGAGCAAAGAAGAGTTGGCAAAGTGATGTCGCATACGTGCCGAAAGGGCTCGATAACGTTACAGTGTCACGGAAAATGTTTATTATGCTCAAAGAAATCCACGCTCTGCGGTCGCTCCCAGTAGCTTGTGCCAGAGCAATCGGTGGGCAGCCCTCTTGTATTCCTTTCGGGACGGAGCAGCCTCCTGCTACTGAGAAAAAAAATTCAGGTTTGTTCGGCCCACTAATGCGTCTTTAAAGCGTGCACGTCCCTTTGACGCTATGCGTGTTCGTGGATTTGTGGCATTGCGTGACAGACAGGCGAAGTGAACGCTGCCCCAAAACGTTTGAGCAATGGCAGATTACTATGGAGAAAAGGGCGTCGAACGAGAAACAATTATTTTTTCTTTCGTTCAGTCCAATCATACGTAGTCTGTGTGCGCACATCACATAGGATGGCGCGTTTCCGCGGTTTTCGTGAAGTCTCACGAGATACAGGCGATGTGAGGGTGGCCCGAAAATTTTTTGACCAATCTTGACGAGCTGATTGCAGAATTGGAATAGAAAAGTCTAGAATAGCTTTGCGTTATAGCATTCGTGATGTACCTAAAACCTTAGATAGCACTCCGCAATATTTAAAAAAAAAAGCAGGAAGCTCATGGTCTTACGTTGAAGCCCAACTTTTACAACAGAATTCTTTGTTGGGCTAGTTGGTGCAGATTATTTAACAGGAAACCTATGAAGCATAAAGACGCGTACACAAGAGAAGTGGCCAGAACGAGCACTGAACTTACAGCTCTTCCCTTTTAAGTCCAGCGTTCGTCCTGTCCACGTGTTCTCCTGCGTACGCGTTTATTAAACCGCAGTCACTGCGCGCAACGTCGACGGTACAAACCAAACAGTGTATGTCGTCGCACAAGTTCACCGCACATGGATTCGAGCACAACCCGAGATCGCTGCAAGCCAGCGACGATATCCTATCCTGCCCTTTGAACACGTAGCCCATGCATCCGCCTGTGCCAGGCAATATTGAAGGTACGTGTACGTTAGATACTACCACAGATACTCTTCGGGTATCTTGTATCTGTATCGTGATACCTCTGGCAAGACGCGTATCAGTATCTGTATTTAATTAATTAATTTAATTATGGGGTTTAACGTGCCAAAACTACTGTCTGATTATGAGGCACGCCGTAGTGAAGGACTCCGGAAATTTCGACCACCTGGGGTTCTTTAACGTGCACCTAACTCTAAGTACACGGGTGTTTTCTCATTTCGCCCCTATCGAAATTGCGGCCGCCGCGGCCGGGATTCGATCCCGCGATCTGCCTTTCCGATACATGAAAGAATGTATCCTGTATCTTAATATACAAGGTACTGGCTATCGCACCATTACCGTGCGAAACTGTAAACTTTCGCTGATGTCCGCTTCGCAAGCTGATATTGTGGCCACTAAGTCACCTAAATTTCTACAGGCACTGAATTTTATATTCTCTCAGCTTAACAGGAAAGTTGACAATACATCATGCTTAAATGTCATAGCCATTAGTGGTGTCACCTGTATCGTGTTTCTACGTATTCACTGTGATTATGTGATCTGGAATCACTTTTCTATTTTTCTTCGATATATTCTTTTTTTAGCTCACTCTTACTTTTTTTACTGTTTACTGTTACTGTTAATTTCTTACTATTTCAAATCACCAGGTAAGCGGAGCTATAAATCGCAGTAGTGTGAACAGTGGGGGTATGCTGCGACGCTTTGTGCCACTACAATACGTGCGAAACGTTGCTGGGCTGCACAAGTAGAAGAAACATCGTACGAGGATGGCACGTTAACGAGTATGTCGCCAACGAATGCCTTTGGACAGCAGATAAGTAGAATATGCAAGGTCATCGCCGCTCTATGGGCTCTCTGTGTACACGATGCGTTGCAAAAAAAAAAAAAAGATTGCTACCAGCGTAGTTGGTGCTGTAACTTGCCCGGTGATCCGGTATTGCGTAAACGGCAGTACGTTTACAGACAAGGTAAAGCTCCACAGATGTATTTGCGCAATTGTGCAGAGGCTTCTGATTGACGTTCTTGTAGTTAAATGGCGACCCGCTATCTGGTTGGCCAGCAGAGCAGTGACTCCCGTCAATTACAAAAGCGACAAGCAACAACCACTGACAGTGGCGCGTATAAAGAGCTTTCGTGTTAAGCATCTAGAGCAACCACACTAAATTGTTTCGGAATAAAACTATTATGCTTTGAACAAGAAAGAAAAACTGAGATACTGACAGACATTTCATTCAAATGAAACCTGGTTAGTGCTGTGCAATTTCCAATTTCCAAGCAATTTCCAAGAAAACATTCTTGCGCATACGCATTTGCTGATACAATATATAGATCTAAAATGCAAAAAAATTGCGAATGTATCCAAGTATCTTAAGATCCAAATCGAAAGTATCGTATCGGATGGACTAATTGCGGTAGTATGTTGTATCTGTACGTAAAATATTGCCCGAGTAGCTTGTATCGTATCATGATACAATTGCAAAGTATCTTTGCCAAACCCTGGCATGCGCTACATAAGAACCGCACACAGTGACGGGCGAACGAGCATTTATAGGACGTAAACGTAAATTTAAGAATCACATACGCGTATTTTACGAGCACTTTCCCAACCGTTGCCAAATGAAGCGAACGCATGCACGCACGACGTACCAGAGTCCTGAACAGGCGACACGAGCATACAGGTGTATGTTAGAAGTGAAACGTTATAGCCGGCGTCATGGGGGGTGGGGTTCCGGGGCTCGAGCCCCCTGTGGAGTTTTGCGGACGGGGCAGAGCCCCACCGGCGATGCCCCGTCCGCAGACGCGAGCTCGTGGCTCCGGATCTTCTGCGACTCGCTCACGTTTCGCCGCCACTTCACCGGCGCCATTATTCGGGATGGGACCGAAGTCGCCGCATCCGTTTTCGAGTAGCGGCGCGGCAGCTTTCGCGCCGCGCTTCCTCTTCTTCGGCAGTGACGGTCTCCTGTCGCCCCGTCTCTCTCTTCGTCGGGGACCCAGGGGTGAATCTCCGCATGCCTGCCATTGGCTGTTTTTAAAGGGACCCTGAAACAATTTTGAGGATTTTGTACAAACGTACTCAGTCGCTAGAGTAGGTCCTTCTGATAACTAATTGACGCAGCTAAGTGCTCCGCGCAAAGCGTGTAATTTATTATAAGGTTTTAAAAATGTACATCGCTGCCGACTGCAGCACACTGCTCGGTGGAATTTTCAACTGCCCCTGCCTATATGACGTAAATCACCCAATTGACGTCAGTAGGGCGAGCTACCCGATTGGCTGCCCAGGGCGCGTCATCGATAATTTTTCCACCTTTATTGTGAACAAATGGTGTTCATAATAGTTGGAATGCTAGTGAATTTGTTTCTATAAAAAGAAAGTAACAGAAAATAATGCACCAACACAATTTCTCACTACACTTACACTTAAGCACTTCTGGCACACAGCAAGCGTTGTCTGCTTGTGTTACAACGTGCTCCATTTTGACGAGAGCTCCGCCGTCAGAGTCGGTCTCAGTCTTTTCGCGAGCACTATGATTCGACTTGTTGCGTTATGCACTACAAACGTACCTACTGGCAATATGTCAAGCTGTGACGTCGTGTCCCTCTGCAAGGCGGCAGACGAGCGGACTGGCTGCAGCGCGTCAGACTGCCGCTATCCGATCGGCGCCAGGATTAGCGCGTTTGCGGCCGTGACTTTATACCGGAAGATTACTAACACCATAGCGGTTCGCGAGTCCGGTATTAGGGTAAACGCAAGCGCAAGAGGACAGGGCCTGACCGTTTGACCGTGTCGTTTCACGGGATGAGCAGAAGCGTAAATTTGAATGCTCTGCATGGTGCTGCCATCTGGTGGCACAGAGCTCAAACACACGCAGTAGCGGTAACGAAATACATTCTTCTCTGCTGCTGGCGTAAATTTTTCGCAGCAGTGTGATTTTTAACACGTTGTTTTTGTAAATGCTTAAAATGGTTAAAATGTTTTACACTTGGTTAGAGCAATATTAGCGCTTTGTTTGACTGCTTAAGCTCTGCGCTAACAGGTGGCTGGACCGTGCAGACCAATCAGGCCCCTCACGTACGTCTACGCTAAGGTTCCTTCATCAGCTTGAGTTTATGCCTCCAGTCACCCATCGAAACATCCAGCTAGCCCGTGGTTACCAGAATACCAGACACGTTCGGTGCTGCGACAGAATGCTCGCCACACACTCTGCTTCGATAGCTCTCGCTTGGGGTCGACTTCCAAGCAGCTGGCGGAGAGTTTGCAGAGGCTTCGCGCGCTCACTCCTAGAGAACCGTAAGTTGACGACACGACGTGCCATCATGACGCAGAGCCAGTGAAAGCGGAGCTTAACCCGATCACTCGGTGAACGAGTTGAGGAGAAAATGCATGACTATGGAGGAGGGTAACTTGTAGTCGTCCGTAGCTCTCTTAATATCAGACGTTTCCCACAAATTGTGGTGCGAATGATTAACTTAAACTGTACCCTGCGCGTCTACAATATTTGTCCGAACCGTTTCAGGGGCCCTTTAAGCAGACACTCTTTCGACGCTAGCGCCAAGGTTCCCTTCAGTTACGGTCCTAGCAGGCGGGCGATATTTTGGCAAAATGGCGGCGCGCACGATTGTTTGCGTTGTCGTGGCAACAGGAACAGCAGCTGCGCGGCTACTCCTCACCCCAGCGCTCTTTGTTTTTCTTTTTGTTTCTATTACGACGATCCGCTCCCTCTCCACCCTTCTCCATGCGCCGCGCACCTTCACTCTTGCTTTCTCTTTGCCTGTCGGCGGTGCGTTTTTTTTTATCGTGCGCACGCGCTACCCCAGGCATTGTTTGTGAACTGGCGCGTGGTGCACCGTGGGCTCTTTATGCGTTGTTAACACGCACGCAGTCTTGTACATACTTTGAGTATGCCAGCATATGCCGGAGATATATAAATTCCAATTCCAGCCCAACAGATCTATGGCCTCGTTTTATTGACTTCCGTTTCCGAAACCAAATATTTTCGCATAACTTGATATGATACACGCTCAGAAAATGAGGAAAAGTGAAGACTGTATGACATGTACATGGCTACTAAACAACACAAAAGTTCACAAACAGTGAAACAATAAAATAGAACTAAAGAAAGCGGGAAGGCCGTTTCATGTACACACATATAAATATATTTTTATATAATGCCCTAAAGACAAAAGTGTAGAAGAGCTTCTGATATGTGCACTGAGAGCTTCTGATATACTCGATGAGATATTGCACAAAACTGGACGACATATATGACATAGTCATGACAACTAAAGAAAGGGAAAATTCACTGGCAATGGCAAGAACAATGATACGTAAAACACCTATACATATAAACCAACATAAAAAACAAGAACTTACTTATAAACTTGCACAACAGTATATGAAATCCGCGACATGTTTATTACTGCTGAAGAAAATGAAAAAGACATGGCAGAACAAAATCATCATTGTACTAAGAACGGAAATACACATTTTGCACTTGGCCACAACTTGAGTAATGATGGCAAGGGGGAGCAGAAGGTAGACTCAGCTTTTGCAGCAGCACAGAGAAAACATTCGCAGAAAGGCCTATTCTTCAATCAAAGACCAAGTGAAATAAGCAAAAAACACGACTTTTCATTCACCACGAATGCAATGTCTAGCAGTAAAGTTACGCCGCTTAAGGCACTTAGTCATACCTACCGGGCACTCCTTTGTGTGATAAAGACGAACTGCAAAAATCTGCATATAGGACATTTGTAATGCTCATGCTTTCCAGAAAAAAAGAAAGCGTATCATGCATACACATGAAGGTCGTTCGCGTGGTTTTCCCATCGGCAATGACTGAGACAATACATAAACACAAACAGCAATTTTTGAGGTTTTAGTACGTTTGTAGAACGGTGACACACAGAAAAAGCACTGAGGACGAAATGGAAAGCTCGGCGAGTTACTGAAGTTGCAGAATGAGACTTGGAATAGAAAAACAAGTCATAGGCCAGGTGACAATGCGGAGGAACATCTATTTGTCAGCTTTCTCTACCGGTAAGAGAGAACTGTAGGATCATCAAGGCGCAACAACGTCCGGAGACGTATGGAGCACACTTCTTCACAGGGCCGTGTTCGTGTACATGCGTCTTCTTATGTCCTTGGGTCTGCGCGCTCAACTGTTGTCTTTAGGCATCCAGAAGAACCTTGCCAGACGTGTTTTTAAGGTATTCGTGCACCACTGAACGATGCACGAGCGGTGCGAGTTGTGAAACGGGAGAAACATCGCGGAGCACAAGCACACAGCTATCGTGGACCGCGAAACTGACGAAACTGCCCAGGCCGGTCAACGCACAACAGCGCACGCTTCCCGATAACAGCAGATAACGAAACATGAAACTTCATGCAGGGGCCTAAGCTGGCGCCGAGCCGGCGGGCCCGCGCGGAGACAGTCGAAAGTGCGAGAGTTGCGAGGGAGGGGAAGGGGAGAGGAGTTGAGAGGAGGGGCGAAAGGGCACGGCCTCCTGGATCGGCGCGCGCAGATCTCGGAGGCCGTGTTATGGAAGCGGAGTTGCTTTCCCGTCCTCCTGATGGATGGCGCCAATTACCTCTGCCACCAAAGCGCCAGAGTTGCCGTGGCCGGCCCGGCTGTTGGCGCGGCGGTGGAGCGGAGCTGCTTTTATACCCCCGTGGTGACATCAGGGCTTAGATCCGCATCTGTCCATGCGCGGCCTCCGTACGGCGCGGCGAGGCAAAGGTACGATGAAGTAGTGCAGGCGCGCGCGATGACGTCATCGCTTGGCGACGTTTTGCTGCGCACATTCGCCGGCCTAACCATCAGCTTAAGCAGGAACGTTGTTAATCAAGAAAAAACATCGTGATCGAGCTATTTCCTTATCTACCGTGCCACGGCTGAAGTAACACGTCGCGTTTGGTGTTAGTTGGAAACAAGCGGTGATAGTTGTCTTAGCGTAGATAAAGTGCACGGATGGCATTTTTATTTCTTTTTTGCCGCAATAACTAACACAACAAAAACGAATTCACAACGTCAGTGCAAAGGTCTAAAGGTGCACTTTGTTTCGTCCCAGTCGCCATGTCTCTCTACTGTGCAGAAGGCAAGCATGAGCCCTGCCTTGGGAGCTGCAGATACCAACAAGAGGAAGGTCGCAAACACATATCATTTATGGAAGTGTGGTGGTAGACCAAATGCATCGACTGTCATCATAAATTATGAAAACGTGCGACAAACCGGCAGCTTCAAGAGATAGCGGCAGAGGAATCCAACTTTGAGTCCTAGCCTGCGCGTGGATGTTCTAGCATTTATGGCCACAAACCCTCTTGACAGCGTGCGGGACGTGGCTGACCAGGTATCAATTTCCAGGTCATGAGTTTGGAGGATTCTAAGCGATGGCCTTTCACCCGTATCATCTTAACCTGCCCCAATGCTTGGGAGATATGGACAACATCATGTGCACAGATGAAGCCACTTTCTTCAGAAACGGCCAGGTAAATTTGCATAATGCACACTATTGGACTGACTACAATCCACACTGGGTAAAGCTCACTCGGCACCAGTGCCAGTAGTCGTGCAATGTGTGGATCAGAATTTACGCCGGTCCCATCTTCTTTGATTACACACTGACTGGACAGCGTTACGTGGACGAAATACTTGAAAGAAGGGGGGGGAGATCAGTTCCTCAGTGAAGTCCCGCTGTCATGTCTTCCACTTATCTTGTGTCAGCAAGATGGCGCGCCAGCACACAGCAGCAGCCGAGCACGAAAACTGGCCGGATGCAAGTTTTCATGCGCAATAGACTCGAAGGTACGGGCTTGTAAATTGGTTGGCTAGGTCACCTAACCTCTCTCCACTCAATTTCTTTCTTTGGGGTTATATGAAATATCGTCCTTACATGATCGAAACAGACGTCAGATTAGCTCAAGGCGAGGATAACGGATGTCTGCCGTAGAATTTCAGCGTCAGTCATCAAAAAACCCACTGAAGATGTGACAAAGCGGACTCGGTACTGGGTGGCTGCAGAAGGAGACCTACTCGAACACGTCCTCTAGGCAAGAGCTGGTGTTCGAAGGCGATTACGAATTCAAAGATAAAAAGGACACACTGAAATCTTATGTTATTTTTGTTTTGTTTAGTTTTTTGTGCAGGCGTCCCGACTACCATTTGGGCTAATTTAGAAGACGTATATTTACTTTTTTGAATGCTTCGCTTTTGCCTTTTCTCTACACGTGCGACACTTCCCGATATTTTTATTTCACTTTTATTTTTTACCCCGAACCTGTTTTAGCAGCACGTATACACTCTTATCAAAAATAAAACCGTCACTTTATGTTCACTTTGGTCCGAAGCAAGTTTCTGGCGTGAAATATGGCGGCGTGCACACTCTGTCGATGCGATGTGAGCAAAGCCGGGATTTTGAAACATTCTATGTCTATTACATTGCTTTTCGCGTTTCTTGCGTGTCAGAGCGGCGCTTCAGCTGCGTTATCAAGGCGCTTTTGTTATCAACATGATCAGTCGGTCTTGGGGGACGGATAATAAGAATGACATTGAAATGAGAGCAAGAAATAGCTTCGAAGCCACGAAACCTGCTGTTGCTTCTCCTTCCGTAAAGATGTGCTGTCTATTCGAGTTAGCGACGGGCATGCAGTTGCTTTCAATCAGCTTATTTGAGGGCGCTGCTTTATGATGGTGGTTGGAGCGCAGTCACTTGGTATGTTTGATATTTCAAGAGGTTGCTTTGCCAGCAGGAAAAAAAAAATTGTGGGCAATTAGTACGTCGCTGAAAACACTGCAGTTGGATGTCATTTGGGGGCGCCTACAAGTGCCTCATCGACAGTTTCATAATCAGGTCAGTAGTTACCGAGTTACGTAATTATTTGCAATTACCTAAGTAAATCTCAGTAACGAAAGAATTACTGGCGGCCGCTCCACTGTATTGGGAACAACATGTACTAAGTTTTCTTCGAGTAACGCAACAACTATCTTTTAGAGTCTTGGTGCATGATAGCTGGGGACCCTGTATGATTCACCCAGTAACCGAAATGAGACCAAGCCAAATTCACTCGAAATCAGAATGATAGCAGTCATGCGCAACAGCGCTTATACTCTGACTCGCAGCAAAAGAGAGAGATACAGAGGGCGCAATTTCGCCGGAATGGCGAAGCAGCGTTAGTGATAGCCAAGTATGCGACTATTACACGAAGGAAAATTACACCACCGAGAGATGCCAGATTCTTGGTGGTGCGAGGGCTCATGCTGTGAAATTGAATTGTCTCCTAGTATGAAGTCATGTAAATTCTCGTATAAGGCCGTGACTGCAGTGAACAATTCTTCGAGGTCAAACGAATTTTCTTCAATGCAAGAAATATATATATATATATATATATATATATATATATATATATATATATATATATCCATCTATCCATCCATACATACATGCGGGGTTCGGAAAGCTAGTTGCCCCCGCCCCCTCCTCTCGGAAAAATGAAAACTTTCCGCCAATTCCCGCCGTCACCTTCACGCGACTGCTGCAGCTATGGCCTACTGAGGTGTAGCACTGCTCTCGGAAAGCATGTCACAATTAGTTAAACCCTTATGCAACAGCGCACGACCAATAAACAAGACGAACCTACTCTGTGCTTTGTAACTGCCACTACGGTGGTTCGGGCTTCTTGCCTCTAGCAAGATGGTGGCGGCCGGCGTCGTTGGAAATCCACCTCCACTCCAGGAGTTTAAGTACATAAATTCCTTGAATAAGCCTTAAACTTTTATTTAGGGGCTTTAGCAGCCCTCGGTTGCGAGCGCCGCGGTGCGGAAGAGGAGGCGGCCCCGCCCACATAAAAAATTACGCTCTCTCCGTGCGATTGGGAGGACCGGAGAAAGACCTGCTGGCGCGCAAATCTCGGAGGCCATGAGCAGACGCCCATAGCAAAGCGTCGGGTATGCTCGCAAGTTTGCTAGAATAGCCGCTCACTTTCAGGCGTAAAGAAAAGCCACTGCCTAGCGCACAGAAGGAGAGTGTGCACACGGGCCCGTAAGTGCGCCGCTCTCCGTGTGTTTGGAGGCCACGGGTGGAAAGTCACAGCTGCTGCAGGTGCTTCAAGCAAGTAGGGTCTGCTCTTGTGTCACCAATGGACAACGCCTGCACCCGGGAATGTGAGACCCACTTGAGCGCTGTGAAAAATTGCATCTGCGAACACCAAGCGACTAAGAAGATGGCACATTGAAGGCACATTCTGTTATTTATCATTTTAGTATTCATTTGTTTAGTATTCTTTGCGATAAGGGCAAGTCACGTGTTGAGGGTCTCAAATGGTGCAGACGCAAAGAAGAGCGCATTGTTTTAAGCTGTTGGCCATTTCTGCGCGCGAAAGATGGACATTTTTAACTTTGTTGCTCATGTTCTGCAGAAACCTGATTTCGGAACGCTCGAGTAGAGAAAGCGTTATTGTTTCAGCTTGTTTCTTCTTTCTACATATATGTAGGCTAGGAAGAGCCTAAATGCTTAATTTAGGTGGTGACCTGTTTAATGTATCGTACTCGTTAGTTAATGACATCTTAGTGGAAATAATAAAAAGAAATGGCCATGGGCAGGAAATGTAGTGTGGAGAGAAGATAACCGATGGCCATTAAGGGTTACGGACTGGATTCCAAGAGAATGGAAGCTTAGCAGGGGGCAGTAGAAAGTTAGGTGGACGGATGAGGTTAAGAAGTTTGTAGGGACAACATGGACACAATTAGCACATGACCGGGGTTGTTGTAGAAGTATGGGAGAGGCCTTTGCCCTGCAGTGGGCGTAACCAGGCTGATGATGATGATGATGATGATGTTGACATGCTACTAAAGGTAGTTTGGTAGCATATACAGTAACTCTCCTTGCGATTTGAGATGCGCGCCGCATGGCGTCTATGCACGTGCGCTTTGAATTGCTCTTGCATATTATTACACCAGCAGGAACCTCGTGTAACAGTTGCATAGGTAGCGGTACAAGGTAGATAGGGAAGTCTTGAGGAAGAAAACGAAGATCATGGGGACGTATGAATATTGATGCCATGAAAAAGATGTATGGTATACTTTACTAATTCATGTAGGCTAGGTGACTGCTTTTCACCGTTTCGTTTCAAAGGGCATACCATTAATTCATAATCATCATCATTAGAAGCGTATCGTGCCATTTGACACGCGATGTCACATGCGCGCCGCGTATCATCGATGCGTACAAACCGTACATTGCAGCTCCGTTATATTCCAGCAGGTGTCACTACATGCTGCAGTTTCAGATGTCATTTGCATGCTGCACTTGGCTGGACCTGGTTAACTAAAGCTGGCTAGGTGGCTATTTGCCACCACCCCATTTCGAAGGGGATACAAATAAATCATCATTATCATCTCCATCATGAACAGCAACGTACAGTGCCACGGGTGAAGGGATGTGATATGTGCGCCAAGTAGTTTGGATAGCCGTATTTACTCTTCCGTAGATGTTATGGCGCCTCATCGCAAGGTACGAAGCGCTGCTCAAGAAGTGAATCGCAGAGCTACGCGTGCGGCTGCAACCGGGCAACATCGGGCTCAGCAGACCGCTGTGCAGGGAGACGGACAAACCGGAGGACTTGCCGTCGACGCCGGGCTGGCAGCACATATCCTTCTCCTGAATACGATGCGAAGACACTTCGCCGCGAAGACTCTGTAGTGCGTGGTGCCGAAAAATGGAGCTTACGCTGTGTCTGCCCTGCGTGTACTGAGCAGGCCTTTGATTTTTTTACACAAATGCCTACAGCAACCGATAGTCACATAAATATGCGTGGTAAGTTACCCAGTCAGAAAATCTTTTTGTGCCGCATCACAATGCATGAACGCCGAATCGCTTCTTGATATTGTGTTCCTCTTCATTCCTAAGCATATTTTAGAGGAGCGAACACGCATTCGGCCAAACTCGAGTGCATTCTTCAGTCTTATTTTTTGTACGCCATGCCTTCAGTGAATCTGGCTGCAGGGTTAAAATTCTAGTTTGCACAGCGGGAACATTAGCAGCAGCGCCGACGAGCTGTGACGGGTGGACCACGCGTGACAATGTGGTTGATTCCACTGTGCTTAAGTGGCTTATTTAAATTGCAGGGCCTCGTGACCCCCGGAAAGTCGTTGAGGATTCTAGTGCACGGGCATGGTGGGACCAGCTCGCGGGTGCCAGTGGGAGTTACAGCCAACAGAATGCCAGTAATGGAGAGGCGCGTCTTGCTGCCAGTCAGGCGATGGCAGCGCATGCTGACATCGACGTCGAAATGGGTGAGGAAGTCGGAGAGGAGGATGGCATGATTGTCGTCACTTACAATGAAGACCCACTGGAACGTGCGCAGCAGGCCACGGTTGAGAGTAAGAGACCGCAGACCATACGGGGCGATAGAGGTGGAGTTCGATCAGCGAAGTGGTTGAGGGTCAAGTCCGCTGCAGCGGCCAAGACAACTTGGGTGGACTGCGGCAAGCACTGCAGGGAGAGCTCGCTCAACTGCGCACCGTGCTAAGGAGCTGTCGCATGCTGTTAAGCAGCCGGGAGTAGCGCGAACTCCAAGCTCCTCGGAGGTAAGCAGGCGCTGGAGGCGCGCACTTTCACAAGCCGTGGTGCGGTCTAAAATACTTTGCATGATTTGCTGGTACGTGGCATTGTCCAAAGCTGCAGCGGTGACGTCCACCACCTATTGAGCCACCTCAGGAGACAGGTTGCAAAGTAAGTGTCGAAACCGAGAAGTCTCCCAGGTGATGTGATGCAGATTGAAGATGGCTTTGACCTGCCCGAAACAAACCTGCGGCTTCTGGTGCCAGAACGTGGGCAGCCATAGCTAGAGACGTCCCGTGGGCGCGAGAAAGCGCCAGGCGGAAAGTTGCCCGAGCACAGCAGGGTGCGTGGGGTCCGTTACCTCTTAGGCCAGGTCAGGTCAGGAACCGAAGGGTCGCAGCGGAGCGCCAGAACAAGAGGACTATGGTAACATGCTTGTAGAAAAGAACTGCTCGTGCCGTGCTTGCGCATCGAGCACGCGCCGCCCGTATTTATATTCTTCTCGTCTTTCGCAGCCGGCTGAGGGCGCCAACCTTGGCGTCCCCGCGTTGTGGGCGCTACATGATCGTCAACGTAGAGCCCCTTGCTCAGTTCAAAAACACAGCATAGCAACGCACAACGCCTCCTTGCTTTTATAGTGTCTTTTATTGCACCCTTTTGTTCCGTAATTCGCAGACAACCTTATCAGCTTCTCTCACGTCGATTACCGGACCAGCGCATGTGGATTTCCAGCTAAGAAGACAGCTGTTGATAGAACTTTTCACAGCATCCTTCTTCGCCCAGGATAGACACAGCGGTTTACCTGTGTTAGAAACAAAGGAGAAACTGAAATCTTTCTTCATATCAATAAAAAGCACACCCTAATACGCAGAATTAATCTTATATTAACCTGACGGAATATAGCTAAGGCAAAGACAAAAACAACAGCTGTGCACTTGAAAAGAAATCGCACAACAGGTGGGGGGGGGAGGGCACCGTACCAAAGTAGCAAAATCAACACAAAAGAAAAACTATCATCAGGTCTGCTGGTCACGGCCGGTGATAATTGACTGCGCCTATCACTCGAATTGGGGCGAATGACGTTATTTCTTGATGGCGAAAGGGTGTAGTTTTATCACGAAGTTTCGTCGCCGTAAATACGAAAGTCGAAAACAAAACTCAAAGCAATGATTTTATGTGAGGGCCGCCGAAATAAGAGCAGCTGCGAGCCGACGGAAGGACATGGAAATGTTGAGATCGCACTTGCCTGGATGTGATATAGCATACCAATAGCATCTCCAAAATTTTATTGTAGGGCAAATCGCATTTGGCGAAGTCTTTGTTCCAAGTACTCTGCTCGGAGCCGCACTGATCCAACAAATCATGCGCAATGCAGTGCCGTAATTGCTTATTCACTTGCCAAATTAGCCAAGCATTACTTTCCTTGTTCACAAATTCGCATTTGGCCCCCTTGCATTCTTGCTTGCAGCTCACCAGTTCTGTTATAATCCGCTGAACGAAACTTATTTAGTGTATTATAGGTCGACACGATCTTGCGAACACTTCGCAATGCTCGCCATCTCATATAAGATGACAATATGCTGAGAGATGGAGAGCTGACATGACTTAGCCTCAATAACCTTGACTCAACAAGTGGGCGGTTCGAACAAATTGCGACTACGTTGACTCCATACGAGACCGACACACACAAAGGAACAAACACATTCGCTATACATTCAACAGGTAGTAAACAAATGTGTCGGCAGTTGAAAGTCCACCGCGTGATTTTCACCCAATGTTTTGCGCTAATATATGTAATGGCTTATGGATAGGATCTTGATGAAAGGCGAGGAAAACGAAGAATGAAGATAGTGTTGGAATGACTTTGCCAACGTCTACAACTTCCTACTCGCGTCGCGTATACAAAAGTGATATAGACACCCCAATCTCTGATGTTTATGTTTTTAAGAAGTGTCTCCGTAAAAACAACAGTTGATCTATATTCAAATATTTTTTGCTAACTTGTGGTCTTGAAATGCGGGGGTCGCGCCATGAGTTTGACCCACTTATAGTTTAAACAGAAGGAGTACATCGGGAATAACCAGAAAAGACAAAATGACGCGGACCGCGGCTACACAAAGAAACCTTCCTTGGGCACAATGCGGCCCGAAGAATCAGTAGACGTGTTTCCTGGTAACCATAATAGTCGCACCTTGGGTAAATCAATGTTTTGCGCGTGTGCCTGGTAATCTACTCGAAAAATTTAAGGCATGAATTTCGGCAGCGTGCCTTCTTAACTTATGATCCCGTTAGTGGTTGTTATGAGAAGAGAGAGGGGGAGGTCGCGGAACACGAACAGACTGTCTCAAACGACGCGGACATCTGCATCGCTGCAAGGCCGAAGCAGTGCCTCATATTTCGTTTTTATCAGGATGCTTTCCTCCCATGATCAGTCCTGTTTTATTCCTATCATCTGACAAGCAACAACACTTTTCCAGGCCTATATGCCACCATGCGTGTGCATTCATCAACGGCAATTCGGAAAGCTTGCATAGATAGTTTGCAGTCCCTTCCTATTTTGTCTTGGCTCTGCTAAGTCAAGGTCTATAATCTGAAAAGGCTTTTCTGAGTGTTTTGAGTTATCGACTGCTTTTCCACGGGGTCGGAACATTGCGTTGAAGACTTGGAATTGATGGCACATTTTAATATATTAGGAAATATTGTTTTTCAATGTGCTCCAGTGAAGTCTCTCTTTTATCTTCCACTAGGTCATTCAGAATTCTTTATGACCACCAGATTCCGAAAAATTATGATAGAGTCGGAAATGTTTTCCACACTTGTTGTAGGCATATGCAGCTTACGATTTTTGAGAATCACCTCTTGCGTGTCGTCCTACAACTTATGGGGGACATACATGTTCTCGCCTGGGTTGCTAATTAGCACTCTCGACAAGGTGTCCGCATTTGGTGATTTCTTTGGCGGCCTATATGAAATATATCGAAAGCAATTAAACTGATGCATTTAGCTCCCCCACCTGAGCAGCCTTCATTTTAGGTCCGTTTTAGATTGGTTTTCATGCTTGGCAGCAGCGGAAGTGCTCGCGCACCAGCTAACGCATTCTTTTCTGCTTCTACAGGTTGGTTACGACAGCATATGTCCTTTTCTTTGTTATCCTCCTACTGTCGCTGCTACCACGAACTGTTTTTTTACGGTACTTGTGTCATTTCATTAGGTTTTTAGTTAAGTATTTAGTGTGTTTTTAGTTGTGTGATCTTAGATATGCCCATCTGTGTTGAGCTCGCTAAAGGATTGTTGAACTGGAGTCAAGACTTCTCTGTGAATCTGATCGTATGGCTGATCGCATTGTTGACAAGATTATCGTTAACATGGAGACCTCGGGGGTTGTTGTACTGGAGCTGAAGAAGCACATGGACCAGTTTAACCAGTTTAAGGTTTCTGAATAATCTGGTTGACAAGCTGCAAAGTGAAAATGCCTCACTTATGGCAGAAAACAAAGCCTTCAACACTGTTCACTTTCCCGCAAGGTCTGCGAGCTCGAGCAGTACTCTTGAATTAAAACATGGAAATCAGGGGTATCCCCTGTAATCAGGGTGAGGACTCTGTTGCTGTATTGGAGACAGCTGACAGGAAAATTTGATGTTCCGTGACTTCCTCTAATATAGACGTTGCTCATCGAGCCTCTACTAAAGATAAGGACAAGAAAAACATAATTGTTACATTCTGTTCCCGTATAAAAAATAATGGTTTTATCAGCAAAGCACGAAAGGCTAGGCTCAGCCTGAGTGACATCGGCAAATATGACAACTTTCCTATATTTATTATTGACCACTTGACACTACAAAATAAGGCAGTCTTCTCCAAAGCACTGTTGCTAAAGAACGCTAACAACTGGATGTAGATGTGGAAGGATAATTGCCAGATTAAGGCTAGAAAGACTAATGAGAGCCGTGTTTGTCGCATTGCTGATAAGTCTGACCTTTCTGTTTTCTACTAACTGCTTCTATTATAACCCTTAAACGTCATTACCATCCACCATGGATTCTTACGTGTCAGAAACTGCGCTGAATATATTCATTATGCAAGAAAGAGGTGACGCGTGCGGACAGGACACAAGAGTAGAGAAGTGGACAACACTAACGCCGGAATAAATTCATGAATAAATTCATGTCGCGCGACTACCATTCAGTCATTGACTTAAATGCTAAAAGTCTCTGCAAGCATTTTGATGATTTTCAGCACATGTTTTCGACACTTCACAACACCTTTTCAATGTATGTGTGTCTGAAATATGGCTTAGTAATGATGACAAGGACCTATTCTGCTTTAACTCAGACACTTCTGAGTATTCTCACAAACAGAGGAGTAATCACGGTGGTGCAGCTATATTTGTCTCATCTAACATTCCATGCAAACGCCGGCATGACTTGGGGTTGAATATTACTATGAATATGTATTTGTTGAACTTGATTCTCCCGTTTTCTGTATAGACAAGAACTTAATGTTTGGCTGCACTTACTGCTCCAATTCTGCTCTAGTTATTGACTTTTGTAGTGTCCTTGATCAAGTCATGGAAAAAATGTGGTTCACAAATTATAACGCAATAATCATGGCCGATATCAACATTAACCTCGTAGATACCACTTCATCTAATTATTTTAGTTATTCAAGCATCTTCAATAGTTTTGGGTATGAATGTTTAAATACTCTCCCTACCCGCTGTCCTAACATTGCTGGTGGCATTTTAATTGATCAGACATTATCGAACTTAACAGACGCACTAGATTCTGGCGTTGTTACCACCAATATTACCGATCAGTACCTTATCGTTCTACGCCTGCGCAATCACTCAACCTTATCAAACACTTCATTCAACAGAGTTGCACTTGACAAAGAAATATTCCTTGCTAGCGTAACTAAAACTGACAGGTCGGAAGTTGTACCATATAATGATCCTCAAAAAGCCTATTCACAATTTTTAATGGCACTTTCATGATATTTCAACGCAAATTCTCATAAACTAAAATGCAGAAAAAAAGTATAATCGCCCCAAAATCAGTGGTTTACAGATAGCTGATCGCAATGCGGTCTATGAAAATTAGCACAAACAACCAAGAAACAACCTTTCAATACTAAACTACTTGCCCGTTGCAAAAAAAAAAATTAACTCACTTTCTGCACAGCTGTGAAGTGCGGAGAGGAATTATAACGAGAAAAAATTATAGAATGTGGTAATAACACTAGGAAAAGATGACTGACTGACTGAATAAGCTTTATGGAAACCAGCAAGAGATGGTGGCTGGGCCTAGGCCTCCCACGTGGGGACGTCGAAGTGTTGCCTCTACGCCGTCTCGCAGGTTTGCTGGGTCGCCCAGAGTTGGTCGCCAAGGTTGGGAGCTGAGCAGGGCAGCTTGCCATCTCGACGAGAGGTTGGTGGGGTTACTGTCGGGGTATTGTTGTATATAGTCCCAAAGCATCCGTGGACGTGTGGCTGGCTGTGTCTTGCGGATATGGCACGTGGGATTGGTGCAAATGTCTGGGTAGATCTTGTTGTAACGGTGTGACGAGGGGTAGGTATTGGTTTGTAGCAGGTGGAAAGTTGTAGCCTGCGCTCAGGATAGTTTGTTGTGTGGACCGAGGAAAGTTCCACCCTCTAAGTAGAAGGATTTCACAAGATCATTTTAGCGTGTGAGGCGATCCGTACCGGTTGGGCCAGCTTCCACATCTCCCGCGTGGTTAACAAGCCCTCGCGCTAGGGAGTGGGTGACCTACTTGAGGCTGGGGACGTGCGGGTGGACGGCGCTTAAATGAGGTAGGAACCAGACGAGTGTAACCTGATGGTCCGTTGAGCGGGGTGCTTCCTGCAAGATGCACAAGGCTTGGTGTGAGATACAGCCGTTGATGTAGTTGATAACGGCGGAGCGGGAATCAGAAACGATGGTATGACCTGTTAGGTCTAGAGCGACTAGCGCGATGGCCAGTTCTTCAGCTTCATCAGCGTGTGGGGCTACTAGGCTGATAGTATGGAGGAGAGAGCCTTAACGCGTGGCGACGGCTGCAAAGCGTGTGCCGTGGGGATATTCGGTGGAGTCAACGAAACTCACACCGTCGTGGCGAGCAAGGGCTTTGGTAAGAACTGTGGCACGTGCTATGCAGCGTGCGCGGTTGTATTTGGGGTGCATGTTTCTGGGGATAGGGTTGGCGTGAATCCAGGCTCGTATGGGGGAGAGGATCTGGTGTTTATGGTCGTATTGATGGCGGTAGGTGATACCGAGGGAGGTGAGGATATGGCGGACCGTCGCTGTGAGAGAGTCTCTCCAGCTGAGAGCGGCCCTCGGCCTCGATGAGCTCGTCCAGCGTGTTATGGATGCCTAGTTGAAGGAGGAGGTCTGTGCTGGTGCAACTGTGGAGGCCGAGGGCTTATTTATAGGCACCGCGTAAGAGGATGTTGAGTTTGGTTTGTTCAGCCTTGTACCAGTTTAGATACGCAGCAACGTAAGTGATGTGGCAAATTACGAATGATTTGATTAATCGGAGGAGATTCTCCTCTTTCATACCACCACTGCGGTTGGAGACCAACTTCAAAAGTCTCATGGTGTTAGATGTATTGATCTTGATTTTGGCGAAAACCATGCCGTTTGCTCCGGTCGCCTGTATGAGCATGCCGAGCACACGGATATTGGTTAAGAGGGGTATGGGGCGGCCATCCGTGAGGTGAAGCGCGATGTCTTCGTACTGGAGTTTAGCGGTGGAATATTTAAGATGGGGGCCACGGAGAGTAGGCCTGTAGACGAGGAGTTCGGACTTCTCAGGGGAGCAGTGAAGCCCCGTGCCTTAGTGATATCTCTCGACTGTTTCAATGGCGGGTTGTAGTGCCGTCTCAGCTTGCTGTCATTGCCTTGGTGGGCCCAGATGGTTATATCGTCAGCGTAGATGGTGTGGGGGACACCGTCCACTTGCTGCAACTCCTTGGCAATATCGATCATGACGACATTAAAGAGCTTTGGGGGAGACAACGGAGCTCTGGAGGGTTCCCGCGCTGCCCAGCGTCTGGGCGTTGGAGCGGAGATCCCCCACCGAGAGGAAGGCCGTGCGATTAGAGAGAAAGTTTTTGACGTAATAACAAGTGCGGGTACCTAGGTTAAGGCGTGAGATGCGGTCAAGAATGGTGGAATGGGCTATGCTGTCAAAGGCTCTTTCGAGGTCGAGGCCAAGTATAGCTTTAGTAGTACGTGCTCTACCTTCGAGTATATGGTGCTTAAGTTGTAGCATGGCGTCTTGGGTCGACAAGCGGGCCCGGAAGTCAATGACCGAGTGAGGATACGCTGCAGTGTCTTCCACATGGGTGTTAATTCAGGTGAGGAAGGCATGATGCATAACCTTACCCACACATGAGGTTAGTGACATGAGGTGAAGATGATCGAGGCTAGAAGGTTTGCCATGTTTGGGAATAAGGATGACCTTTGCTGTTTTCTAGGCCGGGGGAATGGCACCATTGCGCCAGCAGCCATTGATATAATCTGTGAGGTGGCTGACGGAGGCGTCGTCCAGGTTACGGAGGGCTTTGTTAGTGACCCCATGGGGGCCAGGGGCAGAGAGGCTGTTTAATTTATGCAGGGCGGCTTGGATTTCAGCGATACTAATGTCTTCGTCCCGTAGGGGATTCGGGGCCCCTGTGTAGGAGCCGTGAGGTTGCACTGGGCCCACTGGGGCATACTTTTTCGTGAGGTAGTCTGACTTGGGGGGGGGGCGGCCTTGTTTCTTTGTTTCTGAACAGAGAAGTTTAGTGAGGCAATCTTGTTGGGAAGAGCGGGTGGCTTGACTATCAAGGAGGTATTTGAGAAACTTCCAAGAAGAGGGACAGTGGATCTGTCTGTCAGCAATATTGCACAGTTCAGTCCGCTGTTGAAGGCTGAGGGTGAGGCAATTGGCTTTGATTTCCTTGTTGAGGAGGGTTATTTTAGCTCGGAGGCGCCTGTTGAGGCGTTGCCCTTTCCACCGGGATAGGATGGATGTTTTCGCCGCGAGGAGGTGGACCGGTCTGCTGTCCATGCGCTCGACGGGGGTAGCGGTGGTAACGGTGTGCGTGACTGCCTTGGTATCGGAGGGGAGATTTCGGGTCCATGCATCAATGTCCGCTATGCGTTCTGCGTGCTGGTCAACGGATCGATACTTGCAAAATGCATCTCAGTCAACCCAGGTGAACTCACGTGGTTTGGGGGTGACTACAGCTATCCGAGGAATAAGTATTGCAATGATAAAATGGTCACTACCGAGAAAAAGTGGAAAAAATTAAACCGTAAGCTCATTTCAAGAATCATTCACAGTGACATGGTGTACAATGTGTTATTCCGCTTCATATTGCAAATGCCTTTTGTGATGCGTTCTTCAATAATACTTCTTATACCGCTTCATGCTGTAACATGTCATTTAATCGCTTACCTCCCCCCTATACATTTTTCCTTTTTTCCACCAACACCTGACGAAGTAATTTTAATAATCCGGACCCTTAAAGTCACTACCCCTGGTCCCGATATTATTAACGCTTACCACATTAAAATGATCCCACCCATATCGCTAACGTTCTCTCAGCTATCATTAACGTGATTGTGAAAACCAGTGTTTTCCCACGTGAACTCAAACGTTGTTGAGTTATTCCTGTTTAAAAAAAGTGATCGCATGCTTACACAGAATTATAGACCCACTTGCGTTCTTCCATTTTCTAATAAAGTTGTTTTAAAACTTATCGAAAAGCCTGTAAAAATATTTAGATAAATTTAGTATTCTTTCGCCTTACCAGTTTGACTTTCGTGCTGGCTTTTCAACTAATCTAGCACTTATCTCTCTTACTGATTATCTCAAAAAAATATTGATGAAGATAAATTTGCAGCCTCGATATTCACTGACCTGTCCAAAGCCCTTCGGCACAATTAATCACACAATTCTTCGTGCTAAACTTGAAGCCATTCGAATAACTGGTCCGCCTCTACTTCTAATCCACAGTTACTTACATGGCAGAAAACAAGTCGTTAACATTTCTGGGTACTACTCTGAAGAAGTTACTTCCAACATTGGTGTACCACTGGGGTATACATTAGGTCCCTTACTTTTCCTAACTTATATTAATGATGTGCCCAGTTGCCTCGCCTCATTGATGTGCATTCTGTACGCTGGCGATATTAATGATCTGTCCAATTGCCTCTCCTCATTGAAGTGCATTCTGAACGCTGACGACACTACTATATTTAGTTCTAACAATTGTGTAACAACGCTAACAACCAAGCTAGCCGAAGATCTTGTGAAAATTTTTACATGGCTTGAACTTAATAAACTGCAGAATAACCATAATAAGACAAATTTTGTCATCTTTCCCTCGCATCAGCGATCGCGTGAGCTCTTTCAGTCTATTTCCATCAACAATCACCTAATCAGTGCAGTTGATCATTGCATCTATTTAGGCGTGGAATTTGATCCCCACCTTAAATTTCGCCTTCCCTAAGCTAATGTAAAAAATAGTATACGGAATACGCGTTTTAATCAAAGCATGGCCATATTTCTCCTTTTCTACTCTCACGCTGCTTTATAATGCTTTTGTTCATTCTCATTTTAACTATACCATTGAATCATGGGGACCTAACTTCGTTGCGAGTCGTTCAGAATCGAGCTATTCGCCTAATAACATTTTCACCTCGTAGCGTAAGCGCAAATCAGGTATTACATGCACATAATATTTTGAATGTGACCGCTCTTGTTAAATACAACTTGGCCAAATTTATTTTTAGGGCATTGAACAATGATATTCCAGTAAGCATCATACCAACGACGTCCCTTACTAATATAAACAAAACAAGATTTGCAGGCAATATGAACTTCATTTCACCCTACGTTGGCACCAATTATGGTAAGCAGCCATTACACTTTTCAGCTTTATCTCTCTGTAACACATTACCATTTCCATTAAATTGCTCAAAGCTGACAGATTTCACACAGAACTTAAGCGCTTTCTTTTAGCTTCCTCCGAGTTTACTATTTTAATGTCGTATGTGTCGTATTTTTAACTTTAACTTTGTTTCTGTATTTGTTTCCCGCATTAAAATTGTTTCTCTTAAGCCCCCTTTGTAGTTTCACCGTTTGTTGACTAATCGGAAGCCTTGTTATTGTTTAAAGCATTCATCGGCTGCTTTTGTGTTCATTTATGGCTTGTCTCCCAAAAGCTTTTATTATCGTAAATTTTACATTTTGCCATTGTTGTTTGTATTATTAATTCTAGTCATCATGCACAGGAGGCCCCGTTTCAGTTTGTAACTACGGGACCTCTTCCTTTATCTACTTATCACGTAATTATCCCCATTTTTGTCATGAACCAATTGATACAGATTATGAAAGGTAAAGGGTTACGTCAGTGCTTGGTTGTCGCTGAATAGACAGAAGTGTTTTTCTTCCAGGTACGTCTTGAAATAACCTAAGGGCCATTGCGACAGGCAATGCTTCTTTTTCCGTCACCGCGTAGTTACCCTCTGCCTTGGTGAATGAATAATAGCTGATAACTCTGAGCTGTCTCTTCGGGTACTCGCTGTCATCCCGCTGGTATAGTACACAGCCAGTACTATAATGGGAAGCGTCGGTGTTTAGCTGGAACGGCTTCGAGAAATCCGGTATTGTAAACACCAGGTAAGATATAAATTTTGCAAGCTATTGACACGTTTAGTCGCATTCATCCATACAAATGGAATATATTTGTGTGTCAGCGACGTTAGAAATTTGGTGCTCCGGGCGTTGCCTTTTATAAAAGGCTAAATTTTTCAGCGAGACCCAAGAACACTCGAAGAGAATGCACGTCATACAGCTTGGTCAGGTGGAAGATACGCTTAACGGACTCTTCTGTGCTTTTTCTTTGCTCGGCAAAAACTCTTCCAAGAAAAGCGACGGCGTGCAGGAAAATTTCGATCTTCTTCACGTTAATCTTCAGTCCAGCTCTGGTACGTTCCCCTAGTACTCTGGACAGATGCGAGCAGTGATCAGTTGCTGCATAGATCATGATGTCATGCACATACCCGTAGCAAAATATGTCGGTAACTTCCCGAAACACGTTGTTCATGATCTTCTGAAACCATGCATCGGAATTTTTACACTATAATGAGGTCGGTTGACTTCGAAAATCTCGAAACGAGGAACGAACCACGCAAATCACTTGGAGTTTTCTTGGGGCGCAATCTGCCATTAAGTTTTGCAGCGGTCGGTGCGGGAAGCACGCACATTAATGTCGATGCTTAGCATCGAGCATGGTAATAAATCAGTCCGACAATTTACAAGTCTGCAATTAGTACACATTCTTAATGTTCTATAATCTTTGGTCACAGTTATGATCGGAGGTGGAAAGGTAGATGTTCATGGTCGAACAGTTTCAGCATCTAGAAAGCCATGTAACTCATCTTTAGGACATATCTGTTTTTGATAAGATAACCCATGGGGCTTTCTTCTAAGAGCCATCGTGTCGCTGAGCTTGAGCGGAACTTCCGTTATCTTCGCTGCAAGAGGGTAGACTCCGATCCATATCAGCTCAGGGTACTGTGTCAGTACATCTGAGCTCTCTCTGACCGACTTGAGACACGTTTGAGATTGTGATCCTACATTCAACCGGCAGGTCTGTCTGAACTGGGATGCCTACACTGAATTCATCATGCCTTAAGATATTTATCTGCAAGTCTTCCTGTCAAGGTGTGCCAGTATAAGATTTGATGAGGCGTCATTGCGTAGTAGTGCTTCTACAGTTGTTTTGCTTGTTTGACATTCCACGAATACGCTTGTATAATGCTCGAGCACTTCTATTATAACTGTGCTTTTGAAAACTTTACCGTTGAATATTTGCTCTTGCAAAATCAGCAGAGAATTAGCTATGGGAACTCATGCTCCCTTGTGAATTAATATATTCAATGACATTTCCTTTGACGCTCATCTTTCCTTTGAGTAGGCCTGCGATAGACGTCGCCGAGCAAACCCTTTTCTTTCTGTTTCTCCCCAGAGAAGAAAAGTCGGGGCGTACCAGCTGTTCTTAGTTGTCTCGGGTGTTGGTGTAAACTCATCGGTTGGGTCCACTTCAGCATAACTCAGTATACTGCTGCAGCCGTAGGACGCTTGGTGTTCTATGGAGCCAATTTTATAGCTTAGGCTGCTGATGTTGTTTGGTTAGTGGCTAGTAAAATGTAATCGGGAGCATCTTGCAATGACTGTAGGCGCTCATATAAGGTCGAAATTCTTTCTAATCCAGGAATAAGCAGGGGCACGATTGATGATTCCCGCGGGTCGGGGTCGGCGTGTCGCAAGAGCAAGCATTTATCGTAGAACTAGTAGATGACAGATTCTTCTCGCTGCTTGAATACAATGACCTTCTCTCACCCTACAAGTGTCAAGGCTTGCAAGCAGCGGTACCAAGTACCATATGTAGTAAGAGTAAGAAGAAGACAACACTCCGAAGTGGAGACCCAGATGGAATCGCCCCAATTGACACAGGAAACCCCTCCGGGTGCCAGCAGGCGCTCACGCTCAAGAAGCACATCAAGATCAAGACAGTGTTCAACATCAAGGGGAAGAAACAGTTCCAGGTCTCGGGAGGCGCAGGTGCGCTTCGAGGAACAGGAGGTGAAGACAAACAAGAAAAAGGAGCCAGCAGCGATCTGGGCCGAGAAAGACAAAGGCACTGTGAAAGTCACAGGAGCAATAGCTTCGCAGGAATAAAGCGATGATGCCAGAGTAGAACAGCTTATCAGAGAGGTTATATCACCAAAGAAAGCAAATGATGAACTTAAGAAGCAGATGACGGAAATGAACAAAGCGTTGAGGGCAGAAGGCGGCAATGTGGTAATAGCTAAGCCGGTGAGTAGAAGTAACAACCAGGAGGAAGAAGCCACACCGGCGCCCCCCAAAAGAGCGGTAGTCCCGGAGGTGGAATCCATGTGCTCGGTTCCGGAGGATATCAGGAATGTGATTAGGGACCTAAAGGACACGGTAGACAGCGTTAACCTTAAAGTGAATAAAAGATAGAAGTGGAAGTTAATAGCTGAGAAAAGGCTGAGAACGCTAGAGGCCCAAGGAGAGGATGAGGAATATATGCCCTCGGAAGCCGAAAGCGCTAGAAACACCCCTAGGAGCGGTAGGTGGTACAGTCAAGAGAACAGTGACAGGGGGTAGGAAGTCAGAAGATAACGGTAATAATAATGGATAGCAGAAAGAGACTTAGTGTGTGGCAGTGGAACTGCAGAGCATTTCAGCAAAAAAGAGTGTCACTAGCCCAGATAATCAAAACGGCTGAAAATAGGCCGATTTTAATAATGCTGCAGGAACCTCTAGCGGAGGAGATCGGGCTGTCCGGCTTTAAATCTGCAAAGGCAAGGAACCGGGCAGAAGAATTGCCACCCTAATTGACAAGAAAATTCCCTACATAGAACATGATGTAAAATCAGGGGCGAGTAAAATTGAATACTTATTTATAGAAATGGTCCTAAAAAGGCACAGAGGTAAAGCCCAGAGCTTGTGCTGCCTCAATTTTTAGTGAAAACTGCACCCCTCATAATAGGAGGGGACTTCTACGTCCAACACCAATGTTGGAGCTACCAGCTGGAGTAGTAAGAAAGGGACAGGAATCTGGCATCTCGCCACGGACTTAGGCCTCTCTCTTATCAGAGACCCAGCCTATCCTACTAGCTGTGGCACTTCCACGTGTAGGGGCACTACGTCGGACTTATCGTTCACTTATAGCTTACCCAGGGCACAATGGATCAACACTGGCACGGATCTAGGCAGCGACCATTATATACTACACACAATGATGTAAAAGACGGGGGTGGAGGTAAAACATTTCACTTACACAGACTGCGATCTATTTAGAAAAATCAGAAAAGACAGAGCAGACACTGATAGAAAAGAGCGCATCAGACTAGAGTGGGTGGCTCAGCGTAGGGACGACTTGAATGCAGCAACTAAGGCTATAGAGACATAGAAATAGGTCGAAGAAATTGACAGTTGATTGGCGCATTTTATCGAAGCCAAGCAATCGATTTTACAAAAATGGAAATCAGAACGCTTAAACAGAAGACTTAGGAAACGAATTGCTCAGCTCAACAGGGATATCGAGGAGCACGCACGATATTTGCAGAAACATAAATGTGATGAGGTGTGTAAATGTGTAGATAAAATGATAAAACGTGGAGGCGATTCGAGTCTGCTCAGGCATCTGCTCAATGAAAAAGGCAGTAAATTGAATACATGTATGGCAGTGGCGAAGCCGCTACAGTAGGAAGGTCAAACTGCAAGCGCAGAGAGCATAATGGAGCGAATGGCAATTGAATATTTTCCTCTCAGAAAAGAGTAGTATCAGGATGTAAGTTATCCCGATTACTTAGGGGTAGAAGGCAACTATATGAATAAGGACTTCACTGAAAGTGAGGTTCGCACGGCACTGTATGAATTGAATAGTAGGTTAGCAGCGGACCCGGATGGCGTCTCTAGCAGATTGCTTAAGAATTTGAACGACGAATCAATAAAATATCTGGCCACATAAATTAATGAATTATGGAAAGATGGGATATATGCCGAAGAATGGAGGACGGCCAATACTATCTTAATACCAAAGCTTGGTAAACAACTTGGATAACCTCAGGCCATTTTCGTTAACATCATGTCTAGGGAAGACAATGGAGCATGTCACATTGAACATGTTAACGAAATATGTGGAGGACAATGACATCCTACTGTATAATCTGATTGGTTTCAAACCAGGCTTGTACACGCAAGGTGACAGGTTGGTAATCAAACATCAACTGCTGTTAGTCGAGCCAGTGAACACTCGAGCTCTCTTGGGGTTAGGTGTGGAAAAAGATTTTGACAGAATTAAGCATAGAGCAATGCTTGAAGTCATTTCCGAACTGGGATTGAACAGAAAGCTCTATGAAGTGGTCAAAACCTTTCTTGGCAATCGTCCAGCTCACCTTAGATTCGGGGATATTAAATCAAAGAAGATGGATCTCATTGACAGAGGGAACCCACAAGGGTCGGTCTTGTCACCTATGCTTATCAACCTGGCCCTGTCAAAAGTGGTAAAGGGATTAAAAGGGATATAGGACGTTCACTTTACCATTTATACAGACGATGTGACTATATGAACCACTGAACGAAGTATGGTACACGCGGAAAGCAGACATCAGAATAGCATTTATGAGGTGGGGTCCATTCTAGAGGACATGGGACTCAAATGATCTGCTGATAAGTCTGAGCTCCTTGTAGTGAATAACAGGAGGAGGGGTAGAAAACCGAGGGGGGATGTTCCTGAGGAAGAACCCAGGTTAGTATTAACCACGAAGGCAGGCGAATCTATTAGGCAAGCAGAATCCATTAGAGTCTTAGACAAACGGGCCGAACGGAAGAACAATACAGCACATCACAAGCAAAAGTGAGGAAGTAATAAGATTGCTAAGGAGAGTCACTAACAGACACAGAGGGCTGGGAGAGGAGAGAGCCATGAAACTGGTCCATGCTTTCGCCCTGTGTCACTTCTCGTACGTAGCTGGGATGCTCAGTTGGACACAGACAGAGGTATATAAGTGGAGCAGATTATTTAAAAGGCTTGCCAAACAACAGTGGGGCTACCAATTAACACGCCAGATGATAAATTAATGAAACTGGGGCTCCACAACACAATAGCCGAGATAAAAAAAGCTCAGCAAATTGCCAACAGAGACGTTTTCTGGAACAGTCAGGTAGAGCAATACTCGAAGAGGTAAGGTTGTGCCCAAACGAATCCAAAATTTCAGGTGAAGGCACAGTAGAACTAAAAGATAGCATAAGAAGTATAATCAAGGCGACTCCTTTACCCAGAACTATGGTACATCTGTGTTAATAAGTATGCACAAGTTGAACCATTTCGCATTTCCAAAAATGAACGGCGCATACTGTAGATGGGGTCGCCATCCATGGTACAACTGTTATGCGAGCATGCATATTCATAAACGTGAAGCCGCACTGACGGGATTGATAACGTCTCATAGAAAAGATCAGGCTTTTCAAGTTCTTGAACTTTATTGATCTAAGCGCTGATGACAACAAAGCCAGAAGCACTTAATGTCACTGGGCTTGCTTTTGCTGATTTTGCACGCAGTTCTTTATGAGAAGGCCGGCGGCTTCAGTTTCATTTTTAACCACGGTTCGGTTACTCGAACTGTGAATACAGTGCTCGAAGTTGTTAACACGCATAATGATTCTGACTGAGCCAATACATTCCAGTTTCTTAAGTACTGAATGGCTTTATCGGCTAATAAGGCTAACAATTCCGGTGTGCTGACTTTTTCAGGTAACTGGACGGTATTGTCTTCATCCTCCTGTTAGTTGCTCACCAGCACACAGCCATCTTCATGTTGGGCGATGGTGAATGACACCCACACGGTTCCAAATGGTAACTGCGCCAAAGTGTACCATTCTGTTTATTCAAACATAGTTATTCTGAATGCATATTCCTGTTTTCTTCCCTTCCACTTGGCTCAACAAGCTCCCTTTTTTGTTCTCTTTTACCAGCGTTCCATGTTCTCTTTCACCAGCGTTCCAAACTTCAATTTTCTATGTCCATCCTTTCATTTAGGTGAGGTCAAGGCGATCGTTGTTGTACGCAAGCTTATTGTTTTAAACTCTGCTTCATCATCGTCATAGGGCGAAGAAACAAGAAATTCGTCGCCATCAGGGCCGTTACAGTGCTCGAGCTGCAAGTCCAAACGAAGTCCCAAAGTACCGGCGTAAATAATTGTCATTTTCACCTACCCAGTGGGGGCCGGTAAGTGAATGTTTATTCTGCGTAATAAACAAAGTTACCGCAGAACCTATTTCACAATGAATGTTGATGGTAATCCAATTTGCATTCGAGCAATGTAGCGACGCACCATATTTCTGAAGTCAAGTTTGTTTAACATCGGAAGTTGTGATTATGAGACTTCCACTGCTTTGGTTATATGTGGCCTAATCCGGTATCCTCCCATGTTGCTATGGAACTCGCTTACCACAGTAATGCTAAAGCATGGCGGCTTGACGACGGCTGTATGACGCCGACGAACTAATGGCTATGGAATGACGAAGAAGGAACGGCGTTGATATAACGACAAAGGCGTTATGACAACGACTATATCACATCGACGCACGGACGACCATGGAATAAAAAAGACAGAATGACGTCGATGCAACGACAAAGGTGGTATGACGATAACGGCATGATAGCAATAAGATGACCATTCTTTTAAATGTTGACCTTGGTATAACGACGACAGCATGACGACGACAATATGAAGACGGCTGGATGAGACGGCTGCAGGACGACGATGGTATGCCGACGGCGGTATGATAAAAACCGGGTGGCGACGATGGCGCGACGAAGATACCATAGCGATGATGGTATCACAACAGATGTATGATAGCGATGGTCTGAAGACGACGTAATTACGATGATGGCCTGACAGCGGTGGCATAATCACGATTGAATGACAACAGCATAATTATGATAGAAGGACGAAGAAAGATTGATGCCTATGGAATGACAAAGACAGTATTTCGACGATGGCAAGACGACAATGGGATGGCATCACTGAAATGATGACACTAATAAAACGATAGCGTGACGAAAACGGCATGACGACGAAGGCATGTCGAAAGCCAGACAACAAAGTTCGAATGACTACGATAGAACGACCGCGAAGGTTTCACGACCATGGTACTGCGACTAGCGCATGACGGCGATGACTTGACAACGGTATAAAGACAATCGGATGACGACAAGTCTATGATGGCAATGACGTAACGACGACTATATCACGAAGCCTGCATGACGACAATGGCATGACGAAAGGTGATTGAGAAGCTCGAATGACAATGTAGTATCGACCACAATGGCATCAACGAAATAAGCTCATAAGCAATGGTCACAGCTATTGCACAAATTGGCCCACTTTGTCGGCGTGGAAGACGTGACGACGTCGGCAGGACGTGAGTCATATGTCAAAGCTGGAATGAGGATGATGGAACGACCATGACGGCGTCAGGACCATGAGCACATACGTAGTGGCCCAAGTTTGTAGGCAACTTGGGGAACTCGATCGGCGTAAGAGTCCAGATAGATACGTAATATGAAAATTACGACAGAACTTATCTAAGGATGATTGTCGACGGTAGTGCAATTAGAATTCGAGCTATATAACAACGCACCGTATTTTCGAAATCAGGTTCATTTAGCATCTATAATGGCCATTCTGAGACTTCTGTTGCTTTGGTTATGTGCGAGATATTCAGCTATTGTCCCGTTTTGCTATGGCACTCGATTACCAAGGTTGCCCATGAGAATGGTAGGATGACGACGACTGTATGACGCCTACACAGTCCTAAAAATAGAATGACGTCGATGGAAAGAAGACAGCCTGACGACAATCGGATGAAGATTCTTGTATGATGGCGATGGTATAACGACGACAGCGTGACGACGACGATTGTACGACAACTGTATGACGACAAACGGAAGATGCAGGTGAAATGACGACGATGTTACAACCACGACGGCATGACGACGATGATGCGTAATAGTGACGGTCAGAAGACGATGCAATGAAGACGATGGCATACCAACGGCAGCATAGTGAGAATTGAATGACGAAAGCGCTATTGAGAAACAATGATAAAGCACTGAAGTTGCTGCGTAGACGAAGGTGGTTCGAAGACAATCGGATCGCCTTACTTTAGTGATGACGATGGGGAAAAGACAGCATGATGATCATGACGTGACGACAACAGTATGACATTTACTGGGACTACAACGGCGTCACAATGGCGGCACGACGCGAGTCGGTTGTCGAAGCTAGAATGACAATGACAGAACGAGCGCGACGGCATGACGGCGACGGTATGACGAGGAATGCATGACGACAATGCATGAAGACAATTGTGTGATGATTCTATGACGGCTATGGCGTGACGAAAACGGCAAGGTAGGAAATAGATATTAGCGCTGTTTGATGTGTGTTTTTTTACATGAAGCGCTTCGTGACATCTGCTGTATCGTGTGTTTTTGCTGACAGCTCACTGCCACGATGACGGGATCTGTGTTCGTCGCCTTCGTTGTTCTCGAGGCGTCTGTATACGTCGCACGTTCGAACATCAGTTATTGCGGTGAGTGAAATACTTGGTTTTTTGTCCACAATGATTGATTTTTTTTCATGTGTTAACCGCGACACATGATAGTTGGGCTCTTCTCCCTGCCCGTTTTCGTCATCTTTATTTTTATACGAAGGTTCTACTTGTTAGTCTTTATGATTTACGTAGCAGGAATCAACCGAAGGGAGCCCATTCGAAGAGGATGCGTTGGCCGTTATAGTGAGCAAGACATGAACTCGCCCGATGTTGTGTCCTTTTGTTTTTGCATGGGTTGCAGCTTTGCGTGTGTGTGTGTGCGTGTCTGTGACTATACAGCTTGCAGTGTTCGCACTTTATAGCAAAACAAAAATATAACTGCAACGCTTACTCGGGTTGTATAATGGCAAATTCAGTCGGCTGCTGATGTAAAAATTGCACTGGTATTTTGTTCCGAACAAGCTGCGAAACTTCTATGCTCCATCTAGGAGGGCAATCACGATTGCTTCCCATTTATTAATTGATGACTGTGGCACACCTCATTTGTAATTGCAAATCTGTCTTTCAGCTGACTTGATGCTTCCTTATTTTGTTCTTTCAGTGTAGAGATTGTTGGACATCCTGCTTGACTCTTGGCACTAGCTGGATGATGGGACCTCGATCATCCTTAGGATAAGTGTAAGCCATGTACGGTACCTTCTGTGGTCCTCACAGTGCTTTGTATAAATGTTAAGACCAGGGAGACCATCGCGGTAAAATAGTTAGTTGCTTTCTTATAAACGGAAATTCCTTTGCACCCATCCCTTATAAGTTGCAACTATTATTCCCAGTTTCTCAGCGCCTGCAGTGTACACAGTTGACTTCTAGTACTACTTAGTTTCCCTAACCTTTACAAAACCTCATAACTGTTGGTAGTCAATACCATGTGAGAAATGACAAATTAACTCTGTCGTGTTGTCATTTACCTGTATTCCATAAATAAGTAAAAATTTGCTACAACAGTGTGCGCCTGTCCTGTCTTCTTCCTTCGTGATCGTCTACAAAGCGCATCCAATCTTTCCAAAAACAGTGTACGTTGCACCTTGCTTCCTTAGCGCACAAATATATTCAAAGCAGTATGTGATGAGTTGTGCGTTATGAAATGTTGTGTGTGATTTAGTTTCTTTACGTGAATCTACTGTACAGCATAAACAAGGAATGTAATTTCATATGTTTGCGTGTGCTGCAGAACCTATGCTTTGCTGCTGCGTTTGATAAAACATGGGCCGAGGCTTCCATTGGCATTTGCCTTGCGCCTGCCGAGTGAACCGCACCAGGTAGCGTTTGCAGGCTCGTTTTTGACCTTACTGTGAGGGGATCGCACAATAATGTGTAAGGCACCTGCGTCTGCGATAGAGATTGCGTTTTTATATGTGCGTGTAGACCGGGCGTCATGTTGAAGGTTATATCAGTTTGCCGAGGTGTTTTGCAAGATTTTGTCATCAGTCTAATTTTACTTGCGCTATTTTTTTCTATCTATATAGATAGTATCATTAGAGGTGTTACTAGAATTTAGTAAGTTATTTGCATTGGCTCTCTGATTAGGCTGCCACGTTTGATCTTGCACAAGGTGGGCAATTCTTCAACATACGCTAATAAATCTTTCTGTGTGTAGTGTTTTCTCAATTGCTAGTTAGTGCAGATGCTGAGAATTACCTGACGCTATAGATGCACTGATGAATTTCCTACCTTTACAAACCACTTAGCACTTTCTGGCGCAACCAGCATGGTAACACATCCGAGACAGGGGCGATGTTCTCGTTTGATCACAGCATGAGATACTTTAATTTTGTATGACGCATCATCCAAGGCGATGCGTTATTGGTGTGAAGTATTGCCCTAAGCCACTTAGGGTCGCATGAACATGTATCAATAAAAGTGAATGACCCAGTCCCAGAGCATTACTTCATAATACTACTTTATCACCAGTCTTTTGCATGTTACCTGCTGACTCTACACTATGTCACGTTTAAGTTTAAAAAAAGGCAGTAACTAGACAGTTCAAAATGCCAAACTTGCTTTTGGTTTAACTTTTTAACCAAGATAGTACATCAATAACTGTTTTCAACTGATTAGATTTTGCAGGGAGATTTTCAGACTTGTTTGACAAGTTGATAAGGGCCTTTTTAGTGGCGAAACACGATGCATTATGTTGAAGGCTCACTCCGTCTCACATTCTTGAATGTATTGCATGTCTTACATGTCTTACTCTGGCTGCACTGTAATGACTGTGTGCCAGGAAATACACTAGTAATTTTAGACAGAGAAAAAAGCGCTTAAATTAATTTTAGTGTGAGACAAAGTTCCTGCTTGGCAAATATTGCTAACTGAAGTTCGAACCCGCACATTCTGATTTCCCTCCTCACATTTTTTCACTCTTCTGTGTAGCAATATTTTGCTTGCCTGTGTCTACAAGATCCTTCACGCGTGGCCAGTGACAGTAAGCATTTGTGGGCAGCCAGTGTTCTCCTATGAAGGCTGGCCTGCTATGGCTTCGGTCGCAATCGTATTGGAGATCCATTCATGGCCACCTTTGCTACTATTTGTCACTCTTGCTAATTGCACATCTGCATCTCTTCTAATTTATTAGGTAATAAAGTTTGACTATGCCACACGGTGAGAAGTGGCTGTCCTGCTTATTTTAACTTACTGTAATGTTTCCTGCGCTGCACTGCATAAAAGGCACATCGTAAAGTGTGTGTAAAAATACCAGCATACACTTTTTACTTTTCACTACCGGTAACATGAAATATGCAAAGAATTCATTGCAGGGACTGGCCATTGTTTCTGCGTGATGCTAGGCAAGTAAATGACGATACTTCACGAGGGCCACTTACAAATTGAGTTACAATTTACTTTGAAGTAAGGCATGGAGTTCAGAAAATATATATTGCAGCGTAGAGTGGTGAGCAAAATGTTTTTCCTGATGTGAAGCATGCTTTAATCTTTAAGAAATAATTGTAGTACATAATTTTGTTCGGTATCCTTGTGTCAAGCTATCTTGCCGCCTGTAATTGAAACCAGGATGCCATTTCTGCCTGAAACGCAGCGTAACTGACAAAATATATCCCCACTAGAAACTATTTCCGTTTGCAGGGAGACTCAGCAGGGCAAAGTTTTGTCACCAGTGACGTGTTTCATGCAGAGGTGCCATTCTTGTTTCAGTAAATGGGCGCACATTGGCATGACATCGACATGCAATACAGATCTTGTTTTATTTAAGAAATAACTGTGACAGGCGGCGTTCAGTTGACTGGTATAATCAAGATGCACTAGTCGACCACTCAAGCTTTACTACACCATTCCTGGGGTTAACACCTGGAAAAGGGACCAGTGCATCCCTCTACCTTACAGTATAAACTTTCTTCTGATGTGCGTGCTTCATTTATTATAAATTCTATAAAACGTCGTGTTACTGTAACCGGTGCCACAAATTTTGAGGGAATATCTAATAAAATATCCAGTTGGTCTTGTCAAGGTGTTCGTTAGCCAACGTTTAGCGTAATATTAGCAGGGCTTACTGAAGTACTTCTGAAAGTTCATGGTTATAAAATGTTTTGATCAAGACAGCTGCTACACTTCTGAAATATCCGTTCAAGATATCTTTTAGACTTCAAATAGATGCTTCCGTGTTTCGTGGGTGTAATATTTGAAATGCTGCATCTTATATACTTACTTTCACTTATGACGTGATTAGTTATCCTCGCTCCATTGTCTAGTTAGTCGTCCCCTCGAATTTAGTGAGCGGAATTATTTGAGGTGCAAGAGAACAAATAAACGTCTCCACCGTAAATGAATGGTGTAGTCGCAGTGAGTTCTGAGTTGAACCAATCGTATAAGTTTTCTGCTGGTTTTATTTATTTAGCAGTTCAAGTACGTTTTAGTTACCGACTCCATGACTGCCGTGATATTCCCGCAACGTTTATACTTGCTTCTTTAAGGACGGAAAAAACTTTAATGAAAAAAGGACCTCCTTGGTTGCCAGCCCGGGCTCAGACCACCCGGGCATTATGTGCTGTGAGGCAAACCCTTTCCACCGCTGCCCGGGCCCGCTGGATTGTCCATAGTTGGTCGTGTAGCTCCGAGCTAGTAAGAGCGTTTAGCCATCGCTTCTCGAGAAGGTGGTGTTCAATGTTGTCCTCCACATATATTGATCTGATCTCTGTGCATTTCCATAAGATGTGTGCCATGATTGCGTGTACGTGCTTGCAGAGCTTGCAGCTCGCGTCTGGCTATTGTCTTGGGTTTACTCTGTTTAAATGTGCTCGATTTCCGAACGTTCTCGTTTGCAACTTTCTCCAATCTGTTTCTTGAGACCTGTCGAGTTGTTTGTGGGGTTGTGAGTACGCTCATATTTGTTTCATATAGTGTGTCAGTATGTCGTGGTACCTGACCAGTCTGTCCCTGTTGTCTTGTATCACTACTTTGTCGTCGGCGCCTTCGCCGTGTTCTCTATGGCCTCCGCCGCAGTCCTGCCCCCTTCCCCGGAGGTTGCGGGGTGTTGGGCCGTCACTGTCCGAGCCACGGTGGGTTAGTTCTCGCGCGGCTCGGTGGGCCTTGTCGGTTGAGGTTGGGAGTAGCGTTCGTGGTTACTTATCCAATATGTGCCGGGACCCATTAGAGGTATTCGGGTGCGCTTTTGCCGTTCTTGAAGTCTTCTACTTTGCGGTTCAGGATTTTGGCGGCCACGATGGAGACCTAGCCCTTTGTGAAGTTCCTAGTGGCCGTCTTGGAGCCGCTGATTATTGTTCTGTCTTGTTACTGACCGTTGATTACAGCCAATGCGACTGCCATTTCTTCCGCTGCGTCTGACGATCTGGTCCTTACGGAGCCCACAGTCACGGTCTTTCCTTTCGTGCCTACGACCGCCATTGCGAAGAAGGAGGCACTCTCGTCACCGCCGACACTACCATTGCCGTCCCGGTTTCGGGGGTACTGGGCGGCGTCTACGAAGAGCACTCCCTACCACGCGCCGTGGTTTTTGAGAATGGTTTTCGTGAGGCATTTTCTTCTCTCGAGATTGTGCACAGGGTGCATGTTCTTCGGGATATTTTCCGTGTTTATTGCGGCGCTGACGTCCGAGTGAATCTGCGTCTTGGCATCGTCCATTCCGTGGTAGTTTATGCCGATCTTTTTCATGATTTCTCTACCCGCCTTGGTTCCGGAGAGACTTTCGGGTTGCGCTATCCTCTCTGCTTCCGGGATTTCCTCCAGCGTGTTATGTACCCCGAGTTTTAGTAACCTTTCGTTTGTTGTGTATTGGGGAGACCCAGTGCTGTTCTGCACGCTTTTCTAATGAGCGCGTCGATCTTGCCTTTCTTAGCCTTGTTCCAGTGGACGAATGCCACCATGTACGCGGCATGGCTGATCGCGAAAGCCTGGACGAGCCGTACAATGTTTCTTTAATGCTCCTTTTGTTGTTGGAGACCCTCTGTAGTAGCCGAACGGTCGCCGTGACTTTCTTTTCCAGGCGCGTTATGATTTTCGCGTTTGTTCCCCTGTCTTCGATCCAGAGACCCAGGACTGTGATCTTTTAGATAATAGGTATCTCTGTGTCTTTTCCTGTGGTTAATATGATTCCCCTTTTGTGTAGTTCCGCTACGTCTCTGGGCAGTTTGCCTACCCTCCTTGGATGGTAGAGCAGCAGTTCCAATTTCTCCGGCCAGCATTCTAGTCCGGTGCCCTCCAGATGATTTTCGATTGCCTCCACCGCCCCTTGAAGTCTGTTCTCCATATCGCCCTCGCTTGCTTCCTTCCTGCTGCAAATTGTCATGTCGTCAGCATAAACTGTGTGATTACTGCCTTCTATTCACTCCAGTTCACCCGATATCCCGATCATGACGAGGTTGAAGAACATCGGTGACACGACGCACCCTTGCGGTGTGCCAGCGCTGCCCATGTCCACCTGAATGCTCTCCTTCTCGTCCAGTCTGATTCTGGCTGTTCTTTCCGTAAGAAAATTTCGGATATATTTATACGTTGGTTCGTCCAGGCCGAGTTGCGCGATTCTGTCGAGGATGGCCGCGTGCTTGACCCTGTCGAAGGCCTTCTTTAGATCACGTTCAAGTATTGGCCTCAAGCCCCGCCCCGCGGTGCCTTAGACTCGCTTCTTGAGTTGTGCCATGACATCTTGGGTAGAGACCACTCTTCTGAAGCCAATTGTGTTGCTGTGGTACATGTCGTTTGACTCCAGGTAGCCGTTAACTCTACTCAGGCAGGTGTGCTCCATCACTTTACCAACGGAGGAAGTGAGGGAGATCGGCCGCATGATCTGTATTTCTAAGGATTTACCCGGCTTGGGGATGAGGATCATGTCGGGCCTCTCCCATTCATAGGGTGTCCCGCGATTCCGCCAGCACTCGTTGATGTATTCTGCCAAGCGGCTCGTTGTCGGGTAGTGCAGGTTCCGGAGCATCGTGTTGGTCACTTTGTGGGGGCCCGGAGCCGACTTCATCTTGATGGTTTGCAGGACCACTTTGATTTCTTACTTGCTCCTATAATTTTTCATACTCGAATTAATGAATTGCCACCTTGAATTTTTTCACATAGTCATTTGTTTGCGATGACTGTGCAGCATTACAAGAAATAACACATGTGAATGACATGGCAATCCTAAAAATGGTCTTAAAATTGTTTTGAAAGAACTAACCACCACCATCAGACGTATTTTTCGATTGAAGAGAGCCGAACGGAGCGAGAGGGGAGGCCTAACTACCGCAGTGTGCCTGGTAAGAGGCAAGTGATGTTTCGTAATAAAGTAAAAACAGAACTAATTGTCTGATATTAATTAACCAGGCCCCTCCAGCATAAGAGAGGGGTGTTCCAAAATAGTCCACGAAATGCATGCATACTTTTCTCGCGCCAAGTATCGCCTTGAGATAATTGGCGTTTGAAGCCTGTCGCCAAGGGACAATTTGTTTTTTAAAGGTAAGCACAGCTGTGCACGTGGCATCACGACGTGCATACGAGAAGTTGCCGAAGCAGTAACGGAGTAACGGCATATCAAGCAGGTGTCTTGATATCGATGCCGCCGTCGACATCATAACATCGCCGCAGGGGTCATGCCGCTGTTATCAAGCCATTACCTTTGCGCTTTTCTTATTGACGTTGGCGTCATACCGTCGTTGTTAGCTGTTGTTTTGTCGTCATGACCCACATGCTCGTGTCACGCACACACAATTGGCCATTTTGGACGTACGCGTTGTGCCGTCTAGCTGGTTCGTTTTACGCAACCCCAAACGAGGTTATACAGCCAGCAACACGCGAAACGCGTCGCATAACATTCACCTCCTCACTGCGTACGAGCCGCAATTTTTCTTTTGCTCACGCTTTCACATGTTACTGCCAGAAACCAATGCCCACGTCACCAGCTCAGTTAATTTCAGGCAACTGCAATCTACTCACCGTCTGTTGTTTTACCAACGGCCATTGCCACGCAGGAGTCCGTAGCTTGCGTCAGTGTGTACATGTTGCTAAGGCCGAAAGGAAGAACGTCTGATGCTGCAAAATACAACAAATATAATTTAGGTGCTACTCCGCAGAAAACAATGGCCCTTCGTTCGTTAAGTATTGTCGCGCTCACACCGGTAATCATTACAGGTTTTGCAGTTATAAAGGAAACGCAAACATGAATGAAGCCATATGTTGTTAGTAAAGATGCGCGTCATGAAGAGCAATGTTTCACTAACATAGCTATCAGCAATTTCTCCGCAAACAAGCTCCTTGCACTAACCAAACTACGCGTTGCACACTTCACGATTTCACTTTTTTGAAATAGTCTATGGGTGCGAAATTGAAGCTGATGAGAGTGCATTCATTTGAGCTCTGGCTACTGGTCACCCGCTTTGCTTCTGCCGTTAACCAGGCTACAACTTCTTCGGATTGTGCGAACGCAGAAAAATGACATAACAACGCTCGATATACTACGCTTATACCATTAAACAATGTGGGTAAACATGAACGCCAAAGAAAACAGCGTTGAAGGACGCTATGGAAGGAAAAAAAAGCAACAACTATAACAAATAGTGTGCCTCCGAAGTTGCACGATCCGTCAGTGTTACAGCACCGCCGGTTTCTTTCAGATTGCCGAGCGAGCGTACATACGTATAACATGAATTGTTCACCTGATATATCGCGAAGTTCTGAAAACCTTGTAGAATCTAGAGAAACATGTTTCATAAGCAGAATCCTCGGAGACTTCTCTCAAATATCCTTGATATTTTCCTTTACATTGGAACAATAGATGGACAGTAATAACCAATGATCTTGAATTTTTGGAAAATGTCATCGCCACCTTGCAGTTTGGGTGGTGCTTTATAGAGGGGGGGTAGGGAGGGATGCTTTTTATAGCAACTGCTTGCAGCTACAGAAACCAGTCCATGAGGGAGAGTTGCCGCGTGTTCCCCACTCGTGAAACACGCATCAGCTCTCCCTGAAACGCTGCTTTCTGCCGCTGTCAAAGGGGGCGACAAAAGATTATGCCTGCGCCGTCGCGGCAGCAGCTCGCATCCGCACAAGAGAAAGCAAATTTACACTTTGTTTTTAAAACCCAGGCAATTAAGTGTGGCAACTGTTACATCGAACGACGTGGACTACAAAATGCTGTCGTTCTGCAAAATTGCTATCAGAGGAATGCGGCGGTAAGTGCAAAATTTTTTTTTCGAACGCTCTAAGCAAAATATGCAGGGCCCTGTATATATACGGGTTGTTCAACCTAAATTGAGCGAAAGTTTTAAAAATGAAAGACACGCCGCACGTGAATTGAACCTAATGCATAATGTTGCACTGCCCTAGAGTTACTCAGGTTCTTTTTTATTTCCGCCTTAACTAACGGTTTAGTTATATTCAATTAATCAAAATTTTAAGTATTGGCTGCAAACCCGAAGTGTGATAGGCAAAGTTATAGAGCACCTTGAGAAACCTCAAAATAAATTGCTTCCAACACGTTATATCTCACGTGGAACTTTTTTCCACATTCCAAAGAAAGTTCGCGAAATATGAAAAAATACCACGTGATGGGGCGTTTGCGCACCGTTATTGTGCTGCTGTCAAGCGTGCGACGGATGAACAAGGTCGGCTGCAGCGAGACTGGCCCGCGACAGGGCGTTATGCCTGGTGTAGGTATCTAGGCATGCGGCTCTTTAGCACAACGGTGCAAATGCATGCTGCTGGCCAGGTGGCGCCGAAGCGATAAAGGATCTAAGGAAGTGACAGAGAACAAGAGCATAGCTTTATTTTTAATGCTTGAAATAGGAAAGAGCTGGTGGCCTGCCGACGGTGTGTAATGGGGTTGCGTGGGGAGGCCGCGTTAGCGATGGAATGATTTTCCAGTGACCTTCCATCGAAAAAGCACCCTTTGAATATAATCCGTGTTCGAAGAGGTCACCATCTGCTGCAATGAACATTTGGCATCTCGAAGGCACATTTTCCGACGCGTTCGTGATCATGGTATCATGGATGGAGTTGCAGACTTGTCTTATTTTTTTCTTTTAGGTTGTCTGATGTCGTGGTTGCTGTCCTGTTTACTTGATCCTTGACGTAGCCCCGGAGAAAGAAATGGAAGGGAGCTAAATCTGGCGACCGTGCCCGCCAAGCAATGGGCCCATGCCGCCCAAGTCACTGCTGCGGGAATATCTCATGCAGCCAATTGCAAGCCACGCTGCTGCGGTGCACGGGAGCACCATCATGCTGATACCAAATATCCTTGATCCTAGCCAGTGGAACTTCGCAAAGAAAATCCTCAACGCCCCATCAAGGATGTCATTGACGTATCTTTCACCTGTGAGCGTGTTATCAAAAAACACCGGGCCAATGATAGTGCCACCGTAATTTCTACACCACACATTAACCGACCACCGATTTGGTCGCCGATTTGGTGATGTGTGTTCAAAATACAGTGAGGGTTTTCGTTGCTCCAATAGTGAGCGTTGTGGATGTTCACTTGGGTGTTACGCGAGATGGTAGCTTCGTCAGTACACAATATTTTGTTGACAAACCCTGAGTCATCTTCCGCCTTGATTATAATCCAATTTGCAAAGTCCTTTCATGTTTCGAAATCGCGGGGCTCCAACATCTGGTGCGGCTGCACGTGGTACGGATGAAGTTGCCTCTTCTTAAGTAATCTCCACGCTGAAGACTTTGACAGTCCAGCTTCAGCACTCACACTACGAACACTTGCATGTGGGTATGAAGAAAACTTTGAGAGAATATCTTTCTCCACGTCCTCGCCCTGTATTGGAGATTTATGTCGCTTCTTCGTAAAACTCCCAGTGTGTCCCAACGTTTCATATGCACGCACAATTGTCATTGAGCTCGGACGCGTACCTGGATGTCAGCGTTGAAATAGCTCCACTGCGTGCCTTCTATGTCCACTTGACCCACATAGAGCCAAAACCATATCCTCTCTTCCCTCAATGGGGTAAGCCATATCCACTGCTCAATGTTTGTCACAGCCAAATAGCGTACCTGTGGAGAACACGCAGGAATACGGGCGCCTCAGGAGCACTGGATATATTGTATTTCGCTGGGATTGGTTCAGACGCGGTGCATGAGGTATGATCTATATCCGGTAAAATGGTACAGCCTACGGGCGCACTCTCTCAGGGACTGACGCGCCGGTCACAGTGCACAAGTATGAAGCCAGACGCGGCCACACGATACTGCGACCACGAAGCGATGCGCAAGTGCGGGGTGCCAGGTCAAAAATGAACGTCTGGTAGATAGTAAGCGTGAGAACATGTTCCTATGGGTGGGCAGCGCAACCCGGACGAAGGACAAGAGGAAGTACACAACACGAGCGCCTTGTCCTTCGTCCGGGTTGCGCTACCCACCCATAGGAACATGTTCAATCACCAACTCGCCCAGCTTGCCGTCTTAATTAAGCGTGAGAAGGAGAGCAGACGGGGCTAGGGGCAAAAGAGTCCTCGTCTGAAGAAGACATGCGTAATCTTCCTTGGATATAGCGAATGTTTTTTTACTATTAGTTAGATTTGCCCCCGTGTGCTTTATCCGCTGTTATTCGAGCCCTATAGGCTTAACGTTGTAGCATCATCGCTCCATTCGAAAACTACTACAAGGTCACTTCTGTACAAAGGCAAAATTGTAGCAGCCATCATCTCCTCCGATCGTTCCCACGCGCTTCGCCTCTTACTTCTTTGAAGCAGAATCGAAATGATGCTTTCGTTCTTTTTCGTGGCCTTACACGCTCGGCCAGCAGCATGCATTTGCACCGTCGTGCTAAAGAGCCGCATGCCAGGCATAACGCCCTGTCGCGGGCCAGTCTCGCTGCAGCCGACCTTGTTAATCCCTCGCACGCATGACAGCAGCACAATAATGGTGCGCAAACGCCCCGTCACGTGGCATTTTTTCATATTTCGCAGACTTTCTTTGGAATGCGGAAAAAAGTACCACGTGAGATATAACGTGTTGGAAGCAATTTATTGTGAGGTTTCTCAAGGTGGGGCTCTATAACTTTGCCTATCACACTTCGGGTTTGCAGCCATTACTTAAAAAGTTGATTATTTGAACGTAACTAAACCGTTAGTTAAGGGGAAAAATAGCTCTAGGCCAGTGCCAACATTATGCATTCAGTTCAACTCGCGCCCGGAATGCCTTTCATTAAAAAAATTATGCTTCAAGTTATGTGGGACAGCCTGTACAACTAATTTTGCGTTGCATTGTGTGTCTGCATATGCCAAAGAGCTACCAGTTGTGCAACAACATTTTAGTGATTTCGAGACGCGTTACAGAGTAAGCTGCACTGAACTCCGTAAGCTTGTATCTGTGTGCCTGTATCTGTGGCGTTCGTGTTGTCCACTTCTCTATTTTTGTGTCCTGTCTGCATGCCTCACCTCTTTTTTGCATAATGAATCCTTACCAACTAGCTCAGCCTTCTGTCGTTCTAGTGCGAAGATTCTGCCTGAAAACGCGCTTGTTTCTGCCTGCCATATAGTGCAGTGATTTCACCTGAAAACACGCCTGTTTCTGTGTGCCCTATAGTGCGTCGATGTAGCCTGAATACGCGCCTGTGTGTGTGCCATATAGAGCGCCGATTGTTCCTGCAAGCGCGCTTGTTTCTGTGTGCCATATATTGCATACATTCTGCCTGACAACACGCCTGTCTCTGTGTGCCATACAGTGTGTCGATTTCGCCTGAAATCGCGCATGTTTCTGTGTTTCATATAGTGCTCCGATTGTTCCTGCAAATGTGCTTGTTTCTGTGTGCCATATATTGCGTTGATTCTGCCTGGAGACGCGCTTGTTTCTGTGTGGCATATAATGAATGAATGAATGAAGTAACTTTATTTTGGTCCAGAGAAGACGCAGGGGAGATCCCGCGCCACCCGGCTAGTCCCACGTAGGGACCGCCAAGCCGAGCTTGACGGCCCGATCGCGGGCACTCTGGACGGCCAGGGTTTGGTCGTTGAGTTCGGGGCTGCCCAAGAGCGCAGCCCACCTATCCTCGCTGACGGAGGAGCCGATGGCTTCACACTCCCACAACACATGGTCCAATGTTGCCCTTAGTCCACAGGCAGGGCAGTCCGCACTGGGATATCTTTCGGGGTATATGGCATGAAAAACCGCGAGGTTAGGGTACGCACGGGCTTGTAAAAGTCGAAGGGTAACCGCCCGCGCCCTACATAAGGCGGGGTGCGGTAGGGGGAAGACTCGTCTTGACAGATAGTAGTGCGTAGTGATCTCATTAAACGTAAGCAAGGGTTCCCCGCGGGGCTGAGGGACTGCTGAGGCGGCGCGGTCAGTGAGTCCTCGCGCGGCCTCGTGTGTGCCCTCGTTAGGGTTAGAGGGAGAACCCTGAATCGACCCCAAGTGAGCGGGAAACCAAAATAAAGAATGCGGAGAGATACTTTTGGCGCTTTGGAGAATGCGGAGGGCCTGGGGGGAGACCATGCCGGTTTGGTAGGCCTTAATGGCTGCCTTGGAATCACTATATATTGCCTCTCTGCGACCATCGAGCACAGCCAGCGCGATTGCAACCTGTTCGGCTACCACGGGCCTTGAAGTGCGTACCGTAGCGCAGCAAGTGAGCCTTGAATTGGAGTCTACGATGGAGACGGCGAATGCCTCTTGTTGGACATATGCCGCGGCATCCACGAAGCTTGCCTCAATGTGGTTATTGCGGACATGTTCGAGTAGAGCTCTACCCCTGGCCCGATGTCTGCCGACGTTGTTTGCGGGGTGCATATTGCGGGGCAGGGGCGCGATGTGCAGTTGAGACCTGATGTCGCTGGGAATCCGCATGGCGTCAGGGCACTGGTCGACAGGATTGAGGCCCATCTCGTCGAGTATCTTGCGGCCCGTCGGGGTGCCGGATAGCCTGAGCAGCTGTGAGTGCTCTTGTGCCTCGATAATCTCTTCGAGCGTGTTGTGGACTCCGAGCTTCAACAGGTTTTCGGTTTGGGTGCTTGCAGGCAAGCCGAGGGCAAGCTTAAAAACCTTTCTGATGAGTGAATTGAGCTTGTTCCTCTCAGCCACATGCCAATTATGCATGGCCGCCAAGTATGAAAGGTGGCAGAGAACAAAAGCATGTATAATGCGGATGAGATTTTCTTCCTTGATTCCCCGGTGCCTGTTGGCGATCCTCCGAATGAGGCCGAGAGCACTCTCCGTCTTGGCGGTGATCTTTCTGAGTGCGGTTCCATTGGAACCGTTAGACTCGATATACATCCCCAATATTCGGAGTGAGTCCACTCTAGGCACTGGAGACCCGTCACCAGTGAAAAGCCGTATTTCGCTTTCGGACGCCGGTTTCCAATCACGATGGCCGCCACCTCTGGGTCTTTTCTTGTAGAGAAGTAGCTCAGATTTTGATGGAGAACATCTGAGCCCAGTGGGGCGGAGGAAGCGCTCGGTCGCATCGATGGCGCTCTGCATGGCGGCTTCAACTTGGCCGTCGCTCCCGCCGACGCACCAGATGGTGATGTCATCTGCGTAGATAGTATGGTTGATTCCTTGAATCTTCGCGAGCTCCTTAGAAAGCCCGACCATTGCGATGTTAAATAATGTTGGCGAGATGACTGAGCCCTGAGGCGTGCCGCGTGAACCGAGGGTGATCTCTTGCGAAAGGTATCCTTCGATCTTGAGCTTGGCAGTTCTCTGGCTAATGAAGGATCGGACGAAGTCGTAGACCCTCTTCCCGAGCCCGAGGCCGGCAATAGACTGGAGAATGAACTCGTGTGAAATATTGTCGAATGCCTTCTGCAGGTCTAGTCCAAGGATGGCTCTGGTATCTCCCGTGCTCCGGTCGATGATCTGATGCTTTATCAGCTTCATGGCGTCCTGTGTCGAGAGGCCGGCTCTGAAACCAATCATATTGTGGGTGTACATGTCATTGGCCTCGATGTGCACCTTGAGCCGGTTGAGCAGGGCATGCTCTGCAACCTTACCAACGCAGGACGTCAGGGAAATTGGTCTTAGATTCTCTATTCCTGGTGCTTTACCGGGTTCGGGGATGAGTACCGTGCAGGCCGCCTTCCACTGTGTGGGGACCTGTCCACTGCGCCAGACTTCATTAATTCTTTCAGTGAGGAAGTCGATCGACTCATCATCGAGATTCCTCAGCATCCTGTTAGTGACGCCATCTGGACCAGGGGCAGATTTGACGTTGAGTGAGAAGAGGACATCTCGGATCTCGGCCGCGGTAAAGTCCTGGTCCAACTCCGGCACCGCACACCCCGCGTAGTCCGGGAACTGGGTAGGGGCAGAGCTATCCGCGACCGGCAGGTACTTGTCTATGAGCCTGTCGACAATCGACACGTCCGGGGTAGAGTCCGTAGCCAGGTGGATGGCTCGCGCGAGGGATCGTCTCTGGCTGGATCTGGTGCTGCCCTCATCGAGAAGGTGTTTGCGCAGACCCCAGCTCTTGCCTGATCTGAGCTGACCCTCGACGGATTCGCAGAGCTCATCCCATTGTTGCTTACACAGGTTCTTGCAGTGATGTTCGATCTGCCTGTTAACTTCCGAAACCTTCTTGCGGAGCCGCCTGTTATGCTTCTGCCCCTTCCATCTCGTGAGGAGGGCTTGCTTGGCTTCCAGAAGGTGCGCCAATCTGCTATCCATCTTGTCAACGTCGAGCTCAGTGACGACCTCCTTGGTTGCCGCCGCGGCGTCATCCCTGATCCCTTTGCACCAACCTTCAAAATCTGTCTCCGCCATCGGCGCGCGCTCGGCTCTGATCTTGCGGAAAACGTCCCAGTCGATCAGCTTGAATTTCCTCGTCTTATAGCGGGCTATCGGGAGGGAGACTTCGATGACGTAGTGGTCACTTCCGAGGTCTAGAGCCGTGTTGACCCACTTGACCTCCCCTACACTGTAAAAAAAATTTGCCTTACTTTACAGAAAATTTGCTGGTAATTTGTGACCGAACACTCTTCCGTAAATTAAGAACGGTCATTTCCGTAGAACGGACAACTGTAAAAAAGAGACCGTAATACAAGATACGAGTGCTTCTGTATCTAGAAAACGGAAGACTCTGTATTCTGAATCTGTACTATAACCGTTAAAGTACGGTGCTTCTCGTATTCAGAAAACGGAACACACTGTAAGCTGAATCTGTACTATAACCGTTAAAAAACAGGTGCTTGCCATATTCAGAAAACGAGACTCCGTATGCTAAATCTGTACTATATCCGTTAAAGTACAGGTGCTTCCCGTATTTCATCTTGCAGAGCATATCCATTATTCGAAGAATGTGCCATCGGGGACAAAATTGCCCAGGACGTGCGAGAGTTGACCGAATTTTATTGTTGTGCTATTTGCTGGGATCAGCCGTGCCACCATCTGCGTTCGGAATGTGCATACGTGACCCACTGTTTTCAGCAGCCTTGAGCAGAAATGCAATTTGGTCAACGCTCGCACTTCCAGGGTACTTTTGTCCACGATAGTACATCTTTAATGCAAATGTCATGAAGGCAGCTCATAGTCAAAGCAGCAGGTCACCATTGAGAAAATTGTCTTGCCAACACACTGACATGGCTGCAGAGATAAAACACTTTGCACTTTGTGATATGAATGCACTGCATAGCATATATACACAAAGGTGCAACATTTCAGTCCTCAAGTTCTTAGATCACAGAAGCAACTTTATTTTCTTCAATCACTCGTCTTGCACTTCTTCCTGGTGAAAGTTGTTCTTGACTCCAAACGCTTGCAAGGATAAACTTGCTGCTGTTAGGAGAAACAAATAGTATTCGTGAATATCCATCCTAAAGAAAGCGGCAAAAAAGTATAATCACAGAACACGACAAAGCAGTAACTTCTGTGTTAGAAAAACATGTAAGTAGATCAACATTGTTGGAACAAGGGATGTTGCTGTAGCCAACATTTCGACATAGGTGCTTGTCATTAGGGTAGCAAATGTTTTCCTTGGCTGTGTTGTTTTGGATTGTGCATATCTCACTGGCCCCTAGCCTCATTGGGGGAGAAGTAACTGGTGCATATAATAGGTCAAGAGAAGCCAAAGTGTTAAAATAAAGGAAGGAAGGGTGTGCTTAGCAGTGGTGATTGTGATGGAACGGGTATGAGCAATGCTGTCAGTACTTGCCAAGAGTAGGGGTGACCAAAACAGAAAACGATGTACACATGTAAGCAGTCATTAATCCAGTAGACCCAATCTTCCCAGAAGACAAAATAAGTATCAAGATAAACAGTTTGCACTTTTGGAAAAGGAAAACGAAGAATTAAGGAAAATAAATTTTGTATCAAGATGCATCTGGTTAAGATCACTGCAAATGGTAAATGAAGGCACATTATGAATATATATTTTGTTGAAAGCCAATGAAGAAAAGATATATTAACCAAATATTAAAAAATAGGGACATTAAAATTAAACTGGGTATGACCATAAAACAGTAAAGAACAGCCTGTGGAAAAAAATGGGATGGATAATATAACCAGGTGCAAGATTGCAAAACGTCGAACGCTGTTTATATTCATGCTGCTGTTAACGGCTTCAAGTTTCTGTCTTCCTGTGGAACCTTTGTCTTACTTGAACAAGGAAATGGGTCATTTTTTAAACAAGCCAGTTCAAATGCGGTTCAAAGCTTCAGCAGTGTTATAATGAAAGAAAATATTATGGTCAGCTCTCCTGGGTGTGCTTTCATTCACCAGTTATTTCCACCAGTGTAAGTTCAAAATTTAATGGTCTATATGGACCTTAGCTCCTGGCAAACCATTAGCTGGTCTTTTTTTCAACACAGATGCCTGCACATTATATGTGTTGACAGGAGTGCTTGCGAACTACATTATACTTGTTGCCACAACCAAAGTGAAACTTGGTAACAGTGATTGAACAAAAAAAACAGCATTCCACAATACTGATTCAAGTCATCTGGAAAAGTTGCTTAAGTTAACGTACACCCCCTACTCCACCAGACACAATTATTCACCACACTGACTCTTATGGTGTCAACCATGCTATTACAACACTAGGCATCAAATGAGGAGAATTAGGGGATAAGAGGGCACAATGCTTTTTGTTAGAACATCAAATGTGCTTTACATAAATGCTACATTCCAACTAACAAAGGAGCAACCGGTTTGTGAGATAGTGACCAATGCATACGAAAGCTAATGACATTCTGTGCAGCAGAATGTTGACGATGAGGTGTTATGCGCACAAGTGTACTCTTTCACACAAAATGACATCCTGCACTCAAACCTTGTGCCAAGATTAGAGTTTTAAAAACACCATAGTGGAAAGCAAAGAGTGCTAAATTTGTTGAAAATTACTAAAAATTATTCGATTATTCATTATCCTTACTGTTCGTTAAAGATTCACAGATTGTTCCCTACGGGTGCTGTAAACAGGCACCCTGCTTTTACAGTGGTAGCAATAATGATCTGTGGCACAGACAAGAATAAATGCTCATGAAGTTTATGCAAGAGTATATCCTACAAATTACACCCCATTTCACATTCCAATATTGTAGAAGAGGAAGACGAAAAAAACTACTTTCTGGTGGAGGATGCATACCGCAGAATAGAAGAAACAAGTGTACCCTAACCATTGCTGCTGCCGATGCCTGTGCACTAACAGTTACATATAATATGGCAGTTACAATTGTTTTTCCACAAGCACTGCAAGCTGCGGCCAGTTTACCAGTACACAGCTGTAATAAATTTAGGGCAAGCTAAAGCTCTCTAATGGATTTATCTCATATGACACAATTGGAATGCAATATTCTGCAAATAAGTGAAGCGCGATGTGCCATCCCATACAATGAAACACCTTTGAAGAATCTGAATCACCACCTGCACTCTTAGGCAAAGTTACACCCTTTGGAGTGCCCCTTCTGCCACACAACAATAAACGTTATCTGCCTTGATGCGTTTCCTTTCTTGAAAACGCCACGCCCGCTACTTTGCTGTCGGGAATGCTATCATGCTGATAACGCGCATGCCGTTCGTTACTGGAAAGCACAGGGCTCGCAGCGTTAAAGAAAGGAAATGCATAAAGGCAGATGACAATTATCGTTGTGTGGAAGAAGGGGCACTTCAAAGGGTGTGCCTAAGAGTGTGAGCAGTGACGAGGGAAAAGAGTGTGTTCTGTGTAAAGTAGTGCACCTGTATAACCTAAAGCTTTGGAGAATGCATTTAGGATGAGCTGGGAAGGTTCCTAATTTTAATTGCACACAGTGAAAACCTCCATGCAGTTTTGCAAAACGCAAACCCCCTACCTTTTTGTTGTTCAAACGTAATGACACGCAGGGACATAACATGTACATTATGGGTTTCGTTCCCAAACAATCAAAGTGAATAGCACCACCCTAAGTGTCATGTGCCTTCTTGTTAGTGTCGAATGCTGCGATCGGCAGAGAAACGGATTTCTGGAGCAATATAAAGTATTAGGTACTGTGATCCCAGTCCTTTCACTGCTGTTTAAGCATTATCGGGTCCTAAAGTAAAAAAACGAGGAATAAATACATGCATATTTTACGTCACAACCCTCATAAGTATTTAGTAGTCTGGATTATAAAGGATTCCAGATTTACAATGCAGGACAGATTTTATTCCACTGAAAGAATGGCATCATGCCAATGATTCTGCATTTGGTGCTATATTTATTTGTATTTAGTTCAGTTGGAATGTGTGTGTACCGTCAGCGATATTGCTTGACATGTTTTATATTGACTGTTTCCTAAATTTAGGCAAATTCGTATTCGCAAATAACCTTGTATGACACCAAGAACTTGCTTAGCAGGAGTATTTCTAACATTTGCAAGATATGAGGCTCTTGAATGCATATCTAAGCCTGGGGTACACGCCGCCCCCTAATCTCATCAGCAAGTTTCTGGAACTCATCTACGAGGTTTCTTATGATGAATGTAAAGTTGCTTGAACGGGAGAAATATGGAATTTATAACAGGTGAATTATGCAGCATAAGAATGATGTCAGCAAGAAGCAAGCATCAAGAACTATAAAATGAAGACTATAAAATGCAAGAATTATTTGGGATGATTTAAAATTCTGGCATTGGAATGAAATGTCTTTCAATCTATATATAAACTCTGATTATTCACTCTACTACCACTACCTTCATTAGAAACATTCATAATCATTATCCTATCTATGCCACATCATCTTCGCTAATATTCAAGCCTTCATAAGCTGCTTTTTTTTACAGCTAATTCTCTGTGGGAAAGAGGTGTCCGTGTGAAGACCACATCATATACTTATTACCCGTTTTTTGATAAATGATAAGGGAAACACTTCACACCAAAAATGCATTGAGCTTGAGCAAGTTCTGCGTTTGATGCTATTGATTCTTTTTTCCCTTTGCCATCATTGACCCACCTGGTTAGCTAAGTAGACAGAAAAGCTGCAGGAGAAAGGTGGGGGTGCCAAACCAGACTTGTGCCCCAGGGGACCTTTTCACGGTCACTGGAGGAACTGCCTGTGGCCTCGGCATCTTCCTTGAGGGCCATGGCCATGTCTAAGAAACCTTGTCTCCACAGGCTGCACATAGAAAGATAATTTGCTGAGCTAAGTCTTTTTCTTAAAAGAACCCATTTAAGTTGTATTCATGACTTTGCACCACAAAACTGACACATGACTGGCCACTCAAGACACTTTATGTGTATTCGTAGGCTTATTCCTTGGAAAAAACACTTTTATGTAGCACACAATGAGTAAGAGTAACAAAAAAGTGTATCAGGAGGCTTTCATATTGCTCTACAACTTTTCGTTGACACATTTCATTTAATTATTTGAGATATTTAATAACTAATTAAGAATTATGTAATTAGGCAGAATGCACAATATAATCAGAGTATCTCCAAGCGATGGCAAACATCACCTTCATTTTGTCTAGTTACATCGCATTTACATATTTCTAAATCTTGGTGCATGATAGTTAAGACACCCTCAAAAACAATATTAAAATTTTCATAATCATCTCTTGCGTGTTATTGGTGGCTATGGCTGCTTCAAAGTTATTCTTTCAGTATGGTACAAGCAGTTTTGAAGTGAAATTGTTTTGCATCGAGGGCATGTAATCTAGACAATCAAGCAAAAGGTCAAGTTGTGTTCACTATTCAGATGTTTAACTAAGAAGCTGCAGGAAAAGGAAACAGGACACAACACCTAATCAACATTGCAAAATTTGAAAATTTAAACTGAACAAGAAACCAGTTTTTGAAAACACAGAAAAAAAGCCAGAAGCTTACATCGAATACACCCTTGCTATGTACTCCAAGTGAAGTTGTTACCGCAATGCTTGAGCACCATATGAACGTAACAATCAACAACTTCGAGCAGAATATTAACACCACTAAATGAACTGGCCTTTGAAGATTCTTGATCTGAAATCCTCAACGACTTGTTCTGGCATTTAATCTGTCAAGCTCAATCTGTATTCTCAAAAGCTGGCTCTCGGCCATAATTTCTCTAAACGCAACATCAGCTTAAATCTCAAGATAGGGTTGACCTCTAAATAAAGTGGATAATGCATGGCAAACATCATGAACTCTCTTACATGTTAACCAGAGGGTTCACTCATGCAGCCATGAAATTGTGATGCAGACACAATATATTGAAGCTGGTTTTGTGAAGTGTTTCATGCTTCCAAGGCTTCTTCAGTTGTGAAAGCTGTCTCCATTAGCTAAATAAGCGATGAGAATAAAAAAAGTACTTCAACATGCTCACAATATGTTGGCCATTTGCAAGTAAACAGCAGCCTTTTTGGGCGCCCAGGTTGCCTGGTGCAAATCTACTATGCCACAGTACTTGCGTTACCCAGTACCAGCAACTTTAAAATGCAATGTGTTCAGAGCCCTTTCCCTCTGTTTGTCTGCTTTGGAAACAGTTTAACATGTGTTCAGTAGGCGTCGAGAAAGGGGACAGAAAACACTGTGCACCACTGATTTCTAACATGTTTCGCTGGATGCAGCACACCGCACCGGATGCAGGTGAAGCCAGTGGAAATGCGATGTCATGCAGTCGCTTGTCCTGGAAGCAGGGCATATGGTGGACTAACTAGTGCGTGCGATCAGATAATATTGCTGCCGAAAAACTTTTCTTTGTGGTTTTTCACATTTTAGGAGGTCTCTACATGTCTGGTAAGCACTTTTATGACAATGTGAACCCGTATACGATAGTGTTCTCTTACATCAAGTTTTTTCTGATTTACCAGTGTTTCCATTGCAAGCCACTTATGTTAGCGACACTGTAGACACTACAACGGAAAAATTCTGGACACCTCGAAACACTGCTTGGGTAGGTTATGGCACATCAGGCAGGCATGTTAGGGGAAGAAATGCCACACACCCGTGCAACAAAGTGCTGCCGCAAAGTTGTGAAGCACCAACTTCCGGGACAAGGCCAGCTTCAGTCGAGGGCGCTCGATGTGCTGTTCATCCCCTGTAGTAGAGATCAGTGGCGTGTACCCTTTTATACTGGCTGTCTTTTCTGGTCGGAACCTTGGCAACAGCTTCCACCATACTTTTTTTGAACCTGCAACATGTGCAGAGAAAGTCACATCACTGTGCGTTGATTGTCTGGCTTTATTGTGCTACACATTCTATCAAATCATTAAAAGATACAGTTCACACATTTTTACTACTGTATATAGACAGTCTAGTTGCTATACACGCGAAACATTACCATTCCTCTGACAGAATGCAACAATAGAAGCGTACACTGTAAAGCTACACTAAAATTTAAATTGATGTGACACCGTATGAGCATACAGTATGCTTACTGTATGCTCTAGCCCTGTGTCAAGTAAAAGTTAATTGTCAATCATTTATGGTGTATTTCTACTTATTCTGGGTCATCAAACTGTACAATCAATGTTCCATGTTTACACATTGTTGGCTTTTGATTGCCTATGTGATCCGTTTCCTACTTACGCATGCAGTAATCCCACTGTAATAAGGAAAAAGAGAATAGGAAATGCCGTGATAATCTTCCACATTTGATGAGGGCAGGAGCAATGGCCAAAAGCATGTGGTTGAAGCTACGTAAATACTCAGTTTTCACACAGCTTAATTATTCAGCAAGTAATAAAGCGCTATCCTGTGCACCTCTGCATGACCAATAAAATCTGACTACTTGACACTGCACTAAGGCTGCCGCTTGGTACTGTTCGGCAGTTCAGCTTTGGTTTTCTGATATACAGAACTGTTTAGGTACCAGTAGTTTACTTTGCGATAAAATGGAGCTTGGAGCACTGGTCAGTCATTTGCACATAAATAATGCGACAGCAAATATAACACAAGGATAGGAATATGGGTCTCTTGGAAAAAGTACATACACATTATGATTATAATGTGATGTGATGCCACAATGAAACAGAAAGCAACGCATAGAAGTGGACGGCGCTTCCATGCCACCAAGGTTATTGGACAGACAGTACTTCAGAAGTGCCCGCAACACGATGTGTTGGCGGGCTAGTTGGTGTGAATCCATAAATACTTTGTTAAGCGCAAAACAATGGACACAAGACGACCAGCACAAGGCGGTACACTCAACTGACATCACTTTATTGCGTCGCTCCTTTATAAATAGTAGAATCTAGAAGAACATGCGCAGTGAGCACCATGTGCAGAGACCACCAACAACCAATCACAAGAGTGTACTCATGCGACGGGATCCACAAAACCATATTGAGCACTGCACAAGGTTAAAGAAGGCACACTAATGCACTGTGACCCCAATGACTGTATGAAGAAAGCTTCCGATAACTCTCGGGCGGTGGTATCACAGCACTTTTTCAAAATCGAAGTATCACGAGACATGGCTTTGCACTTCCATATTTTACAATGTTGAGCCAAATGGGAACCTGTGCCTGTTGGTATGGATCGCTTAGGTTCGCAATGTTTCGTGATGCTATGATTTTGAAAAAGAGCCGTGATACCTCCGCCAGAGAGTTATCGGAAGTTTTCTTCATACAGTCATTGGGGTCACAGTGCATTAGTGTGCTTTCTTTAACCTCGTACAGTGCTCAATATGTTTTTTTTTGGATTCTGTCGCATGAGTGTGCTTTTTTGATCAGATGTTGGTGGTTGCTGCACATGGGTGTTCACAGCGCATGTTCTTCTAGATTCTGCTGTCTACAAAGGAGGGACGCAATAAAGTGATGTCAGTTGAGAGTAGCACCTTGTTCTGTCGTTTTTCTTGTGTCCGTTGTTTTGAGCTAAAAAAGCAATGATGTATTCCTTGTGTGTGTTTGAAGACAGCTCCACACGCAGTAGCGTATCCAGTATTGCTGCCCAGTGGTTTAGCTCGCCGCAGTTTGAAGTGCCACAAAACATAAGGAGAGAAACCTGCATTATAGTCTTGTTGCAAACAAGAATATAACGTGAAGTGCATTCTGAGGCCAGAAACTATAAAAAAAAAATTTCATGATGCACTGCTGTGCAGGGTTTTATAGCAAAATCAAATACATTTAGTGTAAATATCACACTATGATGGTGCACAATGGTGGTAATCTGTAATAATATAAAAGGTGCCTTAATGTTACAACAAAAGCTGACATTACTTAATAATAGCCCTGTAAAATTTAGCATGCAGGGGCACCGCTTGGTTAAACAATAGTGATGTATTGTCTATGTACACAAGTATTACCCACGCATTTATGCCATTGTCTAAATGGCATAAATGAATAGGTAATACTTGTATACATAGATATTACATCTCTATTGTTTAACCAAGTGGGTAAACTATGTCTGCCTGACACAAGATTAGAATTAAACCATAAATTATATATATTCACCCTAACAGTAACACCTCATTTGAACTTCACAGTAAGTAGACGCCTGTTGATGCCAGCCTCCCCAAATGCTAAACTGTGCTGCATGCTCTACAGAGAAATTATAGTGGTATCACTCAACTCTGAAGCAATTCAGGACTGCAGCATTGTAGAAGACATCTACAAATGTCCCATTTCATGTATAACAGCCTGAATTGCTTGCACATCTTACCAAGTGCAAATTAAAATTTCTTCTTGTTTAGCATTTTTGCCTGCTAGACCACAATCCAATGTCATCAATATATTAACATATTACCTCAAAGAACCTAATTTGGTTTATAGATTAACACCTTTGCATACTGCCACAGCTGCACTCTGTCATATGCGTTGCAATCATAAAGGAGTGCTGGTCCACCAGCACTCCAATGTCACTAACAGTGATCACCTACACAGCTAAGTAAACGGTCATGATTCAGGTGGCAAATAGCTAAGAGAAAAAAAATCCACTCACCTTGAGAGCTACAATACTGCAATAACTTGAGAGAGATGGACCCATTGCAGGCAGCAGACCTCTTCTCAGCTCCAGCACAACAGCAACTTGCCTTTCAGTAAAAGAAAAGGATTGATTAGTAATGATAAGTTACCTTGTTTTTGCTGAGTATCAATACAATCTGACTTTCATGCATATCCACTCTCCGCTTTAGTAACACAACTGAATTATTCGTCAAATAAGAGAGTCTATGATGATACCATTCGCTTCTCTTGTAGGTCCAAATTTTTTCGCACTGATACCCCGTTTACTGCTTGCTTACTGACACGAATGCCTTGACTGCCCAGACATCATTCGAAGGAACACGTCTTGCTGCACCGCAAAAAGTTGCACCAAGGAAAAACAGTAGAGCAAAGAACTTTTTTTTCTGGTCACAATTAAAACGTGCACCCAAGCAAGAAAGTAACGATCACAGGTAGTGAGCGACTGCTATTGCCTCGAACATTTATTTCCGTATTTTAACAGAAGTTCTTGTATCGGATACAGTATGCTCTCAAGCCAATACAAGCTTCAATACAAGAGCTCAACTGAACGCAGTTTTATTCTACGCTTTTAACGCGAGTGAACAAAAGGTTAGAAGTACCTCACGGAAATTGCGATCGAGCCAATCGCGCTACGACTGGAATCGATCTGAAAAGATAGGGTGATCCCTTTCCCCATTCATGCGTCATTTTTGCCCTAAGACGTTGCATAGTGGTCTTTTGAAACAATATTTCTGTTCGCGACACCGGCTTACCACACATCATTTTAACACCTACGTTATGCAAACCAAATAAGATTAAAATGAGCTTACCTCATGAGCAAGTTACGAGCGCGCGTAGACTGTTGAACACCCGTTGAGAGCAAGCAGGCTATCCGTGTCCAAGCGCATACGTGCACCCAAACACAGGACAACTTCTTCGATGCCGCAGCGTGCAGAGTTTTGTACACGAAGTGAAAGACATCCAGCGCAAATATCTCCGCGCGATGACGGCAAATGACGAGCGCACAAGCGTACACGACACAGCGACAAATTCGGAACTTTGCCAATTCGAACGTGCCGAGACCCAAGCAGCGTAACCATCCATCATTTCTGTTTTTCGCTCCCGATGCGTCAATCTCTCTTCCTTGGGGTCTTGCTCCACTCTTGAGTACAAATCAAGAGATATTTACGGCGAATTAACAACACTTACAACACGACTCGAAAAATGCCGGCTGACTACACATGTGCAGCTCCGTCGTCCACTCCAACGGACGCGCAGCGCGTGCTGCCCCCTGGTGCCGCACTCTGAGCGCGGAGAACCGAACAGAATCGGTTTCGTTTTCGCATTTGTGCTCTAGTTACTCGAACTGCAATATAATTGCTTGACAATTAATTGAATTCTAAAAGAGGAGAACGCTTTCTCTCCCACAAGTTAGTGCGTTTTATACAAAGGGAGGGAGAATTCAAAAAGCTGAAAGGCAGGGAGGTCAACCAAAGCATTCGCTACTGGCGATAGCAAACCCCTGTGCTACAATAAAGTGCAAAGCAGTGCACTGCGATGCGTCCATAAGCTCTAGTACAGTGATAATTTGGGCTGGTTGGTGCATGTAATGAACGGGTAAATAATGAGTTGTGTCATAACATTACCCATGCATAAAGCACATGGAACTAATGGTGTTGCATTCTTGGTCAAAAAGAAATAAAGCTTGAATCGTTACATCTCGACACTGGGCATTCTGTCTTTCCGTATTATTTTTTTCTTCTTTTTGACAGTATACACAGTACTAGCACGGTAATAGGTCCTTCATCTTCAGTCACCTTCCAGTAGTTCACACATGTCGGTGCATGTTCGCGTTCTTTATTCTACCGTACAAGAACGAGCGCGCTTACCGGTCTTGTTTCAAGATGAAGCGCCAAATGTTTGCGATTACATCTTATCGCAAGAATTAACACATGAACAGTGAAGATTATGCGTAATCGATTTGTCTCAATGAATGGGCAGTTATTGTCAGAGACGAGATATTTGGTAAATATCATGGGAATGAGTTCAACCAACTACATTGCAGTTCAGCAGTGCCCTTTGACATTTGGTTTAATTGCTTGCCGCATTCGAAAATTTCCTCCGACCGTTGTACTTGGATCTATAGGCCGCCAGTCCCCTTCGAGACCATTTATTGCCAAATGTAAACGCAGTTACGGTCATTATACCACTCTCTGCGTTTCGGTACTGATTTAGAGTGCGCACAATTTTTGGCGTATATGACGTAAATGCTGGCGTAAATGCACCAGCACCTGAGTGCCGCAAGCTTGCTTACGTATGCACGTATGTCCCCGGCTCTTCATTCACTTAAACATATATGCTGTGTTATTAACTATAAAAGCGCTTAATTTGAGAACATTGCGAGAACACGCATATATTTGCGCATATGATCAGCGTTACAAAGCCCATATGCGCGGCAAACTGCGACCGGAATAGAAGATGCGTATATATATTTATACGATCTGTTATTGCAGCTTTTGGTAGAAGGCTAGCTCTCACATTTTGTACGCAACTTCATAATGCGTACAGTTTGCGTGTTCAATAAAGTATTGTTAGCTGAAACTTTATGAGTACGAGCGCTCATTCAGACAGCTTAAATTTTCTCACAATATACGGATGTTCAGATAACAAAAATACGGAATTCTCTCTGTTTCGTCCAAAACAGTGTATAGCCGTTATATGATTACAGTGAAAATGTCCGTAAAGCTGAATACGGAGAGCACTTTCCGTATATTAACGGCAGATTTTGCCGTATTTTTGAAATATGACATACTTTCCGTATTTTTATCTGCAGTTCTCCGTATAATGACAGAAATCCCCCGTAAAATTACGGAAATTTTTTACAGTGTACGTTCTTGACAAAAGAGAGGTCTGGGGTAGTGTCCCGGCATGCGGAGTTGCCTCTCCTAGTGGGGAAGTCCTTATCGGTGATAAGGGTCAAGTCCAGTTCCATCGCAGTCTGCCACAGTTCGCGTCCCTTGGGCGTGTCATGGGTGTACCCCCACACCCTATGTGGAGCGTTGAAATCCCCGACGATGACAAGGGGTGCCCACCGGCCAGGCTGACGGCCCTCTTGAGGAGAGAGTTCGCCCTCGCCCTGCGGTAGCTGGGGCTGCAGTATACGTTGAGGATATAAAGGCTGTTTCTTCTAAGACCCTTTCTGGGTGGGTTCATGAGGATTTCAGTCATGACGTACTCGATGCCATCACCAACTGGGCCGAGGTCGCGAGAGAGGCAATTGTACCTTTTGCTGACAAGGGTAGCAACTCCCCTACCTCCTGAATGTGAGGATACTACCAGATAACCTGCGAGTTTGATAGGAGTACTAGTTGCAACTTCCTGAATAGCGATGATTTGGGGCTTAACCGTGAGAGTTCTTAAATATTGCTGCAGAAGCGGCTTCTTGTTGGGAAACCCTCCGCAGTTCCATTGCCAAATACTAAAGTTCTCGTCCGCACTATCCATGGCTAGGCTGAGAGGAGGCTTGAACGGCCCTGAGAATCGCGCCCTCCGTCGGTGGTGCTAGTACATGACGTCGTGCTGCGACTTGCGAAGGAGCGGGGCTGGGTTCTCTCCTGGCATCGACCTCCTCTAATTTGCTTATCCGTTCACTGAGTGCACCTAAGCCCATTTTTGGGTGCGATATAGCTTCCTGGACCTTTGCTAAGCTAGCCTGCATGCTGGCGAAAGCATTCTTGAGTTCTGAGAGCAATTTTGTAGTCTCGTCTTCCTCTCTGTTCTCTACCGCTCGACGCTTGGGCGCGCGCGCCGCGTGGGATGTCTCGGATGTATCCACGGCGACCGGGGCCAAAGGGGGTTGCGGCGAGGAGGGTGAAAGCGCGAGTTTCCTAATCTCCGCCATCTCCGCAGCTAGCCTGCACATTTCTTGTCTAACCTGCGCGTTTTCTTTCCTCAACTGCTCGTTAACTCGTCGCAACTCCTCGAGCTCGTGTGCGTGGTGCGAATCGCGAGGCGGGTCGTCACCTCTTGGACCCTCACGTCCCCCTCGAACCTTGTCGGCCCAGGAGAGCGTGAACTTGCTTCTAAGAGCGGTGGGCGTGCGGGAGCGGGACCTGGTCCGCCTCGACGTGTCGCGCCCCGGCCTGGAGCTGGAGCGAGGCCGAGAACCGGAGCGTCCCCGGGAACAGGCCCGTCCTCTGGACCCACGGCGGGAGCCGGAACGTGCCCTGGAGGCGGAGTGGCCCCTGGATACGGAACGGACTCTCGAGCGGCCCCTGGAACGGGAGCGTCGTCTGCGCTGAGCACCCGGAGTGGACGAAGCCTGGACGAGTTCCGCAGTGTCCGAACGCTGATGAGGGGACGGTGACACGGCACCGGCCATCTTGGCGCGCTCACTGCGACGACGACGCACGATGTATGGGATCTTGAATCTTTGAGCACAGTCCTTATTAGCCGTGAGATGCTGGCCACCACAGAGCTTACACTTGGGGGTGCACTGATGCTGCTCATCGGGACTAGGGGCACCACAGCCACGGCAAATAGCGTCAGCTGGATTGGGACACACGTCGGAGCGATGACCGAGGCGGCCGCACGTATAGCACACGTCGAGTTGCTTGCGGTAGAGTGAGCACTGCATGAGTAACGGTCCATACCTGACAAAGTTCGGTACACGATGCCCGTCGAACGCGACGATGACCGTGCCAGTTTGAGCTATTCTCTTCGCTGCTAAGGCGAGTGGATTATTGGTGTTGACAATCTTGGCATCGATGATGTCAGGGCCGTCTTGAAGAGGGATGTTGCGGATCACTCCCTCGCACGTGGAGTGCGGGGCCGTCTCGTAGGCACTGAGCTCATATACCTTGCCCGAGATGAGCATCTGCTTCATCCGGACGTAGCGGTTCGCATTCTCGCGCTTGGGAGTACTAGCAACCATAATATTTTGCTGTAGATTCGGGCATAGACTATCTTGGCATAGATCTTCCTGACTAATGCCAGCGGCGGCGAGTATTGCGTCAGCCACCGTAACAACGCCAATCTTGGAGATATTGAGTCTACCTCGCGGCCTGATCACAATCTTGATATCATCTCGAGGAAGTGAGGGCATTCGTCCCGCCCGTATCACTCTGGATTTTAGCGCAGCACCGCCTGATTTGCCACGTCGCGCTCCCGGCTGGGGCGATAGCGCATTAGTGTCAGCCGTGCGTGTTTTGGCGCCAACTCTTCTGGCCTCCGCAGATTGCCAGCCTTGATCTTGGGTAACCTCTTCCGGGGAGATATCCTCCCCCGCCACTTGATACTCCATCTTGAGTATGAAGCGTACCCAGCCTTCAAAGGGCCAGTACGCGGCGGGCAGATGGTTCACGAAGTGAAGAGCTCGGTCTCAAAGCTCGGGCACGGGCAGGAGGCTCGTGGCCGAGGCGCGAGGCGCGTGGCCTCGGGGAGCAAAGCTTGGCAATCGTCCGTAGGCTTAGCTTGGCGGCCGCCGCCTTGCTGCTGTCAAAGCGTGTAAATATGTGAAAAAGAAACTCACAGCGCTGCGGATGGTCTCTCTGAATGCCGCTTTTCGAGCTGCGTCGAATAATGCAGACGTTCTGGCGCTTCCGGGTTGCAGTCCGCAGGAAGTACGCTTTGAAGCGGGAGCTCATGTGGAACAAGTCCGCTGAGTTGGCCCCCTCGCGGCAGAATATAGTGCGTTGATTATGCCTGAAAAGCTGCCTGTTACTGTGTACGTGCCATATAGTGCGTTGATTTCGCCTGAAAACGCGCCTGTTTCTGTACGCCACATAGTGCGTCGATTATGCCTGCAAACGCGCTTGTTTCTGTATGCCTTATAGTGCGTTGACTATGCCTGAAAACGCGCTTGTTTCTGTGTGCTATATAGTTCATAGATTCTGCCTGTAAACGGGCTTGTTTCTGCTTGCCATATATTACCTCGATTCTGCCTGAAAACGTGCTTGCGTTTGTCCGCTATATGGTGCGTCTATTTCGCCTGAAAACACGCCTGTTTCTGTGTGCCACATTGCGCGTCAATTCTATCTGCAAATGCGCTTGTTTCTGTGTGCCATATAGCGCGAAGATTCTGAAAACGCGCTTTTTTCTGTGTACCATATAGTGCGTCGCCTGAAAACGCGATTGCGCCTGTGTGCGATGCAGTGTGTCAATTCTGCCTGGGAGCGCACTTCTTTGTGTGTTTCATAAAGTGCGTCGACTGAAAACGCGCTTGTTTCTGTCTGCCATATATTGCGAGGATTCTGCCTGAAAGCGCGCTTGTTTCTGTGTTCCCCATAGTGTGTCGATCCTGCCTGAAAACGCGCTTGTTTGTGAGTGCCATATATATAGTGCGTCGATTGTGCCTCAAAACACGCTTGTTTCTGTGTGCCATATAGTGCGTCGATTTCGCCTGAAAACGCGCATGTTTCTGTGTGCCACATAGTGCGTCGATTCTGTCTGCAAACGCTCTTGTTTCTGTGTGCCATATAGTGCGAAGATTCTGCCTGAAAACGCGCTTTTTTGTGTGCCATATAGTGCATTGATAATGGCTGCAAACGCGCTTGTTTCCGCTTGCCATATATTCTGTCGATTTCTCCGGAAAACGCACCTGTTTCTCTGTGCCACATTGTGCGTCGATTCCGTTTGCAAACGCGCTTGTTTCTGTATGCCTTATAGTGCGTCGATTCTGCCTGAAAACACGCTTGTTTCTGTGTGTTATATAGTGCATCGCTTGAAAACGTGCTTGCATCTGTGTGGAAGGTAGTGCGTCGATTCTGCCTGGAAACGCACTTGTTTGTGTGTGTCATATTGTGCATCGGCTGAAAACGCTCTTATTTCTGCATGCCATATGTTGCGTTGATTCTGCCTGAATGCGCTTGTTTCTGAGTGCCATGTATATAGTGCGTCGACTGTGCCTCGAAACACGCTTGTTTCTGTGTGCGATGTAGTGCGTCCATTTAGCCTGAAAACACTCCTGTTTCTGTGTGCCACATTGCGCGTCAATTCTGTCTGCAAACGCACTTGTTTCTGTATGCCTTATAGTACGTCGATTCTGCCTGAAAACGCGCTTGTTTCTGTGTGCCATATAGTGGGAAGGTTCTGCCTGAAAACGCACTCTTTCTGTGTGCCATATAGTGCGTCGGCTGAAAACGCGATTGCGTCTGTGTGCGATGTAGTGCGTCGATTCTGCCTGGAAAAGCACTTATTTTTGCGTGTCATAATGTGCGCCGACTGAAAACGAGCTTGTTTCTGTATTCCATATGTCGCGATGATTCTGCCTGAAAGCGCGCTTGTTTCTGAGTGCCATATATATAGTGCATCGATTGTGCCTCGAAACAGGCTTGTTTCTGTGTGCCATATGTTTCGTAGATTGTGCCTGAAAGCGCGCTTGTTTCTGTATGCCATATGTTGCGTCAATTCTGCTTGAAAACGCGCTTGTTTCTGTGTGGCATATGGTGCTAAGATTGAGCCTGAAAACGCGCTTTTTTCTGTGTGCCATATAGTGCGTCACCTGAAAAGGCGATTGCATCTGTATGCGATGTAATGCGTCGATTCTGCCTGGAAGAGCACTTTTTTGTGTGTGTCATAATGTGCGTCGACTGAAAACTCGCTTGTTTCATAGCAAAGATCCATGAGAGACCGCTATCGGACGAGTTTCTTTTAGGTCCTTGGCCTAATGCAACCAGCGCAGCCCTGGTAACAAGAGCCGCTATAGCTTTTCTCCAAGCCACTGGGCTGGACGCACGGCTTTAGAGATGCCACAACTCCGTAAATTTGTATATAGGCATCTCTTCCTTACACCATCATCATTCATCAGCCCTTTCGCTCCCCGTCCCTTTTCCCCAGAGTAGAGTAGCAGACCAGAGCAAGTTATAGCTCAGGCCGACCTCTCTGCCTTTCTGTAAATAAATTTCTGTCTCTCTCTCTCTGTATGCCATATGTTGTGTCGATCCTGCCTGAAAACGCGCTTATTTCTGAGTGCCATATATATAGTGCGTCGATTGTGCCAGAAAACACGCTTGTTTCTGTGTGCCATATATATAGTACGTCGATTCTACACACAAACTCGCTTGCTTTTGTGTGCCATATAGTGCGTAACCTGAAAGCTCGCTTGTTTCTTTGTGCAATACAGTGCGTCGATTCTGCCTGCAAATTCGCTCGCTTCTATGTGCCTATATAGTGCGTCGATTGTGCCTGAAAGCACACTTGTTTCTGTGTTCTATACAGTGTGTCGATCAGGCCTGAAAACACGCTTGTTTGTGAGTGCCATATATATATTGCGTTGATTGTGCCTGAAAACACGCTTGTTTCTGTGTGCCGTATATATAGTGCGTCGATTGTGCATGCAAACGCGCTTGTTTCTGTGTGCCATATAATGCGTCGCCTGAAAACGCGCTTGTTTCTTTGTGCAATACAGTGCGTCGATTCTGCCTGCCAATGCGTTCGCTTCTATGTGCCTATAGTGCGTCAATTCTGCCTGAAAGCGCGCTTGTTTCCCTATTCCATATATTGAGACAATTCTGCCTGAAAGCGCGCTTGTTTCTGTGTTCTATACAGTGCGTCGATCCTCCCTGAAAACGCGCTTGTTTCTTTGTGCAATACAGTGCGTCGATTCTGCCTGCCAATGCGTTCGCTTCTATGTGCCTATAGTGCGTCGATTCTGCCTGAAAGCGCGCTTGTTTCCCTGTTCCATATATTGCGACGATTCTGCCTGAAAGCGCGCTTGTTTCTGTGTTCTATACAGTGCGTCGATCCTGCCTGAAAACGCGCTTGTTTCTTTGTGCAATACAGTGCGTCGATTCTGCCTGCCAATGCGTTCGCTTCTATGTGCCTATAGTGCGTCGATTCTGCCTGAAAGCGCGCTTGTTTCCCTGTTCCATATATTGCGACGATTCTGCCTGAAAGCGCGCTTGTTTCTGTGTTCTATACAGTGCGTCGATCCTGCCTGAAAACGCGCTTGTTTCTTTGTGCAATACAGTGCGTCGATTCTGCCTGCCAATGCGTTCGCTTCTATGTGCCTATAGTGCGTCGATTCTGCCTGAAAGCGCGCTTGTTTCCCTGTTCCATATATTGCGACGATTCTGCCTGAAAGCGCGCTTGTTTCTGTGTTCTATACAGTGCGTCGATCCTGCCTGAAAACGCGCTTGTTTCTTTGTGCAATACAGTGCGTCGATTCTGCCTGCCAATGCGTTCGCTTCTATATGCCTATAGTGCGTCGATTCTGCCTGAAAGTGCGCTTGTTTCCCTGTTCCATATATTGCGACGATTCTGCCTGAAAGCGCGCTTGTTTCTGTGTTCTATACAGTGCGTCGATCCTGCCTGAAAACACGCTTGTTTCTTTGTGCAATACAGTGCGTCGATTCTGCCTGCCAATGCGTTCGCTTCTATGTGCCTATAGTGCGTCCATTCTGCCTGAAAACGCGCTTGTTTCCCTATTCCATGTATTGCGACGATTCTGCGTGAAAGCGCGCTTGTTTCTGTGTTCTATACAGTGCGTCGATCCTTCCTGAAAACGCGCTTGTTTTTTTGTATCATACAGTGCGTCGATTCTGCCTGCAAGTGCGCTCGCTTCTATGTGCCTATAGTGCGTCCATTCTGCCTGAAAACGCGCTTGTTTCCCTATTCCATGTATTGCGACGATTCTGCGTGAGAGCGCGCTTGTTTCTGTGTTCTATACAGTGCGTCGATCCTGCCTGAAAACGCGCTTGTTTTTTTGTGTCATACAGTGCGTCGATTCTGCCTGCAAGTGCGCTCGCTTCTATGTGCCTATAGTGCGTCCATTCTGCCTGAAAACGGGCTTGTTTCCCTATTCCATGTATTGCGACGATTCTGCCTGAAAGCGCGCTTGTTTCTGTGTTCTATACAGTGCGTCGATCCTGCCTGAAAACGCGCTTGTTTTTTTGTGTCATACAGTGCGTCGATTCTGCCTGCAAGTGCGCTCGCTTCTATGTGCCTATAGTGCGTCCATTCTGCCTGAAAACGCGCTTGTTTCCCTATTCCATGTATTGCGACGATTCTGCCTGAAAGCGCGCTTGTTTCTGTGTTCTATACAGTGCGTCGATCCTGCCTGAAAACGCGCTTGTTTTTTTGTGTCATACAGTGCGTCGATTCTGCCTGCAAGTGCGCTCGCTTCTATGTGCCTATAGTGTGTCCATTCTGCCTGAAAACGCGCTTGTTTCTGTGTGCGACATATTGCACTTGAATGCCAACTAATAAATTGAGCGTACTTTGTTGTTCTCGTGGCATTGTGTTGATACGCAGATTGATAGAATTAGGTGACTATTAAGGGCGTCTGCAAGCACTGAAGAATCAAGGCCTTAGTATTGCCTAAATAGTGCACGTGTGAGGAGAAGAAAAATATAGTCGAGGGCTGCAGACAGCCGGCTAGGCGGTGTTTCGAAATTCTGAACCATGTAGGCATAGGTGAATGGTGTCGTTTGATATAAGATAGGGGAGATGATGATGATGATGTGTGGTGTTTTATGGCGCAAGGGCCAGGTTTGGCCAAAGAGCGCCATGACAAGTGGTAATGTTGACGATGTATTACCAATGGCGTGCACAACTAATTCCTCATGGTAGATGTCACATGGCTGTAAAAGGGCCTAAAACCTGTAGCTATAAGTGGCGTAGAATATATAGTTGCTAAAATAATGACGGTGACTAGGCAGTGATGTGGGCTATGGCAATGCGCTTTCGTTAAAATTTTATGCAATAAAACAACATTGACACCAGAGTTTCAAGAGAGCCCTTGAATGCAGGGCTGTTAGTCATGTGCTAAAAATTGCCTGGCCAAATGATTTTCAAGATGTCGGTTTCGATTAAAATCTAAGACTACTTGCAGTTTAAAAAATCGTTTGTCACTAAGGAAAAATGCAGGATGGAGAGGTATGTTTTCCCGATATGCAGAAGGGAAATAGTTTTTCCTCTCTGTTTCTATTGCAGGGCACTGGATAAGAACATGGAGGACAGTCAGGCTATCGCCGCACCTAGTACAAGTAGGAGGATCCCCGCCAGTCAAGAGGTAGGAGTGAGTACTGCAAGTATGTCCTTTTCTTAATCGGCAAAGAAGTACTTCTTTGTACCGTGCTGTTTTGTCACTTATCCAATTCTGCAATCTTGGTTTTATAATATGTAACTTATTCAATGTTTGTGTATCCCACTCTGCTTGCCAATGATTCCTCAATTTACGGCGCAGAAAGGGCTTTAGGTCTGTGGCAGGAATGGGGATATTTCCATCTGTGTGGCTAAAACTCACTGGCGTAGCGTTTTCGTCAGCAGCTACGTTGCCTTTTATACCTTTATGGCTAGGTACCCAGCAAAGGATAATCGCTTGGTTGCACATATATGCGAAGTACAACAAGCTATACAGCTCATTCAAAACGGTATTACTATGCTTTCGTAACCTTATTAGGGCTCTCACGACACTTTATGAGTCTGTAAATACAATAGCCTTAGCGACATTCCTGCGCCTAGCCGAAAGTATAGCGTACGCTTCTGCCGTGAAGATACTGGTGTGTGGGTTTAGTGGCCTAGATGTTGAAAATGAGGGTCCGAGAGCTGCGTACGCAACACCAGCAGGAGACTTCGAAGCATCTGTGTAATATTCGTCCCAGGAATACTTTTCTTTTAATTCAAGAAAATGCGATTGTATGTGAGCCTCAGGTGCTTGTTTCGATATTTCTAAGAAAGAGATGTTACATCTTATAGACTGCCACTCCCAAGGCGGTGGAAGCCGTGTAGGAGCCATTAGGACATTGTGTAAAAGAGGGACCCCTGTTTTTTTCTGAGCGTGCTTCCAACTGGAGGGACAGAGGAGGCCTAGTGGCCGGGCGGTTACGAAACAGCCTAGCAGTCGACAAGTCGCATATAGTGGAATGACAAGGATGTTTAACATCTGAGTTAACTTTCAGGGCGTAGGAGAAAGTTGAAGGGACACTAAAGGTTACTATTAAGTCAACGTGGACTGTTGAAATACCATCCCAGAAACCTCGAAACGCTAGTTTCGTGCCAAGGAGAGACTTCTTTTAAGAGAAAATGCGTTCCGAAGCGTCCGCGTACCTCTAGCGCAGTTCAAATCGCCCGCCCTCCGATCGAGGAGTACTGACATCATGATCTCATAGTGAAGTTGTGCCGTCGGTGAGTAAAACGGCGTCCGCAGACGGCGCTACGGCTTTTCTGCGCAAAACGCAAACGCGCGGCCAGAAACAGAGCCAAGACAGAGCCGACAGCAGAGCGAAAGCGGGAGTATGGTGGCTAGCGGAAGGAGAAACGCGCGACCATAAGCTGGTACTTCATTCTATGACGCAAACTTCAACGCTCGTCGCAATGGACCCTGACAACGACAGATTGGCTCGCGATGCTGGGCTCAACTTCAGCGATTTGAGCACTGACGAGCGTGACCTGCTGCTGAGAGCTCGCGCTGCCGGCGTCGTTGCATACTACGACGGCGGCCTCGACACCGGCTCTCCGGAGCGGGAAAGCAACGAGGGCTTCCCACGACATCACATGGACGTGGCATTCTCGCTGCTTGTTCCAAATGAAAGTTTCGCGAGTCAGCAGAACCCGCACAGCACGACGCGATAACGAAACTACTGAAACTCCAAAGGGTGCGCTGCGCAGAGTCGAGCCAAAACGAAACCTTTCGACCACCCATACTACTGAAGGGTAACGTCAAAATGTTATTTTTTCTTAGAATCGAATAGACGTAGTCAAGTAGCATTTTCTTCCATCTTATAATCGAATGAAATGATATTTTTAATACGAGTAGTTGAGTATTAGTAACACAAATTATGAGGAGTGCTTTCGTCATCGGGCTAGTACCGGAATGTCGCTGGGGGTCTCAAATAGTGCCATGCATTTACCTCAATTTCTCGGTTACTAAAGCTCTGTTCGCGATTATATTGACGCCTTAGACGTTCTAGAACATTGCTCTACCACTTTAACTTGACTTTCTGGTAACCTTTAGTGTCCCTTTAACTATGTCCTTTGGTAGTGCAATGACCATTCGTTTGATTCGACGTAGAGGCTTTGCACAGGGCTAGTCCTAAAGGCGCCTGTAGCAATGCGGATACCTAAGTGGTGAATAGGATCTAGCATTTTCAAAGCGCTAGGTGCAGCAGAATTGTAGACTATTGCTCCGTAGTCAAGCCGTGTTAATATTAGACTTTTGTAAAGTTTTAGAAGGCACCGTCTGTCGCTTCCCCAAGATGTGCGTGACAAGAGCTTCAGGAGATTGATAGTCTTGAGGCACTTTGATTTCAGATACTTCAGGTGTGGTACGAAATTCAGCTTACTGTCTAAAATGATTCCTAGAAATTTGTGTTCATGGCTCACAGATAGCCGCCCTCCATTTAGATCTACTGCGCGGTCCGCAAGTATACCTCTCTTGTTAGAAAACAGGACGCATGCACTTTTTTGTGGGTTTAGCTTGAAACCGTTTTTTTTCCGCCCACATACATAATTTATTTATGCAAAGCTGTACTTCCCGCTCGCAGATACTTAGGTTACATGATTTGAAACCTATCTGGGTGTCATCCACATATACAGAATAAAACATAGTATGTGGTATGGAGTTCATTTTGACAATAAAAAGAGTGCAGCTTAGCACACCACCTTGCGGAACACCAGCCTCTTGCGTAAATGGATGAGACAGAACGTTACCAACTCCAACACGGAACGTGTGATTGGAGAGGTAACTCTGAATCACGTTCAGCAAGTTGCCTCGAACTCCCATTTCAGACAGGTCACGGAGGATTCCATAGCGCCAGGTTGTGTCGTATGCCTTTTCCATATCTAAATATACTGATAGAAAAAATTGTTTGTGGACAAAGGCGTCTCGGATATTTGTCTCCATGCGTACAAGGTGATCTGTTGTGAATCTACCCTCTCTAAAACCGCACTGTAAGGGATCGAGTATCTTGTTGCTTTCAAGAAAATGGATGAGGCGACGGTTTGCCATTTTTTCAAATAATTTGCATAGACAACTTGTCAGAGCTATAGGCCTATAACTGTTGGGTGAGGAAGGGTCCTTGCCCTCTATGAGAATAGGAATTACGATTGCTTCATTCCAGGCAGAAGGAATGTAGCCGGCAGAGAACATGGAATTGAAGAGTGACAGTAGTGTTTTTTGGGTTTCAGGGTGTAAGTGTCTGATCATCTCATACATTTTTCTGTCACTTCCTGGAGCGGACTTGTTGCAACAGTTCAGTGAGGCCTGGAACTCAGCCATACTAAATGGATGATTGTATGCTTCATTTGATGTGCTTTTATGACCAAAATGCAGCTATTCTGCTAGTCGCTGGTATTTTAGGGATGTTTCTGTGTAATGAGATGTACTGGAAATGTGCTCGAAATGTGCTCCTAGACAATCAGCTTGTTCCTCAACAGTGTCTGCTTGTGTGTTTACTAATGGTAGAGGATGAGTTTCGCGGCCTTTTAATTTGTTTACCCTGTTCCAGGCTTTTCTTTCGTCTGTATAAGAATTAATGTCGGAAATATATTTTTACCAGCTATCCCTTTTGGCACGGTGGTGCGTTCTTCTGCCTTCTGATTTTATTTTCTTAAAGCTGATAAGGTTTTCGATAGTCGGAGAGTCACGGAGCTGATTCCAAGCCTTATTCTGTTTCTTTCGTGCTTCCTTACATTCATCATTCCACCAGGGAACACGTCGTTTATTAGGCGATGCATTTGTTTGCGGGATACATATCGACGCTACGTCGACAATAAATGCGGTTAAATATGACACTGCATCGTCGATACTAAGCGCATGAATATGATCCCAGGTCATATATGTCAGCTCTTCGTATCGCTGCCAGTTCGCTGAGTCAGCTTTCCACTGGGGTACATGTGGATAACATTCGTCCCGTTTCCTTAATTTTAATACAATCGGGAAATGATCACTCCCGTATGGATTGTTATGTACTTTCCACTCCAAGTACGGCACGACTGTACTTGAAACAATGGATAGGTCTATAGATGAAAATGTCTTGTTAGCAACGCTGTAAAATGTTGGCTCCTTCTTATTTAGCAAACATGCCCCTGTATTGAAGAAGAAGTTTTCAATCAGACGTCCTCTGGCATCACACCGAGAGTCACCCCATAAGGTATGATGAGCATTTAAGTCTCCAACGACAATGTAGGGTTCCGGCACTTGCGCAATAAAGCTATCAAATTCAGTTTTGGAGAGTTGACAGTTGGGAGGAATGTATAAAGATGCAATTGTCAGCAGCTTACTAAAAAGCACTGCTCTGACTGCAACTGCCTCTAGGGGCGTTTTAAGGGGTAACTGCCGGCAAGCAACACACTTATCTACTATTATTGTCACGCCGCCCGACGAGGCAGGGGCCTCGTTGCGGTCTTTCCAGAAAATGGCATACTGTCGGAGAAATTTGTTTGTGAAGGTTTAAGATGTGTTTCTTGGAGACACAGCACCTTTGGCGTGTACCTATGCAAAAGTTCCTTAATGTCGTCTAGGTTGTGGAGTAAACCCCTCACATTCCATTGTATTATCTGTGTATCCATAATGTATGTGTTTTGTGCTGTGTGTCTAAGAAATATAGATTAGATTATCTCACGGAACCTTTCCAGGCCCCGTGAAACGAGATCTCTCTATCTTCCGGACGCGCTCGAGGGAGCTGCGCCGTTCCTTGGGCGTCTGAGACGCCGGATTTGTGTTTGTATCTATCACCTCGTCCGAGGCGGTGGATAGTGCCTGCGCAGCGGGCACGTTCGCGGGGCTGGTGGGCCTATCTGCACACGCAGTGGCCCTGGGTTCAACAGGCCTGAGGGTCTGCTGTTCCTCCTTTGAGGGGGCCCGAACAGCGCTGGCTGTTCCGGCCGGGGGGGGGGCGGCTGGTGGCGTGACCGCCGTCACACTCCTTGTGACTTGGGCGGCCGCCGAATGATGTAGCGCTACCCCCCGGCGCGCCACATCGGTGTAAGACGAACTAGATTGGTTCATCGAGAAGCGCTTGCACGCCTCTGGGAAGGAAAGGTTCAGTTTGATTGTGATTTAGATTTTGATTTAGTCACACGGAGTGTGACGGCGGTCACGCCACCAGGCCCCCCCCCCCCCGGCCGGAACAGCCACTAAGATCGAGCAGGTCATCTTCAGAGGTGACACCGCGGGCAGTGTTCAAAGATCTGTGTGGGCCTACTGAAACTGGAATGTCCCCAAAAGCAATTAGTTTTGACAATTTACTGTACTGTGTCTTGTCACGAAGTTCAAGAAGATTGCCGCTTCCCATTTTAGCTACTTTGTAACCTGGGCCGATGGAGTTTGCCAATGATATTGCCACAACAAACGGAGATATTGTTCGGACTGTGTTGCTTTCATGTTGACTGTGAATAACATGGTATTTTGGGAATGTTTCTTTCTGACTCGTGAATTTGAAGGAATGTTCGGTGCGCCCCCTCTTGAAGGAGCGATCAGTGAGTGGAGAGAAATTTGATTCCATTAGTAATAATAATATATTCGGCAGGGATGGCCGCCACCCACCATGGAGCCCAACCAGGGGACGACACAGGACGGGAAGTATTCAGTTCTGCGCACGCCATCTGTACATCCCCACTATAACCAAATACCTATACCCGAGGTTGGGCATAATGCACAAGGTTAACCCTTGCCGCCAGGAAATACGGAAGTAATAAGAAGTGAAGACAGGAAAGATGGAAAAGTTGGAGAGAAAGACGAAGAATGGAGAGGAGGACAGGAAAAGGCGACTGCCGATTTCCTCCAGGTGGGTCATTCTGGAGGTGCCGTCTATGTGAAGCAGAGGCCAAAGAAGTGTGTTGCCTCCGCCGGGGAACCTTAAAGGTCCTAAAACCCGGCATCGACTCAACCGCCAGGATCCCCCTTTCCCCAGACACGACTAAGCCGCGCACGGCTACACGCGGGAGGGTCTAACCCTCATGTGCTCGGGTAAGTGGTGTCGCAACACACCAAACGCCTGCTGACGCAGACGCCCCTGCGAGGAGATAGGGGAGATCAGTGTCTTAAAGCGTCGTCTTGTAGTTGTCCTAAAATAGGCTGCGGATATGATAGAAAGCTCGCACACCTCCCTGTGATCGTGTGAATTTACATCCGGGACCTCAATGCCGCACATTGCGCTAATTATTCTGCTAGACTTTCGCGAAATGTAACTCCCGACATTGCACGTCGATGTAATTACAAATGCCGCACATGAGCCTTCGATTTTTTCGGCTCAGTGCGGCAGTTAGGACTAGAGTGACGTACTTTGCTTGCGCTGCAGTTTTTAAGGCTCACTCATACTAGGCCTACCAGACGCCGATTGCTGTCTGCCGTCTGTTGGCGACAGCATTTTTTACCTTCGTGTCAGGGCCTCTGTCACACTGTAGCGATGCCGCGCTCTCTGCCGACCGTCGGCAGATTGTCGGCGCTCGTACGTTGTGACAGAGGCGCCAACACAAAGGTGAAAAAAAGCAGTCACCGACAGTCGGCAGACCGAAATCGGTGTCTGGTCGGCCTAGTATGAGTGAACCTTTAGCATATGAGAGAACAGCAAGATCCAATTCAGGGTGCGCAACGGCGTTGCATATACATGGCAGTCGTGCGTCAACGTGCTTTCATACAAAGCAAAGCAAGGCTATGCCTTGTGAGCAAACGCACGCATCTGTTGCCTGGGTACGGAGTTTGAGGGTGCCTGCGCAGCGCTCTCGTTGCTGGCGAGGTCGTCGGAATGTCGGCAAATCAGTGACCGTTAGGGTTGGCGATGCGAGCGTTAACGTTGGCGCTATATTTTCTGCAGTGCTGCAAAGGGTGCTGTTTAAAACTGGCAAAACAAATATTACTCTACAGCAGTCCGCATTGCAATGCGTACGGGAGGGGAAACTAAAAGCAACTAAGAGTTGTGCACTGCCGCACCTTTGAGGGTTGCGTACGTACGCACCGGCTGCGGAACCTAACGTATTATTGCCTAAAGTAGTGCGAAGTGCGCAGATATAACCACGGCTCATGCACTTACCTGTGTCAACGCGCTCGCAGTAGTGACATTATGCTGAAACACTGCACTTATTGGAGCATGTCCAGAGTTGCGTGGTCATCCGCCTAGCTTTCATTAAACTATCGTTACAAATAAGAAAATGTATGGCTCAAGCAAGTATTTGTGCAAACTCCTGGAGACGTTCGAACGCAATATCATGAAATACTTTTTTTTCTCACCGTTTCCGTCAGCACTGAGTCTAAGGTAATTTCTTCCGAGATAGTTAGTCAACACCAGGGAAACTCTTGAGGTTCTGAAAGTGCATACCACATGTGTTACATATGTTGTTAAAGCCTTATAATAGCGTTTTTATGAAATACGAATATCTCTGACACGCGGGAACTACCAATGTGTTTAAACTAGGGGAAATCTGCCGGAAAAAGGCTCACACAGGGTGACACGAGAAATCGAGAAAACCTAATGATGCGGTAATAGTAACTTAAGCCCTTGGAAAAAAATCAAACTCGGGCTTGGTTTAGCGCTAAATGTGACAGAAATGAGTTAGCGTTACGGCGCGCGACTTTGACGTTGCGGATCCATGGTGTAAACTAAGCGCAATGCAAGGATATTACATGTGGCAAGGAAGATAACGAATATGAGTGCAGAGTCAGCAGCATGGGCAGCATCAATCGCGCGGCAGATGCTCGAGCTAGGGGACTGTGCTCGGTGCATCCTAGAACCGGCGCTCGAATTCGCTGGTTCTGATGGCAGAGGCTGATCGCCCGAAAACTGCCTTTGTTACAGCAGACGGCGTATATGAATTCACCGTCATGCCTTTCGGACTTTGCAACGCACCTGCTACGTTCGAAAGAATGATGGATAATGTTCTGCGTGGCCTCAACTGGAAAATTTGTCTTTGCTATCTTGACGACATTGTGGTGTTCGCCCCTTATTGCACAACGCACCTGCTCCACCTCCAGCACGTACACAGTTGTTTGAGCAACGCCGGGTTGCAACTTAATCCGAAGAAGTGTCGATTTTCTGTCTATCAGCTCACAATTTTAGGCCATGTCGTGTCAAAGGAGGGCATTCGGCCGGAATCCGAGAAACTACGTGTTGTTACTGCGTTCCCAAAACCTACCACTATGAAAGAGCTACGCAGTTTCATCAGCCTCTGCTCTTGCTTCCAGCGATTCGTTCGAAACATTGCGTCAATTATATCGCCTCTCACGCAGCTCCTTGGTGGTACTGGAGATCTCTCATCATGGTCGCCAGTGTGTGACGACGCCTTGACAACCTTGAGCCCTCTTCTCACGACGCCACCCATTCTTCGCCATTTTGGCCCTCAAGCGCCAAACGAAATCCATACTGATGCAAGCGGTGTAGGCTTTGGCGCTGTGTTCGCACAGCGTAAACCTGGCTCCACATAATACGTCGTCGCATACTCGAGTCGAACGTCAACCAAGGCGGAGACCACTTAAAGCGTGACAGAAAAAGAGTGTTTGGCCATTGTTGTGGCGCTTGGCAAGTTTCGCCCATGTTTATACGGCCGACCTTTTGCTGTAGTGACCGACCACCAGGCACTATGTTGGCTGTCGACGCTCAAAGACCCATCGGACCGTCTTGCCCCCTGGGCATTGCGAATCCAAGAATACGACGTCCGCGTGGTTTACCGTTCCGGGCGAAAGCTCTTCGACGCTGACGCGCTATCCCAATCACCGCTTCCCCCGAAGGCCAGTCACGACTCCTCCTGCGAGTGAACATTGTCCTCTCTGGACTTTGACACTATCGCTGCTGCACAGCGTAATGATCCCTGGACTGCCTCTCTGCTCGACCTTGTCTCAAATACGTCGAAAGTTCCAGCGTCACGTATGCTTCGGCGTCAAGTTCCTCATTTTGCGATTCCAGACCAGCTACTATATCGACGCAACTATGCCCCAGAGGGACGCACCTAGTTATTCGTCATTCCGGGCATCTTGCGATCAGAGCTCTGCTCCTCGTTCCACGTCGACCCTCAGTGTAGCCACGCGGGGGTCTTCAACACCTACGAAAGACTTCGACACCGCTGTTACTGGCAGGGAACGTACAATTTCGTTGAAACATCGTGCGCTGTTGTCATCAGTGCCAACGCCGCAAAGCGCCACCGCACAACTCCGCCAGTGAAATCCAGCCTTTACAATGCACATCCTGAACCTTTGGTCGCGTGGGCGTATATCTCTACGGGCCACTTCCGTTAACTCCGGCAACCGGTGGATAATCGTTGCGGTAGACCACTTAACCCGTTATGCGGAGGCCACTTAACCCGTTATGCGGAGATCATATGCTACAGCGCAGGAGGTCGCCAATTTCATACTTCGCCATTTCCTCCTTCGTCATGGAGGTCCACGTGAACTATTAAGCGACATAGGCCATCCCTTATCTGAAGTCATCGAACAACTGCTTGCTGAATGCGCTATTGTTCATCGTAAATGCACTGCTTATCACCCGCAGGATAAAGGTACCACGGGACGCTTTAATCGAACTCTTGGTGACATGCTCGCCATGTATGTCTCACCTGATCACTCTAATTGGGACCTAGTTCTTCCATTTGTCACCTACGCCTACAACACCACGACTCAGACCGCTACCGGATTCTCACCCTTTTACCTTCTTTGCGGCCATCATGCTTCGCACACAATTGATACCTTCTGCCCTACCGGCCGGACCCGTCCGAATGCCTGCCAATCTCGGAAGCCGCCAGACACGCCGAAGAATGTCGCCAGCTGGCCCGGCGATTCACTTCGGACGACCAGAACCGTCAAAAAGCCGTTCACGACGGCCAGAACTCGACACCCACTTTTCTTCCGGGTGCTCTCGCCTGTGCCACACCGCACGCCTGGGCTCGTTTCAAAACTCCCTCCGAAGTACGATGGGCCATACCGTGTTCGGGACAGAACATCACCCGTTAATTACCTGGTTGAGCCGCTAACGCCGCCGTCCGACATGCGACGTCGTAACCAACGTTACTTGGTCGTAACTGCGAAGTCGTTCACGTTCGGCGTCTCAAACCGTACCACCACTCTACCGTCCTTCCAGAAAACTAAGATGCAAGGATGGCTCCTTTATTTCCGCGGGGCCATTGTACGGAAGATAACCAACATGAGCGTAGAGTCAGCAGCGTCGGCAGCTTCAAGCGTGCAGCAGAGGCTCGAGCTAGGGCACTGTGCTCAGTGCATCCTATAACCGGCGGTCGCTACGAAACTAAATAAATCTCCTTTATAATATACAGGCTGTCCCAGTAAATTTAGCCAGAGTTTAAAGACATGCAAATGACATGTAGATGGCAAGAACACAGGTAATGTTGTTTGCCGTCACTTGGAGACACGCAAGTATTTTTTCATTCCGCCTTAATACATAATTAGTCGCAAATAAACAATCAACTTCTCAAATGTTATAATTAGTTGAAACGTGTCAATGAATAAATTGCACAGCGACATAAAAATTCCTGATAAAGCTTTGTTCCCCAATACGTGCTACATAAAAGTGTTTTTCAGAGCGTGAAAGAAGCCCGCGAATACACGCAAAATGCCTCGAGCGGTCAGTCGCGCGGTCAAATTTCCGTGCATTTGCGTGCATTTACGAGGGTACCAAGATTGGCGCCAGTCAGAAGACAATTTGACGTGTAGAGGTGGAATCGATCTCGGCAGCCATATTGTTTGTGCATCGGTGTCTGTCTTGTAAATATTGTAAATAGATCGTTATATGTGGTTTCTGGAACGGAGCAAATTAGTGAGAGGTGCGGTGTACCCACGAGAACAACAACGGAGCTCCACAGTTATCGTCACCTCAGACTGGACAACATGACGGAAGAAACAGGAGGACCCGACATGGCGCGGCCCACATCAACGCCTTCCCCCAAGACGGTTGTGCTGGCTCAGCCGCGGGATCCAGGGACGTTCCGCTGTATCAACCATCTCCATTCGGAAGACTGCATCGCCACGTATGAGCGTATAAGTGCCCACAACAAATGGGATCTGACGATTGTGTAGGCTAACTCGGTCTACTACCTACAAGGCACGGCGAAGGTGTGGTATGACAACCACGAGGGAGAGCTGAATGATTGGGACACGTGCAAACAGAAGCTGAGGGACTTGTTCGACCGTCCCTCCGGGCGAAAGATCACCACTAAGCAAGAACTAAGGACTCGCGCCGAAACTTCCACAGAATCATACGTTTCTTACATCCATTACGTGCGGGCTCTGTGCCGTAATGCCGACAGAAACACGGCTGAGTCAGACAAGGTTGGGCATGTACTGAAGGGGATCGCTGACGATGCTTTCAGCCTGTTCATGCGCAAAAATTGTGAAATAATACAGGACATCACAAAAGCGTGTCAGCGCTTTGAGCAGGCCAAGAGCCGCCGCATTTCAACGCCGTTGGCACGCCTGCCTAGCACAGCTGCGACTTCCTATTGTGACGCCAAGCTAGGAGTGCACTGCAATGACCTGACGCGGATAGTGCGGAGTGAAGTTGAAGCCATGGCTCCTGCAACCATTTTTTCCCACCCCATTGAGTCGAACAACTTGCCTACAGCATGATTTGTGCAGGCAATAGCCCGGGAAGAACTAGCTAATCTTGGAGTTCATTCTGTATGTGTTGTCGCTTCACAGTTGTCTCGGATGCCAGGCTCATAGATTGGTCCGCGGTATCCTGCACGGTACCAAAATCCTAGCGTTCATTACTATAGCAAGAGCCAAACAATAGTGGTCGTGCTTCCAGGAACAGTCTATCGTCGTCATTCCGGCGTCACCAGTCCCGCCGGCCACAAGCTCGTCGGCCATCATCCCTATCGCCGCAGGCTCGTCGCCTACCGTTCCCGATGCAGCCCGGACGCCCGTCTCCGGAAAATTAAGCGGTGCAGCTCCTGGAGGTGACACTGTATTGATGACTCGGCCGGAAAGCTCTGTGACAACTTTGCCGACCATACAGAACTTGATGGACGTTTTAGTCGATGGCATCAGTGTCCCAGCACTCATTGACAGTGGCGCGCACGTATACGCGATGAGTGCCCAATTGCGCTTACGCCTGAACAAAGCTCTCAAACCCGCTGCATCACGCACCCTCCGCGTCGCTGATGGAGGAACGCCTACCGTGCTTGGTATATGAACCGCTCGCGTTGGCTTCGCGGGGTGCCTAAAAGTGTTTTGGTAGCCGTTTTGGAACAATGTCCTTACGACGTTGTACTCGGCTTAAATTTTTCACTTTATTTTTAGCCCTCTTTGATTGCGTATCTAGTGTCATTCAGCTTGAACGGCCTCACGGCTCTTATAGTCCACGGATCACACAATCATGGTTACACTCTCCCAAAGGCATCCACCTGTCACCTCAAGCCACTACGTGCGTCACTCTAGGGTCATTCTCATATGTTCTTGACGGCGTCATTACTATACCGCCACGGACGTACTACTTGAAATAAATTTGGTCGTTGCCCATACCATGCCCACCGTCACAGGCAATAAGACTTCGCTCCCTCCCCTTAATTTTAACTGGTCGACTTAAGTTATCCCCAGAAGCATGTCCTTGGGCGACATCTCGCCTGCGAACGATTGCGAGATATCGGCTCTTGACGCCGAAATTCCGTCGCCCTCTACAGGAACCTCCGATTCACCGACTCTCTCAGACGAACTTAGCTAGATGATTGCACCTGATCTTCTCCCGGCACAAGCTGCCGACATCTGTCATCTCTTGGAAACTTATCACGGCATTTTTTACCTTGACGGCTGCCCTTTAGGCTAGACATCGGTTGTCACCCATCGGATTTACAACGGACACGCAAATCCCGTACGCCGCCGGCCGTACCATGTTTCACATGCTGAACGGCAAGTGATACAACAAGAAGTTGATAGGATGTTGACTAAAAGAGTTAGCGAGCCATCTTTCAATACATGGGTGTCCCCTGTTGCCCTTGGTAAGAAGGACGGCAGTTGGCACTTTTGTGTGGATTACACACACCTCAACAAAATCACACACAAGGATGTCTACCCCTTGCGGCGTATTCATGAGGCTTTGGAATGCCAAATATTTTCATCTATAGACCTCCGATCAGGCTATCGGAAAATCTCGGTAGGTGTCATGCACCTTGAGAAAACTGCCTTCGTAACACCTGACGGCCTGTACCAATTGAAGGCTATACCATTCGGCCTTTGTAATCCCCTGGAAACCTTCGAAAGACTTATGAACTCCTTACGTCGTGGCTATATATGGTCCAGACGTGTTATCTAGACGACGTTAATGTCTTTTGAACAACTTTCACGAATTGCCTAATGCGTCTGTTAGCTATTCTTGCTGTTTTTCGACGCGCCGGCCTGCAATTGAACTCATCCAAGTGCCAATTTGGACGACGGGAAATTACCGTTCTTAGCCAACTCCTCAGCGCCGCTAGCGTTCAGCCCGACTGTGACAAGGTTCGCGCTGTTCAGAACTTTCCTGTTCCGTCTTCTGCCGCAGACGTAAGAATCTTTGTAGGACTATGTTCGTATTTCCGTCGTTATATCAAGACTTTATCCGAAACCGCTAGCCCACTCACCTACTTAAGACGTTGCTTTCACATGGGGCTTTACTCAAACGAAAGCATTGTCCACTCTCGTACTCTTGCTGACGGCTCCCCCATTACTGGCTCATCCACTGCCACTGAAATTCACAAGGATGCCAGTGGTCATGAAATTGGGGCTGCACTTGTTCAATGGCAGCGTAACGCAGAGCGCATAATTCCATACGCCAGCCGCCTCCTGTCAGTCGCCGAGAGGAATTTTTCTATTACCGAACGGAAGTGCCTGGTGTTAGTTTGGGTAGTTGCCGAATTCCGCACCTACTTGTACGGCCGGGCATTTTTCGTGGTTACCAATCACCACGCCTTGTGCTGGTTCTCTTCACTTAGACTGGATGATTTCACTGGACGATTTGGTAGATGGGCGCTGCGGCTCCAAGAATATTAATTTGCTGTTTTAGACAACTCACGCCATTTGCACAAGGACGTCGACTGCCTCTACTGTCATCCAGTCAACCGCCATGAATCTGATGCGCGTGACACCGACTCTTGCGTCCTCGCCATTTCCGACCTGCGCGACATCCGCACTGAATCATGGCGCGACGACTGCTTACGTGTTCTCATCGACCGTCTCAATTCCAGACATACGGAGCCCACGCTGCGCATGTTCGTATTCTGCGACGACTTTCTCTGCAGTCTCAGCTTACGCCCCGAAGGACCAGAATTTCTGCTTCTTGTACCACGCCATCTTCGGCAGCAGTTCTTGAGCAGCTGCATTACGCCCCTACTGCAGGCCACCTCGGGGTTTCGCGCACTTACGACCACGTACGGCGCCGCATCTACTGGCCAGGCCTTTACCGCTCTTTGCACCGCTACGTTGCAGCCTGTGTACTCTGTCAGCACCGCAAAAATACTGCTGTGCTTCCGGCTGGACGCCTCCACCCCATCAATCTGACTTCGGAACCATTCTTTCGCGTCGGTCTTGATCTTCTCGGCCCTTTCCGACATCCAAATCTAGGAACAATTGGGTCGTTGTCCCGACTGTTTACGCAACCCGGTACGCGATAACACTAACTTTGCGCACAAGCTCGGCAACTGAGGGGGGAGATTTCATTTTACATGACGTCGTCCTCCGTTATGGCGCACCCGGGCAGCTCCTTAGTGATCGCGGCCGTACCTTCTTGTCCCGAGTAGTTAAAGACCTAAGTCTCTCATGTTCTGCCAAACACAAGTTTTCCGCCGCCTACCACCCGCAGATAAACGGACTGATGGAGCAGCTCAATCGCACGTTGACAGAAATGCTGTCTATGTACGTTTATGACAACCAGAGTGATTGGGACAGCTCGTTGCCCTTCGTGACTTTCGCCTATAATTTGTCCCGTCAAGAGACCGCTGACTTTTCACCCTTTTACCTTCTCTTCGCCCACCACTCTTCTTTCCCCTTTTACACACTGCTTCATTCCTCGACGAACACTCCCACAGAATACGCTCGAGACGTGTTCCCCCGGGCTCGCATGGCACGCCAGATTGTCCGCTCCCGGCTCACAGAGTCTCAGGCCGCGCAGAAGATCCGGTACGACAGCCAACATTCGGACGTCCGAGTTCCTGATGGCTCCTTTGTCCTCACATGGACACCATATCGCCACGGCGGCTTGTCTGAAAAGCTGCTGCCGCGCTACACAGGCCCCTGCACAATATTGCGTCAGCTTGGCGATGGGAACTACGAGATCGCTCCACTGGACTCGCGTATCCTCAAGGAGGTTCTGCATCTGTCCCAGCTGAAGCTTTACTTTGCCGCGAGTTCACCTGCCTTATTATTAGCGCCAAGATGGCACTTCTACAGGCAGTGGCTATGTTATGACGTAACCAAGAGTGGCGCCTGTTAAAAGAAGACGATTGGACGTGTAAAGGTGCAATTGGTGTCGACAGCCATCTTTTCTATGTATCGTTGTCTCTCGAGTAAATATTGTAGATACATCTTTATATGAGACTTCGGCAACCTAACAACATATATATATATATATATATATATATATATATATATATATATATATATATATATATATATATATATATATATAAATTGTAGTGGGCAATATGCATGTGGAGCTGTGCGGACTGCCACCGCTGCGGCGCGAGACCCGAGCTCGGGCTGCTGATGCGAACGCCTAGGACTCGCGATCATGCGCTACTTGCGATCCCGCGTACGAGCTGCAATAAACCCCCTTTCATTTGTTGGAGCTGCGGGGTAGACCTCGGAAACTGGAACTCCGAAGCCGGACGCTACCTACTGCTGCGACCATGCCTGACGAAACCACCCAGGAAGATGCACCACAGCCTCCGGCGGTCATCGTTTCCAATGTGTTGCGCCAGCGTGATCCTGCCATCTTTAGCGGCAGCGATGATCATGACGTGGAGGATCGGTTGTCATCTTACGAACGGGTGAGCCAGCATAACAAGTGGGACGACGTCACCAAGTAGCACAACGTGTTGTTTTACTTAACTGGCGTCGCGAACCTCTGGTTCCGAAACCACGAACACGATTTCGCAACATGGAGCACATTCAAAACAAGTTTCTCAGAAGTGTTCGGACGCCCCGCTGTGCGCAAGCTTCGCGCAGAACAACGCTTACGGGGGCGTAAGCAACATAACGGTGAAACTTTCACAAGTTACATCGAAGATGTCATTGACCTGTGTAAGCGCGTGAATCCCTCAATGTCAGAAAAGGACAAGATAAAACACATTATGAAAGGCATTGATGAGGACGCCTTTCAAATGTTGTTAGCGAAGGATCCGCGTACCGTGGCTGAAGTTATCAATTTGTGCCAAAGTTTTGACGAGTTGCGGAAACAACGCATCTTAGCTCGGCGCCCACCGCCTACGGAAGATTCGTTAGCAGCATTAATTATTGGCGACAACCACACAACTTTGCTGACGCAAATAAAAGAATTTGTGCGCGAGGAGGTTGCACGCGAGCTCTCGATTTTGCCGACCACGGAGAATCCTTCTCAATGTTTGGCTCCAGCGATCCGACAGATAATTCAAGAGCAAGTGACCGAAGCTATTCCACCTCCGTGTAAGGCGTCTCCCGTGGCCGCGCCTCTGACGTATGCTGAAGCCGTTGCACGGGCGCCTCGTCTGCCGGGGTTCTCTCCTCCGCCTTCAGCGCCTCGCCCGCCGGTGTTCTCTCCTCGGCCTTCGCCTCGCCAGCCGGCGGATCCCTTTTTCAGTGCACAGCAGCAGGGTACAAATCCTTGGCGCACTGCTGACAACCGCCCAATATGCTATGCCTGTGGTACCCCAAGTAATGTAGTGCGCTTCTGCCGCCGGCGCTTGCCGGCCTTCGTGGACAGCCCGCGACGACCCAGCTCCGACTTCCGACCTTTCCGTATGCCTCAACGACCACCACCGGAAGTCTACGCTGCTGATGACATACCGGCACCGCAGTCACAGCTTTACAGCACTCGTCGCTCGCCTTCCCTTCGTCGGCGCTCACTCTCACCCATGGGTACTGAAACTGATTTCCGCAGTTCCTGAGGCACGAACTGCGTCATCGTCGGAACATCAAAGTCCTCGTTTTTCCCCCGCTAAAGTTATTGAAGTGTCCGTTGATCGCATCAAATCTCTTGCGCTCGTCGATACAGGTGCTGCTGCATCCGTTATTAGTGAGAAGCTTTGTCGTGCATTACGGAAAGTGACCATGAAGCCGTCGGACCCGTTGCTTAGAACAGCCAGTGCACAACAAGTACAGCAAGTCGCTATGTGCACTGCCAGGGTGCTTATTCGAGACATCTTGTATTGGATTGATTTATTTGTGTTAACTTGTTGCTCCCACGATGTGATTCTCAGTTGGGATTTTCTGTTACGCCATCATGCCGTCATTGACTGTGTACGGGCTGCGGTTCAGTTCTCCGTTCTGTGCGATTTGCCATCTCACGACTTTCAAGTTCAGGATCTTAGCAGGATCTGTGTAGCTTCAGATACTGACCTTCCTCCTCATAGTGCTGTATTTGTCCCTCTTTCATGCGCATCGCTTGCCGAAGCGACGGTCATGTTTACACCCGCTGCCGTCTTCATTGGCCGCCAGCCTATATTATTGCCTTTCGCCCTCCTCACGGTTCACCATGGTGCTGCAGAAACACTGATTTCAAACCTAAATTCGTACACTTTGGCTTTGCACTGTGGCGAGATTATTGGTACCATCGAGTCTGTGGACCCTGACGGTATTGTGCATTTCCTTATTGCCGACGACGTAGATACTGCCAACGGAACAGCACTGACACTCCATGTGCCATCTACCCGAGTACCACCGGATGTTTTTTGTCGCTCCATTGCCGATGACCTCGAGCCGACACAACGTGAACAGCTAATAACTCTTTTAAAGGATTTTCACGCCTCTTTTGACTGGAACCAAACATCATTAGGCCGCACAAGCACCGTCTCCTACCACATTGATACGGGACATCACGCACCATTACGCCAGCGTCCGTACCGCGTGTCATCCACCGAGCGTCGTGTCATCACCCGGCAAGTTGAAGACATGCTTGACCGTGGTGTTATCAAGCCATACTGCAGCCCTTGGTCGTCGCCCGTAGTACACATTAAGAAAAAAGATAGCTCGATTCGTTTCTGTGTGAACTATCGTCGCGTCAACAAGATTACACGAAAAGATGTCTATCCTCTACCGCGCATAGATGACGCCCTGGATTGTCTACATGGTGCTGAATTATTTTCTTCTTTGGACTTGCGATCGGGCTACTGGCAAGTGCCAGTGGATGAATCCGACCGCTCGAAGACAGCTTTCATTACGCCTGATGGCCTGTATGAGTTTACAGTAATGCCATTCGGCCTCTGCAATACGCCCGCGACATTCGAAAGGATGATGGATAACATTCTGCGAGACCTCAAATGGAAGACGTGCCTGTGTTATTTAGACGACGTGGTAGTTTTCTTCCCTGATTTCACCACTCACCTCTCTCGTCTACGCGAAGTCCTTACTTGCCTTGCCACCGCCGGCCTTCAACTTAACTTGAAAAAGTGCCGCTTCGGAGCCCGCCAGCTGACCATACTTGGCCATGTCGTTTCCAAAGACGGCGTCCTTCCCGCCCTTGACAAACTTCGTGCTGTCGCAGAATTTCCACGGCCGACTACACTGAAAGAGCTCCGAAGTTTTGTCGGCCTTTGCTCTTATTTTCGACGCTTTGTGCGCAATTTTGCCAGCATCATCGCTCCCCTGACGAAGCTCCTGGCTGGCCCTGGTGACCTTCGCAATTGGACTACGGCATGTGACCAAGCCTTCACCACTTTGCGTCGCCTGCTTGCCTCACCGCCTGTTCTACGCCACTATGACCCGACTGCAACGACCGAAGTTCATACGGACGCCAGCGGCGTTGGTCTTGGAGCCGTCCTTGCGCAACGCAAGCCTAGTTTTCCGGAATATGTGGTTGCGTATGCGAGCCGTGCCCTCACGAAGGCAGAAACCAATTATTCTGTCATAGAAAAAGAATGTTTGGCTATAGTTGGGGCGTTAAACAAATTTCGCCCTTACTTGTATGGCCATCCGTTCGATGTTGTGACAGGCCACCACGCACTCTGCTGGCTTGCGTCACTGAAAGATCCGTCAGGCCGTCTTGGATGTTGGGCTCTTCGGCTCCAAGAATTTGACATTCGCGTCATCTATCGATCCGGGCGCCAACATTCTGGTGCAGATGCACTCTCCCGATCGCCCATGCGATCTGACGAAACGCCACCCCCATCCATAGAGTGCCCGGTTGCTACACTTGCTGTTACTGACATGCCGTCTGAACAGAGGAAAGATCCGTGGATTGTGTCTCTCATTGACATTCTTCACACTTCTTCAACGGCTACATGCCTTCGAGCCCTTCGTCGCCAAGCCACCCATTTCGTGCTACGGGACGCCGTCTTGTACCGCCGAAACTATCAGCCGGACGGTCGCAAATGGCTGCTAGTCATCCCTCGCCATTTGCGCTCCGACATATGCACGTATTTCCACGCCGACCCACAACAAGCTCATGCAGGCGTCCTGAAAACCTACGAGCGGCTCCGCCAGCACTACTACTGGCGCGGCATGTATTCTTATGTCCGCAAATACATTCGGTCATGTGTAGCCTGTCAGCGATCCAAGACATCTCCTCATACGACAGGCCCTCTGCAACCTTTACCGTGTCCTGCACGTCCTTTTGATCGGATTGGCATTGACCTTCATGGGCCTCTTCCACGCACTCCTAAAGGAAATCGTTGGATAATTATCGTAGTAGACCACATTACAAGATATGCCGAAACTGCTGCGCTTGCTTCGGCTGCTGCTCGCGATGTCGCCGCATTAATGTTACGGCATTTCATCTTACGGCATGCCGCACCACGAGAACTGCTCAGTGACCGAGGCCGTGTCTTCTTGTCCGAAGTTATTAATCAGCTGCTCGCCGCTTGCCGCACTATTCACCGCCCCACTACGGCGTATCAACCACAGACTAACGGTCTAACGGAACGCTTCAACCGCACTCTTGGTGACATGCTCACTATGTATGTTGCGTCTGATCATTCCAATTGGTACGATGTCCTCCCTTTTGTGACGTACGCGTATAATACCGCCATTCAGGCTACCACAGGCTTCTCACCATTTTTCCTTCTTTATGGACGTAAACCGTCCACTACCCTCGACACCGTGCTACCATATCATCCGGTTGCCTCTGAATTCACCCCTCTTTCCGAAGTTGCCCGCCATGCTGAAGAGTGCCGCCAACTGGCTCGCTCGTTCACGTCGGCTGCCCAAGGAATTCACAAAGATCGCCACGACAATGGGCAGCCCACACAGTCCTTCGCCGTGGACTCTCGCGTCTGGCTTCAGCTGCCCTTCCAATCTCCAGGCCTTAGCCCAAAGCTTGCTCCGAAATATCAGGGTCCGTACCGGGTCATCGTGTGTACATCGCCTGTGAATTATGTGGTTGAACCGGTGACGCCATCTCCGGACAAACACCGCCGTGGTCGCGAGACGGTTCACGTCAGCCGCCTGAAGCCGTACCACGACCCCCTTATTGTGCCATCCCTTTAGGTCGCCACGATGGCTCCTCTTCGCCGCGGGGGCAATTGTAGTGGGCAATATGCATGTGGCGCTGTGCGGACTGCCACTGCTGTGATGCGAGACCCGAGCTCGGCTGCTGATGCGAACGCCTAGGACTCTACTTGCGATCCCGCGTACGAGCTGCAATAAACCCCCTTTCAATATATATATATATATATATATATATATATATATATATATATATATATATATATAATATACATGTGGTGTGTGTGTGTGGGGGGGGGTGTTGTCACGCCGCCTCGGAGCGCAGTATAGGAAGAAGGAGCGGTGCGAGGTATTTGGGGATCCGCTGCTTCGGACCGTCTAATGTGTACTCTGCACTTTTCATTGTAAATAAATTCATTCTAAATCCCTAAGGAGTGGTGCAAATGCTGGGTATCGGAAGCCCCGGACAACCCAGTCCCACAAGATATTTGAAGCAGACGCCTGGCTGGACCACCAGCAGAGCCAGCAAGCATTGCCAACGGCCAAGCAACCCAGTCAACGAACACAAACCGAAGTGAGCTGAGCGTCGATCAAGTCAGCCAGAGATCAAGGCAACCTAGCCAGTGGATGCCTCGACCACGCATATTCAGGTAAAACAGATGAAGAAGGGTATAGTTGATTGGCTTAGGCACTACGAAAAAGTAAGCTGGCGTAACGGGTGGAGGACGTCAGCGCAGTTTGTGAACGGTGCATTTTTTTCTTCGCCGGTAACACTCTACTTTGGTTTGACAATTATGAATCCGTGTTGACCACTTAGGAACCTTTTGCCCAGATGTTGAAAGCCTACTTTGGCGACTAAAATTCTAAAGACATGAAAACGGAACGCACGCTCTCGCGCAGAGCCCAATTACCTGGTGTGCAACGTATATTGAAGAAACATTGAAGCTATGCAAAACTGTAAAGGCGAATGTCTGACGAAGAGAAAGAGGGACATCATTTAACAGGTGTCGCTGAAGACGTCTACAATTTTTGAATAACGGATAAAGATCAGAACTCTGCTTCCGAAGTCAGTCAGGCCGCAGTGTCGCGCGTTCAAAGCTCTGAAGACCCGAACTACCTTAGCGAAGCTCGGGCGCTTGGACAACGCCACCACAGTTGCCAGTATAGACGTCGCTACTTACGATGGCATCACCTCGATCATGCGTCGAGTGGTTCAAGATGAGCTAGCACGATATCAGGGTGTAAGTAGACGCTGGTTATCAGTGCGCGTTTGACGAGTGCATCCCCGAACCACCATCCCGGCCGCGAGAATGTCTCATCGAGCGCCGACCACCATCTTAAGAACTGCACCTAAGTAACACGAGCTTTCGGTCCCTCTCGGTTAATCTCGGTCGCCGCCAGTCCTCACAAATCCGTCGCGGAACCAACATCACAACATACTCCTGCCACCTTTGCCTTCCATGTTTTTACCGTCCCGCTAACTCTGCAGTCACCCTCTAGACTCGTTGCAACTATCGACATACTCTGTCCATTTGCGTACTCAGCCGCGTCCACATAGACCACGTCCCTGGCACTACGAAATCTTTGTGGAGAGCTCTCGTTCTTGCGTTTCTTAAATCTTGGTGAAACTCCGGGTGCATGTTTCTGGGGATTGGGGGTATTAATTGTTCCCTTATTTTCCTTGGGATGTCTCTCCGCACTCCGTGCTGTGCTTCGTAGGTTATTCCGATGTCATCTAAGATGTGTCTCCCCGTCAAACTCTGTGTGAGCCTTTCATACTGCGCTACTCTCTGGGCCTCAATAAGTTCGTCTAATGTGTTGTGCACGCCGAGCGCCAAGAATTTCTCGTTTGACGTATTTGCCGGAAGTCCCAAGGCTAGCTATATGCCCTTCTAATAATGCAGTCTATTTCGGCTTTTTCCGCAGAGTAGAGCTTGAGGTAAGGAACCACATATACAATACGACTGATTACGAATGTTTCTATTAATCGGATGAGATTGTGCTCTTTCATGCCATAGTGCCTGTTGGATATCCGCTTTATTACTGTGATTGTTTGTTGAACACTATTGTTAAGTAGTCTAATGGTTTCTCCGTTATGGCCGTTTTTGGATATGCAGAATCCCGGTATTCTCAGGCTCTCCACTATCGGTATCATGGTGCCTTCTGCTGTGATCACAATGCCCGGCCTTTTCCTAATGCTTTTTCGACCCCGAAATGTGGGTCTATAGAGCAGAAGTTCTGATTTTTGCTAGGAGCATCTCAGTCCCTTGTCTCTGATGCAGTCTTCCACCGTGTTTACTGCTGTTTGAAAGATCTCTTCCACATGCCCATCGCTTCCACCCGCCACCCAAAGGGTGATGTCGTCCGCCTAGAGGCTGTGTCCGAGTCCTTCGATCTTTTCGAGTCTCGCAGGAAGACCGATCATTGCCACGTTGAATAGAAAGGGAGATAAGACTGAAACCTGCGGGGTACCACTATTACCTAGTTTGAGCGCGTCCGATTTGGCTCCTCCAATTGAAATCTTTGTGGTACGATCTGTCAAGAAGTCTTTGGTGTACGCGTATGTTTCACGTCCTACATCCAGCTTTTGGAGATATTGTAGTATGGCCTTGTACGTGACGGTGTCAAAGGCCTTAGTTAGATCGAGACCTAGTATTGCCTTAGTGTCTAGACTTTTCTCACCCGCATCTATGATCTGATATTTTAGTTTGAGCATAATATCCTGCATCGATAGCTTTGGTCGAAATCCAACCATGGTATGTGGGTAAAGTCCTCCATCATCCATGCATCTCGTGAGACGTGTGAGAACCACATGTTACATGATTTTACCGAGGCAGGATGTCAGCGATATGGGCCTTAAGTTCGTCAGTTGTGGTTTCTTTCCAGGCTTTGGTATAAAAAGGATTTGGGCTGATTTCCATTGACTTGGAATGCTGCCTTGCTCCTTGCGTGGGCCTAAAGTACACAAGTATATCCGAGACAATAGCAAGGCAGATTTTGTCGTTATTAACTAAGAAATGTGTCAGTGCTTAGATACTTTTTCCTCCATTTTTGATACGCGCAGTGTACAAGAAAAAAAAACTGGGATTACATCGGGAGCCTAGTCTCTGATCTCACAAATGCGCATGGGCCCCTTCGGCGTGTGCGAAGCAACAACATCAAGAACAACAACAAAAAAAGAAAACGCCATGGCATAAATCGAATCGGAAATATTTGTGTAATAAGAAACGTCATTTCCCAGCTGCAAAGCAGCAAAGCACTTTAGATCACTGGGAAGGGCACCACAATGCAGAAGCAGAGCATGCGGAAGCTGTATATGCTGCTAAGAATAATTTTCATAACCATAACCGCTAATAACTTAATGTTATCGCTCAGTGCAAGTTGTCGGGATTATTCGACGCGCTGCAGACAGGCGGCAAGGCAAAGATTTTCTTCGTCGGTGACGTGTGGCAGCATGGCGTCGAGAAACGTTGTCGGATTTCTTCCGTAAAGTAGCTTGAACGGCGTGATCTGTGTTGTTTCTTGCACCGTAAGCAAATGTTACGTATGGAAGGGCGATATCCTACGTGTTGTTTACGTCGGCGTATAGTCAACCACAACATATTACGGAACACGAAATCTGAGAAAAAGCTGAATATCGGCGCAGCCTAGTATTCGCCTTTACAGCCTCTACTAGCAGATGTTAAGAGCATTGTGATATTCGCTTTTACTGACCACTGTTACAGGCTACTCGGAAATTTAACGTTTTCTGAGAACCCGTTGTCCGTAAACATTTGTGGTTTACTGTAGATTGCTAACATGTAGGCGAGCGTCTTGTTCAGTTGCGTTAGGGCATTCGTCTGCGGGTGGTAGGCGGTTGTCCTACAGTCACTTGTCTGGCTATACTGCAGGATGGCTTGAGTACGCTCAGCTGTGAAAGCCGTTCCCTTGTCAGTAATGAAGACTCCTGGCGCACCATGTCGCAGCAGGATGTTCTGGACGACAAAATTTGGCTACTTCCGCCGCACTACCTTTAGGAAGGGCTTTCGTTTCGGCGTAAAGGGTAAAGTAGTCGGCGTCCTCGATTATCCCCTTGTTTTGAGATGTTACCGTCGGAAAGGGCCCCAGCAAATTCATCCTTATCTGCTGAAAGGTCGGCAAGAAGGCTCTATCGGCTGTAGTCATTCGGCTGGCCTTCTCGGTGGTGTCTTCTGTCGCTGGCAGTCACGGCATGTCTAGACGTAACGGACGATGTCGGCGGTCAGGCGCAAGTAGTGGTAGTTCTCTTGTATTTATGCGAGGGTTCGGGAAGATCCGAGGTACCCGGCTGTCTGATCCTCGTGCAAGGCGTGCAGAACTTTTGACCGGAGTGCTGCGAGCACAACGAGAAGGTAATTTGGGTGGTATGGAGAGAGGTTTTTATTTACAAGGACGTGGTTCTGTAGCGAAAATGAAGTCAATGCACGCCTAAACACCCTCGGGAGGAAGTCAGTCTTGCCTTCCAAGTACTCAGCAAGGTTTCTTAATTTCGGGTCTGCTTGCTGCTTTTCGGCGAAGTCGTCGGCACTTATTGTCCCCAGGAAAGTGTCCTCGTCTTGGTCCTCCTGCGGCAGCAGGTCGATGTGTGCGTGAGAGAGGCAATTCGCATCAGAGACTTTGGTCCGGACTTACAGACCCCGCTGATGTCAGATTCTTCCAATCTAAGGGTCCGCCGTGCTAGGCACCCTGAAGTGCTCTTTAAATTTGAGAGCCAAGACAATGCGTGATGGTCGCTCACGACTTTCAAGGGCCTGCCACATAGGTAAGGCCGGAACTTTACGGTAGCCGAATGATAGCGAGGCATTTTTTTCCGTCACAGAAGAACTGCCTTCAGCTTTCGATAGTGAGCTCTAGCGTAAGCTATAACCCTTTCAAGCCTATCTTTTATTTGGACTAGCATAGCGCTGAGGCCTACCCTGCTTGCGGCAACATGGATTTCTGTATTGGCGTTTTTCTCGAAGTGGCGATTAGTGGTGCTGACTGCAGTCATCATTTAAGCTCTAATAATAATATTTGGGTTTTTACGTGCCAAAACCACTTTCTGATTATGAGGCACGCCGTAGTGGAGGACTCCGGAAATTTTGACCACCTGGGGTTCTTTAACGTGCACCTAAATCTAAGCACACGGGTGTTTTCGCATTTCGCCCCCATCGAAATGCGGCCGCCATGGCCGGGATTCGATCCCGCGACCTCGTGCTCAGCAGCCCAACACCATAGCCACTGAGCAACCACGGCGGGTCATTTAAGCTCTTGGAATAATTTGGCTTGCTGCGCTTGCCTCCTGAATTGAAAGTTTGATTTCGTGAGGTAGGTCAATGGCTCGGTTGTGTGAGAAATTCCTTAACAACGCGCCAATAATAGGCAATGACACCAAAGAATCGGCGCGCTTGTTTCTTGTCGACGGGTTACGGGGATATTGTTATTGCTGTTGTTTTCTATGGGTCTGGACAGACTCCGAACTTGCAAATGAAGTAGGTCAGCAACATGAGCTCTTCGTACGAGAAGCAGCATTTTCCGGCTTCAGGGTCAGCCAGGATAACTTGATTGTCTCGAGAACAGTTGCAAGCCACCTGATGTGGTCGTCGAAGTTTCTGACAAAGACGCCGACGTCAACCAAGCAGACGAGGTACATCTGCCACTTTAGGCCTGCCAGGACCGTATTCATAATGCGCTGGAATGTTGCAAATGCCGAGCAAAGGCCAAGCGGCTTGAACTTGAATTCGAAGAGGCCATCTGGCGTAATAAAGGTGGCCTTTCTGCTGCACCTCTCGTTCGATTTGCCCGTAGCCACTGTTAAGATCCATCGACGAAAAATGTTTCGCGCCACAGAGTCGGTTCAGTGCATCGTCCATCCGTGGGAAGGAGTACACGTCCTTCTTGGTGACCATATTGAGGCGGCGATAATCCACGCAAAAACGCATACTTCCATCACACTTCGTGACCAAGACAACAGGGGACGCCCACTGGTTTTTCGATGCTTAGATGATTCCGTCACGCAGCATTTGGTTGACTTGTTGCATCATAGCTTTTCGTTCTCGCGACGAAGCCCGGTAGGGGATCTGGCGGAATGGTCGAGCGCAATCTTCAGTTATTATGCGATGCCTATAGCAACTGGCCTTTGTAGAATCAATAATGACGTCGCAAAGCAATCTTTGTACCAGTGTAGGACACTTCGAAGCTTATCCTGTTGATGCCTTGCAAGACTTGAATTTATGTCGAAAGCTGGTTCGAGAACTAGGGCCGTCAATGTACGTACATATGGCAGAATCTGAGAGGACAAACGCGTTGTTGGGTTCCCCATTTCCTCGATGCAATTGGGGTGTTCCCTTGGATACGGAAATTTTGAGGGGGAGCAGTTGACGTTGGTCACCCTCGACGATGCCTTCTACATCTGCGGGTTTCTCAGTGTCGACGGAACAGACGCTGGTACGAGGCGGGATGCTGACTTGGTGCTCCACCAAATTCAAAGCACGGAAACTGTGAGGTATGTTCGCCGGGATCATTTGGTCTGTGGACAGCGTTATCAACTTGGATCGTTAATACCTGGACCATGCCGAGTATTACGTGCTTTCAGCATTGCTGAAGCTTAACAAACGTCCTTTAGAAACTTCATTTTAGAAAATTCGAAAAGTAACAACAAATTTACATGTAAAATATTATTATTAATCATATGCGAAACTTAACTTGCTCTTGCTTAAGTTTATCTTTTACTTTATGTATTTCAGTAATAAGTTCTTGTTACCATGCCTATAAAGGCAAGGTTGACTATCGTATGAAACAATATCTCATTTATTAATAGTCTATTTCTCATTTTAGGGGATTCTTCATTTATTTTCCTTTTTTGTGTTGCTTATTTATTTTATTTTCAATGATATTACCACCCGATTCATGGCCTATCCCCGGTACTGGGTTTGTGCCATTCATTGAGGCTTCATCATCATGATCATCATCATACGTTGAGACCACAACAATAACGACGACACGACAAGTTTTGTTGCAGTTCAGAGTGCATATTTCCCAGAACGCTAGTACGATCAGGCAAAACTCAACGGCGCAAACGTTACGCGGAGCGCGCGCCTGTCCGAAATAATTCGACGTCACACAGAGTGACTGAGTGCGTGCCGCGCGCAACGAGAAGCGCGCACATATTTGCAGATGTGCGTCCATAAGCCTTCAAAGCTTGCTTCAAACCATAAGCACTTTCCTGCGGCCGCCCGTGCGGCTTAACTCTGATCCCCCATTCCTCGGGAGATATGATTTTCTGATACCGGCTATGCGTGAAGGAAAAGCGCGCGGCCAACTCGTAATTGTCTCGTCTCTTATTGGAATAAAGCGTAGAGCAAGCGGCAAACTCTACTAAAACACCGAGCTTGCTACAATTCTTCAGTTATGAAAAAAAAAAAATGAAAGGGTAATTTCTGATGGCTTCAGCGCATGGCAACTGTGTAAAGCCGCGAAGCATTCAGGCTATTGCAGTGAAGCGAGTGATAATTTTCGCGCATACAGTGTACACAACACGTTATTATAAAAACTGTAAAGCTCACGGCCACGCTTGTAGCCTTTATTATCTCAGGTGCTCACCTGAGGCCTCCGCGCTGAAGCATACAGTGTGTTGCAGTGAAGAGGAGAATTTGCGCGCCTACTAAGTGTAAGCAACATGTTATAAAAACTGGAACTCCCACTGGGCCAGGGTTGTAGTCTTTATTATTATCTCGGATGCGCACCTGATGCCTCCGTCTGCCGGTATTATTTTTCTTTTTGCTTGCTATGCAAGTTCACCGTAGTACATAAAAGTATTGTGGAGAAGCTTTTTAAAGCACATTCACCATCATGTAATGCGTTTCTTTCTGTACTCTGTCTATACGTCTTCTTTATGCTCTAAATCGTGAAGTAGGCTTGATGTTGCAATAACAACACACAAGTCTACTGTTGCTCATTCAGCACGTCTTGAGCTGTTTCTACATTTGGTCTTATAACTCGGATAGCACTCAACTAGCCTAGAAGAAACAGTGTACTGACAGGGAAACGCTTCTTAATTTGCTCCTAATTCTCAAGAAATGTTGAAGTACCCCCTCCTTCGCCTCTAAAGAAACAAGAATACCTACCAGATCAAAAATGATGCAAAGAAGAGCCCATGAAATGGAAGCAGAAACAGGAGCGTAGTCTTTAGAAATCATTCCTCATCTTGCAAATATACGAACATGTTTTGGTTTCATTGGCATTGCTTAGACACATTTTTTGAAACCAATGCTTATTCAAACAAGGCATATAATCTGAAGAAAAGTGTAGAGGATTCTATAATGCCTTGCAGTTACGAGTGCAAGTGGAAATACTTGACCCAGATCTGGTACACTAACGAGAGACCTCAGCAACCACCTGTCAAAACGAAGCAAGTGGAGAGGTTATCCACTCGATGGCAGCATATTGTTTCTAGACTTGTTTTTAGAATTCGGGGATCACTCAACTAGCGTAGAAGAAACTGTCTACTGATAGGGAAGCACTTCTTAATTTGCTCTTAAATCTCAAGACATGCTGACGTGAGAGTGAGTTCATTATATGTGCGTGCAGAAGTGCGGTAAATGAAAATACTTTCATCCAAACGTAGAACATTGCAGAGCGTTGTCCTCATGAGCAACAGTAGACTTGCATGTTGTTATTGTGACATCAAGCCTACTTCACGATTTAGAGCATAGAAAGACGTATAAAAAGGCATACAAAAAGAAACGCATGTCATAATGGTGAATGTGCTTTGAAAAGCTTCTCCTCAATACTTATTTGTACTGTGGTGACATTGTATAGGAAGCGAAAAGAAAAAAATACCGGCTGTCGACTAGCCTTAGGTGTGCACCTGAGATTATAATAAAGACTACAACCGTGGCCGATTGGGGTTTGTAGTTTTTAACAAATTCTCACTTCGCTTCACTGCAGCACACTGTATGCTTCAGCGCGGAGGCCTCAGGTGAGCACCCGAGATAACAATAAATGCTAGAAGCGTGGCCGAGTGAGGTTTACAGTTTTTATAATGACGCGTTGCTTGCGCTGCGAATGCGCGCAAATTCTCACTCGTTTCACTGCAATTCAGTGCAATACACCATTTGCTTCGCCACAATACATACGTGCCATGCGTTGAAGCCATTAAAATTATCGTTTTTTTTCATAAATGAAGAATCGTAGCAAGCTCAACGTTTTAGTAGAGTTTCCCCCGTGATCTATGCTTTATTCCTATAAAAGAGGACGCAATTACGTGTTGGCCACGCGCTTTTCCTTGACGCATAGCGGATATGAGAAAATCATATAGCACGAAGAATGAGGGGTCAGAGTGAAACCGCACGCGTGGTAGCAGGAAAATGCTTATGATTTGAAGCATTCTTAGAAGGGTTGTGGACTCACATCTGCAAATATGTGCGCGCCTCTCGCTCCGCGCGGTATGCACTCAGTCACTCTGTGTGGCGTCAAATTATTTTGGGCAACAAGGTTCAGTACACTCTGAACTGCAACAAAAACTTACCGTGTCATCGTTATTGTTGTAGCCTCAACGCATGGCTCATGATCATGCCGCCGCCGTCTTCTTCCTTTTCGATGTGGCGCATGTCTACGTTCGGCATGAATGCTTTTTCAGCGTCGTTGAAAACGGAGCGACGTGGCTTTCGGCAGCGAGGCGTGGTGTTGTCAGGAGCCTGCACACAACCCCTGCGCGCGCAGGCATTTCTTGAAGCATTTCACGTTGCTTCACGTGCCTCGGATACATCACAATGGTAGTGATGCGTGCTACTGTCAGCAAATGGGCGTCAATGCCCACTGCTGCAGCGCGTTTACCGCGGCGGCAGCTCAGCGTCGGGGCGTAAATAACTTAAATCTCGGAGGCAACTTCGGAGGCCGCGGTCCTGGGTGCCGCCATGATAGCGGAACTCGCCTGTGGCGAGAGCCAATAGGCGAGCAACTCTGTCCCCCCGGCGCCCAGGGGATATGTTTTCCGTATTGGCAGTGAGGACTTACGGAGTCGCCATTTGTCGGAAGCGCCTCCCTTGCATAGTATGAGGGATCACGCAGCGCGCTCTCATAGGTTTGGCTTATGGCGCTTAAAACACCGCGTGGCAGCCCTCCTGTACGTTTCTGTAAGTACTCTCAAAACGAGGGAACTTTATTACTGTCGAAATAATAATCTTGGGCAGACTGAAGGCACAGAATCATTTACAGACGCTGTCTCTTTACCGAATACGTACAGTGAAAGCCACTGCGCGCGGTCGCCGCGATGGAGTCTCCCGAACCGGCTTCTTGCCTGAAAGGTCGGCAACCGCTGAGCGCCAACTATGTGAAATATGTTCTTACAATGGGTGGCCTGTATAACCAAATGGCGCATAACAGAGCGAAGCATCAATGCATGCGGCGAACACATGGGTTTGCGGCGACCGACTGCAAGTCTGCATGCATGTCCGCGCACAATGTTTCGCTTTCACTGAGAGGGTTTTGAAACCACGTTGTGAGCTTTAGGCACCAGCATATGAGCATTTAACAGTCCACAAGCAACCATTGTTGCGTGGACGTTATCAGAGCTGTTGAAACACAATTTCGTTTTAACAAGGGACTTCGACGCCTACGGCGACTGTGATGTGCCGTCGCGACGATTCAATAGTTTTTTTTTCTGCTGAATTCTTGGACGCTTCAATATTATTTCCAAAGTTGCGTCGCACTGTATGCTGTCAGCGGGCGATATCGCAGTGCTTCTGTCTCGTGATCCAGTGCGTTAATTCATAATACAAACATGACCATATGTCATACCATTATTTAATGTACTTCTTACCACTCCCTTTCCATTACAGTGAACATACCAGTGTCTAGCATCAACAAGTTCATAGACCAAACCGTCGTGACATTAGCCGGGCAGGGAGCGCGGGCGAACTCTCAGTGCGCGTTTACTGCTACTGACCGAACATCGCAGTCCCGGCGCCGTAGCAGAAATATTCCTGGCGTCTGTGCTTGCTGCATACCCGAGTTGTAGCCGATAGCTGTTTGCCGGTTCTAAGTTTCGCGAGCCAAGCGTCACGGAGCTTCTTGTCCTGCGGCTACGTGTGAATAGACAGTTTTAGTAATGCGCCATGACGATACGTACGCAGCACGCAAGTGCTTTGCGGAACGTGGGAGCGCGTGTCGCGTTAGCGCTTTTAGTACTGCGAAATGCCTTCGTACGTAAGCGGGCGAGCGTTAGGCGCCGGGCGCGCCGCAGCGCATTGGCCGCGTCCGCCAGTATACGTAGACCGTCTGTCGAACTACACGCTGTTGATCTCGCTAACGTGATGCAACGTGTGGGCGCGTTCCCGCTTCGTCGAACTATATTTAGGCCTTTAAGCGACTCTGCTTTTAATACGGATGGAATACACGAATCATATCGAAAAAAAAAAAACCGAGTACTTGCTTTACGAGGATGGCACGCTCATTTGCGATAAACTGCGCCAAAAGCAGGTCGAGCCTTTCGTGCAAACAGCACACACTGAACACTTCCTCAAAAACAAGGTTCCTATTTTCGCTACGCATTCCCACCGTGAAGGATCCGGGAAGGGCTTCTGCGCGTTCACTTCACGCAGCAAAGCCAAATCGTAGACCATTGAAAAGTACAGCCGTCCGCTGGTCGCCGTTGACGCTGCCCTTTTGGGAAACTAGTTTGTCTCGCGCTCTCCTGAACGAGCGAGAACCACGAGAGCAGCACTACGCTAATCGCTAATCGCATGCTCGGATATCTTCGTCGTAACTTTGCAAAATCACCTTCGCCTCTCAAACTAATGCTATATAAAACACTCATTCGCCCTAAGTTAGAATATGCCGCTTCGGTTTGGGATCCGCATTATAATACTTTGGTGCATACGCTTGAAATGGTGCAAAATAATTCCGTCCGTTTTATGCTTTCTAACTTATAGGGGTATTACTCAGGCTCGCGCGTGCGCACCTGACCCTTCTCTGGATCGCACAGCGCCGGCGGAGCGGCAGTCGCTCACTAGCACTTTCGCAGCAGCCCTAGCAGTCAGAGCTGTGACCCCTAACCCGCGGTTCGCAGTGAGTTGCGACCACGGCGGGTTCAGGCCAGTGGGGACAGGGTGAGTCTCGACCTAAGGTGTTTATTCACCTTAGAGTACAAGGATACCAACAGACAACAACAGCCACAACACATACAAATACAACACAAAACCACAGCGGCGGAGCATTCCGCACGTCTGGGGTGAAACAAACCGCACAATGTGGGAACCACAAAAGAGGCTGATAAGAGTTCAGCTCACCCAGAGTGGATCCGCGCTCGGGCCCTGGGGCGGTGAGTCGCACACAAAGGCCGGACGCAACAGGGGGACGGCGTGCGGCGGTCTCAGCGGCTGAATTGAGATGCGGCCAGTCGCAAGCTCCTCAACCGAAAGACAACCGTGCATCGGGGGAATAGCGCTTCTCCCCGAGCGGCGGAGAGGGAGTCTTCCCCGGTTCCAAGGAAAGGAAAGGAGGGAACGGGGTGCCTTGGGCTGCGGCGTCGCGGCCAGGCGCGAAGAGCAGCGGGAGCGGCGAACGTGCCCTCTCCCAGCCACTCTCCGCGAGCGAGCACGTGATTATCGCGTGATAACTGCGTGGCCGCTCCGGAGATATTGGGATGCGCGTGCGATCCCCACATCAACTACAGTCGAATCGCGAGCATCACGGTAATGAAAGCTAACCTTAATCTACCTACGCTTGCTTCTCGACGTGCGATGCTTCGGTTAAGCCTTTTTCACAAACTGTATCATCATCCCTACCTGCGTGATTTACTAATACTTCCTCCCCATTACGTTTCACACCGTTTGGATCATGCTCATAAAGTTGGCATTCCGTTGCGTAAAACAGAAACATTCCTACATTCCTACATACCACGCACATCAAATGATTGAAAGTGCCTTCCCAAATTGGTAGTAACAATTTCAGATCATGAAAAATGTGTGACTTCATTTACCAATGCTCTGTAACATCTTGTTTTTGTTTGCCTCTTTATAGCTATTATTGTATAATTAGAAAAACTGGACTGCTTCTTTGTATATATATGGTAATTTTCGTAACATGTATTTTGCCCCTTCATAACTACTATCGCATAATTAGAAACATTGTGCTGCTTCTTGCAGTTAAACTATTGCTTTTCTGTGTTTTGTACCACTCCCCTCTGTAATGTCTGTGGACCCTGAGGGTATCATAAATAAATAAATAAGTAAATAAATAAATAAATAAAAAAGGCTCCCTACGTACGCACGCAAGAATCGGATGCGTGCGTACGCAGTGGCCGCGTAAGCATCACGTTCCATTCGTGTTGCGTTCTGCACATGCGCACTTTGCAGAACGTAGCAAATCTTACGTGCGCAACGGCGTTGCGTACGCTACTTACGTAGTACTAAAACTAGACAGCTTTAGTATAGCGTAAAACGCTTGCGTTAGCGCTAGCGTCCGATACAGCGCTAACGCAAAGAAAGGCTGCACTGCGCGGCACAAGGTAGTGTTTTAGAATAGCGGAACGGAGAAAAGCGCTAACGTTAACGCAAACATATACGGCGCCATCTAGATGTAAAAACACGAAATACTGGCAAGCCAAATCCACAAGAAATGTCGAGCTAATCCAATGCCGAATCCGCAAGTATGTCCCTAAGTCAAGCTTGTCCAAAGCAACAGTCGCTGCGTTAATTACGCATGTAGGTATTTGGTTTCAGTGTTGTTTTGTCGAGAGTCGCAAAACACACCGATTATTTTTAGCATGCCGCGATCGAGTGTTCTGTGGGACCCATATTACCTGTACTTTCTAAGTAGGGATGACATAGACGCCCTCATGCTTCGTGAACAAGAGCGACCGCGCAGGTTGTACGTGTTCTCAAGAGGCGGCCTGCTCAATATCGAGGTGTATTCCGGAGGGGACGTTTCGCCGGCAATTTCGCTTCCAGATAGCGGATTTCCCACTTCTTTCCACTTTTTTGCAACAGACGCCCATCTTGACGTCTGTCGGAATGGGTTCAAGGCGAAAACCTCGTTCAGGAGGTTCATGTCGTCGTTGTTAGTGAAGCGCACACGCATTGTGACCACTGCACCGACCACACTACTTTGTTTTGCCGCGGAAAATGTGACATGCATCGGCTTGACATGCGGCTTTACACCAAGCGAACGAGCGCAATACACTTGGGCGCAATCTCGAGGCGGATACAGCAAACATAAGCAAACATGAGCAAACCTACTCGTTAAGCCTAGTGCGCCGCTAAACGAGAACGTATATCGTAAACAGCATCCATTTGTCACCTGTACGCCGCTGTCGAAGCATCATCACACAAATCTAAAGCGAACAAGAGCATTAGTTGGGAATGAATGAGCCGAACAGTGCAGGCCGACGACTCGATAGATCCGAAGCGGGCAGCTCTCACTTCGACTGGCGCCGCCATGTTGCCGTACGTAAGGCTCCCTTTGCGTGCGTTAGCGTTCACCGCTAAATCCTGCAAATAGCGTACGTACATAAGAGCTCCAGCAGCGTTTACGTACAGCGATGCGCAGTGTGGTGCACGCAACGCTAACGCTAACGCTAACTCTTTTCGTTTGCTGCTTTACGCTATACTAAATCTGTCTACTGTCTAATAAGGCTGACGTCTGGCTCCGTTGCATACGTCCGGCACTGCGACACCGAGCAGTAGCCTACCATGCTGCATGTCTCCAAAAGCAGCCACTACCTATTATAGTGATTTCAAATGTTGTCAAGCAGACACCCAAGGAGGGAAAGCCTCGCCACTTCATCAGAACCGTAGCGAAGGTAGGACTTTACACTTTAGTTTTCAGCTCGCTTCGGCGCTTCCGAAGCAGACGATGCGGCCGCTGTGTCCACGTGATCCCTCATTCCACGTCACGCCGACGTTGGCACCAGCTTTTCCAGTGGTGGAGCTCACCCCCATACGCCCCAGGAGAGGCTCTACTCAGTCCGCGCGCTAGGAGAAAAGTGTGGAGAAAATGACGTAGAAGATCCTTATTTTTACTTGCTGTATTTTTTTTTTGCTGTAGCGGCCATGTTTTTCTGGCCACAATAGCGGCTTTGTTATGGTTCTGCGCTCTCACACGTGTTGCTCCGTAGGTTTCGTAGCGTGGCAAAGGCGCCGTGTGGGCAAATTTGCGTTAGCCTCCGTGTTTTGTTGCACTGTGTTATCTGGGCCGTTCTCTCCGGGATGTCGCTGTGGCCAGGTGGCACAGGAGGAACTAAAGCTCGTGAAATGAAAGCGTAAGGAACGCTGTACGCAATGTACCACGCCACGGCAATAGCAACGAACAAAGGAATATCGGCGGGACATTTTGCCCTTTTCGGCGGAATCATGCTAACGTGCCATCGCAGGCCGAAACCCATGCGTTTCAGAATCTGTACCTGTACAATGAACGCCTTGCAGGTCAGTGATGCCTGCTTTTGACTTCCTGCGTTTGCGGCACGTAGAACGTGCGTTATGCAAGAATGCATAGTCCTGGTTTTAGAACATTCCTGTTCAGTAAGAACTTGCTTTTGTGCATATTACGCACGTTGCTTAACTGTTACTTGTTTCTTGCAGTACTGGCGACAGCACGGAGTCATTTAAGCAGAGCGTTCGAGGTTCATGCACAACTGCACAGGTGTACCATAATACACGTGCTGTTAGAGTGTCACGCAGAATATGCGCATTTTGCTGCCCACGGCACCGTGCGCCAGCCAGTTGACGCATCATCCGGAAGATGAGAAAGAAGTGGCTGTATTTACTTAAGGACCAATCTTCCCTACCACAAGCATATTTTATCTGTGCGCGCGAGAAGCGCAGGAAATTGAAGATTAGTGGATGCGCTGCAAGAGTGAGCAACGCTCCATACACTGTAGTACGCCTGCGAACACATGAAACGGCTGTTCCATGGTCGCACGTAGGCCCGTTCTACGCGCGTACTCTTCTGCACCGTGCGCCGGCTATCGAAAAACCGTTCCGTGAGGCTTCACTTATCGTGGGAAAGAAGGCACCTCAGGCCGCAGTCAACGAATCTAAACGCGGAGTCAGAAATGACGTTCTGCCTCCTCGGCGGCGTGCTGTCATAGTGATGAGCGGCCACCCAAAATTTGCTCAATAAAGCACGGCATTTCCTCAAGCCACAGCGAGAATGTGTGTTTGTGCTCATAAACTCCAAATGGATTGCAAATGTGTTCTTGCAATGCATGGAGAATGCGTACATTCTTTTCGTATCGCCAGTCGTCTAGCTTGCAAGGCCGTCTGAGAACCCCAGGAAGCCTAGGCAGAGGAATGCAAGTAGAAGGCAGTGATAAAGGCGACCTTATTTAAAAGCGCAAGAACAGGGCAGCAGCCGGTACCTGCGGTTGATGAGAACAGTTCAGTTGGCAGGCCCTATAAAGCTTGCTTATTTTCATAAAAGCCAATAAAAGCAGCCGATTCGACATTATTGCCCAATATGCGAAGTTCATTATGAACTTCTTTCAACATGACGTCGGCGACGGTAATGCAGTGAGGCATCACGATTACATCTATTTGTTTAGTATTGCTGTGGAGCGCGCGCTTCCGAGCAGCGCAGTTGCGCGCAGCGGGGCGTGATTTCACGAGAAATGTAAACAAGAGAGGAGAACTGGCCCGATATGATGGCGGAGCAACGCCAAAATCCGGCTTCACTTAGTTTAGCGAAGAGTGAGGCCAGGGCCCCGCCTCAGTTTTCCTTCCTCCATGATTGCCCCTCTGTTATTACGTCATCGCTTCGAATTTTCTGGGTAGCAGTGGGTCGTTGCTGCGTGGTGGAGATGGCTCTTGCAACGTCGTCGTCGTCGTCCTGACTCATGCGTCGGGGGCCACGTGAATCAGTCCTCGCAAGCTGATCAGCGGGTCAATCGCGTCGGTATTTATACACGACTCGTCGAACATTCCAGGGTAATCGCTGGTGTCCATGTGCCTTTCAGAAACTACTACACAATTGTTGTCGCGCATACAACCTGATCACGAATGGTTCGGCAAGAACATACACAACAGACAGAATCAGTGATAACATTAAAGTAAATTCGGAACCACGCAGGCGCGTCTTGCGCTGAGCTATAACATTAAGTTGTTAGTGGGGGAAATGCATTCCCCGAGAAAAGAATAACTAAGCACACCGGTCAATAGCATTTATAATGGCAACGGGCTGCGTGGAGATGAGGAAGGGGCACAATGCTTACACCATACTTAGATAACTCCCATAGGAATTTCTGCAGGAAGTTCTTTCTTGTTTTCTGCATTTTTTTCATAATCGGTTCCTATAATTCGTTTCATACATGAGGTACAACGCTGTGGAAGCTAGAAATACTTTTTGCAGTGGCTGCTTTAGAACTTGCGGATAGTTCGATATTTTTTGACCGCAATTCCGCGATTCCAGACATAGGCTCAATATTGAATGGAAAATAAAGTTTAATCCTTACAAAGAAAGCAACTGTGTTATGCAACTGCAAATGCGTTGTTCTAGATCAATTTGGTCTTCGTAGTTTTTATTTGCAGCCTGGCGCGGCAGCCTCCCGTGTGTGCGCGCACGAGGAAACGCCGTTGGTGCACAGCGAAGCATTGACGGAACGCGCGGAGTGATAAATTTTCGTGACCAAACTACTTGCGTAGCTGCCACAGCGCTGCACCTGATGTCTGAAAGGGTGTATAATTTTTGGCACATCCTTATCATTTTGCAACGAATTTGTTTGATCACCAACCACAAAAAAAGGGCTTGCGTGCTCGTCCACCATCACGTAGCACGCGTAACGAACTACTTTTCTCACTCTACTCACTTCCTGGCCCCACCGTACTTGTCTTGAGGAACGTGTCAACGACCTGAGCACTGCCACTGATGAGCGGCATGGCTCCGCGAATGCGCGGTGTATACCCCTGGAACCAATGAGTAATTTGGAAGGGTAGTGGTTTTGGCTAGTCGCTTTTGCATAATGGTAAGTGGTGCAGCGCCAAGCAGGCCAAAGGGACACGGAAAAGACGAGGACGAGCGCTTACTGCCATGTGAAATTTTGTTGTTTGGTAGTGAACTTTATGAAAAAAAAAACTGAAGAAAGAAAGATGCGAGAACGTGAAGTGAAGCCCCGTAACTGTACGTGTAATTACAGAATTCGTACAGATATCGTTGGGAATGTGGTGCATGCTACGTGTGCCAGACTAGCAGGTGTTTAAACGGTTGACTGCGAGAGCATGCCAACAATGTTAGGAACGGAAGGGAAAGGTTTCTAGCCCCACATTGTGGTGCGTGTGGCTGCGCCCCCACGTTCGGGAAAACAAAGGCAATTTTTGCGCGCATGGACGACCACACGCGCTTCGTTATCGAAGCAGCAGGCACGACACGTCTAGGATGTCCCTGCGTAAGCAAGTCATCTCTGGCCTTATCGCAACGGGAGTTGGCATTTATAGACCAACTCGACGCGAAAAGTGGGCTGTTAGAGTGTCTGTGTTTTACGTCGAATTTTCGTATCTTGTTTTGCTTCGGCGTTTTCTGGTTAAACTTCCACGTCAAAAATGAGATTTGCGTTGGCAGTAAGCGTTGGTCCTCATCCTTTTCGTGTCCTTCTGTCCTGCTTCGCGCTGCACCACTTACAAACGAGTAATCTCGTTAACACTTTCTTTTTTCTTTTTTTCCGTCTTCGTTTTAGTTTACTGTAACCTTTGAAAAAGGTCGACCCACTGACCGAAATAAACCGACGATAACCACGAATTTGTGCTTGCCATCCTTCGAAAAAGCTTGGCCCATTGAAAAATCCAGGCCGTATGTATGTATGTATGTATGTATGTATGTATGTATGTATGTATGTATGTATGTATGTATGTATGTATGTATGTATGTATGTATGTATGTATGTATGTATGTATGTATGTATGTATGTATGTATGTATGTATGTATGTATGTATGTATGTATGTATGTATGTATGTATGTATGTATGTATGTATGTATGTATGTATGTATGTATGTATGTATGTATGTATGTATATGTGACCGCGACCATAGTGTCGTTAGAATTGCTATTGCAATAAAAGTTGAACGAGTCTCCTGACATATGCGATGGCCTATTTTCAAAGTAGATTTCTGATATCATCGTCAGCATCGTCGCCAGAGGAGCAATGGCTTGCGTGATGACAACGATAAGAAGGCACGAGCATGGCGCCAAGGCAGCCATACGACCACGGAATCGGAGATGAAGGGTGACTTTGGCAAGGACCACAATTTGACGGCGATGACATAACAAGACGAATTCGACGACGAGAAGAACAGCATGACGACCATAATGGCGTGACGAATGCCAGGGCAGACGGTGGCACAACAACGACGACAGCGACAACTACGAAGTATCGCGTCGACAACGATGACAGCGGCATAACAATGGCGGTAGCATGACAAAGACGTCGACGCCACCGACAACGCCATGACGCCTACAATGGCGCAAAGATTACGGAAAGGTGGCGACTATAGTGTGCGGGCAATGAAGCGTAGATGAAAACGATAAGGACATAATGACGACAAGACGACGAAACTACGACGGGATAGGTGTTTTCGTAGTAAATTGCACCCAAATGAAGTTTCGTGCCCGAAAACGACGATGGAGACGGCAACGATGCATGACTACGACAATAGTGACAATGGCGTTTTAAAATTACAACAGCATGATAATGACGATAGCATTGCGCTTATGCCAGTTTGACGACAGCTGCACGTCAACTACGAAGGCGTGACGACAATTGGGAATAAAAAATTGTGATGGCACGAACACTGTGATGCATTACACAGGGACACTACTGACGGAACACGAACCACATAATGTAGACGTCATAATAATGACGTCGACATGACAATAACGGTGAAATGCTATCGCCATCGCATTCGTGCATCATTCGCATAAACATTGTTTCCCCCTAGTATGCGGCCTAAGCATATATATATATATATATATATATATATATATATATATATATATATATATATATATATATATATATATATTAATATAGCAATTTATTATTGGAAAGATATGTCAGATTTTTTGTAGGCACTTCGCTGGCGTAGTTACGCGTTATTATGAGTACTTTAAATGAGAAATTTACAATTTCTGCAGGACTAGATGGATAAATGGCAATGACAAAAATTTAGTTACACATACGTACTCTTTCACCAGCATGCCAGAAGGTTCCCTGGAAAGGTATAAAAGCATCTTTATAAAATACAGCACTCTCCAGTACACCTAGACAAACGAACGTGTAGCGTAACCTATTTACGCACGCATGGAGCGGAAGTAAAATACTGCATAATACAGGTGATCTAGTTCCCCAAAAGTCATGGCATGCATGATTGAGGTCAAAAAGACTTAGACATACTATTAAAAGAAAAGGGCCGAATGAATCTCTGAAAGACAAACTGACCTCCGTTCTAGCTGACTTCAGAGGAAAGTTAAAAAATGCAAAGCATCACTATTTCAGCATAACATTCTCCGACTTCATTACCAACAATCCACACAGGTTTTGGAAATACTTTCGCCCGTGTTCAGGTGTGTGACCTGAACGGTCTGTAGAAGAGAAAACGGCTCGAGCAAACACATTCAATAACTTTTTCTTTTCGGTTTTCACTTCAGATAATGGCTTAATTCCCTCCCTACCCCGTCCACCTAAAAGTATCAATTCATTAAGCATTACCAACGCCGGAGTTCTTAATCTATTGCTTAATCTCGACATCGAGAAAGCTAACGGGCCAGATAATATCCCGAATGAGTTTTTAAAAGCGTATGCAGAATGGTGTAGCCAATACTTTGCCATTATATACCGCAAATCACTTGCGTCCACTACCAGATGACTGGAAAAAAGTGAAGGTGATTCTTATACATAAATCTGGCGACAGCAACGAACCTTCTAACTACAGGCCAATCTCACTTATCAGCACATCTTGTAAAATATTGGAACATATCTTCAAACACACCACTATATTTCTCGAGCAAGAACGTATATTAATACCTCAACAACACGGCTTTAGAAGTGGCCTCTCAATGGTCACACAACTAACCGAAGTAGTGTATGACCTTGCGCTCAACCTGAACAGCCGAAATCAGACAGACATGATCCTCCTCGACTTCAGTGAAGCATTTGATTGTGTAAGCCATGTAAAATTAGTTGCAAAACTAGAGGCTACGATCGGGGACGGTCATATTACTGCATGGATAAAGAACTTATCGCATCGAACACAGCACGTTACTGTAGATAGCACCCCTTCCAGGTCTGTAGCTGTCACCTCTGGTGTTCCCCAAGGGTCAGTACTGGGCCCGTTGCTATTTTCGATCTTTATTAACGACATTGCTGCTAACATTGAATGTGACATTAAGCTCTTCGCGGATGATTGTATCATTTATACAGAAATTTTCAGTTACGCAGACCACTTATTATTAAACAGAGCACTCGATTTGGTGTCCGATTGGTGTAAAGAATGGCAAATGTCAATTAACACCAGTAAATCTGTATGCATGTCCTCTACAACAAAAAAGAAGCCTTGGGAATTTACTTACGCCCTCGGTGGTACTTGCCTTAATAATGTAAATAACCACAAATACCTAGGTTTGACATTTTCTGACCTTTCATGGTACTTACAGATTGATAATATTACCTCAGTCGCATTACGCAAGCTTTTTTTTCTTAGACGATGTTTAGGCCTTACGCCGAAGCACACCAGACTACTAGCCTATACAACTTTTGTTCGCCCTATCTTAGAATACGCTAACATTGCCTGGTTCCCGCACACACCAACTAACATATAAAAACTAGAAAAGGTGCGAAGAAAAGCTGTGAGGTTCATTTTTAACAAATACAGGCCCTATGACTCCCCAACAAACCTGTTAGCTAACGCACGTCTTAATACACTATCTGTTAGGGCCAGAGAAGCCCGCTTAAAATTCATCTACCAACTAATGCACGGCAGTTATAAGATACACCGAGCTAAGTACATTACTTTGTCTACATCACGTCTATCGCGAAAAAACCACCCATTTACACTAAACCAGTAAAGTGTTCGCAATGACGCGCTTAAGTTTTCACTTTTCCCATGTGCGATCAAAGGTTGGAATCTCCTCCACTCAGACGTAGTTTCCACTCCGTCACTATCATCATTTATCAACCTACTCGACACAGCCAACAGAGAAGACGGCACTTAACGCATCCACATATATTAAACTGTAATACTTACTTCTGCGCGTGGAACGTCTGCACTTCAACCCCCAAACTGGCCGCTTCTGCGCGGTTATCTGTTAGCTTTATAGCTTCTCTAATCCTACATGGGTCATTTATTCGCTAATTTTTATATAAATTCTAGTAATACTATATTATTATATTGTTATACCAACTATACTGTTATATTGTTATGGCCATATTGTTGTACCAACCAAAAGTATTGTACTTCACATCGGCATTGGTGATTTCTACAGTTGTTAATGAAGCTTTTTCTCTTTTCTTTCTTTCTTTTACTGTGCCATGTATAATGACCTGTTTGTTTCTTTTTGTAAGACTGTGCCCCCCTGCTTTGGTCTTACTGAGACTAGCAGTATTGCAAATAAAATAAATAAAGATAGCGTACGGTGACTTTAATTTTGAACATTGTTTAGGATGTCGCCTTCTTTGTAGGATTCGACGAGGCCAAGAGACACTGCTACGGCGAGGACTTGATGTATCATATTGACACGTACACAACAAAACATGAAAAAAATACCTCAAGATGTTAGTCCTAACTGCGGCGTGTGCTCTACTTTTGAAAAGATCCGCCATGTAATCTGCCTCCGCCTGCACTATGCGACTTAGCGGAGCACACTTCCAGCTCTCTATCTCCTCTAGGCTGGCAGCTACTTTCTGAGGAAGTTCTATGTGCCCAGAAAGACGTTAGAATATGCCTACGTGTAGCAAAAGTAGGGTCATGCTATTCATGTGTGGCCATTGTCGATGGCCAGTTCACAGGTGTTGATCTGATGTCTATATTTTGTTATTATGGGCTGCACTATTTCATGTTCAGATATTTATAGATAATTTATGTATATTGTCAGTTTATTTCGTGCTTGATCATGTGCTATGACAGTACAGCTTCGATACAGTGGTGTGTTCGTATAAGTGCTGTACAAATACTGCTAGCTTGTGTCATATTGCTTTATGTGCTTGTGACTAACAAAAACTTGTCGCGTCGGTTCTCCTTCTCAATCATTGCTGTTGTTACAATGTGTATTTCCCTGCAATTGCCAGGACAGTGACAAAATTTTGTATACGAAAGCTGGTGCTTAGGTAATTGTATTATTTCATCATCGTTACGCGTACTCCTTCATCACTCCTTTACTTTGTTGTATTTTACACTTTCTCTTTAACCTTGTGTGGAGCCGCAGTACGATCAAGCAGTACTTGCTGTGCATATCAAAAATGGAAGGTACAAAGACGGGACAACCACTTAGTGGTCTTACGGTGGCCTAATTCACTGTTTGCAACTTTATTAAAAGTTATCTTTATAATATGGATACCTTCATAGCAGAACAATAATCACGACAATAAGCTCACCTGCGGATTTACAGTGCCTACATTGGGTTGTAATTATATGAGTGGTAGTCTGTATTGGCGCAGGACGCATGCAATACGTTAAACGAACGAATTTTCTACTTTTATCAGGTTAAGATGCACCAGCTATACACCTTTTCACGCTGTAAAATGGGTTATGCATTTTTATTATTTAGTGCAAGATATTTCTCGTAGCACTTGAAAAATATTGCCGCCTATAATCTAAGCATTTCTGACGCTGACATCATCACAAATAAACCTTATACGGATGCTATAAGCCATAGGTAGTATTGTAACCAGGAGCAAGGAGCGAGGAGGGGGGTTGTGGAGACATATAAGCACATTTCGAAGTGTTCTATAGAAGTCATGCGCTGCCATATCATCATATGTAAAGGAACCAACCAAGCGCCGTCAAGTAAAACTATCTTGCACCGCTTTGAATAGATATCATTATGAGTTACACAGATAGTGGCTCGCGTACAAGATGGCAGCACATAGGATATATCCCCAATATAGTTCTCATAGCACATAGGCCTCGTAGACTTCGTAGGCCTCGTTTGCGCGAGTGTTAGCTGCGTCGTTACTCTCGGCACCAAATTACGCCTTCTGGTGAGGAATGCAGTGGACAGGAGAAAATGGCTGCACTTGCTGTGTGTTCACATATTGTGCTTTTAGACGTGTTGTAGGATCTGCTCAGGTGTTTGCTTTAGACGTGTTCTTATCTTCTGAGTGAGATGTACAAAGGTAATTCCCTGAGCAGCTCTATTCCGTCCTTGGCTACACAAAAAGCAAGCGAACTAGGAAGCTGCTCAAGCACGAGCCCTGCAGTCGACGTTCGAAGTTTGTGGTTGTGTGGAGTGCATTCGCTGTTCACGCAAGGTTTGTGCAGGGTCTGAGAAATGACACTATATGATAGTGGCTTTAAATTGGAAATACTTCATGCCCAGCAAGGTTGCTTGCGTGGCTATTCACTTTGTTGTCGTTAACTGCGCGATAGTGTGCGTCTTGCTTCCATGCGCTGCGGGTTTTTGATAAAAGCATAACAGTGCCGCTTAAGACCTTTCAGCATCTTTATTTTGGGTCTGCTCAGTTCACTTTCTGAATCGAAAGCCCATGGCGATCAACTCGTACTAAAAACTGCGCCTTGGATCCGAAATAGCTTTTATTCCGAAAAACTTTTATGTTTAGGCCAACGTTCGGCGCTCCCCTCAAGGTCGATCACCTACCAGTCCTCACCCGACACGTCTCTCACGTGCTGGATAAGCAAAGGCAGTAGAATGTTAGTTGTATGGAGTGAGCCAGTCCGTCCGTGACTTTGGCTTGATGTTACTGGGAATGGTGGAGAGGGCTGATTACAGGTTGGGTTGAATTTGAGCGCAATGCCATAGACAATGCTGTAGAGATGAATATTCCATGCAGTTCGGGCATTTTCGTCGCCCGGGCAGGCCCGGAATATAGTGGCGCAAAAAAGGAGTCATTATTTTCTTTGGAGTCTTCAGAGAATAGCATTGTACTCTCTCGAGGGGTCAGCAGGATGAGCGATAAGGGCAACGGCACTGGTGCGAAGTTTTTTAGAAGTGATTTGCGCACCTTGTGCAAAGACTTCCTGTGTTCCCTTGGTATAAATAAATTCGGGTGGCCATAACGACGGAGGAACCTGAAAACTAACTACACGGGTGAGCTCATGAGCTCGGGAGCTTCTTGCTCCCCCATCCCTTGATGCCCAAGTATCTACTGCAAGCTAACACAGAGGGAAGGGTGTACGTACAAGTGACATTGAAATATACGGCGTATATACCCAGGTAGCCAATTGTCGCTAAACCTGCGGCATGCATCTTGGTTGTCGGTGCGAGTAAAGATGCGTTGAGTAGAATGAGGAGGCAGGGTGACTGCTCCGAGCAGCACCCTGCGTGCTTCGGATGAGCCCGGGACTCCTATGTGTGCGTTTACAGGCTCGTAGCCAGGGACAATCACTGCAGTCAGATATCTACCCTCCAAGTGACTAGCACCCGTATAGTAATACGTAGAGGGTTTTCCCTATTTACTGGTTTGGCTATCTGGGAGCGGTGAGCTTCGTGTTTCGGTGACTGCATATGTTGTGGTATAGGTAGGACTGTGAATCTGGGCAGTGAGTCTCATGGTGGTGAATACAGTGGTGGAAGAGGGGTTAGAGCGCCTGTGTGATATGCTTGGTGATCGAGCAGTTTGTGCTTTTGTGGGGATGGTTGAAGCCTTTGAATCTGCGCTTGTCCTCAAATTGTAATGCGTTCGTCAGATGTGTTGAAAAGCCATCCATCCAATAACATTGTAACAGAATCATTATCGATTTGTATAGCAGGTTGTGTTTGGCCACGTATGTGACAGTGCTAATTGGGATGGCCATATCCTGTGGACCTCTTTTGTCTCGTTTAGCAATACTTTCTGGGAAAAAATGTTAATATTACGATAATGGTGTAAGTCCGCAAGCTTCTTGAATTAAAAGGATATCTGGGTTTTGCGTTTCTCGGCGGATGAATTGTTGCAAGAAAGCCTTCTTCATTCGAAGGCTTCTGCTATTCCATTGCCATATTGCTAGAGGTTGAATAGTGCTGGCCTTGTTATAGATCGGCAAAGCCGGAGGACTCATCAAACTTGGACTGCGCGGATGTCAGTGCACAAGCGAATATTTGTGCGTTTGCTACTAGCCGTTGAACCACGACATAGTGCGTGCGAGCTTTTGTTTTGGATACTGCATTTCAGCCTCTATCGTGCTGAAATGCAGTAACCTCGTTCGCGAGGCTGTCTTGTTTAGCCATTAGAACCTGGACAGCTCGACAAAAGCGTTGCATGCTTGTTTGGCCAGACATATGCGTTGGTGTTGTAGATTGTGTTGTAGGGCGATGAAGAGCTTCGGACTACGAGTGATCAAGAACTGGAATCCATAAAATAGAACGCGTAGCCTGTGAAGTGTTAAGTGAGGTTTGTGAGGAGTTAGTAGGTGGGTTTGGACGGACTGGCTCACCGACCTCAGAGGCTAGCTGGCTGTTATTTGTGGGACGTTTTAGCCCCGGAGTGGTAGATCATTTGGCGGCCGTAAATCGCGGGCTTCTATTCAAATAATTTCTTCTGCTGGTTTGGCTAGTACTGTGACTCCGACTGCGGCAGCGACTGTCCTTGCGAAGTTCTGGCGAAGTGGCAGTGGAAGTGTCTGGCGTCTTTCTGTTTATGGTGACTCTTCAGTCCTGTTGAGGGGGACAGTGTGTCCCATGTGACGATGCAGGGAAATCAGTCGTATACTGAAAGGCCTTCTTGTTGTGTATCTATCGGCCACAGTGCTTGGAAGCCCGCGAACGCGCCGCACGGTCCGCTTCTTTTCTTGCTGGACAGTCTTTCAAAGTTGGCGAATCTTCACCTCCAGATTTAGAGCAGTAGGGGAAGCAGTCCAAGGGTGAGGAATGCTTTCCGGACCAACAAATGTTCTACTGCAATGGTGGCATATACAACGCGTTAAACGATTTGGGCATACGTCGGTGGCGTGATCGAACGTGAAGCAATGGGAGTGCAGTGAACTTTTGCGTCGAAATGGGTGGAGACACTGAACAACGCGAATAATAAGGGCAAATCTGGGTAAACGTGGGTCTTCCACCGTCAAGAGCACGGCACTGGACGAGCTTATTCGGCGGGTAGTAAAGTGTTTTTGCTTGTTCTGCTTTCACAATACTCTGCAGGTCTTCGTCGGAGAGCGAGGAAGGTATTTTTTTGTCCGTTTTGTCCGTTTTGTCCGTTGATAGGATCAGCAGCCACGTAGGTGTTTGTCTCGTAAGACGCATCTTTGATGGTGATGCTCTTTAGTTCCGCTAGCTTGTCGCAGCAGATAGACGATAGGTGTCGACGGCCATCAGGTTTTGCGTGGTGCGAATTTTGAAGTATGTGTCGCTGCGTTCCATTGTGTTGAGTCCTGCAGCCGAGCGGACATCGTTACCGAGGCTACCGACGTCTATCGGGGTAAGGTTCAGGCGTGCCGCGATTTTAAAAATCACCGTGGTGGCTTGTTGCAAGGGCACGGCGTTGTTGCAACGGTGCACCACTGGCCGAGTGTGGAAGCGGACGCCGCTGCTTGCTCGATTTCCATGATTCAGAAGCCCACGAATGCGCGTGGCGTCGGTGGTGTCGAGGTGGCGTCGAGCCAAGCAGTAAGCTTAGCGGCCGGCGGCCGGAAACCTGGGAAACTTCTTGCAAAATCTGCACCGAAAGGATAAAAACTTCGTCTCACTGGAAGGTGGGTATTTTTATATGTTTTCTTAGCACAATTTTGGAGTCCTATAGGGGCAGTTGGGGCCGTTGATAGGGCGAAAGCTTTGAGGAGCGGAAGTGGATCCGTGCTGGCTTGGCGACCGCGTCTCAGCCCCAGCGATAGCGAGGGTGTGGATCTGAAAGAAGGGTAAGCAAGCAGAAAGCGTTCGGATGGGCCTGTCAACTTCGTAAGTTGTGTAGTGGTTGTTCCGGTACGACAGGTAAAGAAGACTGCACGTTAATTGACGGTTTTCACGTACTGTGTTTTCAGAGCGCAGCTCTTAGGCGCCCGTTCCTGTGGCCAGCATCAGGGCCGGCGTAACCGAGAGAATGAGCATAGCGAAGGATAAAAGACCGAAAGCGGAGCGCAGGTCGGCATGAAATACGCGAGGACGAAAGCGGAGGAGGAGGGTGCAGCGGAACCATTAGGCGGAAAGTGAAGGAGGAGGGTATGGCAAAAGGGTGAGAAGAAAAGCGTAGCGTGGTGAGAATGGATTACGAGGATTACGAGGTGGCGCCAGAGTAGTGCCCGTCGTCTGAACTGTCTGTTGGTGACTGCTGCTGTGCACCGTGCCCACACGTCACTTACGGGCTGACTCTCGCGATCTCCAGATTAGCGAGGCTGTCGGGCCAAAGTTCGCTCCATTTGCAGCGTGCCAGCCAATATATCGCGAAATTAAAACACTATAGAGATGGGCTCAAATTTCTCATTAGGGTGGATCGTAATCGTCGGTGATGTTTTTTTGCTACGTGATACGCATAGAATAAAGCGCCAAGGCTGAATAATATATGAATTGCAATTTTAAGCAATAAGTATGCCCTGTTTGTTAAGTCTACTTACGTATAGCAGTCTCATGTACTACATTCAAATTACTAAGACTTCACCGGCAGGCCATGCGACTTACCGATTTTAAGACATTCTTGCCCAATTTAAAGTTATCGTTTCTGCTAATATCGCAGACAGCGTGCTGGATTATATCGCGGCAAACTACGGTCATTTCATTTTGATTAACATATCACAACAGATTCTGGCCAATTGCCAGCCTCTTTAACGGTGCGACAGTCAATTTTGGCCAAAGAGCGGCCAACACATAGTCTTATGAATTAATAATGGCAACAAACGACGCAAAATAGCTGTAAAGGCGCCTAAAAGCAATCGCTGTAGATCGCTTAGGATATCGACACATGCACTTGTTTGTCTTTATCGGGCGACACGTTTCACCGCCTAACAAATGTTATCGTACAGCGCAGGACGCGCCTGCATGTATCGGAAGTTTCTGGAATGTTATCGATGCTTCCATCCGCTATCTGTGACCGAACCTTGTGTAATCTGATCGCATCTGTGCGCGACGCGAATAACGTAGAACTTTGTAGAAGGCACTTGGGTCCCAGCGATTACTCTGGAACATTCGACGACTGATGTATAAAAGCGCACGCGCTTCACCCGCTGATCACATTTTCGACGATCGCCAACCGTGTTCGCCGCTATCGTTGTGCTATAAGTGTAGCCTGTTTTTGTGGGCACATGTTCGCCGAATAAAAGTTAGTTTTGTCTTTCACAGTATTGCTACTGTGTTCTTCAACGTCACCACCATGTGACATCTGGTGGAGGTGCTTTTCGTTCGTGTACCGGACGCCCCCGACAAGCCGTGATCCAAGTCCGGACCGCAAAGAGAACACCAACATAGTCCCGGACCATCGAGCAAGCCGCCGTCTTCAACAACTTCCTTTGGAGCACGGACTTTTGCCTGGGATGACCAGGAAGATTGCCACCAAGTCCACCCCAATGGCAGCACCAGCGTCCCCCATCGTTCTGCAGCAGCCCAGGGAGCCTCCGGCCTTCCGCGGTTCAACGTTCGAGGACCCGGAAAGCTGGCTTGAGACATACGAGAGGGTCGCTGCTTTTAACAACTGGAACAGCGACGGCAAACTGCGACATGTCTTCTTCGCATTGGAAGACGCTGCCAGGACGTGGTTCGAGAACCGAGAAGCCACGTTAATGACCTAGGAGCTGTTCCGAAGCGGCTTCCTGCAGACATTCGCAAGCCTCGTACGGCGAGAACGAGTCCAAGCGCTATTAGGAACCCGGGTGCAGTTACCTAATGAGACAACCGCGATCTTCACGGAAGAAATGAACCGTCTATTCGACCATGCCGACCCTGAAATGCCCGAGGAGAAGAAAGTCCGCCTACTCATGCGTGGTGTGAAGGAGGAACTTTTTGCCGGAATGGTGCGAAGCCCACCGAAGACGGTCGAGGAGTTTCTTCGCGAGGCCACCAGCATCGAGAAGACACTCGACATGCGAAACCGGCAATTGGACCGCCGCATGAACTCGACAAACTACGCCGGTGTTCAGTCACTGGCCACAGAAGACCTTTGCGAGACTATCCGAGCGGTCGTGCGGGAGGAGCTACAGGATCTGTTCATATCATCACAGCCTCAAGTGGCTTCGATTGCCGACGCCGTACGTGAACAGCTCCAACAACAACTCGGAGGAGCCCCTGAATCGCCGCAACTTCAGCCACAAGCGATGAGATACGTCGCTGTAGCCCGCCATCACGTTCCCCCTCCGCGCCCACGGCAGGGCCCACTGACGACACAGTTACGTCGTCCACCACCAGCCCCGCCGCCAGCACGCCAACCCGTCACCCCACGCGGCATTCCAAGGAAGACTGACGTTTGACGCGCCCCCGACCACCGTCCGCTTTGCTATAACTGCGGAGGAGCCGCGCACATCTACCGCCAATGCCCATACCGGGAGATGGTACTCCGAGGGTTCGCCGTTAACGCGCGGCGACCACAGATTGGCGAACGACCTCGCGATATCGCCGACTACCTCGCCGCCACTCAGTGGAGCCCTCGACGACCGTCCCGTTCGCCGTCACCAGGCCGCTACCTGTCGCCGCAGCGCCAACCATACACCAGCCCAGCCCGGGGCCGCTCTGCGAGCCCATATCCGGAAAACTAAAAGCAGCAACCGATAGAGGTGCGGTTGCTGTCCGTCAAACTGACGAAGATCCTTCGCTGCCGACGAAGATGACGAAGAGACCATCTCGACGACATAATAACGACACGCCGCCATCCAGACGAAGTCAGGAAGCCAAGACTACACCGACGAAAGACGATCTGACGACGCGACGTTCCAACTTCAGTTCAACACGAAGCAGCCGTGATCCGACGCCAAGATCTAACTGCAACGCCAGACAAAGAACCACCGACCTCGACGTGCTTCTCGACGGCCACTCAATTACCGCCTTAGTGGACACAGGGACTGATTACTCCGTAGTGACTGGACACATTGCCGCCCAGTTGAAGAAAGTTAAGACTACATGGGAGGGCCCTCAAATTCGGACCGCTGGAGGACACCTTATAACGCCGACTGGAATGTGCATGGCAAGAATTACTATTCATGACCGGACTTACCCTGCCACCTTCGTTATCCTCCAACAGTGTTCACAAGACGTCATTCTCGGCATGGACTGCCTGAACCAACACGGTGCAATCATCGACCTGAAGTCGAAGTCAATAACGCTGTCGGAAGATCAAGCGATACCGCCGGAGAGCCTTCCTAGTCACTGCGCCTTGAGTGTGCTCGAAGATCAAGTGAGCATCCCGCCTCGCTCGAGCATTGCTATTTCTGTCAGCACCGAAACACCTGCTGACGTAGAAGGCGTCATCGAAGACGACCAACGTCTACTGCTCGTTCGCGAAATTTGCGTGGCAAGAAGAATCGCTCGACTGCACGGAGGAAACACGAAAGTGGTGCTAACAAACTTCAGCCAGGAGTTCAAGCACATCAACAAGAGCACGACGATCGCATACATAGAGGAAATTCTGGAAACCAGCAGTCCGTGTGTCCTCTCGGATTCTGCCGCGTGTACCCCCCGACGACCGTAATTCCCGAAGCAGACTTCGACATAAATCCAAGTCTCCCCATGATTACGCCACAACAGCTCAGAAGTTTGCTTCGACGATACAAAGAGTGCTTTTCTACGTCACCAATGGTTCGACAAACGCCAGTCGCAAAGCATGGCATAATAACCGAAGAGTCTGCTCGACCACTCCGCCAGAGCCCTTATCGAGTTTCTACACGAGAACGTGAGGCTATAAGGCACACAAGTCGACGAAATGCTGCGCAACGGCATCATCCAGCCGTCAAAAAGCCCGTGGGCATCTCCTGTAGTCTCGGTGAAGAAAATTGACGGAACCCTACATTTCTGCGTCGATTATTGTCGTCTGAATAAGATCACGAAGAAGGACTTATACCCGCTCCCACGAATAGACGAGGCATTGGATGGGCTCTGCAACCCTAAATACTTCTCATCGTTGGACCTCAAGTCTGGCTATTGGCAAAGAGAAGTCGACGAAAGAGATGGCGAAAAGACCGCCTTCATCACGCCAGCCGGCCTCTAGGATTTCGAGGTTATGCCATTCGGACAGTACTCGGCGCCTGCAATGTTCCAGCGCGTGATCGACACGGTTTTAGCAGGACTGAAGTGACAGACCTGTCTCGTATACTTGGATGACGTCGTCGTCTTCGCCGGAAATTTCGACAATCACCTTAGGTGGCTTGCAACAGTACTAGAGGCCATCAGGTCATCAGGGCTTACTCTGAAGCCGGAAAAGTACCACTTCGCTTAAGACGAGCTTCTTTTTTTAGGCCACGTCACCAGCAAATCTGGAGCCCGCCCGGACCCGCAGAAGACAGCTGCTATCGCAAAGTTCCCGCAGCCCGTTGACAAGAAGGCAGTGCGTAGATTCCTTGGCATGTGTGCCTACTACAGCGCTTTGTCAAGGACTTTTCACGCATCGCGAAGCCGCTAACACATGTAACCAAATGTGATGTCGAGTTCAAGTGGGAAACGCCGCCGGCCAATGAATTTCAAGAGCTCAAACGATGCATGGAGTCGCCGCCGGTACGTGCACACTTCTACAAGGACGCCGATACCGAAATCCACACTGACGCCAGTAGCCTAGGCCTAGGTGCCGTCCTAGTCCAGAGGAAAGACAGACTTGAGCGGGTGGTATCTTATGCTAGCCGGTCGCTGTCAAAAGCGGAAGGCAATTATTCCGCGATTGAAAAGGAATGCCTCGCCGTCATTTGGGCTATAGCAAAATTCCGCCCTTACCTCTATGGCAGGCCATTGAAAATCGTCAGCGACCATCACGCGCTGTGTCTAACTTAACGGACCCTTCAGGACGGCTGGCGCGGTGGAGCCTCAGACTACAAGAATACGATATCACTGTAACCTACAAAGCCGGACGAAAACACTCAGATGCCGATTGCCTATCGCGCGCCCCCATTGACCCACCGCCGCAAGATGACGAGGATGACGACGCGTTCCTTGAAATAATAAGCGCGGAAGACTTCGCTGAACAGCAACGAGCAGACCTGGAGCTAAAAGGCCGCGTCGATTATTTGGAAGGGCACACCGACGTTGTCCCTAGGGCACTTAAGCGCGGATTGTCTTCGTTCACGCTTCAAAACAACCTACTCGTGACGCGCCAACTACCTTCTTATTGTTCCGTCGGCGCTGCTTCCAGAAGTACTGCACGCCCTACGTGACGATCCGACCGCTGGGAACCTCGGTTTCTCCCGGAAGCTATCGAGGATCCACGAAAGGTATTACAGGCCGCGCCTAACCACCGATGTCGCCCGTTACGTCAAGACATGTCGAGACTGTGAGCGACGCAAGACACCACCGACAAGGCCAGCGGGATTACTACAGCCGATCAAGCCTCCTTACCGACCTTTTCAGCAGATCGGGGTGGACTTGCTGGGACCGTTTTCGACATCAACTTCCGGAAATAAGTGGATCGCCGTGGCGACGGACTATCTCACCTGCTTCGCTGAAACTAAAGCTCTACCGAAAGGCAGCGCAGCCGAAGTGGCGAAATTTTTCGTTGAGAACATCCTCCTGGGACACGGCGCTCCAGAAGATCCCATGACCGACAAAGGAACGGCTTTTACAGCAGAGCTCACCCAAGCCATTCTGCAATACAGCCAGACAAGCCACAGGAGGACAACCGCCTGCCACCCGCAGACGAATGGTCTCGCGGAGCGCCTGAACAAGACCATCGCCGACATGCTAGCAATGTACGTCGACGTCGAACACAAGACATGGGATGCTGTCCCGCAGTACGTAACATTCGCTTACAACACGGTGGTGCAAGAAACAACACAAATCAACCCGTTTGAGCTGGTTTACGGCCGGAACCCGACGATGACGCTCGACGCCATGCTGCCGCACGTCACTGACGAAGATAATCTTGACGTCGCTACCTATCTCCAGCGCGTCGAAGAAGCCCGACAGCTCACCCGCCTACGGATCAAGAACCAGCAGCGTACCGACAGCCGACACTACAACCTCCGACGATGCTTCGTCGAGTACCAGCCCGGCGACCGTGCTTGGGTTTGGACCCCGATAAGCCGACGATAAGCCGAATTATTGCGACGCTACTTCGGACCCTACGAGGTCATTCGACGTATTGGCGCAGTGGACTATGAGGTCGTGCCATACGGCATTTCGCATTCACAGCGGCGCCGCGCACGATCTGAAGTGGTCCACGTGGTGCGTCTTAAACCCTTTTATGGACGCTGACGAACTTTCCTTACTTTGTTGTTTTCTTTGCTACGAGTGCTTTTCTTTATTACTTTAGTTTGTTTGCAGCATCGGGTCGATGCTTTTTAAGAAAGGGGTAGGGACACGTGTACTTGTTTGTCTTTATCGGGTGACACGTTTCACCGCCTAACAAATGTTATCGTACAGCGCAGGACGCTCCTGCATGTATCGGAACTTTCTGCCATGTTATCGATGCTTTCATCCCCTGTCTGTGACCGAATCTTGTGTAATCTGATCGCATCTGTGCGCGACGCGAATAATGTAGAAATTTGTGGAAGGCACGCGGGTCCCAGCGATTACTCTGGAACATTCGACGACTGATGTGTAAAAGCGGACGCGCTTGACCCGCTGATCTCATTTTCGACGATCGCCGACCGTGTTCGCCGCTATCGTTGTGCTATAAGTGTAGCCTGTTTTTGTGGGCACAGGTGCGCCCAATAAAAGTTCTGTCTTTCACCGTATTGCTACTGTGTTCTTCAACGTCACCACCACGTGTCAATATAAATATAATTAAAAAAATTGGCTGAAGGCTTAGCTTGGTTAAGCCTGGAAGATTGCGAAAGCAATACCCTTGGCTGCGCCTTGGTTCGGCTGATGGTGTGGACATGGTTGCCCTTTGTTAAACTTGTGGCTATACATTGTTTTGGTGGAGGCTATACATGGATAGTGGAGGCGCGCAAGGCTTCGCCTCCACCATCAAGTCCGCGAGCTGGGGCCCCTTCTCTCGGTACGGCGTGACGTCACACCAGCGAGCGCCCTCTCTGGGTAGCGCCGCAGCAGCGGCGCGCAAGGCTTCGCCTCCACCACCGATGCCACGAGTTGGGGCCCCGTCTTTCGGTATGGCGTGACATCACACCAGCGAGCGCCCTCTCTGGGTAGCGCCGCAGCAGCGGCGCGCAAGGCTTCGCCTCCACCATCGATGCCGTGAGCTGGGGCCCCGTCTCTCGGTCTGGCGTGACGTCGCACGGTCACGAGACGCGCAGCTGTGTAAGGAGGCGCCACGACCACCGATTTGCCGAAAGTGCGAGCAGTATTGCTTTCGCAATAATAATGACAATTATTAGCGATATGCGCTAGAATCGTAAATGTTTCGGTCTGAAGAATCATTAGTTTACCGTATAGGTGAGGGTAGCACTAATAACTCATAGAGCTCTTGGGCGAAAGGGCTGGCAGGCACGGGCTCTAAAAATATGCTTGAATTGCTGCTGCAAGCAGTTCTGCTGAGATAACATGTCCAAGTGAGCTTAAAGGCGTCGGTTTCGGTTAAAACGTTTTAGACCGTGTTAAATAAAGTTGCAGTTTCGTGCGACAGGTAACGCACTGATTGCGAAAGCAAATTAGTAGACAGCTGTAAGAAGTAAAGATAATAGTGTTATCGGCCGCACATACATGGAAACATTCGCTTACTAACTGAATTAACAAGCATGGTGTCAACGTGCACAAATAAACATGTGAACACATCACAGCCGCTGTCAAAGCGCTGGTGCGAGTAAGCGCAGTAGCAGCAGCAAACTAAGTGACCTTCGTGCCGTCTATCGCTTCAACGCAAGACCGGCTAGAAGAGAGCACACACAAAAGCATGAGCCGCCTGCAGATCCCTTTCAAGATACGGAACGTTGGACCGCGCGATGCCGTGCAAACTACGCACTTACTTGTTGGCGGAGTCGAAGCTGCGCCCTCCCCTCCCTCGTTCGCTGCCTCCTCGCTTTTCTCCATATATGGCGCGTGAGATTGAACCGTGATCGTCGGCTTTCCTCGCCTGCTATCACTCACACATACAGTCTACGACCCGTGGCGACGGTGTTATCGCCCTTGGACTTTATACGGAACATCACAGCGACTCCGATGGCCACGGCAAATGCGTCTGGAGTATCCACATAATTTCTATCGCAGTAGTATAAAAAGCAGTTCATTGCACAGAAAAAAATGTGAGGTGGAGAGGTATGTGCTCACGATTCAGGGAAGGAAAATGCTTTTCTATGTTTGCTTCTATGTGAGGGCACTAAAGAACATGGATAATTGTGAGGCTGTTGCGACACCTACTACATGTCACAGTATCCCTTCTAGTCAGTTGGTAAGAGTGATTGACGTAGGTATGCACTATCCTCAATCTACAATCAAGCACTCCCTTGCATCTTTCTTTTATCGCAGATATTCAGTTCTCTCACCATCATCATCAGCAGCAGCCTGGCCACGCCCATTGCAGGGCAAAGGCCTCTCCCATACTTCTCCAACTACCCCGGTCATATGCTAATTGCGGCCATGTTGACCCTGCAAACTTCTTAATCTCATCCGTCCACCTAACTTTCTGCCGCCCCCTGCTACGCTTCCCTTCTCTTGGAATCCCATCTGTAAACTTTAATGACGATCGGTTATCTTCCCTGCTCTATACCTGTAATGCCCATGCCCATGCTCTAGATTATTCTCTCTTCCATTATCATCGTGGGTACCACTGGTACTGTACAAATCTCAATAGAGCTCCTAAGCCACTTGAACTATCTCATCCATATTAGCAATGATATTGCCGGCTTTGTCTCTTAACGCATACATCTGATTTTTGCCTATTCCTGGTTTCTTCACTGCTTTTAGGTTTCCTCTGTTCCTGAGAACATGCTCAATTCTATCCATGTTATGTTTTGTTATGTCAGCTATCTTACACTTGTTGATTATCTTGGCATGTTCTGCGATTTCTACTCTAGCTGTAGGGTCAGAGGCTTTCGCACATTGGCGTTTATTAATCAGATCTTTCGTCTCCTGCGATAGCTTACTGGTATCCTGTCTAATGAAGTTACCGCTGACCTCTTTTGCACACTCCTTAATGATGCCCATAAGATTGTCGTTCATTGCTTCAACGCTAAGGTCCTCTTCCTGAGTTAAAGCCGAATGCCTGTTCTTTAGCTCTATCAAGAGTTCCTATATTTTCGCTCTTACCGCTAACTCACTGATTGGCTTCTTATGTACCAGTTTCCTCCGTTCCCTCCTAAAGTATAGGCTAATTCGAGATCTTACCATCCTATGGTCACTGCAACGCACCTTGCCGAGCACATCCACATTTTGTATGATGCCAGGGATAGCGCAGAGTATGAAGTCTATTTCATTTCTTGTCTCGCCATTCGGGCTCCTCCACGTCCAATTTCGGCTATCTCGCTTCCGGGCGAATGTATTTATTCTCCGCATATTATTCCGTTCTGCAAACTCTACTAATAACGCTCCCCTGGTATTCCTAGAACCTATGCCATATTCACGCACTGACTTGTCTCCAGCCTGCTTCTTGCCTACCCTGGCATTGAAGTCGCCCGTCAATATAGTGCATTTTGTTTTGACTTTACCCCTCGCCGATTCCACGTCTTCATAGAAGCTTTCGACTTGCTGGTCATCGTGACTGAACGTAGGCGCGTGGACCTGTACGACCTTCAATTTGTACCTCTTATTAAGTTTCACAACAAGACCTGCCACCCTCTCGTTATTGTTCTAGAATTCCTGTATGCTACCAGCTATAACCTTATTAATCAGGCATCCACTCCTAGTTCTCCTCTCTCCGCTAAGCCCTGGTAGCGAGGGACGTGCCCGCTTTTTAGAACTGAACATGCCTCCTTTGTCCTCCTAACTTGGCTGAGCCCTATTATATCCCATTTAATGCCTGGAACAGGATTGGCCACCTTGGTGAAGCACTTGGCCACAACCTCCTATATGATTACAACACTCAAACCCCGGCCCTCAGTCTCCAGCAGCTTCGAAGCAACTGACCAAGGCGGCGGTCAGACCTGTGACGCAGTAGTGGGTGCTAAGAATCTCTGGATCCGGACAGGCCGCCATTCGAATCTGAACCTGGCAACGTTTAACGCTAGACCGTTATCTAGGGAGGCGAGTCTAGCAGTGCTATTGGAGGAATCGTTTGTAGTATAACAGCCCAAAAGGCGAGGTTAGCTCTTGGAGCTTTTCAGATTGATAAAAAAATGCATGTTATAAAATTAACGTCGTAAGCTTGTTCTTGAGCCTCCTCAATGGTAGCTTAGGAGGGCGTATTTCGTGGGTAGAATTCCTGATCTTGAAGTCCACTGGCGTACGTTGAAGGAAGACTTGAGTCTAAAGTTCAATCATTGGACGATTCGACTGCCTCGTGGAATCATAGGTCTGCGGTCGCTTGCTAGTTTTTCAGACAATTAAACCGCCGCGACATGTACACCGAAGCATATGAACGCTTTTTGAGGCAATCCTGCCGAATTCCAGGTGTGCTTTGCTAAGCAGAAAATACGTGGGCGTTTCTGATACTCTGTTCTTACCGGAGGATGAAGATGGCTCTGCTGCACCGTTTGAACCAGTGTCGCCTTTTTCCCGTTTCGAAGCGCAGCAAATTGTTTGGTCGCCGGGCGCAAATTAGCTCACAGATGGGATTTCCTTGCGTGGCTTGGCTTGTGGCCAGCGGACGAGCTCAACAGCCTTCGAAAAGTGAGTGTTCTATTGAACTGCAGCCTGGCGCGATATCCACTTTTCTGTTACCCCAACTACCTGACGGTCATGTACGAGGTCTTCTCGAAAAGCTCCAAGGTTCAGTCTTTCAAATGTATGTGAAGCGCAGCAACAGAACTTTCCAGCGGCAGTTTTCTGCACTATGGTGTTGAATGTCGCATGTGATCATATTGGAATTGAGCAACGGGATGAAGCTTTTTTGAACTTCCCTACGGCTGCACTGAATTTTTTTGAGTGCACTTCAGAGAGGCAGAAGACGTGGCATTGTTCTCCCCGGCTTCCTCACGTACATCGCTTGGTATAGCTTGAAGTTGCTGCTTTCCGGGCTTTCCGCGCAGTCCTGAGGTGGTTCCAAATAAATCAAACCTTTTGCTCTTGTTTGGTCGCTGGAAGTAGAAGGTGTCCCGTGGAGGAAATATGAATTATCCCGTGCCCTAGAGCATCACAAGGCGACGTGACCATGTGACGCAACCGCGTGCCGTGCTCAGCTTCAGAACCACGATGAAAGGGAGCCTCTACCCTCTGTTTCACCGTGATTAAATGAGGGCTTTTGGTTTATTTAAAAACATATTAGTTTTAAGCGCCTCATTTATTTATTTATTAAATTTATTCAATTTACCCTATAGGCTCGGAAGAGCGTTGAGTAGGAGGGAGATCTACAGAATATGACAATAATTAAGACAAGAAACTACGAACGTTCAATGAACATTTGTGACCTAGCGTTGATACTTAAAAACTGAAATAGGGAATCATGTTTGGACTGCCTAATAATGATTAGGCAGCCAAAACGGGATACGGTAGTTGAGTTTCAATGTGACTGGAGACATTCTGTTGTATACCTTTGGTGCAGGCCTTATTCTACAAAAGCTATTAGGTTTCGCTTCTCCTAATTAGAAAAGGAGAGATATGACGCTCAAACACCTGCTGTAGTAAAAACAGCTGACCTAGTGTATTTACATCACGCAGTGACAAACACGGCACTCACCGATACACTGTCCTAGACTCGATGGTTCTCTGAAATATTCCTTCTTTACTTGACAAAAAGCCGGACTCAATGCAGAACCAATCCGTATTTCCCCGCAATTTTTTCGAAACGTATGTTAGAGCGAGACGCTCTCGATACCGGAATAGCTGTAAGAAACAGAACCAGAATTTTTGTTTTATCGAACTGGGAGTCATTGGTTATCGCATCGCATTATTTTGACGTGAGGTTCAGGCGCGTAACGTTGCTATTTGCGGTTCTTTCGTGGTGGCAGGTCTGGATCCACTGATCAATAGCCCACTCTCATGTTTTGCAGTTCTCTTGTGTTATCACTTTTCTTGGACCGCTTATTATTTGGCACCCTCCTGGTAAACAAGAGCTACTCAAGATTATCTTGCTTTGACTCAAGCTTACCTGATGAGAACAAATCCCCTTCACCAAACGTTGACTTACAGTGACATTCCTTGGTCTACTGCTCATCATGATTTCAAGCTGCTCTTGTGGCTATAGCTGCTCACGCTTGAGCCACCTTCCGTGTTAAGACACCTTGGATGTGTTGTTCGGCTCCGCGGTCGAAATGATTGCTCAATAATATTCGTCGTTGCATGAAAAATTAGTAACTTTAAAGGGTGGTGAAACAATAAGTGATAGTTTTTTACGAAATAACAAATACAAAGGGCACATGGAAATTCTTTGTCTAGCAAATCAATCAAGTTTGTAATGTTTCTTATATGAATAAAGGGTAAACGAGACATCCACCCCAATGTAGCTAAGTGCTACAAAGGAAACCCATACGGGTTTCTTGAAAGAAAAGCTTCGCAGTTCAAGAAAAATTCGTGTGCACACGAATATATGTGTGAAATATGTGCAGCCAAAACGATGCTTTCAGTCTTAGTAACATGTTTTTGACTAAAACGCGTAGATGAACGTGCTTTACGCTCGACTATTGCAGGGAAGAAGAAAACATTATTACTCTTGTAAAAACCTTACAGTGATGCGATCGAAGTTTTCGCAACTTCCACGTCAAAAACGTTCCCATCTATACTGACAACCTCACTGCTGGTAGGTCAATCAAACAAGGAACAAAACGACTGTGGATTTGTTTGCGGATTCACATTAATACAAATATTACCCTGTTAACAATATTGCACAATGGATGCAAGAACACGGTCATGCCCACACCAATATATTTGCTTATCACAGTGGTCGCAAATATCCGCCCTTAACAAGAGCAGGCGCAACTAGGTGCCTGATTTATGTTAGCCGCAAACACATGCCACAACCACATGACACTCCTCCAAGCTGCCTCCCCTCTGTGGCCTGCTATTTTCATTGCTCTAAAATCTACCCGCCGTTGGTACACGGTGCCTTTATCACCATCATGTGTCTGTTCCATTTCGTAAACTATTCTCGGGGGAAGGTAGACTTCCTCTGGAAACGCGGGGCCAAGGCATCCCTTAAACCAGCCACAAATTGTACGTGGTGCCTACAATGTGAAGGAAATTTTAAAGTGTTCCGCTCTTGCATCTCCAGTGAATCTCCGTAATCAACTTTAGGCATGTAGGGAGACAATGTGGTTCCCAAATTTTTACCTAGTGGTGTGAAGTTGTGAGCAGACAATTCTGACAGCTGTGAAGGAGGGACCACAGACAATATGTTTCATGAGTCGCCGTCACACAATCTGTATTAAACGCGGCTCCATGCTTACGTACAATTTTATTCCTACATTAGGCAGCTTCGCAACCCAGGTGACTAAAAGAATTCTTAACAGATTATACCAAGTGTAGTATAGCTCTCACCTTCGAGGCATTTTTGTATTGCTTTTGACTCCACGTTGGGCGCTTCGAGAAGACATTCTTGTAAGGGTTAGCACCTAGATGCAAACAGGTAGGGGGTGGTTTTATCACTCGTTTGAAACATGTTGACTCCCTCCATCTATGCGTCTACCTTCATTTATGTAAGATATAATGTTTCGAGACATATATGAACTAAAAACTTCAATTTAAGCTTGCCAATTCAGGTAAAGTGTAGTTTCGAGGAACGAAATCATGTGCCAGATATATAGAGAAATCTTTAAGTACAGATGAAGCGACAGCCTAATGCAACCTTTAATTGAGATTTTTGGCCAGTTCTGTGTTTGGTACGTCCGCGCTGGTTGTTGAGCCATGATAGTCCGGGAGGCTTACGTATTAGCTTAAATATATGTTACCCTGCTCACAGGGAGCCTCACTTAAAAATTTTCCGTGTGTCATCAAAGCGACAATAAAGTTCAAAAAGGTTTCAGTGAAAACAAGAAAATATAAAGCATTATGCGGAAAACACCAATCGCGATAACAGGTGGCGTTGGTGTTTATTTTGCTCTAGTATCCCTGTGCATACAGCGACACTACTTTGCCCGTGTGTGGCGGAAGTCGTGCACTGCAAACAGTTGCAGAAAGCCGACAGCAAAAACGACAAAAAACACTAGTACAACTAACGCTAAAACCAACCAACCAACCAAAAACAAACAAACAGACAAAATATTAAACATATGCTTGTTTTCATGATGCGCTTATTTCTTGAGTGTCTTTCCTTTCACCACATATATGGAAATTGCCGTTTTATTTCTTCGAGTGGGAAAAACGCGATAACAATCAAGGAAGCTTCCGGAGCGGAAAAAAAGGTTTCTTCGGTTGTCTGAATTTTTTGAAGAAAACGAGTAACAGCGCTGAACAAGGGGACGTGACTGAGACAGTCGGAGTCACGCACAGTCGTCCAGCGCTGTTACTCGTTTTCTTCGGACATGTAGGAACCAGCCGAAGTTAGTACGTTAGCGCGTTTTCATTTGATTAGGTTATTCACATTTGATGGTATCTAGAGATTTGGCGTAGTCACGTCCGTGTAAAACTTCAAGAAGCTTCACGAACTGGCCATAAAATGCAGGTTTGCATTCGTCACGTTATCGCTCTACTTTTGGCTCTGTTCTTGCTTGGGAATAGTTTTTTAGCACCTGTGGCCGCTGTGTGGCAGCTAAATCTGTTTTGCAAGCTTTGCAGTTTCTTGAAAGCAGGGCTTAATCCAATTTCTTAATATATATATATATATATATATATATATATATATATATATATATATATATATATATATATATATATATATGTTACGGCAATGCCTACCACAATGAGCGAGGCGTTGTATATACGTGCCCTGCTGTTTTTATCTTGACTGTCATTTTGATAGTTTAGCCTCATTAGGGTTTGCTTTTGTTTCCTGTTGTGCCCACAAAACGTATTACTGCTGCCGAAAAAGGTGTGAGATGCGTGCTTTTCGCACAAGAATATGCTCAGCTCTTTTGTTCAACCAACTGCTCTTTTCTTCCCCAAAGTACATCGATTGACACGCACATGACAATTAAAAACGATTCACTGCTCTCGCGATAAATTACACTTACTGAAGTTCACACTTGTCCTTGCAGCTTCCACAGCGTATAAAATTGCCGTCTACATAGATAAGAAATTTATTTTTGTGCTTGGAATGCTGCTGCGTTTGGTTCATGATTGATTTTCGCATCTTCACGTTGTCTACGTGTATCCGCTACCTACGTCCCGAATGCTTCCTAACCATATAGTCAGAGACTGGACCCTTGTAGTACAATAGTCATAAATAAAAAAAAACTGCGGGAGGTCTATATAGGTTATATATTAGGTTTTAGTATCGCATGCAAAAAAAGTCCTCAAAGACCCGTAGTCGATTCCCTAATGCGATGACACTTAGAGTTCCAGTATAGTTCGTGCTAGCACCTACAGATTTGTCAGGGAGTTTCGTCCTGCAGTGTACAGAATATACCTTTCCGAGAACATAGCGCAGCAACGTTACATTCCTGCCCCAAGTGTTTTATTGCTGACGCAGGTGTAAAAAAATAATAAAGAAGCTAGAAGCGCGCGTGTTCCTTTGCCCGTGCAACAATATATTGTAGGGGCTCGAACTGTGCTATGCGACCCTTCCCCTGAATATACAAAGGTTTTAATTATCCAGGTGCTTCTTCTTTAGGTCAAGTCAGTACTATGCAACTTTGTAAGCTTTGCAGAGTCAAACGCCTTTAGAAAAGTGTGCTCAGGACATCCTAAACATTTATTTATACAGGTCACTTGTAGTAAAGGTCGAGCACCGCCCCACACACAAGAGAGCAGGCTAATCACTTTCAACAAAATAGAACTTTTCATCATCATCATCATCATCATCATCATCATCATCATCATCATCATCATCATATAGCCTGGTTACGCCCACTGCAGGGCCAAGGCCTCTCACATACTTCTCCAACTACCCCGGTCATGTGCTAATTGTGTGCGATGTTGTCCTTGCAAACGTCTTAATCTCATCCGCCCACCTACCTTTCTGCCGCCCCCTGCTTGAATCCAGACCGTAACCCTTAATGACAATCGGTTATATTCCCTTTTCATTACATGTCCTGCCCATGCGCATTTCTTTTTCTTAATTGCAACTGAGATGTCATTAGCTCGCGTTTGTTCCCTCACTTAGTCTGATCTTTTCTTGTCCCTTAACGTTACACCCATCATTCTTCTTTCCATAGCTCGTTGCGTCGTCCTCAAGTTAAGTAGACCCCTTTTCGTAAGCCTCGAGATTTCTGCCCCGTACGTGAGTACTGGTAAGACACAGCTGTTATACACTTTTTCTCTTGAGGGATAATGGCAACCTGCTGTTCATGATCTGAGAATGCTTGCCAAACGCACCCCAGCCCATTCTTATTCTACTGATTATTTCAGTCTCATGATCCGGATCCGCGGTCATTACTTGCCCTAAGTAGATGTATTCCCTTACCACTTCCAGTGCCTCGCTACCTATCGTAAACCGCTGTTCTCTTCCGAGACTGTGAAACATTACTTTAGTTTTCTGCAGCTTAATTTTAGACCCACCCTTCTTCTTTGCCTCTCCAAGTCAGTGAGCATGCATTCCAATTGGTCCCCTGAGTTACTAAGCAAGGCAATATCATCAGCGAATCGCAAGTTGCTAAGGAACGTTTATTGAACATAAGTTCGAGAGAAACAATTGGCTGATTTTCGTGCACGCTTTTTCCGACATAAATGGTGACTGCAGCTAAAGTTATTGCACCGAGCTTGACGGCATGCCCCGCGGCGAGATGTAGGAACTGCGCAAAATAAAACTGCCGATCGTCGAATGCTGCCATCATCTCCCTCGCCGTAAAATTTTTTTGTTGGTCTACGGGATCTTCACATACTTTTGCAATTGTTCACATTCTGATCGATCGCGCCCTAGATGGCTTTGAAGATGTGGTCTATCGTCAGTTACGATTAAATCCTGACGTCCTCATTAGCTACAGCGTATTCTCCAGCCAACTCAACCATTGAACAAGCAGCGCAACAGTTGAGCGATTGCTGGCGCGGTGCAGCAGGACTACTTCTGACACCCTCGTTAATTGCGTCGCTAGCGTTAGCTCTAGCGCAGAGTGCACGTCGGGGGACGTCTGCGGAGGGGAATGACGGTCCCCCTATGTGGCATTGATCGTACAGCAACAAATCAACCTCCGGGGACGCCAAAACTGCTTCGTTGTTCCGGCAAACTTGTTATAGTCTTTGTCGTAGAAGCACGCATAACACATGCGAAAGTTAGAAATCAGGTCGGGACCTAATCAATGCCTCGTTATACAGCTAATTTCGCTATAGAGGCGTTTGATGTAAAGGCATTCTGTTGTAGTGACCCCCGGTAGCAAAAGTATTTGCGTAGCGTTTTCATTCCAACCAGTATATTTGATAATCTTCGCCTATAGTGAAAAAGAAACGCGAACAAAACACCACAGTTGAGCTCGGGCTCGTCAGCACTGTTGTCGACACATTTCTTTGTATAAAGAAGTTCTTTTTGATACACTTTCATAGCATGGTCCAGAAAGTTCCTTCTTTTGCTAAGCAGTGTGTTCTCGGCATTGTGCTTGCACTTACCGCACTCCTTCCGGTCTACACACTGGCCATTGATGTTCAAGTATTTGTCATCTTTACACCCGCACCTGTTCCTTCCGGGTGTGCACTTCCATGACGACACTCCTGCACACTGTTTTCCAGGAATGTAACCACTTTGGGGACACCTCACACGTTTTTCGTTCCCTGCACAACCTGTAAAATTTTAAAACAAATATTGGTTGTGCTGTAGAATAAAAATTAAGGAGCACTGACATTGCAAATGCAGTTTGTGCCGGTGCACGCAATTTTTCCGCGTCGTGCCGCCACAGTCCACACTGGTTGAATTGCATATGCCCCGAATTTGATCTATATTTAAGAAGTTTAACACAGAACTTATATGTTGGAATGTATGGGCATCAAAACTGTAACGAAGCAGTTAAATAAATTCACTAGAACAAATTTTCATCTCTTACCCTTTAATTTCCCGCCATATTTGTTTTTGCAGCTGACAGATAACAACGTTAAACTCGTACAGTTTTTAAGTCTGTCATCGGGTGTTCGACGGAAACTCGTCTGGTCGGGATGAGACGTGACAAAGAAAGACGTGCACCGACCAAGTAAACGCATTAAAAGACAAGACGTTTCTTTGAACAAGGCACTTTGAAGCCGAAACGTCTTGTCTTTTGAAAAGTTTTACGTGGTTGGTGCAAGTCTTTCTTTGTTAGTGTTGACGTCTGTGCAGTTCACCGTTCAAAAGCTATGCTAAGATGTAAACACCAAGCAAGGCGAACGAACATTGTGCATATGTCACGAGGATGAAAGCGATGTATCAGATTTTCATAAAAAATCAAGCGCAATGAATGCGTCGCTTTATTAAAGATCATGCGCAATGGATATTTTCATGAAAAGATCCAAAAAACCATTAATAGTCTATTTCAAGAAGTACCGTAAGGTAGAGGGATTTGACCAACAATTGCGTATCACATGTTTTAAACCTGCATGACTAAGTGTGATGTTGGATAGAGGAACTGTTGAAATTAGAAACACATCTATAGTACATGATGAGTACTAGTCATAATGCACACAATGATGGAACGCTCGTACTTATCCATTTTATCTGCATACCGTCTAGCAATTTGTCCTTCTCAGAAGTACAATCCCACCGTCTTTTAGATTTAGGAAACTTGTACTCAATCTGATCGGCGCATGCTTCGAATCGAACTTACATAGTTCAGAGTTAAGAATGGCCCTGGATGGGATAAAAATTAAACATCGTGAAATAACCGCAAACTGTAAACTGACCGTAAACTGACGTGAAATATATACGTCAACTTAGGAGGAACACCTACGAGGCTTCATAAGTTTCAGGCGGTTTTCGATATCATCAGTGACGCGTAGATTCCACACGAATATTTCGACGAAGGAACGCTCCCACGCCCCGCTGGTTCGTGTAAAGGCATAGTCTTTTGAATACTTCGGTGTTGTGTCAAATGATTCGTCAAACTCGAAGTTTTTCCAGAAGTGCCAAAAACACTGCTAATACTTAATTACGATTCGCTTCCCCAGATTCACATATTTATTGATGATTTTGTTTTATTGCGAGAGCATTAATTAGCTCATTGTGCGACCCCGCTGTCACTAGAAAGCTGTGGCAGAAGAAAGGCACCTCCCCCCCCCCCCCCCGAATTACACCATCTCACTAAAAAAAAAAAAATGCAGATGCCACGTACTTTGGGAATCGATGTAAGCGAAGCTTTCTGTGCTGGATGCTTTGACTGACGATAAGTAGCGGTGATATTGACGGCTAAAGCTTAATTTCTTCAGCGTTTAGGCTAGCACGAGAGGGGTGATTTATTAAACGTTTCCTTGCGTGCACTCTGCTTTTTGTCTGCGTAGTAGACAGAAGACACAGGGAGAGGTGTTTGCTTGAGGCGTTGTTGTACGCCATATTCTATAAGCTCTGAGAGGGTTGAGCTTTGTCATTTCTTCACATGGCACACAGCATTGTGGCAGAAGTATAAAACTTGAATTGAATTATGGGGCTGTACGTGTACCACACTCGGATTATGAGGGAAGCCACAGTGGCGGATGCCGGATAATTTTGACACCGTGACTGTTCATTAACATGTCCCAAATCTAAGAGCACGTGCGTTTTCTATTTTGGCACCGTTGAAATGCGGCTGCCGTGATTGGGATCAAATACACCAGCTCTAGCAATGCCATAGCCGCTAAGCTGATGCGGCCTGCAACGAAGTGTTGATTTGACGGTCGACCGCTTGCGCAGTGTCTCCTGGACCCTGCGGTGCGCTTTAATTATTGCGGCTCTGATTCTGCACGCCCTGAGTGAGTTGCCGGCTTGACATATTTGCATGGCGTTTATTTTTCAGAAACGTACTGTACTGTACCTTGAACCTAAGCTTATCCAGTTTCCCCGCAACCGCTGTCGTATAGTAGTGGGGTTTCCTTGCCTTCTCACGTCACCTCCTCCATCTCTTGTACGGGAACTGCCTCTTCTCCTCCCTCTCCTTCTCCTATCTATAGTTCTATCTGCGCTCCTTCTGGCCTCACACATTTGTAGAAGGGGAAGCGCAGCAGTTTCTGCAATGCTTCTGAGGGGAGTCACGGATAATTACAGCTGTCAAGCTGCTATGTGGCGACGGCCAGGGAGCTCCAGGGGTCATTGTGCACATTTGACGCGGTGGGGTGAAAACGAGTCTCTAGTGTCGCCTTTCCTCTCTTACTCGCGCCTCTGCACCACCTTCCTACGCGGTGTGCGCGACAGCAGCAGCAGTGGGAAAGTCGAAGGAAGAGGCAAAGAAAGATTCGCTTCGAAAAATAGGCCGCGGTGAGTATTCGCTCCTCTGCCCCACCGACACCGTGGTGCGCAAACCGTGGTGTGCTAATCACTGCACCACGGTTGCATTGCGTTGCCGCTGCAACAGGCGACAGTGATGAATAGAGTGTTTTAGTTGAGCGTCATTGCGATATGCTCCGCTCCGCGTTGCCCCGCAAAGCCACAGTGGTGCGACGGGCGAATTTCACGTTTTAGTTATAGGTTCAGCTTAGCGGAGCGGACGGACGGATGGATGGATGGATCGATGTTATGAGCGTCCCCTTTGGAACGGGGTGGTGGGCTGCGCCACCAAGCTCTAGCTATTATACTGCCTAATGTCCTACCTAGGTTAAACAATGAAAAAAGAAAGAAAAACACTATGAACTACCACGCCCAAATTTTATGATCCCCTATTGCAAACTGTGCTTTTGTACGTCTCCGTCTTTTGTCGTTTCCCTACTTTTCTTCCACCAATCCTCCAATCGCCTCTTACTAATGCCTATAGCGGACGTGTTTGCTTTACCACTGCTCCCGCTGAACCCAAGAGCTTCAAGGAGGCCAGTGGTGCCAAAATCGACCGCTGGGTAGACGTCTTCACATTCTAATACAACATGCTCCGTTGTTTCCCTAGCTTTACCGCAGCAAGCACATGCTTGTTCTTCCTTCTTATATCTCCCTTCATAGGTGCGTGTTCTAAGGCATCCCGATCTCGCTTCGACAAGTAATGAGCTTACCTTTGAGTTATCATAAATGGTTCCTTTACTGGTTTCATTTTTTCCTCTTAAGTAGTTACTCATGGCAGGTTTCTTTTCCACTGCCGCCACCCATGAGATTATTTCAGCCTCTCTGACTTTCCGCTTGACGTTCTTTGTTGCTGTGTTGCCCACCCTACAGGCCGCATACTTGCTGGTAAGCTTCCTAGTTCTTTTCCTCCGCTGTGAATTAATGTTTTTCCTGTACAGATACCTGAACACTCCCCCAGACCATTTACTTTCTTCCATATTACTCAGCCGGTCTTCATACTCAATTTTACTGCGAACTTCCCTCACTTCAAAACTAGTCCAGTCCATGTCACCCTGCACAGCTTCATTTGTAGTCTTTCCGTGAGCGCCCAATGCGAGGCGACCCACTGACCATTGGTTCCCGTCGAGTCCTGATTGTACGCTTGATTTAAAGCAAACAACCCCATCTCCAAAAGTAAGTCCTGAAACCATTACACCTTTCCACATACCTCGGAGGACCTCGTACCTATTGTATCCCCATAGCGCTCTGTGCTTCATTATGGCTGCGTTTCTCTTCCCCTTTGCTGTTATTGTTTTTTCCTGTTTCCATATACCTATTGCCTTTCGTATTTTTCCTTTCGTACTTTTCAGCGTACTAGCGTACTTTTAAAAAGTACTTTCGCACTTTTCAGACCTTTCGTATTTGCAGCGCCTTCTGGCCAAATTCAGGGTAATGAAAGAAAATAAAAACAACTATTGATGAGTTTTATACAGCGAAACCTATATATGTGTATATATAACATATTTCTCCAGGAAGTACATAGACGCGCGATAGTAATGCGTCACTGGTCCATTTTACCTAATGGAATATAAAACGCCGTTTTGGGGAACGCCACGTGGTAGCCAGTGCGCTTGCTTTCTGCATCCAATCCAATCCTTTCTGACGCCAACGCTAGCCAAAGCGCTGCGCAGCACGCTCCGCTTAGGCAGCTTCTCAGCGGACCGTGTTCCTTTGTCCGCAAGTCCGCTTACGGCTAAACGGACGGCGCATGCGCATTCGCGCTTCCGCTCCGCTTAGTTGCTTAGCGGAGCGTAAACACGCTCAACTAACACACTCTATTATCTTCGAGGCTGTTCACGTGATTGGGTTCTGCCTGGCTGATGATTCACTAGATGGCGCATGACAGGAGTGGCGCCACTGCCGGTAGTGTGGAGTATTCATCGTCCAAAGTTGAATCTCTCGCGTCTACACCACGAGGCGAGACAGTAAAGCGTGACCGGAGGCGCCAGTTCACTGCCGGCGAAGAGACCATCGCAACGCAGAGAAACGGGCAATGCGAGCTGTAGCAGCGAAACAACGTTCACCACCTAAGTCCCCGACAACGTGAAAAGAAGAGCTAGCGGCTAGGGAGTGCGCACATCGACTACTTAGGTGCAGACGGAGAGGTGGGCGCTGTGCAGTTCGTCGTGACAGGATCATCATCATCAGCCTAGCTACGCCCACTGCAGGGCAAAGGCCTCTCCCATACTTCTTCCAACTACCCCGATCTTCTTAATCTCATCTGTCCACCTAACTTTCTGCCGCCCGCTGCTACGCTTTCATTCTCTTGGAATCCAGCCCGTAATCCTTAATGACCACCGGTTCTTTTCCCTCCTTACTACATGCCTTGCCCTGGTCCATTTCTTTTTCTTGATTTCAACTAATATGTCATTAACGCGCGTTTGTTCCATCACCCAATCTGCTCTCTTCTTATCCCTCCCCCCTAACGTTACACCTATCATTCTTCTTTCCATAGCTCGTTGCGTCGTCCTCAATGCAAGTAGAACCCTTTTCGTAAGCCTTCAGATTTCTGCCCCGTACGTGAGTACTGGTAAGACACAGCTGTTACACACTTTTCTCTTGACGGATAATGGCAGCATGCTGTTCACGATCTCAGAATGCCTGCCAAACGCACCCCAGTTGATCCTTATTCTTTTGGTTATTTCAGTGTCATGATCCGCATCCGCGGTCACTGCCTGCCATAAGTCGATGCCACTTCCAGTCTCTTACCACTTCCAGTGCCTCGCTACCTATCGCAAACCGCTGTTCTCTTCCGAGGCTGTTAGACATTACTTAGTTTTCTGCCGATTAATTTTTAGACCCACCCGTCTGCTTTGCTTGTCCAGGTCAGTGAGCATGCATTACAATTGGTCCCCCGAGTTACTAAGCAAAGTCGTAGTGGTGGCATAGAAGGTAGAGCATCCGCCTCGCGTACATGAGGACCGTGCTTCGAATCCCGGTGCCGCGCAATTTTTCACCGGATTAAAAAAAATTCGCATGTTGATAAAATTGCATAAGCAGGCCTGGAGTGCAGCCTGATCCCGGTGACCAGAACCGGTAATGCACTCCCTCACCAGAGCAGGATTGGCCACCCTGGAGCCGTACATGGCAACAACCTCGTAAATATGAATACAATAATCAAACCCAAGCCCTCAGTCCCCGGCAGCTTCGAAGCAATTGACCACGGTGGCGGTCAGACCTGTGACGCAGCATAGGGTGCTAAGAATGTCTGGGTCCGGACCACCATTGAAATCTGAACCTCGCAACGTTTAACGCTAGAACGCTATCTAGTGAGGCGAGTAAAGCAGTGCTATTGGAGGAATTACAGGGCAGTATATTCGATATAATAGGGCTCAGTGAGATTAGGAGGGCAAAAGAAGCATATACGATGCTGAAAAGCGGGCACGTACTGTGCTACAGGGGCTTAGCGGAGAGACGAGAACTAGAAGTCGGATTCCTGTTTAATAAGAATATAGCTGGTAACATACAGAAATTCTTGTCTTGTTCCGAAACTTAATAAGATGTACAAATTGGAGGTCGTACAGGTCTACGCCCCTACATCCAGTCATGATGAAGTGGAAAACTTCTATGAAGACGTGGAATGGGCGATGGGTAAACTCAAAACAAAATACACTATCCTGATCGGCGACTTCAGTGCCAGGGTAGGCAAGAAGCAGGCCGCAGACAAGTCGGGGGAGGAATGTGGTATAGGTTATAGGAATAGCAGGGAAGATTATTAGTAGCGTTTGCAGAACGGAATAATTTGCGGACAATGAATACCTTCTTTCGCAAGCGGGATAAACGAAAGTGTACTTGGAGGAGCCCGAATGGTGAGACTTGAAATGATATAGACTTCTTATTCTGCGTTAACCGTGGCATCATACAAGATGTGGACGTGCTCGGCAAGGTGCGCTGCAGTGACCATAGGATGTTAAGATGTCGAATTAGCCTAGACTTGAGGAGGGAACGGAAGAAACTGCTTAGATAAGAAGCCGATCAATGAGTTAGCGGTAAGAGGGCAAATGGAGGAATTCCGGATCAAGCTATACAGAACAGGTATTCAGCTTTAACTAAGGAAGAAGACCTTAGTGTTGAAGCAATGAACGATAATCTTAAGGACATCATTAAGGAGCGTGCAACAGAAGTCGGTGGTAACTCCGTCAGACAGGATACCGGTAAGCTATCGCAGGAGATGAAAGATCTGATTAAGAAATGCCAATGTATGAAAGCCTTTAATCCCTACAGCTAGAATAGAGCTGGCAGAACTTCCCAAAATAATCAACGAGCGTAAGATAGCTGACATAAGGTATTTTAATACGAACAGAATTGAGCATGCTCTCAGGAACGGAGGAGGCCTAAAAGCAGTGAAGAAACTAGGAATAGGCAAGAATCAGGTGTATGCGTTGACAGACAAAGCCGGCAATATCATTACTAATATGGATAAGATAGTTCAAGTGACTGAGCGGTTCTGTAGAGATTTATACAGTGCCAGTGGCACCCACGAAGTTCATTGAAGCGGGAATAGTCTAGAGGAATTTGACATGCCACAACTAACGTCGGAATAAATAAAGAAAGCTTTGGGAGCTATGCAAAGGGGGAAGGCAGCTGGGGAGGTTCACGTTACAGCAGATTTGTTGAAGGATGGTGGGCAGATTGTTCTGGAAAAACTGGCCACCCTGTATACGCAATGCCTTATGACCTCGAGCGTACCAGAGTTTTGGAACAATACCAACGTAATCCTAATCCATAAGAAAGGGGACGCCAAAGACTTGAAAAATTATAGACCGATCAGCTTACTGTCCATTGTCTACAAAGTATTTACTAAGGTAATCGCAAATAGAATCAGGAACACCTTAGACTTCTGCCAAGCAAAGGACCAAGCAGAATTACGTAAGGGCTACTCAACAATAGACCATATTCACACTATCAATGAGGTGATACAGAAATGTGGGGAATATAACCAACGCTTATATAGAGCTTTCATTGATTACGAGAAGGCGTTTGATTTTGTCTTCACGGGATATGTGGCGAGAAATCTGTCTGAAATGGACGCGGCAGCGGTCGTGAGGAACCTGCCTTTGCTTTAGGCTCTCTGCGGAAGGTCCATGCACGTTGTAGGAGACTTCAATCAGGACGCGTAATCATTGGCACCGACGCGTGCTGATCCCAACTTAAGACTCGCCTCTCCAATAGATTGAATTGCAACTTCGCGGGGCACTGGAATTAATCTGGCGTTCGAGAACATGCCACGCGCAGTGGACATGGTAGGCATAGGCTACTCCTACCACATGGCCATGCTACTGTTGATCAACCTGGACCAGCAGACGCCGTCGTCGGAGCCCATTGATGGTAGTTGAAGATAACCCCTTGTGCAGCTAAGTGTTCGAAAAAGACAACACACATCAAGGTCCTTTGTACGTCTGGAATTATACCCAGTGTTTCACAAAATGCATTTAAATTCTTCAAAGACAGCAAAGATCGCGTGTTTAAATGATTGAAAAGACGTGAGCCTTACCGTCGTGCAAGCATGAAACCAGTGAGATCCCGGCTTGATAAGACGCTTGCTTGATGCTCGCTCACCCGTGAGGCACAAGAACTAACATCACTGACGGGCTTCTATTATGGCGCAATAGTTGCGCTCTTCGGCTTTTCAGTTTGGCTTTGCTGTGTAAAATTGGGTGGAATGCATTACGCTGGAAAAATTTGCAGCGTCAAGTTTTTACAACTTTCGATGGTTTCCCAGATGGCGCGCTAGAAGTCTTCCATTGGTACCACTCGCATATTTCTTAGTTAATCATCAATAAAAAAATTAGCGTAATTTATTGCTTGTACAATTACTGCACAGAGTCATTGACATACACATATGTGGCAAAAGCAATAAAAATATATAAACATGTGAGCAGTTCCTTACGAATCTCCAAACGCATTTCAGGAACAACTGGTATATTTGAAACGAGGTATCGATGGAAATTGTATGCACACTCTAGGCGAATTTTTGTCATCGGCGTCGACATCAGTAGAAAGTCCAATGGCGATTAGATACTATAGGGCCCCGCGATGCGGTATGCTGTAAGGTGCGAGGTCGAAGCAAGACGGATATGACGTCTTCTCGGGTGCGCGCGACAAAGGGGCGGGGAGTTGTGTACGCACTAGGAGAGGCTAGGAATGGGCGGCTATTCTCATTTTCCACTCCGGGCGGCGACTGCGCATGGCGCGCCGCGCCGGCCGACCGGGGCCGCCAGCGCCGTATCTTGGAGGTAATTTGCTGCCGGTGCAATCTTGGCAACCACATACAGCTGATCGCTTCGTGTGGGCTTTGTTTTTGTGGACCGACTTCACGTTGAAGCAAGGGGCAACACGAAGGGCCAATTCGCTCGCCGCTGTAGCCGCTCTCTGTCACATCAGCGTTATGGCAGCGATAGTCTGTAGTAATCGAGTGAGATGTGTTCATGCGTGCCTGTGCGCACCTGACACCATCTTTGTTAATTTACTAAGGGAATGCTTACGGCACTTCATACGGCCATTAAAACTAGTTACCCTATTTCCTACAGCTGACTAATTATTTGCTATGCCAATAAATGATTTGCACTTCAAGCGACAGACAGGCAGGCAGGCAGGCAGGCAGGCAGACAGACAGACAGACAGACAGACAGACAGACAGACAGACAGACAGACAGACAGACAGACAGAGGGACGGACAACTTTAATTAGGTCCTGAGGTACGCTACCGCTCAAGGCGTTAGAGCAGCGGGCCGCTCCCACGTCGGGACGGGTAGGCCGAGCCTCACCGTCGCGGCGTGGGCTCTCTGGATGGCCCTGAGTGGATGTAGAAGGTCTGAGCTCCTGAGGATGGAGCTCCATTCCTCTTCGGCCGTGCGTTAAGCACCCTGTAATGAGGGGCACTGCCAGAGAATGTGATCTAACGTACAAACGGTGCCACAATCGGGGCATGTTGGATCGAGGCCTTCGACGAAATGGTTGTGGGAACGAAGACTATGGTACGACCTGGTATGAAGCATGGGAAGGCGAAGTTGCGAATTTTTGTCTATACGGCTCTCACGTTTTCACTGTTGGTGAAAGGTGTGTCTTGCCGCAACTATTATCTATAAACAGCCTAACAAGGGAAGCATCGGATTTCTAGATCTGCTTTTTATTCTAAGGGACAAGCACTTGTGATCATCCTACAGATGGCGTGACACATCGGCCTTAGTTCCAATCACTGCATCCACTCTTTCTTGCTATAAAAAAGTCATTTTCAAGGCTTTAGTAGTAATCTTTGCTAAATTTATGATCATGTTTATAACATGACGCTATATATTGTTACGTGTGGAAAGGCACAGACGAAAGATGCTATTTACACGCTATTTACACTGGAGCCAGGCAGCCAGGCTGACACTCGCTCGTGCCAAGGGCACCGACCAATTTCGTCGTTCTCGCGGCGGCTCGTCTCTTGAGCATCGCTCGATGATATCGTAATACTACCCCCCGGCGGCAAAAGCACCGTCACGGTGCTGTTAAATATCCAAGGTGCATGGAGAGTTGTAGGGCTTGATTCGGGCAACGTGGACAATGCCACTCGTTGTCCCAGCGGAGGACGTAGTGGGCGTGGCTAGAACGATTTCATAAGTGACATCGGTCACTTTGCGTATCACGCGATATGGGCCTGTGTAACAGGAAAGCAGTTTTTCACAAAGGCCGACTTTACGCGATGGTGGCCAAAGCAATACGAGGGCGCCGGGCACAAAATGAACATCACGGTGATGGAGGTCGTAGCGTTGTTTCAGCTTGTCTTGAGACACTTGTAGACGAGCGCGCGCAAGTTGGCGAGCATGGTAAGCATGGGCGATTGCATCACGGGCATAATCGCTAGTTGAAGCTGTGGCGGACGGAAGCGCAGTGTCCAGTGGTAGCGTCGGTTCGCGGCCATACAAAAGGTAAAACGGGGAAAAGCCAGCAGTTTCGAGACGGGAAGAGTTGTATGCAAAGGTAATGTAAGGTAGAGCCAGGTCCCAGTCACGGTGGTCGTCTGAAACGTATTTGGATAGCATGTCTGTAAGGGTGCGGTTCAAACGCTCAGTGAGGCCGTTCGTTTGGGGGTGGTAGGAGGTGGTAAATTTATGCTGTATTGAGCAGGCACACATGATGTCGTCAATGACATTGGCCAAAAAGGTGCGGCCGCGGTCTGTAAGCAATGGACGCGGAGCACTATGCATCAAAATGATATCATGCAGGAGGAAGTCCGCAACATCAGTTGCTCAACTGGTCGGAAGAGCACGGGTTACGGCTTAGCGGGTCGCGTATTCCGCCGCGACTGCAACCCACTTGTTTCCTGATGTGGATTCCGGAAATGGGCCGAGAAAGTCCAAGCTGACACGATGGAAGGGGTCGGCAGGGATGTCGAGCGGCTGCAGGTAACCAGCGGGGAGCTGGGAAGGCTTCTTGCGTCGTTGGCAAAGTTCACAAGCGGCGACGTAACGTCGTACGGAACGGGCAAGGCCCGGCCAGAAAAAACGGCGACGCACACGGTCATAGGTTCGAAATACGCCGAGGTGTCCTGCCGTTGGTGCGTCGTGAAGCTCTTCTAGAACGGTGGAGCGGAGGTGTTTAGGTATTGCAAGCAGGAACTCGGAGCCGTCCGGATGAAGGTTACGACGGTACAGAGTACCGTCGCGGAGGACGAAGAGGTGTAGAGCAGCATCGGCCGGAGAGTGTTCAAAACGGTCGAGGAGTGCTCTGATGTAGGCGTCACGGTGTTGCTCGTCGGCGAAATGAAGCAGCTGGGATACAGAGAATACGCAAGAAGCACTGGAAATATTGGAGCAGTCAGAGTAGTCAACAGGGTAACGCGACAAACTGTCAGCTTCTTGGTGCAGGCGGCCAGACTTGTACACCACGGAATATGAAAATTCCTGTAGCCTCAAAGCCCATCGACCAAGCCGGCCTGTAGGATCCTTTAGCGATGAGAGCCAGCAGAGAGCATGTTGGTCAGTGACTACGGAAAAAGGGCGACCGTAAAGGTAAGGACGGAATTCGCAACCGCCCAGACAACAGCAAGTCATTCGCGTTCCGCAATGGAATAGTTGCCCTCCGATGGTGCTAGGAGGCGGCTCGCATAAGCAATAACGCGATTCTTGCCACGCTGACGCTGGGCTAAGACGGCACCTACGCCATGACCGCTCGCATCTGTACGTAATTCCGTAGGGGCATCAGGGTCGAAGTGGGCGAGAACGGGTGGTGAGGTTAGAAGAGTGAGGAGACGAGAGAAGGCGGCGGCTTCTGCAGTACCCCACGAGAATTGTACGCCTTTCTTCAAAAGATTAGGTAGGGGCCTAGTAATTGTAAAATCTTCAACAAAACGACGATAGCACGAGCACAGCCCTACAAATCTTCCAACATCTGCGGCTGACTTCGGAACCGCAAACTCTCGGACAGCGCGAGTTTTGTCGGGATCAGGCTGTACTCCGGAAGCGTCAACGAGATGGCCCAGAAGAGTAATTTGTCAGTGGCCAAAACGACATTTGGACGAGTTAAGTTGCAGCTTCGCCTTTCGAAATACATCAAGTATAGTTGTGAGATACTCAAGGTGAGTGTCGAACATTGGCGAGAAGACGATGACGTCGTCGATGTAGCAGAGGCATGTGGAGCATTTGAAACCTTGGAGCAAGGAGTCCATCATACGCTCAAAGGTGGCAGGAGCGTTGCATAATCCAAACGGCATTACTTTAAATTGGTATAGGCCATCAGGTGTGGTGAACGCGGTTTTCTCTCTGTCCATATCGTCAACAGCAACCTGCCAATATCCTGAACGCAGATCAATAGACGAGAAATAGCTGGAACCGTGCAGGCAGCCAAGGGCATCGTCTACACGCGGTAGCGGGTAGACGTCCTTCTTTGTAATGCTGTTCAGACGACGGTAGTCTACACAGAAGCGCCACGTGCCATCCTTATTAACCAACACCACAGGTGACGTTCAGGGACTCGATGAAGGCTCAATGATGTTTTTATCGAGCATTTTGTTCACTTCATCTTGAATTACTCGGCGTTCCGATGCAGAAACTCGATACGGTCGTCGGTGAATAGGAGTAGCATCGCCAGTAAGAATCCGATGCTTGACCGCGAGCGTCTGGCCTAAAGGGCGATCGTCGAAGTCGAAAATACCGCGGTAGGACGATAATACTTCGCAAAGGTCTTCAGCCTGCGTAGAGGACAGGACCGTCGCAACCAATTTCTTTATGTTAGGATCGACGCCCGAGGCTGGCGCGATGGGCATGCTAAGCTGGCGAGAACCATCGGTCGATAACACTGCCACGTATTGGTCGACGAAACAATCAATGGTGGCAAGGCAAATACCTTGCGGTAGAATTTGCTTTGGCAATCCAATGTTACAAACGGCCATGCGAGTGTGGTTCGCAGTAATAGTAAGTATACTGTGAGGCACGGTGACGTCATGCTGTATTGGGATGTCGGGCAGAGGAGTGACGAGGTACTCGCCATCAGGAACAGGTGGGAAAGACAACAGTTCGATGTAGGCTAGGGACTTTGGTGGCAGGCGAAGAAAGCCGGTGGAGCGTAAGCGGCAGTGGGGTGCGTCAGAAGGTTCTGCGAGCATCGCCAACTCAAGGCGAAGGGTACTGGAAGAACAGAAAATAAGAGCACAATGGGCGGAGAGAAAATCGAGGCCGAGAATGAGGTCGTGGGGACAATGAGCAATTACGGTGAAGAGGACAGGAGTGTGGCGGCCGGCGATGCTGACACGTGTCGTACACATGCCGATGATAGGCACTGTACCGCCATCCGCAACGCGGACGACGCGTGCCGAGGCTGGGGTGAGGAGCTTGTTCAGTCGTCGTCGGAAGGCAGCACTCATAAAGAAAGATGTGCTCCTGTATGGATGAGTGCCGCGACAGGATAGCCGTCAACGTCAACGTCAAGAAGGTTTCGGTTAGTAGGTAACGTGAGCAGAGGATTTGAGGGCAGGGTCCACAACGCAGCTTCAGCTCCAGAAGCTGCAGTGCCTAGTTTTCCGGCTGGATCCGGGAGGTGATAGGCTGCGAAGAGAAGCGCGGGGTTGGGGCGAACGAGACTAATGGCGTTGAGGTAAGGGCGAGCGGCTGTAGCGAAGGTTCGGAGCAGGGGCATCAGCGGTAGTGGGTTCATGGAGGGTGGCATAGGGTACAGAACGTCCAAAGGTGCGGGAATAAGTGGCGGCGTAAGTCCGAGGAGGTGGTGGCCATCGGTTGCGGCAGTGACGGGCGACGTGGCCGATACGACAGCAGTGGAAGCAGATCGGCCTGTCATCAGGGGTACGCCATTCGGACGCGTTGCGGCGAGATGTGGCAGAAAAGGACTGCCGGGGACGAGGAGGGCCGCTAGATAACTGGCGAACGCTGGGTCGAGACGTGTAACACACGGTGTTCAGACCCATGTTTTCAAACTTCTGTCTGACGACGGCCTGAATCATCGCAATAGTTGTTGCTGGCGGATAGGGAGGCGTCGTGGAGAAGGCTGGCGAACAGGCAGCCTCGAGTTCGCGGTGAGCAATACGAGTGACGTCGTCACAGGTGGTCTTCTCTCGCGGTCGACCCTCACATGTCAACGTAGCAGCAGTGTTGGGTACAGTGGTGTAGCAACGAGGGGGGCCGGGGGGCCGTGGGCCCCGGGTGCAAGGGGCCAGAGGTAGGGGGGGTGTCATATACGTCTGGAGACACCCCTCTTTCCGCCGGCTACACTGCGGGGGGGGGAGTGACAGAAGACCTATGGGCCCCGGGTGCCAGACGACCTAGCTACGCCACTGGTTGGGTAGCCGTGCAATGTGGTGTGAGATCCGGCGGCTCTTAGCCTGTTCAAGGCGACGATAGTCGAGACGTTGCCGAAAACAAGCAAATTGAAAGCGTCGTCGGCGATGCCTTTTAGCACATGTGCCACTTTATATGCTTCGGACATATTATCGTCAGTTTTACAGCATAGAGCCAAGACGTCGAGGATGTAGGAAACGTATGGCTCTGTAGATGACTGAACACGAGACGCAAGAGTCTTTCTCGCGGCAGCCTTGCGCCCAATGGGGTCGCCGAACAGTTCCCGTAGCTTTTCTTCGAAACTGTCCCAACTGGTTATTTCGTCATCATGAGTTTGGTGCCACACGCGTGTGGTGCCGCCGAGATAAAAGATGACATTAATAATATTTGGGGTTTCACGTGCCAAAACCACTTTCTGATTATGAGGCTCGCCGTAGTGGAGGACTCCGGAAATTTTGACCACCTGGGGTTCTTTAACGTGCCCCTAAATCTAAGCACACGGGTGTTTTCGCATTTCGCCCCCATCGAAATGCGGCCGCCGTGGCCGGGATTCGATCCCGCGACATCGTGCTCAGCAGCCCAACACCATAGCCACTGAGCAACCACGGCGGGTAAAAGATGACATTGGCGAGCATAATCGTTGTGTCCCATCTGTTATTAGCGCTGGCATGTTCATATAGCTTGATCCAGTCGTCGACATCCTGTGCCTCCAGGCCAGAGAACACACCTGGGTCACGATGTGGGGCAACCGTGACGATTGGAGCAGTCGGACAAGCCGAAGGCGTTGCAGAGGCTGGCTCGTCACCGGGAGGCATGGTGACAAGCTCGGTGTGCCGACCACTTCGGAGTTCCGTGGTGAGGATGGGGATCGCTGACCTCCACCAGAAATGCTACGTGTGGAAAGACACAGACGAAAGATGCTATTTACACGCTATTTACACTGGAGCCAGGCAGCCAGGCTGACACTCGCTCGTGCCAAGGGCACCGACCAACTTCGTCGTTCTCGTGGCGGCTCGTCTCCTGAGCATCGCTCGATGATATCGTAATAATATCAAACCAAATAAAAAGGAGTGCTCCCCAGGAATATAAATTTTAGAGAGATATGTCACAGCGAACACGTAATACATTTTTGAAAAACAACCTTTATTGAGAAGCGTAGAAAATATTACCGGCGTTCCAATCGCAATGTATAAAAAAGAAGAAAATATTTTGAAATCTATAGAATGTTTCGATTTGTATTGCCCAGCGCACATGAAAGTTCGAAATTTGTAGCTGATTACAGACGTGAGCTGCAATTTTTTTCATTTGAGTGGTCATTGCCTTTTTTGTACGTGCGGCCATATAACGGGAAAAAAACACACTTTTTGAACCGTGGTAGGATATTCCCACAATATGCTTTTCTGACACAGTAAATAATACCCATATTATTTTCACACTGTGCATGCAATCTGAAGACACCATTCTTCGCTAAAGAATCGGCGACATTATTGCTTACATCTCCATGGCTTTATAGGCAGCGTAAAAAATCAGTAGATAACAAGCATGAAACGAAACCCGTAGTCGGGCACTTCAAGACAGTTTGGGCTAATTTCACGGGTCTCACTCTTCTAAATAAAATCGCATAGTCTGGCATCTTATCAGCCTTACTGCTACTTGCAGCATCCCAATATTACTCTGAACATGCCGCGGAATTTTGAAAGCAATGTTGTTCAGGCAAAGGCTCAGCTGCCAAAAGGTACCACTGGTTTTAGACCACTGTGCACCTTTGAAATAGCGTTGCCCTTATATGATAGACAGGCGCAAGTTTCATCAAAGTGGGGCTCACGGTCAGATGCTAATTATCCTAAGCATAGACTGATATCTGGTGCTAAAGTTCCTATTACTGAGAAAGTTAAAGGAAAGAAAATAGAACAGTTTCTAAGTAAGGGCAAAGCGTTGAAAGTGATGCAAAGCTAAGGATCGCGCTGAACCTCCTCGGATGGTCCCCTAACAATACGCAAGGAAGCTTCTGCTGCTCAGCATAAACAGCCCTCTGGTCGCTACAAGGTGCCTCACAACGCTGGCATAATTTAGTCACTCTGATCATTATCAGCCTATTTTTATGTCCACTGCAGGACGAAGAAGGCCTCTCCCTGCGATCTCCAATTACCTCTGTCTTGCGCTAGCTGATTCCAACTTACGGCTGCAAATTTTCTAATTTAATCACCCCACTTAGTTTTACGCCGTCTTCGACTGCACTTCCCTTCTCTTGGGAACCATTCTGTATCTCGAGTGGTCCACCAGTTATCCACCCTACGCATTGCATGGCCTGCCCAGCTCCATTTTTTTTCTCTCTTAATGTCAACTAGAATATCGGCTATGCCAGTTTGCTCTCTGATTCCACACCGCTGTCTTCCTATCTCTTAATGTTATGCGTAAGATTTTTTTTGTTCCATCGCTCTTTGTGCGTTCCTTAAGTTGTCTCAAACTTTTTTCATTCTACAAGTTTCTGCCCCATATGTTAGCACCCTAGAATGCAATGATTGTACACTTTTCTCTTCAACGACCGTGGTAAGGTCCTAGTCAGGATCTGGCAATACCTGCCATATGCACTCTAACTCATTTTTATTCTTCTGTAAATTTCGTTCTCATGATCAGGTTTCTCTGTGAGTATTCTACCTAGATAAACGTACTCCTGTGCAGACTCTAGAGGCTGACGGGCGATCCCGAATTCTCACTAACTTGGCAGGCAGCTGAACATTATCTTTGTGTTCTGCGTAATAATCTTCAAGTACTGTATATGGCTGTATGTGGCTGTATATGGAGTTGTTGCACATGACTCCAAGTAGGAGCTCTAGAGCTATCTAAACACCTACACTCACATTAGGGGAATGCAGCCGGCGGCGCTCTGGGCGTCACTCCTCAGTGGTGCACTAGATGACACGAAAGGAGAAAACCAGACGGCGCTTGTAGCTTGAACTTTACCATCGTCTGTTTCGCTCAAGGCACTGGATTCACACCGCTACACAGTAAGAGCCTTCTCTTTGTGCGTTCGACGCTTATGTCAGGCAGCGGAAGGTTGTGTAGAAGACTGAGCGGCTGCGTGCACTTGGCTTCGCAGTTTTTTTCATCCAAGTGCACTGCTCCTCTGTGGAGCACCTGGGGGCATTCTAACTCCTAACGCACGAGGCGTCTGGTCGATATGTCTACCGAGTCTAATGGTAAGTATCCCACCGTCTCATACTGGTGATTAGTTTCGAAACGCAAATGCTTTTTCTAGTGCCAAAAGGCTCGGTAATGAATATTCCGCGCGCCTAAGTCATTTGCTAGAATGAACATGCGTCGTAACTTATGCAAGTGAATTAAGAACACACGTAGGCCACGAAGCACTCAGTCAAACTCCAGGGTCTACCGAAGCTGCTTAGGTATTCATGAGAGTTGGGCAGCGGAAAGGATGCAATATTTGCCATCCGACTATACATTTTGGCGGGATTTCTATTAATTGAGAAAGTGCAGGGTTTTGACGTGAGTGGGTACCTGCTCAATCGACAATGGTGGAACGGACGCCACAGTTTGGGATAAGCGGCTAAGAAACTTCATGAAGATAAGCTCAACAAAGTGTCGACGCTAAAGAAAACAAGGTCAACGCACATGATGGTTAAAATTATCCGATCTTAATTTTATCTATCTAGCCTAGGTCTTTCTTTCTTTGTTTCATATCTATTATTAACTCATTTGGTTTCTTAGTGGTATCGCATGTCACGCGCACTTACGTTGATCTTGTCATTTCTATAACGTCGACATTTCGTCTACCCTCTCGTTCTTTTTTCCGCGTTTGCCGCTTTAAAAGTGCTACTCTCCTAGATTTTCTTTTTTCGTTTTGACGTCACCGCGAGGCACAGGACCCGCCAAACCAACCACCCTCCTCCTCTCTATCCCTGATCCATTCCACTCCATCGCCTGTATGGCTGACTCAGGCTTCCACCTTAGCGTCGCCACAGTACCTGGCGGATTTCATCAGCGCCACGCCGAAAGATCACATCATCGAGACTCTGGGCTGATGGTCTCTTCAGCTGCCTCATTATGCTAAATAAAGTTTGTTTCTCTTGTAGCTAGATTATTGACGGCTTCTTCAAAACCGACGCCAAAGGGACGGGTGGCGCACTGGCGTGGCTGGCAGCTTCCGCTCCTCCTGCATCTCCGACGAAGTTGTCATCCATCCCGATGATGACGATGATATTATTAATGCGAAAGCGTAATATGTTGCACAAGGCGAAAAATCCGGCGTAATCAAGCGATGGTACCCAAAATGGCCTACGGTGCAAAGAGTAAAACACGTCAAAAAGTCTCGGATTGATGTCAAATTTCTCAGGGAGGTTCCTGAAAACAGAGTAATTTAATGGCTTTGAAAAGAAAACTTGTTACATTTGGGCCTGGGTGGAGCACGCTTCTCCGACGACACGGCGGTTCCACGGTTCCGGCGTACTGAAGATGTGCCTAGTGCGTGCGTTATTGCACATGTCACGTCGCAGCCATCTGGCTGGCTAAAGGTGTGGGCTGGGACGTGTGTCCTTGGTCACGTGACGGCTCAGCCATTGGGGAGGAGGTGACACAGTCATGAGTGTCGACACGTTGTAACAAGCGAGGTTAAGGTTTCCTAAGGTGAAGAAAAGTGAATTAAGGTGAAATAACTTAATTAAGGTGAAATAAAGTGGACTAAGGTGCAGTAAAGTCGATTAAGGTGCAGTAAAGTCGATTAAGGTAGATTAAGGCTGGTACAAATTAGAGTGAACTGAATTAAGGGTGATTAAAGCGAATTAAGCGCGGTAGAAATTGGAGCAGTTGGTACAAATTAGAGCACAGTTTTGAAGGACACGTGACAATGTATGACGTCATGTATCACGGACGTAACCTATTAACTGGAGAAGTCACAATGCTTGCGCATTTAAATCGCGTAAGGATACTGTTCGCATCACCTTTGAAACAGGGTGGGGACAAATAGTCACGTAGAACGCTTGATCTAATCAGGTTTTAATACATCTATCGGCGTCTAGCATTTTGCCATCTTGATCTCGATCTTTACTTTCACCAGTAAAACCACTATCTCTACATTTCACCGTTACCTACAATTGCAACGATTATGGTTTTATCAATGGCGCTCCTCCTTTTTTTCACCAATATTCTAAGCGTATCTTACTTATATCTACACTGCGGACTAGTAAATACTTCCATCCTCTTTGAATTCCAGCGCTTCTGGAAAGTGGACGTTCCGTACCGATCTTGCTGGGTGAATACGTTTGCATTCCATTGCGATGTGCTGAGTCGTTGGAATTTCGCTGCCGCGAACACATGCCTCATCCTTTGGCGCATGTATGTAAGCTCAGGTTTCCAATAGCAAGGCGAATTTCTTTTTTATCCTACAGATTTCTCGCCGCATTTGATTCTTGCCATTTTTGTAAGTCTCCAAGGTCGTTTCTGTTTCTTTACTTTGCATCCAATTTACAATCTGTTTCTATCACTTTCTTTTCGATGACTCCGGTTGCCTACTTAAACTATCTATTACCCTCTACTTGATTGTGAACTTCCTCGAGGAGTTCTTTCCTTCGGTGACCATGCTCTTGAAGTATTTATATTTATGCACCTTCGTCGGCATTTTAAAAGGTTTTTCAAGTTTTTTCAAGTGTTTTTCAAATGCTTGAGTTAATATACACCAGTGCCAATAGTATGCGTTCGGTTCGATCCGACAATCATGGCTCAAGTTACATGGGACACCCCGTATATATATTGTTACGGGGAGAAAAGACGCTTGACAATATACTTACAAGATATATACAACGGGTTGAAGACACGCATGCAAGATGGAGCCCGTGCGTGTGACTCTCGGCGATCATCGTCATCGCCAATCCTCTCATCATCGTTCGCTACAGCAGCGCCTCGTGGCAGGACCCCCGGCTGCGAAGGTGCTGTCCCGGCACTTAGTAGGTTTGAGTGATATCTCTTCAGTCGAGCGACGTCAACGGTATTAGAGGAGGATCGCGATGTGGAGGTATCCAGAGGTTGTAACTCGTAAGTCAGGTCTGTCACTTGACGCAAGACACGGTATGAGCCTGAGTAAGGTGAAATCAGCTTCTCACAAAGACCAACTCGCCGTGCTGGTATCCCAAGAAGCACGATGTCACCAGGGTTAAAGTGGGCAGCGTGGTGGCGAGCATTATGTATGCGTTGTTGCTTTTCTTGGGAAGTGGTGAGATGCACGCGTGCAATCTCACGTGCCTCAGTCACTCTAGATATGGCGTCTCGGGCATATTCTGACGTTGTATCGAGAACGGCTGGGAGAATCGTATCAAAAGTTCGTCTAGGGTCTCATTCATACAAGAGAAAAAATGGAAAGAAGCAAACAGAATCATTATGAGACGTACTGTAGCGAATGTGACGAACGGCAGAGCAGCATACCAGTTACGGTGGTCGGTGGAGACGGACAGAGCGAGCATTTCTGTGATAGCTTTATTGAGCCAGTCTGTGAGGCCGTTGGTCTGAGGGTGATATGCCATTGTAAACTCGTGCTTTGTAGCGCAGGTGTGCAAGATGTCCTGGACCACCTGTGAGAGAAAGTAGCGGCCCCAGTCGGTAAGGAGTTGCCGGGGAGCGCCATGGTGAAGTACCATTGCGTCGAGAAGGAAGTCAGTGACGTCAGTTGGACTGCTGGTAGGGAGAGCCCCTGTGATCGCGTACCGGGTGGCGCAGTCCGTAGCAACTGCTATCCACTTGTTCCCACTAAGCGATAGAGCAAAAGGGCCCAGGAGATCAAGACCAACCCGAAAGAATGGCGCAGGTGGTATTTCAATGGGCTGAAGACGGCCAGCTGGTAGTGACGCAGTGTTTTTTGCGGTGCTGACAAGATTTACAGGGGGTGACGTAACGGCAAACAGAACGGTAAATACTGGGCCAATAAATACGCCGAACACGGTCTTGTGTACCTTAGACTGCCAGATGACCAGTTGGGACATTATGCAACTGAGTGAGTACAATCTCACGCATATGCTTGGGAACGACCAGTTCAGGGACAGGGACATGTTCAGGGACATCAGGGTGCATGTTATAACAGTACAATATGCCATCTGGTAGCACAAACACACGCGAAGAGGGCGAACTTGTCAGGTCCGTTAGGCTGAGAATGACGTCTTTCAAGTAAGGGTCGCGTCGTTGCTCATCGGCGATGTCACCAAAGGCGGTAAGCACGAGGACGCAAGTCCACCAGGCTGGTCTGGTGGATCTATTGCATGACGTGACAAGCAATCAGCGTCCTCATGAAGTCGGCCTGTCTTATACACCACTGTGTAAGACTACTCCTGGAGCCGTAGAGCCCACCGAGCGAGACGTCCCGCTGGATCTTTTAAAGACGAAAGCCAGCATAGGCCGTGGTGATCGGTGATAACCGCGAAAGGCTGTTCGTAGAGGCAGGGGCGAAATTTTCCCACTGCCCAAACGAGGGTAACGCATTCAGGTTCGGTGATCGAGTAATCGAGTGATCGGTGATCGAGGCTGGTGACAGAAGATGGCTGGCGTAGGCAATGACACGGTCGCAACCGTGCTATCGTTGTGTCAAAGCAGCGCCGATGCCATGACCGCTGGCGTCTGTGGGAACCTTCGTTCGGGCGAACACATCAAAGTGGCCGAGAATGGGTGGCAACACTAGTGGCGTCGTCAGCTCGGCGAATGTACTAGCTTGGTGGGGACCCCAGACAAAGTCGCGTCTTTCTTAAGCAGTACTGTTTGAGCGTATGCGATGTAAGCAAAGTTTCTCACGAATCTGCAGAAGTAGGAGAAGAGGCCTGGAAAGCTTTGAACGTCATTTGAGCAGGTTCACGCAGAGAAACCCTTGGCCACGTGAACTTTCTCCGGATCGGGACGAACCGCGGAAGAGTCGGCGAGGTGTCCGCGCACAGTATGTTGCGGGTGGCCGAAGTGACACTTCGTCGAATTGAGCTGAAGTCCCGCGTTGCGGAACGCTGAAAGAACTTTCGAGGGACGCTCGAGGTATCTGTCAAAAGTCGGCGAGAAGACAATGACACCATCGAGGTAGCATAAGCAGATTGACCACTTTGAAGCCTGAATGAGGGCGTCCATCATTCGTTCGAATGTGGCGGTAGCATTGCATAGTCAGAATGACACCACATTAGACTGGTAGAGCCCATCGGATGTAATAAAGGCCGTGTTTTCACGATCCATACGGTCAACTGCAATCTGCCAATAGCCGAAACGAAGGTCTATCGAAGAAAATGCTCGGAACCACTGATACAGTCAAGGGCGTCATCTATTCGAGGCAAGCGGTACACGTTGTTTTTGGTTACTTGGTTAAGATACCAGTAGTCGATACAAAAGCGCCAGATGCTGTCCTTCGTTTCTAACGAGCACGACGGGAGATGCTCATGGGCTCGAAGAAGGTTAGATGATATCAGGGGTAAGCATTTTGTCAACTTCCTTTTATATAACTTGGCGCTCAGCGGAGAACATACGATAGGAACGTCGGTGTATGGGCTTGGCATCGCCAGTGCGAATCCGATGCTTGACAACTGTTGTTTGGCTCAGTGGCCAGCCATTGAGATAATAAAAAATATCCTGGTGCAACATGAGCAGGCCAGGGGGCGCTTGGACGTGTTGGGCCGGAAGGTCAGTGGCCATCAATTTGGTTATGTTATCGAACATCTTGGGGTTTGAATGAATAGCAGGAGGAGGCGGTGCAGTAGGAGCAGTTAAGATGGAAACATGATATTCCGAGGCTGTTGCTAGGGTTTCAAGAGAGATAGATACCTTAGGGTAGCACTTTGCGAGCATAGTCCAAAATTGCATGCGGCACTGTCTCTTATACTTATGATGGAGTACGTGTATAAGACATTCTGCGAACAGAGGAAGGTAGCGTTGGGCGTCACAATGTAATTACCGTCGCCTAAAGGAGGAGCATGAGAGATCTTGATGTAGGTCACGGCTAGATGTGGTAGACGAATGTAATCGGCGGAGCACAGCCGGCTCGGCGCCGGATCAGAAGGTTCAATGGCATGCGGTAAGGCGAGCTGGATAACCGCTGCAGAGCAGTCGATAAGATCCGAATGTGCCGAGAGAAAGTCAATTCTAAGATGACTGCATGTGGGCACTGATCCAAGACGTAAAGCAAAAGTGAAGTGTGGCGTCCGGCAACAGTGACATGGGCGGTACACAACCGAGAAACAGTCGGAGTGGCACGATCGGGTACGCGCACTACAGCGATCGGAGCAGGGGTAAGAACTTTCTTCAGACGAGTACGGAGGTTTGAGTTCATGACCGATGTGTGGGAGCCGGTGTCAATGAGGACGATGACGGGTGCAGCGTGCATGTCTACGTTGATGAGGTTGTGGTGTCCAGGTAGTGTGAGCAGAGGAACTTCGTGTCGGATCGTCCAGCAAGCTCACCTTGCGGAGCTGCGCCCGTCAGTTTTCCGGTGAGTGGCAGGAGTATGAGGGAGAAGGAGAGCAACGACACAGAGGTGAGCTGGGCAATTGCCGGAATGTCGAATTTGAGCGGTTTGATAGTGCTGGTGGTGATGATGGCGGAGCACTGTCGTCGTCATTGTGTACCGGTATTCGGAAACTACCAGCTGAACATCGGATGTTTCGATAGTTAGGCCAAGGCTGCGAGTTCCAAGCACTGCGACAATGGCGGGAAATGTGTCCAACGCGTCCACAACAGAAGCAGATGGGCCTGTTATCGGAAGCACGCCATTCTGCGGAACTTCTGATAACTAGAGCTAATGTATGGGCTTCTGTATAACTCAGGTGCATCAGGTGGATGGTAGTCACGTGCGTTGACTGGGCAAAGCGTCTGCAATCCTGCGTTCGCTAGTTCTAGATACACAACGGTTTGGATAAGGGAAATTGTTGCATGGAAATCGTCGGGGTTACGCACCTGAAGGTGAAATGGGGGGGGGGGGGGGCTGCTTCAATCTCGCGCCGGATGATGCGCACAGTATTGTCGGATGCCGCAGGAACGGAGGAACGGGTCAGAGATGGAGGTCCTCGCAGGCAGACGTCGCAGCCATGCTCTTAAGACGTGTGAAGTTCGGCGTAATGCGGCGACTTTTTGCTTCTTCATAGCGTCGCCATTCATTGATGACGTCTTGCACTGTGGATGAGTTCCTAATAACCAGGAATGTAAACGCATCATCCGCGATACCTTTGAGGATATGCGCAACCTTTTCCGTTTCCAGCATCGTTTTATGCCGTTTCCGGCATAAAACGGCAAAGCGGGAGCACGTCCTGGCTGTACTTCACATAAGACTCGGTGCAAGTCTGAGCTCGGCACGGAAGTTATTTCTTCGCAGCACGACGCCATCCGATTGGCTTCCTGAACAGGTCGAGGAGCTTTTGCTTACATACCTTCCAGCTCGTGAGTTCGTGTTTGTGGTTCAGAAGGCACACTTGTGCCGTGCCCGCTAGGTAAAATATGATGTTCGTTAGTATCAGAGTCGGGCCCCAATTGTTGCTAGTGCTCACCCGTTCGTACAGTTGAAGCCCGTCTTCGACGCCGGTGTTGTCAGACCCAGAACAGGTACTTAGGTCGTGCGGTTAGGACGACGGGGCGGTTTGTGGCGAATGGTTTGAGGCATAGTTGGCGAGCTGCCCGGAGCATCCTCGTCCCCACCTTGCGCTCGCATTGTAGATGACACCAAGGAGCGTCCGCTGCGTAAATCCGTCTTGAAACGCTGCTCGCAAGGGTGGGTCTCCATCGCCTGACGCGAGTCGGTGGACAAAACACCGAGATAGGCGGTGTCGCCAGCTCCTAAGGAGCAGTGAGATTCTTGCGATCAATAAAAAAAAATTGTCCGTATCACAGGCCAGAAAAAGCGCTTTTTAAGCCAATATTATCTCTTAGACACGGAGCACAAATCTCTTTTCTACGAGTTATGCGCAAATATTGCAATGGTACGTTAGGTGTCTTCTCCATAAGCTTGAAGGCACCTTCACAAATATAGTCCGAGAATGCTGTGTGTTCAGGAAACGCTCTGCGAATCAGCGCACTTATGCCACTTTTCGCAAAGACCGCGAGGAAGCTACCACCTCGTCGACTGGTTTGGCTTTATTTGCCCACAAAGATGTTGCTTGCCGGCATTTAAAACTGGAAATAACACTTGGGGCAGTTGATGTTGAGCGTTCTTCTTCAATAAGCTTGTTAGCATCAGCTCAGCTTTATATGTATTTCTCTTAGTTATTAGCTTCATGGAACCAGTTTCGAGAGATTCATAGATGAATTTCCTGAACCATATGTTGTCGCAGGAGATGTGAACGCGTACGGCACTCTGTGGGGAAATTCTCCCTGCAATTCAAGATGGTGTTTATTTAAAGACTTCCCTCGTTTTCATCTTCTACATGCTTGCTTAATATCAAAGAACGAACGTACTATATCCTGGTGCATAAAACATAGTCATCCATATATTTAAACATATCAACTACGCCCATGCCATACCTTGAATCCAGGAATTCGGTGGAATCGAAGCTTTCGTGAGCCACAAGGACGAAACTGCGAGCCAGAAGACAAAGCGTGGCAGGTTTTTCCCACGAAGCCGTCTCGCAACTCTACTGGGCCCACTATGGCAAACCTTGTAATGCAGTGGGGTGTCCTATGTTGTATTAAGACGTATTGAAACAGGAGCAATACAGTGCCTAACCTTGCCGGAACGTTCCCCTGTTTCACCACATACCACCGCGTCCATACCGTGGGCTAAACCTTCGGACGCTTCCACAGAACGCTTTATTGAACAGGGCATAATAACTGCAGTTGGTAGTAATTTGTCCTGCTGACACCGTTTGATTACGGCAGAGCATATCTTACTTTGAAGAAATGACGGCTGCATGGTATTCCTTTTCAGGCGGAATAATATTTTGGCCAATATCAGTTCGAAGAGCGTGAGCTCTCGCGTTAGTGAATCAAGTGTTGATTGACGATGACGAGGCAAGCTGGTGAGTGTGTGATTCCAACATACCCAACATACTGGCAACAAAACGGTCGCTTAGAGAACACCACACGTAGGGTGACATCACCGACCTTCACGCGCATGCGCCAGGTTTTCCTCGGTTATGCGCCGCCGTCTTGCTAATAGTGTTCTGATCGCATCTGCGCCAGCTACACGTTTTCATTTACGGTTGTCACTGGATTTCTTTGAAAGATTTCCTAAAACATGGCTCTGTCAGGCAAGAAAATTTTGCATTAGGAACTTCTATGTGCTGTATTGTTCATAAAATGCCGCAACAAGATTTACGTGGAGGTACGTTTTGATTCTACAAAAAATTTAAATGCTTGGTGCGCACCGCTTTTGTTCTGACGCGAATTTCGCAGGAAGATCGTATTCTTTGAACATGCGTTGTTCGGCCAAGCAGTAAATATCTTTGTCTTTGCGGCACGTTTAGAAAAACAAAATAATACAGCGTCGTGAGAGCACCTCCACATGTGGAGTTTCGCTGCCTCTGATTACGAGCCGGAAGAAAGAACGATTTCAATTGTTTTATTGAAAGATGCGGAATAAAAAGTGCTGTCTAGGTGCGAAGCCTAGCTCAAAACAAAAATCTGCTAAGCTTGCAAGAACAGCAATGCAGGCCACTGTAACTCCGCACGCGCACACCGCACGCAAAGAGTGAACAGGTATGGAGCGCTTGCGAGCGTTCTCTACACGAAGTCGATCCAAGCCTGTTCTTTTTCTTTCTTTAAACTAACGACCGCTCGTCGTACCGTTGTGAAGGATGCGTTTATTTATGTATACTTATAACTAAGCAAGGATAGGCGCAAAACACATCTCCTGGTCTGTCGATCTCCCCGGCTTTGCTGCTATTCCTGGTGCGTTATTGCAGTTATTGTTCTTTATAAAAAAGCTGATGCATCTTCGTGTTTTTATTGTATCCTGGCACGCAGCACGCACACCCCACCATCGTTGAGCATGGATGAAAGTCGATGCGCTCGATGACGAAACGCCTGGTGTAAAGCTGAAATATCCACACGAAGGCTGAGAAAGCAGGGAACAGTCGCGACGTTGACAACATGGACCATGTTGCACTGCGTGGGGCTGCCACAGCGGTAGCGTAGTGAAATTGTTAGTGATATCGGTCTATTGGCAACAAGTTGCGTCCTACTGCTCACTCGGAAAATATTCGTTGAGAAGTTACCAGGTTGCGACGCACTACAGACGTAGTTTCGCAGACGAAATAAGACAATCGTCGTTCCTTTACTTAAAGCATGCCGCGATTTTTTTTGTTAAATGACATAAAGGTCTGGGAAGCCATGCACTTAAAACAAGATAGGGCAACTTACCTTCGCAGAAATAGGACACGCCGCACATGAACGTAAGAAATACGACGCACGTGGTCTTCATACCTGTGACAGAAGACAGCTTTTAAATTGTGGCTGCACGAGATTCCGTGCTCGTTATGGGTTGTATGTGGCCAGCGAGCAAACTTGTAGTGGCCTGCCGCTCAGTTTCAACTTGTACGCTTTGACAATTCTGCTATCAAAGCATGACCATATGATGATGGTTCGAATTCATAACGTGGACCACTAATTGTATGATGCGCAGTAAAACAGAAAATGTGGGGCACGGATCTCTTGCTGGGAGCAGGTAAGAAAGATGCACGAAAAAAGCACTTTGGCAAAACGTATGTTTCTGCGCATTAGTGGACATTGTAAAGTGCACGATAGGGTAGAGTAGCCGTAATCTCTTTATTCCTGTTAATTCTTATGGTGTCTATAACAAATGAAGTTGACGGTATTTTCTCTAATATGGATGAGAGAACTGTGATTTTCGTGTTCCTGTATTTGCGGTGTGCCTCGCACCTTGAAGCTGCCTTGAGGCGCTTTTCGTCTGGTGCCCCCCCCCCCCCCCCGCAAATGTGGGAAATAAAACGTGGTGGATCATTTACTGATTTTACTAAATGAAAATATTTTTAAAGTCAGCGAGAACAAGACCACAATGTTGATACTCTAAATAAAGGGCAAAGAAAACATGGACTAAGGTAGTACAAGACCCATACGCTAGCTTCAACAAATGATTTTTTCAAACAGGGCGCGAATATAGACATATATATAGACAAGGCCGAAGAAAAAAAAGAACCGTAGGTAGCCTTTGAATAAAAACATGCGTGCTGGTGTTCATGACGCCGTACGTTTTTAAAAAGATGGTTCACCCGTATAGAGAAAATGTAGAAATCGAGCTTTGGATGCTTGCAATCGCGCTCTTGTTAAACGCCGGGCCTTGGCTGAAGCGTCAAAATGAAAAGTTAGTTTGGGCGTTTCTACGTGCGCCTGCGCTTCTTTGAATATGTATGTATATATATAGCAAGAACGCCTGTGTCATCAGCTACCGGTGTCTTCTTGGTAAGCGAGAATGAGGGGTGGGATTCCCAGTTGATAAGGACATAGCGGGCAATATTTATGAATTCTAGAGCAGTATTCAAAAGGTACAAGTTGTTGTAATCAAGCTACAGTGGAGATATAGATTGAAGGTAGTACATGCCTATGTTTCGAATTGCCGTCATGATGAGGAATAGAATAGTTTTATGAAGGTACTGAATTACCAAAAAGAAAGGGGGCAAACTCAGTACACCGTAGCCATGGGCGATTTCAATGCAAAGGCAAGGAAAAAGCAGGCTGCCCAGGGGAACCAGCAACATGAAATTACAGTATCGATTTGAGGAATAGTAGAGGATAGAAATAAACTCCGAACGCCGAAAGAAATAAACTCCGAATAATTAATGCTTTAGCAAGTGCAGTAGCCGGAAGTGGACCTGGAAAAACGAGGAAACAAGAAATGAAATAGAGTTTCCACTCTCTTCAGATCCCCGCATAGTGCAGGATGTAGAACTGTTAGGTAGGGTAAAAGGCAGTGACCATGTATTATTGAAGTAGAGCATTGCTCTTAACTTGAAGAGAGAAGGATTAAAATTAGTCGAGAAGAAACAGACCAACATGATACAGCAAGGGCAAAAACAGACGAATGTAAGGCTGGTGCTTGCAAAAAAAACAGCTATAGAGCAGGGGGATGAATATAACACCCAGATAAAGTATGAAATTGTAACTAGGCGGGTTTAAGAAGCAGCACTGAAAGTGGGAGATAAGGCACCAAGCTAACCAGCAGGTAAGCTCTCCCAGTAGCAAGGGAACTAATAAAAAATACTACCCGACAAAGTATGAAAGTGTTGAACTCAAGAGATCAGACAGAATTTGCTGAACTGTCAAAGCTGGTAAAAAAGACGAAAGGAAGGAATATTTGAAGTCATAATGTCGGAAATATTTAGAAAGCAGTAAAAAATGGCCGCAGTATGGAATTAGTGAGAAGAGAACTTGTGATAGTACACGGCAACATGCCTGCAGTGTGAGATAAACAGGGTAATGTCAACAGCAATTTCGATGTTATAGCAGAAATAACACAATTCTGTACTGACCTGTAGAGTACCCAGAGCAGCCACTCAACCTTTAGTGAAAGTAGTGCAAAAAAAGAGACAGAGGCTTCTTCTATGATTAGCCATGAAGCTTGACTTTGCAAGCCATGTTCCCAGAAAAAAGCGGCAGGAGAAGATAGAAGAGTGGGCAATTTCATGAAATATGGAGGTGATATTATGCTCGAGTGGACTTGGTGATATTGTGCAGTGGACTTGGTGGCGCCGACCAGACGACCATGCTTATTCCTGCTCTTTTCGTTGTGCAGATTGCGCTGTGGCCAAGCGGCCTCACCACCGGGCAGGCCACACACATGCACGCAAACGGAACAATGCCAGTGGCTTCGGATGACAGAGCACGGGACAACAAATCTGCGCAGACTCCGATCACGATCGACGCCCTTCAGCTACACAGCGACCACGTTACGGATGCGGTCACGTCAACCTTATCAGGCGCTCGGCAGTATATAAACCCGACCCATGATCCCATCCGCTTCAGTGGACTTGGTGGCACCGACCAGACGACCATGCTTATTCCTGCTCTTTTCGTTGTGCAGGTCAGTAACTATTCTGTACCCTCTTTACGGGACAATGATGTAACGCTGACGGTGCTTGCAAGTCCACACTTTCTTGCTGTACTGATTGTTGAGTGCTATGATGTATTTAAGCTATGGCTACTAACATCGGGCGATGTCGAGCTTAACCCCGGTCTGACGTCAGACTCAGAATCTCGTCTTAATAACGACCTTCTGAAACAAATTCTGAAAGAACAATCTAAAACCAACAAAACGTTAAAAGAACTAGTAACTAACTTGAAAAAAGGTTGAGCGAACAGTTGATAACATGGAAACTAGGCTTGCCGCAATAGAAAACGACATGGAACGACTGAAGTATTGCGAAGAGAAGTTGGCCGAATGTGAAAATAATTATTACACCACGAAAAAATCATATCCAAGATCTTGCATTGAAATTGGACGATTTAGAAAATAGAAGTCGACGGAACAACTTCATTACTTACGGCGTAACGGAAAAAACCTAACGAAGATATAGTTTCACTCGAAAAGATAATGAGAGAAAACATTTTAAAAGAAACGCTAGGAATTGAAGTGAAAACCCTTGAAAGAACTCACGGGATAGGTGCCCGCACAAGTAACCGAGACCGCCCGATCATCCTTAGATTGTTTGATTACGCCGAAAAAAACCAAAATATTTCTTGCTGCTACAAACTGAAAGGCACACCATTAACTGTTTCCGAAGATCTTTCCAAGAGAGTAAGGGAAATGCGCACGCACTTGTGGCATTCAGCCGTAAATGAAAGGGCAAAACGGAGCGAAAGTTAGGCTAACATTCGACAAACTGAGAATCGATGAAAAAGTGTATACTTGGGACCCAGTGAAGAATATTAGGACGGAATTACCGCAGAAAAGCAAGTCTTTCTAAACAGTCCCTTTCCACTTAGACTTCGCTGAAGTCCTCTAAAAAAACAAGAAAGCTTCCAAATGACAGCCCATTACCAAAACTCTACGAATCCTTTCCCTATATGCCCATAGTTGGTAAATAAATTTGTTCAATTAGAAAACCTAATCTTGTCTTATCAACCTAACATTTTAGTAATATAACAGAAACGTGGCTTAACCCTGGTGTACGTGATTCTGAAGTTATTCTCCTTCATACAAACTGTTCCGTAAAGACAGAGGATCAAGAGGCGGCGGTGTCGCGATAGCAATTAAAAAATAATATAAAGTCCTTAGAACTTGATGGTATTCCCGACAATGAAAGCTTATGGTGCAAAAATAACATATTGTAACAAAAAACATAACTGTAGGGGGCGCTTATCGGCCCCCAAATGCAGCACCAGACTTCATCGATCAGATTCATGATTACCTTTCAAAACATACTAATTCTAGATCAAAACTTATTATTGCCGGGGATTTGAACCTTCCCGGAATAGACTGGAACAACCGCTCACATGACGGCCGTGATGTCGCAAGTTTAGAATCACTGCTAGACGTGGCATTTACGTTTTCACTGAGCCAAATGGTAACTGATAAGACTCGTATCACTTCAGCATCATCATATTTACTTATTCCACAAAGCGCTTATTCTAACCTGTCCCATTTCGACGACGCGAAAATACAAAAAACCACAACCTACATACTTTAAGGATTACACACGCGCAAATGATCCTGCTGTACTAGGTTTCCTAGAATTCCAGTTTCATTCATTCAATGAACTAACAAATGTACAAAAACTCTGGACGCGTTTTAGAAATATTGTTAAGTATTCCGAAAACACCTTCATTCCAAATACGAGAAACGCGTTAACCGAGAATACCCGTCGATAACACGTGAAATAATCCAACTAAAAATAAAAATAAAACGACGGCGGAGAAAGGGAGCCAAGTGCATATTAGACGATCTTATCGGTACATTCAAACAAAAAATATAGGAAGCAAAAGTCCGTTTCTTTGACGCTACATTACCTTCGTTTATGGCGCATGACCCTCACTAATTCTGGCGATATTTGTCAGATGAACGAGAAAAAATAACGCAAATCAATATCTCGGATCATGTTATTCAGGACCCTGAACTCATTGCTAAAGAAATGAATAACTTCTTTCAGATAGTTTTTAGGAAACATGCTACAAATACAGCTTTAACACCTTACGATGTCAAAATACCTATGGAAGAATTAACTAAGTGAGGAGGGCATACTGTCTCTATTGCATAAGCTCGATCTTAAAATAAATCTGCCGCCCCGATCAGATTTCTAACTCATTCTTAAGTCGATACGCAAGCTGGACATCAAAATATCTACTTAAAATATTCACTCTTTCTCTTCAAACATCAGTGTTACCAGATGATTGGCGCAAGGCTGCAATAATTCCAATACATAAATCGGGCTCAAAATTAGATTTAAATAACTACCGCCCAGTGTCATTAACAAGCTCATGCTGCAAAATAATGGAACACGTAATATTTAAGGCCATAATAACTCACCTAGAAACAAACGAACTTCTATATAAACAACATGGTTTCAGATCAAGCCTGTCAACTATAAACCAACTAGCAGAGTTAACTCATGACATAGCTAACGTACTTAATAATGATGGCCAATTAGATGCAGTTTTCTTAGACTTTTCTAAAGCGTTTGACGTAGTTCGGCACCAGGATTTACTCACAAAATTATGGACTTTCGGTATTAGTAATAAAATAATATCCTGGATCAACAGTTTTCTAACCAATCGTAAACAGAGCGTTTCAATCGATAATAATCTTTCACAAACACTCTATGTCTTCTCCGGAGTGCCTCAAGGATCAGTTCTGGCACCACTTTTGTTCTTGATGTACATTAAGGACATCCAGTTTTCCATTAAAACTCAATTCAGATGTGCCTGTTTGCTGATAACTGTGTCGTGTACACAGTCGTACACAACTAAGAAGACCAGATAGAACTTCATAATTCACTGCAAACCATTTACTCTTGGTGCAACACTTGGGGCATGAAACTGAACACATCAAAAACACATTACATGTCTTTCACAAATAAGAAACTCCCGCTTAACCTTACATATTCGATCGGAAGGTCAACAATCAACAAAAGCAACCAGGTAAAATACTTAGGCATTAAACTCACGTCTAACCTTAACTGGGAGCCTCATATTTTGACCATGTGTCAAAAAGCCATAGGCAAACTGTCCTTTATAAAAAGGAGACTGCGCGCAGCACCACCACACCTCAAACTAAATGCGTACAAAACACTAATAAGACCATGCCTAGAATACGCCGATATAATCTGGAGCCCTCATCAAAAATGCCTTATAAATAAAATAGAATGCATACAAAAATTAGCAATTAGGTTTGTATATTCGGACAACAAAAGGCAGTCCAGTATTATCAGGTCTGCTAGCAAGGGCAAACCTAAAATCCCTCTCGCAGAGAAGAGCAATTTCGTGACTAAAATTCGTCTATCAATTATACCATGGTCATTTCCAATAGCACGTTCTCATTACCTGCAAGATCCTCCAAAACGCTCAACCCGACAGTCATTCCAGAACAATCTATCTTCCCCCAAGTCGTGTTAATGTTCACAAGCATTCCCCTTTACCGCCTGCCATTTCCCAGTAGAACAAGTTAACTAACGATATTGTGTATTGCAATAACATCGACTCTTTTATTAACCGCATTCAGTGTATTTACTTGTCACCACGATTTGTTTCCATTGCATTTCTGTACCACTCCTGCACGGACCATAAAGGGCCTGCAGTATGTTCAAATAAAAAAAAAATAAAAAGCTTGCGGCCCTTTGTACGAATGCCACACGACTTCAAGCGTAAAAAAGAGCCTAAAGTATTCCAACATAATAATTGATAAGAAGGGAGACGTCAAACAATTGAATCATTATAGGCCCATTGGCTTGCTTTCAGAATAGTATAAGTGATACACCAAGATAATTTCCAACAGAACCAGGGGAACACTCACATCAGTCAACTTATAGGCTTGTTTCATGAAGAGATTTTCTACAATGGATCACGTCCATGTCACAAACACGTAATTGAGAAATCTGCGGAGTACAATCGACCACTCTCTGACTTTTATAGATTAGGAAAAGGTATTTGATTAAGTAGAGATACCAGCACTCATGGAGACGTCGCCTAACCAAGGAGTACAGAAGGCATACGTGAATATCCTAGGAAACGCCTACCATGAGTTCGCAGCCCTTAGGCAAACCTTAAGTTTCACAGTTCGCTATCCGCGCCCACTGGCTGGTGTAGCCGCAGCGGCTGTCGTTGGAACTACCGGCGCTGCAGTCGCGTCTTTCACCACGCGCCGCACTATGTCTGCTCCTGCTGCAATGCGTCGTTTGCACCGACTGCCCTGTAGCGCTTGTCCGTCGGTAAATGCAGTTTAGCTACACATTCAGAGTTTTGGGACGACTCTACAAAGCTTAAGTAACAGGGACTTCACGGTGTGTGTGTATCTGTGTCACTCACGGTCACGCGGTCACGTCTCTCTTCAGGCACGGTGCTTCGTCTGCAGTATAATTGCTGCGAAGGGTTGCTTTAATCCCCTATCATGCACCGCTCGCTCGTCAGTGAATGTAGTTGAGCTGCCACATGAAAACTTTATGGCAAGGATGATGCGAAAAAAGTTACCCGGTGCCGATCTCGAAAAACGCACGTAGCTGCTGGCTCGAAGTTAAAGCTGTACTACAGAATTAAGCAGTCGTGCGCGATGATTCAGCTTTCCAATCAACTTTTCGAAGTTGAAACCGGCACGTCGCTGTACTCAGTTTTTTTTTGCGGCCTATACTTAACATGTGTAATAAAGACGATGAAAGTCTGTATAGAAGCAGCAGTATCAAGAGCGAATGCATTTTGACAGTCACTCGCGGATACAGAAAGATGTGCGTTCAATGTGACCGGCAGGAAGTGGCAAGAACCGATTACAAAACTGAACATTCACAGTTCAAAGGTTTTTCATTTCGATGAACAAAATTGGCAACGAACATTGTGACGCCTTTTATTTACTTAAGCAACATTTTCTTTTGCGAAGTATTTTTTCCTTTTTCTGGCGGACTGTGTACCTGTGGGCTGTAAACGATAACCTTATATATTTTTCTTTTTTTATAAGTGCATGATCATGACCGTACAAAACTTGATTAAGCATGCCAAGGTTTACAAATAATCGCATCCAAATGCTGTGTCTTTACATAGTTGCTCCAGCCTGACCGGGTTGTTCCAGAGTAAATCGCCGGAAATAGGACTCACCCAAATGCGTTACGAATAGATTTCAGAGCGCAGCTATTAAGCGTCTATTATGAGCAGCTATTAAGCGGCTAGCGTCGTCCTTATCCTATGGCGTAACCGAGCAAAGCGAAAGATGAGATCGAACGCGTAGTGCCGAACGTACTGACAAAACGGCGAGAGAGAAGGGGCGTGAGGAGGACAGCGGGGAGGAGGGTGCAGCGGTACCATGAGGCAGAAAGCGGAGGAGCTTAGGGCAAAAGCGTGAGAAGGAAATCATAGTGCCGCGAAAGACTTGCGACGACCGTTACGAGATGGCGCCAGATGAACACGCCGTCGAAAGTCCATTAGCAAGGGGCTTTAATGCCGTCGTCTGTTCACCGATGGCCTGCGGCGAGCGTGTCGCCCGGTACCAAAAACGGAAACAATGCGCTGCATTAGTGGAGGTCTGTCTGAGGTGGCTACTGTCAATCGCGCCAACGCGTCACCCACGCGCTGCCTATCGGGATCTCTCGATTAGTGAGGAAGTGACGTCCCACTTCGCTCCCTTTGCAACGTGTCGCACGAGCCAGATCAGACGCGCCAACCAATATTTCGCGAAATCAAAACACGTATAGAGCTGCGCTCAAATTTCGCATCATGTATCACGTTTCTTAGCTTCGAAATGCGTTCATGAAGATTGGGAAAAATGAGGTCTAAGATCGCGCCGCGAACGCGCGTCCATATTTCCCGCAAGTATCAGTATACCATTGTTTTCAAGAATAACGTTTAAAAGTATCCGTCGTCCTTAACATGACGTTCGCACATTTCGCACTTATCTGTGAGGAACTCTTCCTTTCGGGGTAGCATGTTTCCATGTGTAAAACTCTCTTTCGTCATCGCGGTGCGAACAAAAACAGTGAGCACCAGCATTAGTATGGATCTAGCCACTGGAGAAGCCGTGGACAAAGCAGGACCGCATAGGAAACTTATCCCTGTCATGTGATGCCAAAACACTTCTGCGCGATACTTTTCACCGGAAAAAGCAGCCTCACGTCAAACATCGCCAACAACATGACGACAGTATACCGACAGGCCGTAGAAATGCACTAAAATCAACACAGAAGTGAAAGCAGAAGCTGCAGAAGTGACGAAAGATGCGATCGCAACGCCACTAGATTGCGCGACCACCACTTCGGCCATCTCCTGAGAGGCGTTGTGAAACTGAAGTGTATCTAAGAACGTTGTTCACAGCCACCATGTTTCTTCACAAGTGAAAAGAACTACGAAGCAAGGGCTTGGGCAAAGAGACACAAACTGTGCAATGCTAGTCACTGCATGCTCGGAAGTATTCAAGATATTAGAATTGGAAGGCTTAAGAGAGCGAATCATAGGCGAATATCTAAACATGCTTCGGTTTACGGATGACATTGTCCTGTTCAGCAACAATGGGAATGAATCGCAAGAAATTACTTAACGATATCTTTACCGAGAAAGTGCAAGAGTAGGGTTGAGGATTAATATGCAGAAGACAAAGGCAATGTTTAATAGCCTGGCAAGGGAACAATAATTCACAATCGCACGTCAGCCTCTAAAGTTTATGCAGGAGTACGCTTATTTAGGTCAATTACTCACGGGGGAACATTGGTCATGAGAAGGAAATTATTAAAAAAAATAAAAATGGGTTGGAGGGCATACCATAAGCATTACAAAATCCTGAGTGGAAGCTTACCGCTGACGTTGATAAGAAAAGTGTACAAGCATCACATTCTGAAGGTACTAACATATTAACATGGAAGCTGGATAACAAGTTAAGGAAAGTGCAAACAGTGATGGAACGAAGAATGTTAGACATGACATGAAGAGACAGGATGGGAGCGGTGTGGATCAGAGAGCAAACAGGGGTAATCAATGTTCTAGTTGAGATTAGGGCAACAAAATAAAAAACTAAACCTGGTAAAACCGGCTGCGTTGGCTTAGCGGCTACGGCGTTGATCTCTTAAGCACGAGGTCGCGGGACCAAATCGAGGCCGCAGCGGCCTCATTCCGATGGAGGTGAAATACAAAAGCGCCCATGTCCCGTACATTGGGGGGCACGTTAAAGTTTCCCTAGTGATAAAGATTAATCCGGAGTCCCCGCTATGGCGTGTGTCATAATGAATTTGTGATTGCCGCATGTAAAACTCCAGAATTTAATACCAGTTTATTTTAATGGACCTGCGCAGGTCATAGGGCAGATAAGCGGTGGACCGACAAAGTTAAAGATTTGTTCCCAAGGGAAGGCAAGCGCAGTCAAGGACGGCAGAAAATTAGGTGGAGCGTTCAAATGATTAAATTTGGAGGTGAAAGTTGGAATCAGCTAGCGCAAGACAGATCTCTGGGAGAGGCCTTCGTACTGCAGTGGACATACAAATGCCCTGATGATATATATATATATATATATATATATATATATATATATATATATATACAGCACAAGGATGGGTCTCAAAATTCAAAATTAATCTGCAGAAAACTAAAGTAATGTTTAATAGTCTCGGAAGAGAACAGCAGTTTACGATAGGTAGCCAGGCACTGGAAGTGCTAAGGGAATACATCTACTTAGGGCAGGCAGTGACCACGGATCCGGATCGTGAGACTAAAATAATTAGAAGACTTAGAATAGGCAGGAATGCGTTCGGTAGGCATTCTCAGATCATGAACAGGAGGTGGCCATTATCCCTCAAGACAAAATTGTATAAGAGCTGTGTCTTACCAGTACTTACGTATGGGGCAGAAACCTGGAGCCTTACGAAAAGGGTTCTACTTAAATTGAGGACGACGCAACGAGCTATGGAAAGAAAAATGATAGGTGTAACGTTAAGGGATAAGAAAAGAGCAGATTGGGTGAGGGAACAAACGCGACTTAATAAGATCTTAGTTGAAATCAAGAAAAAGAAATGGGGGCATGGGCAGGCCATGTAATGAGGAGGGAAGATAATCGATGGTCATTAAGGGTTACGAACTGGATTCCAAGAGAAGGGAAGCATAGCAGGGGAGGGCAGAAAGTTACGTGGGCGGATAAGATTAAGAAGTTTGCAGGGACAACATGGCCACAATTAGTACATAACCGGGGTAGTTGAAGAAATATGGGAGAGGCCTTTGCCCTGCAGTGGGCGTAACCAGGCTGATGATGATGATTCAGCAGCACTGCGCAACTGAAGCAGAGAATGAGCAAGCAGGGTGTGCTCGCATTGGCTCGTTTGCACTCCGCGCCGGCTGGGCCTTCCCTGTGGCATCCTCGTGGACCTCGTTTCGCTCTGTGAATAAACATCTTTAGTAACATCTTTGGCGGAGGTGCTGGGTCATTCCTGGACGATCTTGGACGACCCAGCTCTACCGGCTGTTTGACGGAGTAGGCCCTTGGCCGGTTTACAACCACAAGCAGCGAACATGGCCGATTCCGGAGAAGGCAATGATGACCCCACTGGCGGCGAACCAGACAGCATTCACGCAGGGCAGGCTGGCTACTGGACACCGCTGCGAGAGCCACCCACCATTTCCGGGAAAACGAACAAAGAAGTCGACGATTGGCTAAAACGCTACAAAGCAATGAGTTGCCACGACCACTGGAGCACTGCGACGAAGCTCAATAAGGTGGTTTGTTTTCTCGCTTTAACCGCGCTCCTCTGGTTTGAAAACTACGAAAACGTTCTGACGAGCTGTGGTAATTTTGTAGAAGAATTCACCAAGTGCTTCGGAGACCCAATCTCTAAGAAAAAGAAGGCTGAGCAGACGCTTTCCCGACGAGCTCAATTACCTGGCGAAACTTGTACAACGTATATAGAGGCTGTTTTGAAATTATGCCGAATCGTCAGCGCCACCGTGACAGACGAAGACAAAGTAGGACATCTGCTGAAAGGAATCACTGAAGATGTTTATTCTTTTCTACTAACGAAGGAAGGTCTTAGTACTCCGTCTGATCTAGAAGGATTGGACCAAAGTTCAGACGCTTGGGCAATGTCACTACTATTGCAAGTGTGTCCGTCCTAGCCCTTGACAACATCTCGTTGATTCGGCAAGTGTTAAAGAACTTGAATGCCTTAACGTTGTTGACGACGCTCATGCGTATCATCACTGTGCATTTGTCGATCGCTTTCGTGTGCCACCGGCCACCTGGTCCCGTTAGCCTTACCGGGAGCCTCGCAGGACCTATGGTGATCGCCCGGAGACCAGCAACTTGCCACCGCAACCGTCAAGTCTCGGACGCCGGCAAGATGCACCACAACGATTTGTTCCGCGGGCTGCTCCCTCTTACAAGCAGCCTACTATTGTGGTGAGTGACGTGGCATTACTGTGCATTTTTCATGTTTTTACTCTCTTCCTTCTCCTTTTATTGCCCTTTCCCCAGCACAGGGTAGCCAGCCGGTATTTACAATGGCTAACCTCCCTGTCTTTCCTTCCCTTTTGTCTCTCTCTCTGCGAGTTCGTTTTTACCCGTGACACCCATGTCAACGGTGTCACCTGTGACAAGCCGCGACTGCCGTATTTGCTACAGCTGTGGTGTGCCTGGAGACATTGCTAGGTATTCGCATCGCCGCCCGCAGCGTGCTCCACGGTTTAATTCCTATACATCCCGTGTGCCCGCTGACGAGCCCTGGCCGCATCCCAGTTATTTCCAACGGCTGCAGCAGGAACGCGTGAACCGCAGCGGCTCCCCCGTTTCCGAGCGCAGCCTTACACCACCACCGACACGACAACGGCGCTGTCCGTCACCTCATCGTCGCTCATTCGCACCGCCGCCGCTGGGAAACAAGCTGGTGTGGCCGACGGAGGTGCGGCCGCAATATATTCATCATCAAGACCCCCTTACCCTAGTACAATAATGTTTAAAAAACAAAGTTTGTATTTCAGTTGACAATGCGAGTGCTTTTCGAAGTTCCTGTTATGAGCCTGTCCTTCAAAAAATCGTCTTGGACAAAAAGTTATGTTTTCTTGGGATCGGAACGCTACTTTCGAGGAGTTGGCGGGGAAATGTTACGCCCACTTGAGGGTCTGTTCTGTTTCAGGTATGATAGGGGACCGGACATCTCGAAGTGAATTTACTGTGCCTGCACGTACAACGCATGGCATTATTTTAGGAATTGATTTCTCGCGTGATTGGCGGGCAACATTGGATTGTGGAGGTGGCGCGATTTCTCTTCGTCGGGACGAGCGAACTCCAATGACAGATAACACCAGTGATACCGCGGACGCCCTCTGCCTGCCGCAAAATGCGTGTTTGCTCCCTCAGACTGCAGTGTTTGTACCTGTCAATACTTCTCGCCCAACGTTACTAGATCATCTTACTCCTCGCCCATCGCAACTAGAAAGTATCCAGTAGCGATGTTCTCGCCCTCGTACGGGTTCTTGCTTTAGTTAGCCGAGCCTGATTAAAACAACACGCTCAAGAAAAATGTGACAGTCCCTCGCATCCTCGTTGTCACCACTGGTAGTGGTACTCGTTTGTGGCTAGTGAACGTTTCAACACAATCCATAATTTTGCCGCTAGGACTTAAACTGGCAAGCTTTGACAAACAAGCCATTGTCAGCGTCGTAACGGTCGAATCGTTAACTGCCAGAAAAAAACACCAACCCCGATTTCAACCATGATAATTCTGCTGACTTTAAGCGCATAATTAAGAAGTCGCTGTCTTCTAGTGAGCAGTGTCTGCTTCAAGAAATGCTGGCTTCCTATACAACAATATTTGATTTTGCTCAACACCAACGACCGTCCTATACACCACTGGCGTCTCATATTCAACACCGCGTTCATACAGGGCAAGCGACGCCAATTTGTCAGAAGCCGTATCGCGTTTCACCTCTAAAGAGAAAAGTCATCGCCGGGCAGGTCGAAGAAATGTTACGCAAAAGAGTTATCCAGGAATCCTGTAGCCTCTGGGCTGCTCCTGTGGTCCTATCAAGAAAAAAAAGTCAACTCATGGAGATTCTGTGCGGATTATCGCCTCCTGACCACCGTCACGAAGAAAGACGCGTACCCGTACCACGAATAGACGACGCCATCGTCTGCCTCCACTCCGCGTCGTATTTATCTGCTAGTGATTCACGGTCAGGGTATTTGCAAATTACAATGCACTCCTCAGACAAGGAGAAGACTGCCTTTATAACACCTGATGGTCTCTGAGTTCAACGTTATACCATTTGGCTTATGCAACACTTCAACTACATGCGAGCGTTTGATGAATAGCGTGCTCCACGGACTCAGATGGGAACTTTTCATTGGCTATTTAGACGACGTCATTATCTTCAGCCGGACATTTCGCGAGCGGAATTAGCGCCTGTCGGTCGTTTTTGACGGTTTCCCGCAAGCTGGCCTTAGTTTAAGCTCGAAGAATTGTCATTTAGGTGAGCGTCAAGTCCTCGTACTAGGCTTTCTGGTCGACAAATCATAGGACCAGACCAGACACACGGGGAAAGACCTGCGAAGTTTTTAGGATGTTTTCTCATATTTCCGGCCCTTTATCAAGAATTTCGCACAGCTTACCTCTCTCCTCACGTCTTTCTTTCACAAAGACACCCAATACTAATGGACCGCTGTCTGCGAGTCTGCTTGAACAGCTGAAATTTTTGTTGACTTCTGGACCGGCAATCGATCGGATAGAGCAGTAACTCTGAAGATGCGGTATCCAGTGCGCCCCTGAAAAAATTGGAGCTACTTAAACTCAAGGCAAGAACCCGGGGAAGACCGCCAGTCTACGTCGCCCCAGATGCCAACGTCAGACTCAATGGAATCGATATTGCTGAAGTTAGCTGACTGGAAAGAAGACAATATCCTTTAACACATCCAAAATTAAGCAAGGAAGAAGCCACCGCCCTCCGCAAACTACAAACGAATACGTATGTCCATGGAATTATCCATGCACCAGATGCACTCTACCAAATTCTCATACCTATGCCGATATTGTGATGTACCAGACACCCTCCAACACACGGTGTTGGTGTGCCCACACCGCGCTGAAAAACAGTCAAAATGATGCCTCAGGACCGCTACAAGTGATCGAAAAAAACGTTGGAGGCTATGTTAAAGGGCACAGAGCTTGGAAGATCAGTGAAATCTGGTGGACTGGGCTCGGGCATCGGCATTAGCCAACGGCTTTCTGGACTAAGAGAGCCGCCCTCCTAGGGCAAAGAAAGAACACTTTCTCGCTGTTTCTCACAATAACTGTTCATTCCTCCTCCTCTGGACCGGTTCTGCGGCATTTTGATGCGGAGGCGTCAACAGAGCTGCATACTGACAGCAGCGGTGTAGGTGTTGGCGCTGTGTTTGTTCATATATGCGGTGGCCGCCAACATGTCATTGCCTAGGCTAGTTGCACACTTAAAAAAGCGGAGAGAATTTGCACAATTACTGAACTCGAGTGTCTAGCAGTCGTCTTCCCCATTCAGAAGTTCCGTCCGTATCTGCACGACCACGCATACATGATAGTGACTGACCATCATGCACTCCGTTGGCTCGTTGGGCTGCTGACCCATCTGGCCGGTTGGCCCGCTAGGCTTTGCGCCTTCAAGAGTACAGTTCGCCGTCACCTACAAGAGCGGACGATGTCACGCGGATGCTGATTGCCTATCCCGTCTCCCTTCGCCGCACGCTAAAGCTGACGATGATTATTTCGACGACTACCTAGTTTCCATCTATTTCGACTTTCCAGACCTGAATACCTTCGAGATCTAGCAATGTTGCGACCATACTCTTATATCTCTGCGGGTAGCTACGTGAGTCAGCAAGAACAACGACGTTTACTTTTAATAATGGTTTGCTGTACAAAAAAATACTCAGCGGATGGCCCTCCATTGCTCCTAGTTGTACCCAAAAAAAAAAAAAAACGTGCACCCTGCTGTCGTCCGTTCCATGCATGGCGATTTCCCGTCCGGGCACCTTGGCTTCGCACGCACACTAACCGACTTCACCAGAGATTTTTCTCGCCCATGCTCTTGAAAACAATTGAACAGCATGTCGGCAGCTGTTCTGTTTGCCAGCGCCACCAGCAAACGAAGATGGCTCCAGCAGGCTACTTGCAACCAGTAGGGCGCCGACATTACCCTTTGAAAAAGTCGGCATCGACTTGCTCGGCCCGCTGCCAAATACGTCAGCTGGCTATCGCTGGATTATAGTACCCGCAGATTATCTTACTCGCTACACAGAAATGGCGGCACTTCCATCTGCCGCTGCAGCAGATGCCTCCTATTTTTTGTTGCATCACGTCATGCTACGTTACGGCGCTCCGCGCGTTGTCGTCAGTGACGGTGGACGGCAATTCACCGCCGACGTCGTTGAAGAACTTTTACGGCTTTGTAATTCTGCATATCGTCATTCCACTCCTTACTACCCGCAAACCAATGACCTCACGGAGTGGACGAATCGAACCCTTACCAACATGCTATGAATGTATGTCGCCGCAACGAAAATTGGGATGCCACATGCTTCTGCTGAATTTAATGTTTCTAGAAAAATAAACGTGGCGCTATTTGTTGTTATTGTCATGAAAATGTGTAATTTATGCCTAGATGACGATAGAGCAAAGTGCATTACAAATTTTAAGGAACATCTGCAGTATGACCGTAAGGAATCTCGTAAGGATACTTCGTTCGCAATGCTATAGATCTGAATGAGTCTTTAGGAGCATTGCATGCTGTGTCGCGAAACAAAACTTTATATAAACAAATATAGAATTTTTCCATAGAATTTGCAGAATATTTATCGGCACATTAGCACAAGGAGAGCGGTACAGAAAATTCACCAGGTATAGCATATTTTGCGGACTAGCAAGCATACCCGTTCTATGGAATAAAAAAAGGTGTTTGTTTTACTGGTGTGCGAAAAACGTGTATCTACTGCTCTTGATAGTTTTTTTTATTATTCACAAATAAGTGTTGCTACAATAATTGCATTGGCGTATTGTGTAGAAATTGTAGGAGGTTTTTTTATGCATGTATGATCGTAGTACAGAATGCGTCCATTTGTACTCATTAATGAGATACTCAGCTCTAGATTTTTGTGTTGTGCATTGAATGCCTTGCAGCGCGATAGGTTTGTAATAAAAACAGTGAATAAACCAAATTTGTTCCCCCTTATGTTGTGCCCCCCCCCAAAAAAAAGAACACAGCCGCGCGCCATGGCATGCTGCTCACGCATCTTGAACAGAAAAATAAAAGTTTTCACACAGATGCGCTGTACGTACGTTGCTAGTACGGAAAGAAAATTACAAGCCGAAGGATATTGAAAACGAGATCTGAAACATAAAAACTATGTAAAAAAATTAAATGCAAGAGTTGTTGGTTTCCATTGGTGCTTGCAGAGAAATTCCTGTGCTCTTCGAGCGCATAGCAGACAAGCAGGATAGTGTTTCCTCCTGGCGCATCAACAAGATCGTTGTCATGGCATGATGCCTAATTTTTACAGCTAAGCTATTAGGGCTAGTTCCCTTGCTGTTGTGGCTGCATGTAGAAAAAAGAAACTATCATCATCTCGCGAACGCGCTGGTGCGGCTGCTCCCGCATTCGTCGTCTTCTTCTACAGCTGCTCCGTTACCGCTTGTCATTCCAGCGTAGAATTTCACTTCTCTTCTGTCGTCGTAATGGGAAGGCCGAGTTTACGGGGGTATGAGCCAATGTTTAAGGGAGAGAGAGAGAGAGAGAGAGAGAGAGAGGGAAAACATTTATTTTTCATAAGATTGGGCGACTTCCTCACAGGGTGGAGCCTTAGTTCAGGGCGCCATTGGCTAGCGCCACTTTGCGTGCCCGCCGGATCAGCCATCGCTGCTCTTGCGGGTCTGAGCTGGTCAGCGCAGTCTCCCAGGAGGAAGGTGAGGGAATAGGGGAGTAGCCCGAAGGGTGTGGCCACTCCCAGGTGCAATGATATACTGTAGGCTTTGCTCCACAATGGGGACAGTATGAGGGATATTGTGTGGGGTGGAAGAGGTGACGATAAAAGAGGCAGGGAAATGAATTAGTTTGAAGCTGTCGCCACGCGACGGCATCTTCTCGATTAAGGGAATTATGCGGTGGAGGGAAGTGTCTCCTGGTATCTCTGTAATATTGTAGAGTTTCAGTGCAGTTCAGTGGTTCTGTCGGTGCGTCGTCTGGGTTGGACAGATGTTCCAATGGTGCCCGGTTAGCGAGCTCTCGTGCTACCGCATTAGCGCGTTCATTACCATGGAGAGAGGCGTGTCCAGTTGTCCAGACGATACACACCCTGTGTAACGCTGTGGGGTGTAATGATGTAAGGATGCGGTGTGTGTAGGCTGTCACCCTCCCTTGTGCCAAAGTCGTGCAGGCGGTCTGTGGATCAGCGACCACTGTGATAGGTCCATCCGGTGCTGGCATGGTTGAAGCGTGTACGATGGCTAGGGCGATAGCAGCCTCCTCCGCCGTGCCACTGTCACAGTGTTTAGCGTGGCCGAAGCCCTCAGAATGTCTGCACTATCTATTGCGACTAGACATAGGGCACGTTTCTGTGGGTAGCGGGCCACGTCGGTGTATAGGACCGGTGTGTTCGATGTGTTATCGCCAAAGAGTGGAGCCAGGGCTTGTGCTCTTGCGTTTCTTCGGCCTTTATGACAGTCAGGGTGCATATTCCGGGGAATCGGGGTCACGTGAACTTTGTTGCGATTGCTAAGCAGAAGTGTGCGGTTTTCCTGTTCTGGTTTTCTTGGTGTTTGGTATCCTAACCGGGATAGAATGTGGCACCCCTGCATTGTTCGTTGCAGACGTTGCAATTGGCTGTTAAGATGACCTTCAACTAGTTCGCGGATGGTGTTGTGCACCCACAGTCGTAGTAGGAGCTGCGTAGACGCATGTTGGGGAAGTCCCAGCGCTGCCTTTAGTGCCGTACGGAGGAGGATGTCCATCTGGCGTATCTCAGTCCGAGTCAGATTATTATAGGGGAGGTGATAGGTTAATCGGCTAATTATGAGGGCTTGCACAATTCGGAGTACATCTTTTTCTTGGAGTCCTTGACGGCGGTTGATAATGTGCTTTATCATGTGCGTTACTTGGGTAAGTTGTTGGCGGGACACGTGTAGGGTATGTGTGGCCTTCCCGTTGTGTGGTATGTGAAGGCATAGTACACGTAGTCTGTCTACCCTTGGAATAACGTAGCCATTGAGATGCAATGTGATGGCTGGTGAAATATCGACCTTATTGCGTTTTTTGAATACAAGCAGGAGCTCCGACTTCTCAGCTGCGCATGTGAGTCCTCCGGCTGTTGCATACTCTTGTACTTTATTTACGGCTTCCTGTAGTGCGTCTTGAATGGCGCCGTCTGACCCTGTGGTAACCCAGGTTGTAACATCATCTGCGTACAGGGTGTGCTGCACGTTCGGAAGTTTGTTGAGGAGCGGTGGTAGCTTTGCCATCGCCACGTTGAACGGGTGGGTGAGAGAACCGAACCCTGCGGAGTCCCTCTGCCGTAAAGTTTTATGATATCCGACCGAATTTCACCTAGGACGATGGTGGCTGTTCGGTCAGATAAAAAGGATCGGACATAGTCATAGATGCGTTTTTCGCATCGGGAGAATGCAAGATGTGAGATGTTATCGAAGGCCCCTTTGAGGTCTAACGCTAGAATGGCTTTTGTTTGAGCTGTACTTGGACTATCCACAACATCCTCCTTAATTTGTAGGAGTATGTCCTGCGCAGAAAGACCTAGTCGATAGCCGATCAAGGTATTGCGGAAGGATTGGTTCGAGGTGAGGCTGGAGGTGATTTAGAACTACGTGCTCGAAGAGTTTGCCAAGTACACGAAGTCAGGGAAATGGGTATGTGATTTTGGAAGAACAGCGGTTTCCCGGGTTTCGGAATTAAGGTGATATCGGCGTGTCGCGATTCCTGTGGAAGCGTTCCGTTTTTCCAATTGTCGTTGTAGTAAGCAGCGAGTTGCCGTATGGCCTGGTCGTCGAGGTTGCGTAGCAGTGCATAGTGAATGCCATCTCCTCCGGGCGCCGTGTTACGTCTTATGCCGTGTAAGGCTGCCCTCACTTCTGTCTCTGTAATATCGCCATCCAATTGGGTTTCTTCCTCGTGTGGATAGTCTTCGTACTCCAGTCGGGGACATGTAGCAATGTATCTCTGTTGCAGTGTTTGGAGGAGCGCGTCATCATCCATTTGTTGTTTGTGGATGATAGTGTGGACGGTGTTCGTTCTGTGCGTTTTTGTGTGTCTTGGGTTGAGTAGTGCTCCGAGGAGGAGGACATTTTGTAACTGCTTAGTGTGCCATTAAGGCGGTCGCCGAGGTTGTGCCATTTGCTATTAGTGAGGCTGCTGGCGTATTCCTCAGCTTCTGCTGTGATCCGGGCGATTCTTTGTTTCAGCCTGCGGTTGTGCCGCTACCTCTTCCATCGTTTTGTCGAGCATGCCAGAGATGGAGCAGATGTCTGTCCACATCCGGTGTCTCCGGTGTTGCAGTAAGTTGCTTAGTGGCTGCTTTCATGTCTGCTTGTAGCTGCTGTGTCCACTCGTGTAGAGATGGCGTGTCGTGTTGTTAAGATTTGGTTCTTTTGCACCGGAAAGCGTCCTCATTCGTTAGTTTAATTGGACGTTCTGGGGTGCGTATGGCCACCAGTTGGACTTCTGTGGCTAGAATGCTGTGGTCACTGCCCAGATTCTCGATTAGGTTGTTCCAGGAGCATTGAGTCAACCCCTTGACCATTGTTAGGTCAGGGCAGGTATGCCGGCTTACGCTGTTGCCCGTTCTGCTTGGTGTGTCAGGTTCTGTCAGCAGAGTGAATTGATGAAGGTGCATGACGTGGGCTAGACGGCGGCCCTTTGGAGTTTATATTTGGTACTCCCAGGCTGGGCGGGACGCATTGAAATCTCGCAGAATAATAAATTGTTTGGCTCGTTTACTGGCGGCCGAAAAAAGTTGTCCGAAGTCGTCTCGTCGCGATTTGGGTGCTATATAGATATTAAGTAAAACCAAGCTAGTTTCATATCGATTCCTAGGTACAATTTCTAAGAGCACATGCGGAATATGGGAGCTGTCGAGCGTGTGCTCGATCACTGTGATTTGTTTGGACACAAAGGTGGCAGCTAGTGGTGGTTTGGTGGTGTGATGGTTGTTGATGTATGCATTGTATCCAGTGAGTGCGGGAGTGCAATGTACTTCTTGAAGTGCTATAGCGTCTGGTGGGTGAGGCTGTGTGGCTAGAAACTGTGTGAGGGAACCCCTCTTCCTTCGGTACCCTCTACAATTTCATTGCCAGACCGGGAAGGAGGTGGCGTGGGCTAGACGGCGTCTCTCACGTTTGCTGGCCATATTGGTTGATACCGCCTCGTTGGTGAGAGCAGGTGTTGTACGAGCCGGACGGGTAAAAGGGTGTGACCTTCTTGGTTCTTGAGTGGCGTTAGTGTCATGTGGAAGTGAGTCGTCTTGATGGCTGAAAGTTGAGCTAAAATTTGCACTGATGAATTGTTGTATGACCTGTTGAAGCATGTGCTTGACATCAGCCATGATCACTCCCTTCCTTTTTTGCATCTCCGCTCTCAAAACAGTTACCATTTCCTCTATCATTTCGCACACTTCTTGTTTGGTGCAGGAATTGTGAGGGAGTTTCTCAGGTGCGAGTGTGGGTGTCTGGGTGAGTGAAAGCGTCGCTGTGGGAGACAGTTTGTTTTGCTTGTTTGTTTGCTGTGCGGACGGAGGTGAAGGAAGGGAGGAGGAAAGAGGGGAAACTGCGCTGACGAACTCACCGCTGTGACCTTCCTGGTGTGATGGTCTGGCGTTTTTGTCCATGCGGCATGAGGTTCCTTCGGTAGCTGTTTGTGCTGCATCAAGCTGCAGCTCCCAGATCGGCTTCAACCACGTGGTTGCTTCTGGTCCTTGGACGGCCGCGGACCCTGGACGTACTGCGACTTTGGGACTGGCTGTGTACCCGGGATCGGTAACGGGAACGACCACGAGTTGCATCAGTGGTCGTAGGTGCCGCACCATTGAATTTCGTTACCTTGCTGTACTTGTCGCGCTGGAGTTGTTGCTCCACCATTTTCTGCTGCTCTCGGAACACGTGGATCTTGTTAAAGGGTTTGCGTTGCCTTACTGGACATCCAGAGTCAGTGGCGGGCTGCTCACCCCCACAATAAAACATTTCAGCGTGCAATCATGTCCTTCGGAGGGGTTGGAAGTTCCGCACGCAGCACACCGGGGGTTTCCCCGGGGTTGGGCAACCATTCACTCGATGAGCCGTGGAGAGGCACACGCTGCACAGCTGGTGTCGGGGTTTATGAATGTAGCACTGGTATTCTGCTCCGTAATAGTAGATGTACCGGGAAAGCCGAATTCCAGAGAACGTGATGATGGCCGTGGCTGAATTTCCATCATCCTTGCATGCAGGACCTGAGCCATCGGTCATCGGATATTTGTCATCAGCGTTGTCGGCGTTGTGTTCTTTTCTATGCCGGAGGTGACTCCTTTGCAGGAAGCATCCGGAGCAGCCACCATAGGCCTGAACCTCGTACGGCTTGCTTTCCAGGCATATAGACTTGATCAGTTGCAGTCTTGCCGCTAGTTCTTCGTCCGGTGTGCTGACCACTGCGACGTTCTGCTCTCGGCGTATGCGGATGGTTAGCTGGTGGAGCGTGCTCTCGTTTAATTGAGCCACCGTGCCTATAGCTCTGGCTATAGAGTGCTGCGGCCACTCGCTGAGATTCAGTCCATCTCTTGGTCGGAAGACCACTTTCAAGGCGTCGATAGGTAGGGGAGGGGGCAGCTGCTAGCTCTTATTGCGCAATGTCAGATGTAGGTGATCCTGCTGTGCGGGTTCGGAGTTGGGTGGCAAGCTCGACGTAGCTTGGACCTCTCTCTTGCGCTTTCGGGCGACGAGAAACCAAGTCCCGTCTTCGTTGTATTGACTCGGTTCTTGATCCAAAGCGGCGGCTGGTGTAGTTTCGTCCAATGCTGCGGCAGGCAGTGGGTCTCGGGCAGCCATCGTCACGGTAGCAGTGCAGTGGTCATGAGCGGCACGCGATGCTGTCGCGCCGTAATCGCGGCGCCTACGTTAGGTCTAGCGCTGCTGCCAGCTCGCCTCGAAATGTCCAAGGGCGGAGGTCTCACCAGATCTGAGACATCTTGGTCTCAAAAGATTTCACCTGTTAAGATCCGTCGACTGGTGGTGGTAAGCACGTTGTAGAAACAAGGGAGTATGAGCCATTCATTGTCTTATGGGACGGACAGATTTAATTCTGAAGCAATTTAATTTTGAAGAATCGGAATAGGCAGTGCCAGTCGGATGCTGCTAACCACGCCACCGAGCAAACTCGCGACATCGAACCCAAGCGACCACGATGGACGGTGGGCATACCATCACTGACGTATTTCTCTCCGTCGCAGTCGAACGTGTGCGTAACCTCATTAAGAAACACAAAAACGTAACCAATAATTGAGAAATGCTTTAAGGAACCATCGGGATTAACCCACTGATGAACACCGGGGCCGCACGTTTCAGCTTTGCTCGCTGACCATCTGTACGAAGTGCTTAGGCGGTGAAGTTTTCATTTCCTTTTCCTCTCGGAGTTTGGCCGACCAAGCACCTGAGGAGAAATTGGCGCTCGGGACGCAATTCACGCTTACCTGGGGGGTATAGCAGCTTACATAGAGATGGTAACGAAACCTGCGCTGTATTCCACTGCGCAATCGTAACAACTGCCTTGCAGAACGCTACATATAGCTTTCCGCAACATACCTAATGCTCCACGGGTTTCCTTTCACGGCAGAAGCGACGTAGTTGGGTTTGAACATCTGTGACGACCACCAGCGCTTTATGCGGAGGTGCGTTTCCGTCACGGGACTGCGAGCCAGTCTTCTCAAGGTCATTGCTTAGGGCTGCATTCAATGTTACGTCGGGCATCCGTTTGCGAACCTGGCTTGCGCGCCGGTGAACTGCAGTCTTGTCCGTCTCTACACTCACCCCTCTAAAATCCACCGTGAATCTGATCTTGCCAGGAGATGCTGCTCAACGCTCTGATGAGCAGCATGCTAGAACTTTGAGAGCATCGCACTGCCGGCACAATAACCAGATGGCTGCTGTACAGCAATCCCCGGTAATCTCACAGCTCGTGCCAATTTTTTGGTATTCTGGAAGGTCTATTTCATAGCTACTTGATTATCTTGGCCAGCCGTCGACGGCATACATGTACACCGCAGAAAGCGTGACGTCGGTCGATGTTAACCCTTGCTTTTCCTTCGAAGCCATAGCCGGCTCGTCCCCTGGTGCAGCATGAGCACGCATTCCGTCGAATGTTCCTCGGCGCCAACTTCGGGCTGCAAAGTTGAGGCAAACGTCTCAGTGCGTCAGCGCTTACTAGCTATGTACTGGGCCACAGGCAATACTTGTAAGCACGAAACAGAAACGCCCATTTTTCAATTCTCGCGGCGGTTATCGCTGGTGTTTGATGGTCCGGTCTTAGCAAGCGCAACAACCGCTGCTGAACTCTATTAATTCGAAATTGTCGCCCAAGAAGGTAATCTGGAAACCTTCTGACAAGAAAGACAAGTGCGAGTGCCATTCGCTAAATTCGAGAACAGTTCTTTTCGGCAACTGTCAACGTTTGGGATCTGAATCCCATTGGTTGCTGCTCGCTATCAATGGGATGGAAGAGAGCGGCACCAATGCCGTAAGGCGATGCGTTGCATCCTAAGAGGAGCTAACGGTCCGGATTGAAATGGCGAGAACAGGCGCTGAACAAAGCGAATCTTTAGCACTCTTAAAAGCAGTTTGTTCTTTGGTGCCCCACACCGATCTGGCTTCTTTTTACAACAGTCTTTAAGCGGTGCGACAATCGTAGACAAATAAGGTAAGAAGTTATTATAAAACGTGATCATGTCTAGGAATGAACGCAGTTCACTGACGTTCCGGAGCTTCAGGGCTAATCTGATAGCCTCGACATGTTTTGCGATGGGATGCGAACCCTTGCCATCGATGTGATGTCGAAGATAAGTTACTGGTGGTTCCGGGAAACGACGCTTGTCTGAACGAAGCTTTACAGCATGCTCACGGAAGCGTTGCAAGACCACTTTCAAGTTTTTGTTGTGCTCCCACGTTTTTTATGATACGAAAATGTCATCCAGGTATGCCTGTATTTCGGATAGCACTTGTAATAGTGTCTCTATTATTTTCTGAAATATTGCCGGGGCTGAATAGATACCAAAAGGCAGCCTGTTTTATCGACAAAGTTCCTTGTGTGTGTTGATAACTGTCAAATTCCAAGTGTCTTGGTCTAAAGGATTTTCATTGTAAACATCTCTTAAATCTTGGATGCTGAATTGCAGGCCGCCGTGCAAATTAGCAAACATGTCGTGAAGCACGCGTAGCAGGTATTGTTCAACCTCACATACCAGGTTCAATGTGACCTTGAAGTCACTAGAAATTCTGATCGCCTTGTCTTTTCTTAGCACTGGAACTATCAATGTGGCCCATTCGGAGTGTTTGATGGGTGTTAAGATTCCCGCGGCCACCAGCCTGTCTAGCTAATCGGAAACTTTATCCTCAGTGCAAATGGAACTTGTCTTACCTTGTAAAATTTGGGCTTTGCTCGGTCCCGGATCAGGAGGAGCGCTGGCCGCCCCTTGACGAGTCTAAGGTCTTCCGTGAAGAGGGCGGTGAAGTTTTCGTTAAGGTAGTGTCCGTGTTCTTCTGACCAGTCAGTACAGTGACATGCCGGAGTGATTGTCCTTCGACATTCAGTTTCTGCGACAATTCGCGACCACAGAAGCTGGGGAAGTTGCAGCTTAGCACCGCCAACTGTTGCCGACTTGTACAAAACGTGCAATGGCAGTATGCCGAGAACTGGAAGTTTTCCACAATAACAAGATAGCGAGTTATATGCTTCCTGTAGTGGCAGCAACTACGGACGGCGAGCTTCGTAGACGTCTTTCGGTATAACACAAACTGGTGAGCAGGTGTCGATGTCCACATTTTTCACGCCATTCCACTTGAAAATTTCTCGTATAGGTGGAACTCGCAATGGTTACGGACCGAATTTGTGCGCCTCATTGTCGCTTTCGCCACTCTCACACTGTACCATCATGGTCATCGTTACGTTCGTGGTTTCGTGCTGTCCGCCCGTCCGGGCTAAGTGCCCTTGTTGGCCGCACTAGAAACACCTACGCTTGCGTACCAGGAGAGTCGCGCCGTGGTGACTTGAAATACCACAGCACTCACCGTTTTTCATCGCCAGGCTGCTCAACCTTTCCAGATGTAGACTGGTGCTGTTCCTTTACTCTTAGAACACATCCCTGCTGTGAAGGCGCTGTGCCCATAGATTTCGCATCCCTTCCTGCGTTTTTACAGCTAATGCAAGTAGTTGCGCATCCTTCGGAGTAAATTCTTTCTTCGCAAGCAGCTGAATTTGCAGGTTCTTTGATTGCACGCCGCATACAACTCGGTCCCTTAGCATCCTATCTCTCATAGAACCAAAGTTAAAGTGTTGTGCGAGCCTCCGAATTTCTACCAGGAACGTGTGCACTGATTCTCTCTCCTGCTGCCATTTAACCTTTAAAAAGTTTTCGGAAGTGTTCGCTGAAACACCCTGTATATGTATGCTGTGATCCCGCAATATAGTATACTAGTTGTTGGAAGTTAGCACCAAACATGTGTGTCGTCTGTATTTTTCTTTGGCCCTATTTATGACGCGCAATGCCTTTTGCTTCCATCATGATGTACCAACAAAGCGAACCTGAAAATTTGGAGGATGAGAGAGTTGACGCTACTTAAGATGGTGTTGTCGAAACAGTTCCCTCGGTTTTCGCAGTTAGCCATTATAATCTGTACACACTCTTCAAAACTTAGGTCGACTTTTTTTCGAATGATAGGAAGCCTTACCTTGATCGTCGGCCTCGGGGTCCCTTTATGATAGGTATTGTTTCTTGCCTACGGACCGCATGTCCGTCTACGCGAAAGGTTGCCGAAGATGAGCGCTTTCTGGAATTTGCAAAAGGTCTGACAGATCACGCAGCGCTCTTTTGCTTCTGCCCACATCCTTATGTCTTATACATAGATCTCAATATGATAATTCAGGCTAACAACATTCACAAGCATAAAAAAGATTTGTATGAGCGGTGAACACAAAATTTGACACTGTCGATGTTATTTAAAACCATAAAGTTTCCAACGACATTCAACGTGAGTGAATCATGTCGGAAGTCAGTTCTTTGGTACGGAAAATTGTGCAAGAGCTCTTCGTGCGTACATTAGACGTGAAACGGATAGCCGATCTCATATTTATTTATCTGGAAGTACAGCAGGCCACATGGCCCAAGCAGGGCGGCCAGTACGGAACACGACGCAACCATAGACAATAATATGAAAGTACAAAAATTCATAACAGAAATTGAATTGAGAAATTGCTAGAAGCACCAAAGACCAACGCAACGGGAAAAGATTGCATGTGCATGCAACTACCTCTAATTGCTAATACGCGGAAAATGCACTAATTGAGATATGAAGAGACATCACATACAAGGTAAGAGCTAATTGGACAATAAAGCAACACTGGACGCTACAAAAAGCAGTTTAGGTTGTAGCATTGAAGTGTACGATCAGCAACATGTGAGAGATACTACAAATCACTAATAACGTCTGGAAATAACGAGAATTTGCATACACTCCTTCTGACAAAATAGGGAGCTAGACAAAGTCGGTGTTCATGACGAGTTCAGCAGGAGTAATAGATATGTTGGGAGTTCGGTTCGGCAGAGGCAAGGAATACACGTTTTGACAGCTTGAGAATGGAGAGTCGACTGGCTTTGTTCAAAAGTGAAAGCCTGTTTCCCCAGTAACAGTGGTGGATCCCCAGTCGGGCAACCGCTCTTCGGTTCCAAGAAATGGCAGGACTCGACTAGAAGGTGAATCTGCTCTTTTTGGTCTTCGTCTGTGAGACTTGCAACGACAATGTCGTGAAGGTAGACGAAAATGAACGGCAGGCCGCGAGTAACCTCGTACATGATCCTTTGAAATGTTTGCGCCGCATTCTTCAAACCGTAAATCAAACGGACAAGCTCAATCGGGCCAAGGAATTAGTGACGGCTGTCTTCGGAGTGTCGCTGGGTTCGACAGGAATTTGGTGGTACGCGGTCATCAAATCGATCTTGCTGTATATTTTGGTTCCTGCGAGACGGGCGCCGAAGTCATATATGTGGGCAGGGGTATATTGATCCCGAGTAGTGAAGGCATTCAAAGCTCGATAATCACCACAAGGCCACCAATCGCCACTACCGTGTTTTGGGATCAGATGAAGTCTGCACCAATTGCTGGAGGAATAACGGCGAGCTGAAGCATGTGTTCTAACTCACTGTAGGCGACTTCCTACCTCTGTCCATCGAGCCACCGTAGCTGGGCGGTGGCAGGTGGGCCGGTGGTCGTGATAGGACCTTGTGTTTCACCTGCAGCGCATCGTTTCGAGTCTTCATGAGTTGCGGGTACTCAGCAAGTATCTTGTCCTACGTTGATACCGGTGGAAACGTACGGATGCCAAATGAGATGAGGTTCGACTGCAGGCGAAGTTAATTGAGAGATGTGACGTTACTCTTTAGGCGCTGATCGTGAAGACACACATTTAGGTTGAAATGGCTGAGGAAGTCTGCCACCAGTATGGCAAAGCTGGCGTCGGTGATCACTCACACCCATCTGTACAAGCGCCGGAGTCCGATGTGTAGCATTACTGACCGGAGACCATACGGCGCGATATCAGTGTTCACTTCATGGAGCGTGGGTGCGAACTGCCGCGTTGGTGATCTGCGGCCGTGGTGGAAACGATAGACAGCTCGAGTTCGATGTCGGCGAGGAAGCATGCGTCGGTGATGCGGCCGACTGCGAAGAATAGGCGGCTTGCGTGAGAGTTGATATCGCATGCTGTCGTTAGCGAGAGGCCGGTGCGTTTCCCGTCCATGAACGGGGCTGGGTGCAGCAATATGCTTGTTCGTGAAAGCGGCGGTGGTACCAGCACAACAGCCACGGCGAGTCTGAAGCCGCGCTGCGAGACTGTGAAGGCGAATGGTTGCGCTGAAGTTGGTCGCTAATATTGCCACCCGTCGTCAGCTTTTCCAGTGCACTGGTAAGGCGGATGACTGTTTCCTCCAGGAGCGACAGTCGGTCTTCGGGCTATGAGACTCTCGCAGCAGTGATAGCTACATGCTGCAGACGAGCAGTCGCATATGCGGTCACCGAGTCCAGCTACCCAATAGGGATTCATCTCGTCGGAACTCGCCAGTACCATGCGTGCGGACTGTGCAAGGCGTTGCAAGAACAGCTCGCGCAAAATTGGAAGCTGGCTCTCGTTTTCGGAGTGCTCATCCAGTAACTGACGCAACCGGTGCTAGAGTTGTGACGGTCGTTGGTCGGTGAGTTCCTCGGAGAGGAGCTGTTTAAGGCTACTTTGTTGCGATGGCTCAATGCGCTGCAGGAGCGTGCGTTTCAGGCCATCGTATGCTGTCACCGAAGACGTACCCACTAGGAAGTCGTCTATGGCATCGGTGATGTCGGAGGGTGGCGCGGCAACGTAGTGCAGGTACTTTAGTGTCTGTGAAGGGATGCGCCGGGGTTGAAAACTGGCATTTATTTGTATAAACAAAACTCGGCTATTCTCGGGCCAAAAGCTGCGAAGCTGAAGCTCTGTGGCGTTGACATGAGACGTAATCGGGGTGTCGTCTCTGTCATCAGGAGTAGAAGCAGCGCCGTCCATGGCGAGTTCTCGAAAAAAAAACTTAAATATCCCGGGTCACCCCTTGTTGGGAGCTCCATTTGGGGGAGGCAAGGAATACATGTTTTGACAGCTTGAGAACGGAGAGTCGACTGGCTTTATTCAAAAGTAAAAGCAAGTTTTCCAAGTGGCAGTAGTGGCGCCGCAGTCGGGCAGCCGCTCTTTGGTTCCAAGGAAGAGCAGGGGGTGATGGGCCCCCACGGCGAGGCAAACTGGATATCTGGAGCACGGGGCACTGGCCCCCACGTCGTGGACAACGAAGTGACGAACCGTTGCTACAGATAGAAGGAAGGTTTAGGGTCGGAACCTCTAATACACATAAACAATAAAAAAAACCGACGCAGAACTTTGTGCCGGGATCGCAACGAAGTAACCTGGTTAGATTCAATATGTGATGAAACACAATATGAGCAATCTTATCTAAACAAAATAAATCGCACACTTAGCATGCACAACGAAGTCTATCGGGCTCCGGTATGACTTGAGGCAAAGCGAAAAAAGTGCGCGCAGGACAGCATACTGAGGCGTAGATACAGCTCTACTAACAATTCATGGTTCATTGCTCATGGTTAACAGATATCCACCATAGTAAAACAGAAACAAAACATGGAAAAAAATATCGCTGTCGCAACATAGATTGCTTTTCGGCATAGTCATCGATCCTAGGCACTATCATGATATAGAACACGATTTCTTTTTTCGACAGTGATACAGATGGGCAGCTTACAGATTTATAGCTTCTAATCATTTCGAACTCCTTGACAATCTCCAAAGTCACTTGATTCGCGTGTTTGGATACCACTTTTGATCTGTCAAACAATGATTTACAGCCACAGCGCAGGCAGTGTGCAGCTAGATGACCGGTGTTTGCCAGATTGCCAACATTGTTCGGATGGCAGCGGCCTCAGCTCTCAGTCGCATGACTTGCCGTGTGAGCTACTCGTTAGTTTCGATGAGACGTGCATAGCTGTCGCCAGCTGCGGCGCCGTGGGACGGCGAGTCAGGAGGGCGATGAAATTTGGCCACGGGGGAGAACCGACATCCACAATCTTTGTCGGCCACTGGGCCAGAGATTCCAGCGTCGAGAATGAAGACGCAGCCCGGATCATGCGCACCTGTCGTGGAAGACGGTGTAGGAAACATTCCCGGAGAAGTGCGCTGTCAGTTGAAAGAGCCAAGCCTCCAACCAAGGCTTGCACATGAGGCAATAAGGCGGTAGGTTTGCGGTCGCCGAGCTGCTCCAATGTAAGAAGTTGCTGTAATTGATGCCGCTCCGTCTCAGTGGTGCACTTGATAAGCACGCCTTAAGGTGGTCATAGGAGCGATCGATGGGCAGGGAGCATAGAACATCGCGAACAATCGCAGCAATAGTAGGTGCAAGCGCTCCAAAGACGTGGTCGAACATGGTGAACAGCGAACTGAGGCAGTGGTGACGGACCAAGGATCCGATGGTAATGAACGAAGTTCCCAGTCCGACGACCAGAACTCCGGAAGCTTGAGAGCAGAGAAGGTACCTGGGGATCGCGGGGTAGTGGTGCTGACGGCAGTACTTAATCGGTATAATCCGAGGCCATGGCTGACTGGATAGAAGGCGGACTCCGAAGACAGCGGGGCTTGAGCTCCTTGCTGCAGTTGGCCAAGCGAAGCGGCTGAGGCACCCGAAGCTGAGAGCGATGACGCGGAGTTGGGAGTCACAAATTTGTGGGGCAGAAAATCCAGACAGACGCTGGTGCCTCGTGTCCCCAAATCACATTTTCAGCGAAGCCCGCTCAATCAGGCGGAAGCCTGATTCCGCCGATTCCACTGCTCGTGCACCGTCAGCGTGCTCGTCGTATCGCCGTCATCTTTTGCGCCCGGACCATTGCGGCACGTAGTAGTAAGCTACATAGCGACCGCTTTCCCTCCCTTTTTCTTTGTGCTTCGAGGCTGCGGTGCTCGCTGCACACGTTCGCGGCGTTTCTTTGCATGCCTAGCACTTGCGCTTTGCCTGTGGCACAACAGGCGGCGCACCATCGATATCAATGTAGCGTCCACGACTGCATTCCCGCCCTTTGAGTTTGTGGTTTGAAGCCGCAGTGGTCGTTGCGCGTGTTCGCGGCGTCCATACGCTTGCGCGTAACCGGCGTTAACAAACTGCAACGTTAGAGGGGCCTAGAGGAGTGGCGCGCGCTGTCGCCAACCGATCTCCGAGGTCTTGGACGGGAAAAAGCGGCCATGTCACCACGATTGTAACGCATGTTTCGCACGACTTGTGAAATATTATTATCGGTTGAAGTTTGATCTCTGTTGAAGCAGACATGCTGTGCTAGTGCTCAACCCCAGCTGAAATGGACGACCAAGAAGATGCGAACGTTCACGGAATGACTGGTCTCCACCGTCATCAGCAAAGCAACAAGGCGGCAACTACAGAAAGTGTAAGCGGATCTGTATCTTAAGAGAACCATGCAGCAAATGCAAAAGGGCGTGATGTTAGATGGAGAGCTAAACTTTGTCTCTCTGCCTATCTGCAGACGATGGCATCTTCCTAAAGGGCAGCATACTTGCACTGAAATCGATGCGCGTGGAAGTTCTGACAAAAATCCGTGAAGAGTAATGGGCATAATTTCAAAGCCCGAATCCCTAGATTCCTTTTCTGGCCTGGAATAAGCCGCGACATTGAGGATCATGTCCTTGCATGCAGTGTTTGTTCAAAATACGCCTACAGCGAGCCATACAAACCTTCCGTGCTACAGCAAACGCAAGATAGATCGTGGTATTGAGCAAGCATTGACCTATTCCAGTCAAATTCTAGAAACTGGACGGCACAACAGCGCGCTAAGTGCTCACATAGATATTTGCGATCTTTTCGCGATGCGTCATTTCTATGCAAGTGCACACTATCTACACGGCTCAGTTTGCATAGTGAGAGTTTGCGTGGTTCGCTGTCGGGATGACAGAATGCACATCAGGTAAAGTCCCAAGTTCTCACGCTCAAATGAATTGGCTGAGAAGGGACTTCGCATCATGAAACGAATTCTTTCAAAAAAAAAAAAAGAACTCGCGAGGCCCGCTATGAATTCTGCTTGGATATGTTGTCTTATCGGTTTCCCTATTTTTACAGTGGCTATTCGCCTATAGGGAATTACTGTAAGATTGTCGCCTCCGCAGCACATTTTCCGAGCTGGACACCGCGGCAAAAATTCACGGGCCGAAGTGCCATCAGTGTTTCCGAGGAAAGCCGTTACCACCGCTAAATAGTCGAGCCGGGGTCCGTGTCAGAAGTGGTAGCTGATTAGGCCGAGTGCAGGGGATGAAAGAAACCACACCACTGTCATACCTCGTCCGAACAGAAAATCACAGCCTCATGCGTTTAATGTGGCGAATCAGCTGTGTTGGTGCATATTTCAAAACGCGGCAGCGCAAAAGAAAAAAGAAGACGGACGGAGACGAGGTGACAAAGACGATTGCTGATACGTTCCACACGCGTTTCTTTGTCTTAGCTACCCCTACCCATTACGGAGTAGAAAATCGACCTTTTCGTCTAGTCAAACACGGAACTTGCGTTTTTTGTCATTTCGTGCGGTATAAAACACTGTAAAATGAAGCTTCGAGCGCATTAAAATTATCACAAGGTAAAAAAATCAGCGTTGCAACAACATTATTGAAAATGTGCGGTTCCTTCAAGTTATGGAAGCAAGTAGTGCACAATGAGCTGCACGTGTAGAGTCTATGTAGATAGCGGGAAAAGGTCGTCGGTGATTTCAATAGGAACATATGTGGCTTTGCTGTCTTTCCTGCAGCTGGTCCGCGACCTCTATAAAAAAGAGAGAAGTGAAAAGGCCGTTGCCTGCCATATTCCGAAGTGCAACTGCGGTTTCGGTGTGGGCACAGCCTTCTGACGCTGCTTTCATGGGATGAACTTTAGAACGCAGCTCTTAGGTGGCCGTTCCTACGTTGAGCGTCGGCGTGCCTCGGAGTCGTACCTCACAACAGAGCGAAAGATTAAAGCGAGCGCGGAGCGCAGTGGGAGATGAAAGAAGAGCGTGCAAGGAGGAAAGTGGAGGAGGTGACAGTGAAAACATGAGGTGGAAAGTGGAGGGAGAGCGGAAGAAAAACGGCCTGCATTTGTGCTGAGTTGCCGGCGGCCACCGCATCCGCCGCTGCCTGGGCGATCTGATCTGCGCTTCCGAGGGAGGCGAGGGTGGCGTAAGGTGGGGAAGACTACGCTCATCCGCCGCGTGAGCAGCTGTGGGATGGGAACCAGTGCTCCTGCAAGGGGCGCTGAGGAGGGGCTAAAGGTAAGGCTCGATGATAAGCTCACTCGGTTGTTGTCGCCGCTGAGACTGGTGGCAGGAACTCGAAGGCTTAACGTGGGATCGAGGGAGTATAGTCGGGACTTTCTGAAATGTGGCTCATTTCATTGCGAAGTGGTACGCTGGCGAGCAAACAGGTGGTGCTTCTGTGCTGCCTCAGTTCTAGAAAGGGGTAGTCGCGCGTAGCGGTCCTCAGTATGGGCCGAACGGGCAGCTTGATCGGTCCGTTCATGGCCGATAATACCGCAGTGACTTGGAAGCCATTGGAAAGTTATTTCATAGCTTGCATCACCTATAGGGTGCATCGTCTCTATAATCTGAAATATTAGCTGTTCATGCAGTCCGCGTCGTAATGGTGACAGTAGAGACTGCAGTGCCGCCTTTGAATAGCAGGAGATCGTACACATGTGTGGCGGTTCATCGCCAATGTAATGAAGGGCAGTAAAGAGCGCTGCGAGCTCTGCTGCCGTCGATGTTCTCGCGCGAGTCTCCTTAAATTTGATAGTTGTAACTTTCGCTGGCAGACCGACTTTCGCAACGGAGCTGCTTGGCAGGGGAGATCAATCAGTGTAGATTTGCGTAGAGTCACGGTAGTTCTAGTACAAAAGTAGGAACGTGGGGAGCTGTTTGAGGGCTGTGGATGACAGATAATCTTTTTTCGTGATGCCAGGTATTGTGAGGTTGATTTTTGGCTGAGCGAGGCAACATGGAGGAATCAAACGTCTGGCAGCCGGATTGAAACAAGCTTCACCATGTGCGCTTATTGTTTGGCTGAATGATGTGCGTGGTCTGTCCGCTGGTAGAGAGGCTAGGCGGTAGGGAGGAGATCTGGCTAAATGCCTTATGTGGGTCCTCAGCACTTCAGTTTTAATGTGGGTCTTGACAAGGTGGTCTCTAGCGATTGCAATGGTAGCCACTGTTGATGCTTTCTGAGGCCGGCCTAGACAGATCCGGAGCGCTTGAGCCTGAACACTTTGTATTGTGCGTAGATTCGTTTTGCTTGTGTTGGTTTGCCTGCCTTGTAAGAGCAATTATGATAAAGTGGTGCTGTCTCTTCCACACACAACTGGAACACAGCAGTCACTCATCCATTCTTACCATATGGCAACATGTTTTACGTGTACGAGCTGCTGTATCTATTCTGTCTGAATCATTTTATTACGGCATAAATTATATGGACACTCTAGGGGCTTTGCCGTCGCCATCGCCATTGTGTTCTGTACAAAGCCCAAGAGCGATAACACTGTCGCCGCGCGCCGTATGCTGTATGTGTGAGTGAAAGCAGGCGAGGGGAGCCGGCGATTTCGGCCAAATCTGGCGCGCACGAGGCAGGAAAGCGAGAAAGGTCGCGCGAAAGGCCGCGGTGGTTGGCAGGGAGGAAGGAGGACGGCGTTGTGCTGCGGCAGCAAATGCTTATTTTACGACTGTGCGTAAGGAGAACTGAAGAACGTGGCTCGCTATCGTGCGCGAAAGGGAGAAAAGTGGGGAGGCAGCGTAGGAGGGAGGGGGGGGGGCAGCTTCTACTCCGCCATCGACTGCGCACGTTGCGCAGCCGCGCGCAATCGGGTGCACTGCATCTTAGATAGATAGATAGAATAAACTTTATTGTGCAAAGGATAAGGTCATCTACTCACCCTCCGACACGCAGTTTAGGGGGCGGGTGCCGCCGCGTAATATGGGAATGCCCGTACTTTCGCGGAGGGACGCACAATATAGGTAGTAGAGACACCTGGGAAATCCTGCTGCTCAGCTCAGTTTGCGTTGAAGCGATACACAGCCGGATGGCCACTTCTCTCGCTGCTGCTTCCGCTTTCCCACGCCAGTGTTTTGGCAGTGAGTGTCCGCAGTCATCATGTGTTGATGTTCGCCTGTGAACGCTAACACCGTGCTTGTTAATTCAATTAACAAGCGAATGTTTCTAAGCTTGTACGACCGATAAAAGTACTGGGGTGCAATCGGAGATGATTGTTCGGCGCGTCCTTTCGGTTGCCGGCGCGCGCGATTGGCCTACTCCGCGCCGACGTCGCCAGCCGCGGGGCGCGGCCACGTTTTTGGTTACGTCAAAATGACGACACGCTCCTGTCAATCATCCTCCCACCGAGCATTTCGTCTGCTAGGCGCCGAACCCGACGGGAGCTGGGAAGTTTGGAGCGATCATACGGCTTCGCATGGCACGTCTGGTGGATTTGATTGGATCCAACAGGCGGCCTTTTCGGCTGCGGAATGGCACGTTTGAATCCAATCCATAGTTTAATTCGAGAAAATGGAGCTTCCATAGGGAACTTTCGTTGTTGCGCTGGCGTTTCTAGAGAAAGGAGGAGAGCGGGTGGCGGTGCGAAACGCGTTTGAAGAAATGGCAGAAAGTGAATTCCGGCGTCGTTTTTGTTTCTCGAAACAAAGAATTCGTTGGTTGTACAGAGAAATCGACAACATCATCGGTGCCAGCGAGCCACTGGAATGTTGTCGCTGCCTCTTGAAAAGCGCGCCACTCTTCCCGTCGTTTTTTTTCCTTTTTTCTTCTCGCTGGGCGGGACACCACCTAAGGACGACGCAAAGAACCTAATAGTTATAAATTGCAGTAGTCACACGTACTACTATTTGAAAACGTGTTTGGGCTTGAGAAGAAAAAATTACATTTTTTAGAGAAAGATTTAATTCATTTGGAAGACGAGAAACATTTGATTTTGTAGTATACTCTTTGCAAGCAGACGACAAACGACGGAAGTAAACTTTCGGGGAGGTCACCGCTTCCTGATTGGCTGCTCTCTCCGCCCCGCTGTCACAAATTTTGCATACTGCAACTTTGTGACTTTGCAGCAACTGAACAGAACGCGTATCGAATAAAATATCTCCGATCGCGCCCCTGTCTACTAATACTAATTGCTGTTTACTAATTCACTATCGCACTCCATGCTTCGCCTTCCGGGCGAAACTGGGACCTTTTTAAATGATTGGGTTACTCTGCTAAGACAACCTACCGGCGTACAGCTGGATTGTTTCAGAAAAGCGCTTTTAAAGTCCCAAGTGGCATGCATTTCCCATAATATGCCCAGTGATAGCATATTAGTGTCTTAAGTATCAAAAAGACTGCCGACATGTCTTTGTACTAGGCTAGAAAGGTTGCACACTGCAATAGTATATTAAGACGAGACATCTCCTAATGTAACTGCCACAGATCTAGACATCTAATGGGAAAGTTACAGATTCACTTAGAATTGAATTGAATGGGAAAGCATTCTGGGCATGTCGACTATATCGTCCTGTACATTTTTTTACATCCATGTGCGCGCCGTCGTCACATGACATCATGACTTGGTCATGTGACCTTGAAACTTAAGCTTCTCGCTTGGCCACGTAGCTATGTAACATGACGTGATCACTTGGTCATAAGCTGGAATTGGGCAGCAAATTTTTAGGGTGGGCCGCCCAAATTATTGTAGATGGTCCAAGTCAATGGTGGCAGTCGGCCAGGTCAGTTTTGAACGCGGGTTAACTCAATTTTCGAATTATGCATAGCAAACGTTGGGGGTTGATCAGCCAAATTCTGGGGCGGGCTAAGTCGAATTGGGTGTTCGACCAGGCGGGTTTTGAGCGTGGGACAACCCGAATTGGGCAAAGTCGATTTTGGGAGTGGATCAAGTCAATTTAGGGATTGGGCCAGGCAAGTTTTGAATGTGGGCCAAATGAATTTTTGAATCGGGCTAAGTCTATTTAGCGGTCGTGCTATACAAGTTGGGGGGTGAGCCAAGTCAATTTTGGGAGTGGGCCAGGTTGCTTTGGATTGTGGGTCATCTCATTTTTTAAAGTGGGCAAAGTAAATTTGTCGGGTGTGGGCCACGGCGTTGGTCCTACGCCGCGGCTGTTCACCTTCGCACCTCGCAGTGCGAGCCGCAGCAGGTCCAGTGCCAGGAGCAAGACGCCAACACTTGGTCACGTGAGTTTTCATGTCATCGAAGTTAACGCCCGATGCTCGCAGGATTTTTCACGGGGCATATAATACTTTCGTTGTAATAACTTTCGTAGTGAAGGAAAACAAGTCCTTGAAAGCATTTACCTACTGCGGGGTGATCTTCGTCTCCCTGTAACAGCAGCGACCAATGTCTTTAATTGAGACCTAGCAAACACGGCTTAAGGGAAATGTTACTGTGAGGCTTTTCAGCAAACATTAGTTCATCTTCCATTACATCAGTAATTGTTTGTCAGCTCCTTTAGGGAGTAATATCATAAAGCGGTCACATTGGAAATATTTTCAGTTTGTATGAAATCACGTTCTAAGGGCAATGAAACGTTTTCGATGCTTTTCTGGATTTAAGAAATATTCCAGGGAAACAGACACCTCTTGCAGCTGACCACGGCATTGTGATAATGTTTATCACGCTATTCTATGAATGAGTGGAGCCAATTGTAACTTTTGCGATTACAGATGCTGCACCAGGCTTTGTGCTAGCAAAAAGAGTAATTGAGTCTGCGTAGCAGCCTAGCAAGCATGAGGTGACTGTTGTTGCTATCATGAGCGATGGATCAGGCACCAACAAATCTGTGTGGACTCATCTGCGAGTGTCGGGCAAGCTTTCAGAGCCCATCAACAAGACACCTAAACCATCACTTAAAGAAGTACGCTTTCTGCACTTCGTGTGTGATGTTCCACACATATTTAAGTGCGTGCGCATCCATCTCTCGTCACACATATATGGGAAGGTAATGTTAGTGTTCATCAAACATTACATTTTTTACTCCTGCAGGATATTGGAATATTAATAAGCATTATTGTTTTTGAAGCTGGCTCCGAATGCATCAACTTTAAGCATTTCCAACTCCTTTACGAGATCGAGAAAGACCAACAGCTCAAAGATGCGCAGAATTTGACAGCTTCTCACGTGAATCCAGGAAATTTGCAGGAAATGAATGTGCGACTTGCAACACAGGTACAAAAGCAATGTTTTGTTGGCTGTGTGCTACCTTACCATGTGTGCTGGTGATTTAGAAATAAAGTCCTGCTCGTGGTCCATCAGTCCTGATTTTATAATTGCAGTAGTGAAGTCGTAAATAAATAGACTTTCAGTGTCAACTAATATTGGCTGCCTACTATAGCTGTTGTGGTGAAGTGGCTATATATATATTGACACGAATCACAAGCAGCTGGAACTGATATAAAAGGGCAGAACACTTTAATTGCAGGCCAAGTGAAAAACGATCGCGCAGAGACCTCTTCTTCTCTTCCGCCATGCGCGAGGTCCTCTCTACGTGCGGCGTATTTGATGTGGCATTTGCCTCCCTCCAGAGAGAGCATCATCCTGATGGTGTATATATTGTAGCCAGATATAAGCTATTCTTTGTCATCTGTACATGATCATCATCATGTGGGGCTCATATGGGGTTCTTCTTCATCATCGCTTGTGGGGCTGGCTCTCGAGTGTGATCCGTGCTGTGGGCGTGATCGGTTCGCCGTATCTTCGAGTCGGAATAAACGTAGTGACAACTGCTACGTCACAAGTGGTGGGGTGTGCTTTTCGGTCCTCCGTCTTCTGACTCCCCGCTCAACCTCCTGGACCTTCGATCGGGTCGCCGATTGTGCCAGCTGTCCGCCAGCATGTCGCAGGACGAGCCCATAGGCACTTCTACTTCCACCATCTCGGACTCGACTACCCCAGTCTCCCCGTATTGGGTTGTCAGTGGACACCAGCGTGATCCCCATCTGTTTGCTAGACTTCGCGGGGAAGACGTCGAGGATTGGCTGGACGACTACGACCGAGAGAGTTCGGCTAACCGTTGGGACGATGCGTCCAACCTACGTCACGTCGCCTTTTATCTGACCGGAGTAGCAAAGACTTGGTTTTGCAACCATGAGGTTGATTTCACGAACTGGGGCGCTTTTAAACAGCAGCTCCGCCAAATCTTTGGCACACCGGCTGTTCGTTCCGCCCTCGCAAAAAAGACGCTCGACACTCGCAAGCAACAAACCGGTGAATCGTATACGTCGTACATTGAGGATGTGCTTGCTCTTTGTCGACGGGTGAACCCGGCTATGACCGAATCAGACAGGGTTCGCCACATCCTCAAAGGCATCGGAGCTATTGCTTTCAATGCTTTAGTTATCCAGAATCCCGCTACCGTTGCTGATATCGTCGCTACTTGCCAGCGCCTTGACGAACTCGAATCAGTACGGTTGCAGCCAGACACCACTGCGAACACTACTGCCGACGATCCTACTTTACGAGCAATGATACGCGCAATAATTCGAGAAGAGCTCCAGTATCTTGGCTTAGCCGCAGGGCCTATGCCTTGTCATGCCTCCGATACCAATTTCCGAGACGTTATCAAGGAGGAATTGGCGTCCATGACTGGTGCAGCGTACACGGACCCTCTAACCCCTAGGGCCCCATCCACGTACGCACAAGTAGCCGCAGCTACTCCAGTCATCGTTTCACCGATGCCTCCAAAACCAACGCCGGCCCCCATCGCGTCCATGACTACCAGCGCACCTACCCAAACCAGCTATCCGCACTGGCGTCCTCCTCGTCCCATCTGCTACTACTGCGGCTATCGTGGCCACATAGCACGTTTTTGCCGCAAGCGCCAGCAAGACGAGCGTCGCGGACATGACGTATACGAACGGGATGACTTTTCGCCCGGAGCTACTTTTCAACGTCTAGGGAGCTTCCATGACCAACGCCGTCCTTATGGTCCACCGCGCGGACGCTCTCCATCGCCTACTGTAGCATCCGAGACGGCTCAGACGTGCCGTCCTGCGAGACGCCGCTCACCGTCCCCCCTTCGCCGCTCTACGTCCCCACTAAGACCTGCTTCTCAATTTTCCGATCGTCGTCCGGAAAACTAAATTATGCAGCTTTTGGAGGAAAAGCTGCATCGAACGACAGGACAGAAATTCCTCCATCGCGTCCGTGCAATGTGATATTGGTTGTAATAGAAGGCGTACAAGTAGAAGCTTTAATAGACACTGGTGCTAGTGTTTCAATCATTCACTGTGAATTGTGTTCACGACTTCGGAAAGTTACGACCCCCTATGATGGACCTACGCTACTCGCTGCTCAAGGGGCTGCCATTCGACCTATCGCCATGTGCACAGCTCGTGTTTCCATCGATGGACTTCTGCATTACGTACAATTTGCAGTGCTAAGTTCGTGTGCCCAGCAACTCATATTGGGATTGGATTTTCTTTCTACGGCCTCCGCCTCCATCTGCTGTGGGCAACGCGTTCTCCACATGACCGACACGACATATTCACTTCATGCAGATGACGCACGACTTCACTTTCTTGCTGCAGAAAATACCGCGCTACCTCCTCGCCATCAAAGCATTGTGACTATCACGTCTGATGTGATTGGCTGCGGCGACGTGCTTGTATTACCATCTGCACGCTGTCTCGCAAGAGGGATTACCTTTGCATCAGGGCTGGTTAGGTTTGATCATGGCTCTGCACTTCTCTACGCTACAAACCCGACATCTGAAAAAATTCTCATTCCTAAAGGCACTACATTGGCTTCCGCCACTGAATCTGAGTCTATATCTGTTGTTTCATTTGAAGGCCCCTCGCCTTCGCTCAGGGGGTCCGCGAGCCGCGACCAGCACGACAAAGGACCAAAGGCGCAAGGAACAAAGACCGCTTTAATTTACGATAGAACGTAACACTGAAAATTACCGCAGCATCGCGGCCAATAGCAGAAAAGAACAAGGCAAAGAAGCAAGCAGCAAAGAAGCAAAGCAGCAAAAAGCAGCAAAAGCAAAGAAGCAAGCAGCAAAGCAGCGAGGCAACAAAATATGCAAGCCAAAGGGAGCGACGAAAGAACGGCCGCTACAAACCGTCAACCAACACAATCTTTCGGGCGATAACAGAATGCATAAAGCGCAGAAAGCAAGCAAGCACCGAACCAGGCGCGCAGATAGTCCCAAAAATGAACAACAAGAGCACTCTTTCATGCAGACACAATACAACGACGCTTTTCCCCCTGCTCTGCGGCACGCTCGGAAAGAAACCTAGACGGGCCACGCCCCACCAGCGCCTCCCCAGGCCCGCGCCCCGCAAAAAGCCCCGAGTGCCGTCTCAGCTGCCTTCTTATCGGGCAGCCGCCTTCCCGGCATTCCCCGCCCGAATTCTCACGATGCGCGATCGGTGCGCATGCTCCATGCGACGAGTGCCGCTGTGGCGCGCGTTTCAAAGGCCTCCCCCGTGCGCGCTGCAGGGAGGGCCCAAGGGCCCGACACATTTAATCCAGCTTCCTCTGAAGTTCCTTGTACCGGACGGGCCGCATATCCTTCAGCTCTTGCAGCTGCCATCAGTTCCGACCTGACACCTTCGCAGTCACAACAATTGCTTGCTTTGCTCCAGAAACATGAAGCTTCGTTTGACGTGCATTTAGCTTCGTTGGGAAAGACTTCGATTACGACGCATCCGATAGAGACAGATGGTACATCCATCGTGCGCCGTAGACCGCAACGCGTATCGCTAGCCGAGAGGAAAGTCATTGACGAGAACGTCACCGACATGCTCCAACGGAATATAATACGCCCTTCTGCTAGCCCTTGGTCTTCCCCCGTTGTTTTGGTTCGGAAAAAAGACGGCTCTGTTCGATTTTGTCGACTACCGAGCACTTAACAAGATCACACGCAAGGATGTATACCCTATGCCGCGAATAGACGATGCCTTGGATTCCCTGCAGGGTGCCGAGTACTTCTCCAGCATCGATCTACGTTCCGGCTACTGGCAGATACCTATGCATGAGGACGATAAAGAGAAAACAGCGTTTTCAACACCAGATGGGCTCTACGAGTTTAATGTCATGCCATTCGGCCTCTGCAATGCACCCGCAACGTTCATACGCATGATTGACACCGTTCTTCATGGCCTGAAGTGGAAGACTTGCCTGTTCTATCTGGATGACATTGTTGTTTTCTCGTCAACTTTCTCTCAGCACCTGCAACGTCTGGATGAAGTTCTCACATGCCTTGCCAACGCTGGACTTCAGCTAAACACCAAGAAATGCCATGTTGCGAGCAAGACGATCAAGGTACTAGGTCACATTGTGAGGAAAGATGGCATTCGTCCTGATCCTGACAAGGTTTCGGCAGTTCGGCACTTCCCTCGTCCCGAAAAGACAAAAGATTTCGCAGTTTCCTAGGCCTCGCCTCCTATTTTCGCCGATTCATACGAGGCTTCGCCTCAATAGCGTCACCTCTGCACAAATTACTGGGTTCTAATGTTCCCTTTGTGTGGTCTCCCGAATGTGAATCTGCGTTCGCCCATCTGAAGCGCGCTCTTACATCGGAACCAGTACTACGCCATTTTGATGAAGCTGCTCCTACCTTCCTGCATACGGATGCTAGTGGTCATGGCATTGGTGGCATTCTTCTACAGCAAGACGACACTTAAGGGAGAGGGTCGTCGCATACGCAAGTCGCGTTCTGACAAACGCGGAAAAGAATTACACCATCACGGAGCAGGAATGCCTAGCTATCGTTTGGTCTGTACAGAAGTTTCGACCTTATCTTCACGGCCGCCATTTCACCATTGTTACAGACCATCATGCATTATGCTGGCTTTCGACGCTGAAAAACTTGTCTGGACGGCTTGGTCGGTGGATCCTTCGTCTACAAGAATACGACTTTACTATTACCTACAAGTGCGGAAAAAAACACCAGGATGCAGACGCGCTGTCTCGCTGTCCGCTTCCTACGACACCATGCAATGGACCTCCAACTACCATCCGTGGCAAGCTTTCGCACGACCCCTCTTCACATGCTTTCTTGTTGGCCACTGTAGACGAGATGCCTAAACACGACAACAGATTATTCCAATCTCATCAATTTGCGGACTCTTACTGTCGGCGCTACATAGACCACCTTCAAGGAACTTCGCGCCCGCCTAATGCCCGCCTTCGTCGACAGCTGACGCAATTTAAGATTGACAACCGCGTCCTGTACCGTCATGTCTATCACCCTGACGGCGAGCGCTGGGTTCCTGTCCTGCCACGCTCTCTACGTGCTCATGTCCTGCAGGCTTCTCACGACGACATGAATGCTGGTCACCTTGGTTTCCAGAAAACCTGTGACCGCATCAAAGGTCGCTTCTACTGGCCTGGATTGTCCGCCAGTGTAGCGGGGTATGTCGCTTCCTGCGCCCTATGTCAGCGTCGAAAGCTCCCTACATCAGTTCCAAGCGGACAACTGCAACCGGTTCCTTGTCCATCGCAACCATTTGAAATCGTTGGCATTGACCTATATGGTCCTCTTCCTGTGACTCCCACCGGTAAACGATAGATTGTGACAGCCGTTAATCACTTGACACGCTACGCCGAAACAACTTGTGTGAGCTCTGCCTCAGCCTCTGAAGTTGCTGCAGTCATACTTCAATCCTTAATACTGCGCCACGGTGCTCCTCGCGTCCTCCTGAGCGACCGTGGAAAAGCATTCCTCTCGCAACTAGTAGACGAAGTACTCAGAGCCTCCGGAACCACCCACAAGACTACCCCCAGTTACCATCCGCAAACTAACGGCCTCACAGAGCGATTTCATCGCACGCTGTCAGACATGCTAGCCATGTAAATCGAACCGGATCACAGAAACTGGGACGCAATTTTGCCATTCGTGACTTTTGCGTATAATACCGCCGTTCAACGCACGACCGGTTACTCACCATTCTACCTTGTCTATGGTCGTTCGCCCAGTTCCTGTCTTGACGTCTCTTTCTTCGCGCCAACTGTCAATCAATGTCCATCCTCCTGTGAAGAATATGTGTCCCGCATTCTGCGTTGTCGCCAGCTCGCCCACATCAACACCGAAGCACAGCAACAGGACCGCAAGCCGCATTACGACGCCTCTCATCGCGTCGTGTGCTTCCGCCCTGGCGACGAAGTGCTACTTCGGACACCAGTACGTACTCCTGGCTTGTGTGACAAGTTTCAACTTCGGTTCATCGGCCCCTACAAAGTCTTGGAGCAGACTTCTCTGGTTAACTATCGCGTGGTACCAGTTATTGCTCCAAATGACCGCCGCTGCCGCGCCGCTGAGGTTGTCCACGTGTCTGTATGAAGCCTTTCACGAGGCGTTCGCCGCCCCTTTGAATTGCGGCCAGGATGGCCGCTCTCGCGCGAGGGGACATTAGTGTAGCCAGATATAAGCTATTCTTTGTCATCTGTACATGATCATCATCATGTGGGGCTCATATGGGGTTCTTCTTCATCATCGCTTGTGGGGCTGGCTCTCGAGTGTGATCCGTGCTGTGGGCGTGATCGGTTCGCCGTATCTTCGAGTCGGAATAAACGTAGTGACAACTGCTACGTTACAATATATATATATATATATATATATATATATATATATATATATATATATATATATATATATATATATATATATATATGTCTGTGTTTTTGTGTGTGTGTGTGTGTGTGTGTGTTGAGCTGATACCCGACGCTATTTACAATGTATTTACAAGGAAGCTGATGCTACGGAACAGCCGCCACAGTGTGGCTGCACTGAGGAGGAAGAAGACGACGTGTGCCTGCTTGATATAGCGTCGCCATTTTGGCCTCTGTTAGCTTGCCTGTAAATAAATTGTAAATAGCATTGGGCATCAGCTCAACATATATATATATATATATATATATATATATATATATATATATATGTTGAGCTCATACCCAATGTTATTTACAATTTATTTACAGGGAAGCTAACGGAGGCCAAAATGGCGACACTATATCACGCCGGCACACACGTAGTCTTCTTCCTCCTCAGTGCAGCCACACTGTGGCGGCCGTTCCGTAGCATCAGCCCCGGCGGTAGAAGCACCGTCCCGGTGCTTAATCTACACATCCGCGGTGAAACGTGTGTAGTATGGCTTTAGTCTCGCCACGTGAACGATGTCACTTGCAGCTGACGATGACGCTGAGAGGTCGGTGGGGAGGATTTCATAATGACGTCGGTCCACACGGTATGGGCCAGAGTAGCGCGACAGCAGGTTTTCGGAAAGGCCCACACGTCGAATGGGTGACCAGAGAAGCACCAGAGAACCCGGAGAAAAGTGCACGTCACGATGGTGGCAATCATAGAGGTGTCTGTAATGCTCCTGTGAGGCCTCGAGACGGGAACAGCCGCCACACTGGGGCGGCTGTTCTGTAGCTATATGTATCTTGCGACATGTAGGTAGTGGGTCAAGGCTAAAAGAACAAACGCCGCGAGCCTTCTCTGCTCGCGAGCCAATGCCGATGGACGCGCTTTCCGAGAGCCAGCTGCTCTGCGGTTTATTAAAACCCTAAGAGTACTTCTGAAGCCTCGTGACGAGCTGGTGGAGTTGCTGGGTAGCCCTCACGGATGTTGCAAACCCCTCCAAGGATCCGCACGACGAATCCAGTGCCAGTTGACACTGCCGTGCATAGTGCCAGCCGCAGGATCAGAGGACCAGCCCCGGAAGTCGTCGACGCTACGGTTTCCGCCACTTCAACCGGTATGACCAGCACTTCTGCTGAACCCGCCACAACCAGCACGGAGAGCACGATGTTGAACCGGCATACACTTGAGAGCCCACGGCTTTCGACGACGTTCTATGACGCAATGTTCGAAGACGTCGAAGACTAGATGGTGGACTTCGAGCGCGTGAGACACTGAGACACGTCTACTTCTACCGGCAGGATGGCGCGCATACATGGTTTCTGAACCGTGAGGAGCAACTGACGTCATGGCACGAATTTTGTCGTCGGCTTCTTGATAGCTACACTAGTGTCTATCGCCATGAACGAGCGGAACGAGCGATTAAGGCCCTCGCGCAGTTTCAAAACAAAACTGTGACCACGTACATCAAAGACATGACGTGCCTCTTCGGACGAGCTCATCCAGGGATGACGGAGGAAAAGAAGTCACGCCATATGATGTACGGGATCAAGGAGCAGCAGTCGTCGCAGCCGATATCATACTGCGAAGCTGGGTACACGCCGCCGCCCTTTGCGCATGCCGCTCCAGTCGCCCATCGTCCGGAGCAACCGGTCCATTACGTTCACGATAGACGCACGCCCCCTCGGAAGTCAGATGTTTGGCGCGCACTCGATACCGGCCTCTGTGCTTTCACTGCGGGGAGGCTGACCACCTGTGCCGGCAGTGTCCATACCGGCACCTTGGACTTCGCGGCTTTGCCGCATACTGACCGCCGCCGCGATACGACCAGGGACCCCGGGACATTGAAGGCTAGCTCTCTCAGCAGCGCTTGCCACCACCTGCCGGGCGGCACTCACGGTCACCGCCTCCGAGAGGATTTCCGCCTCGGCCCCAGCGGTATTCTACCGAGCGGTCGCTTAGTCCCCACCGGGAAAACTAACTAAAACGATCATTGGGGGCGAGGCCGCTGACGATCGATGTGCTGAAGACCCCCGATCGACGCAGACACGGACAGATTGCGCTCTTACACCACCTGCACCTGAACAGGACGACCGAGTTTCTTTCGATATAGCAGTGGCTATTTACGGCTACGCCGTTAGCACTTTAGTGGAAATCGCGCAGACTACTTATACCAAGTGGGAAAATGGCAACGCAGCTGTAGAACGTAATCGCGCCCTGGTATAACTCACAGATTCGGAGAGCTGGTGGCCCCGTCGTTACCCCACTGGACGCTAGCAAGACTGGAGTTGACATTCAAGGATCTACATTCATACGCGTTGCCTTGTCTTACGGGAATTCTCCCGCGACATTATTGATTTTAATGAAATTTGTTGCATTTGAGAGAGAAATATTAATTATGAACTTTGTTAAAAGAAACTTCGAAAATCTGAAGACCTACCGTGGTTGCTCAGTGGCTATGGTGTTGGGCTGCTGAGCACGACGTCGCAGGATCGAATCCCGGCCACGGCGGCCGCGTTTCGATGGGGGCGAAATGCGCGAACACCCGTGTACTTAGATTTAGGTGCACGGTAAAGAACCCCAGGTGGTCGAAATTTCCGGAGTGCTCCACTACGGTGTGCCTCATAATCAGAAAGTGGTTTTGGCACGTAAAACCCCAAATTTAATTAAAAATCTGAAAGTGCGAAAAATTAGAAGCACGACGTTCCCAGAAATAATAGCTTTGCATAAAGAACAGATATCGCGCTTCTGTACACGGCATCCCTTACATCATTGAAACAGGACAAATTCGTTATGTCAATTTAAACCTGACGTGAATTCGTTACGTTGTGTACAAGGGTTCTGTAAAAGCTTCATTTCCATATTACTAAATTTTTTGAGATTCATGTGCAATATATCTATTTTGTCCGCTTTTGATTTACTGTTAGATTCAATGCACAGAATTGTGAAATCGTTTTTAATTGCCGAAAGACAGAGTTGTAAACTTCACCGTTTTGTTTTGCGAAAATGTGCAATTTTTACAATTTTATTTAAAAAATGATGACCTGAATTGAAAACTTGAAACCAAGTATCAATATAATTTAAGTTTTTGTTTTAAATGCAACAAAACTCGTCAAATGTGGTACAGCGGTTGCGGAGGGAAACGAATTCTCCTTTTACATGTATTTCGATAGGAGCACCCGAGCTAAATTTAAAGCTTCCTCTTAAGGGCTACTTTCCCCAATCTCTTGTCCGTGTGTAGAAAAAGATCCCGTAGATAGTGCAATGCCGGGCAGACCCGTGGTGGAGGTGCAGTTCGCCATTAAGGACCCACATACACAGCTTCGCAGGTCGTACTTCTTCACAGAATGGAAGGGAACCGCGCTTGCTCTTCATTGATTTTGCTTTTAGAAAGAGCTAATCCTAGAAATGAAATGTTATTCATTCTTGTCTCGTAGATTTAAATATGGCTTGAAATAAACTCTTTAGCCCTTTCATCCGCAAGAGTAGGTGTATGCGGGGAAATGCTGGCTCGCTCGCTCACACACGCATTCGCACGCGCTCACACAAACGCAAACACAGAGAGATATGGCAAAATGCTTGCCTGCATTCACATTTACACACGCTCACGCATGCACACACGCACAAAAATGTACGCAAGCACGCGCGCGGAAGTGCACGCACACACGAACACCGATATGCTCGCACGTACATACAGGCACTCGTGCGCGCGCATATTCAAATGCTGAGACACGAACACGCGCGCACACGCAAATACAAGTACACGCGCACGCATGCTCAAGGCGTGCACATCCATATACACTCCCTCTCCTTTTCTGTTGCCTCACAAAACATGCACGTGCAAACAGACTGAGTGACACTCGCTCTGCAATTACTGTTCAATACTCCAGCTCTAATAAATCGCTTCACGGTTTAAACTTTGCGGTTCTTTAAGTCAATGTGGCCTCTGCTGAGACGGTGCAAAACCACTTGCTCCTGTCGTGAAGATGAGCAAAACGAGAACAAGGTGAAAGCAGAAGCCAACTTTTCGACAAGTGGACTTGTCTCCTCAAGGCAAGTCCACTTGTCGAAACGTTGGCTTTCACCTGGTTCTCGTTTTGCTCATCGTCTTGAATTTACATCTCCCGCCTTCCCTATGTTTTCCCTTGCTCCTGTCGTGTGACGTAACCACCCGTCCTCCAAAAAACACTGTTTTAAAGCACCACCAATGTTCCGACTAAGTGCCACAAATGCATCTGGTGTTACAAAGGACTACGTTCTTGGCGCAGACAGTTGAAACTTATTGATACTCGGCTGTTATAAAGAAATAAAATTGTTTAAAATTCTACCCATTCCGTTACGCATGTGCATTGCCGTGAAGTTCGACAGGATGGTGAAGGTGCAATGTCCAGAATTCCTGGGTGTGCCCATGCTACAAGGCACGATAGTATAGTACATTTTTAAACGTAACACAAAGAAATACGCATGCACGTTGGTATGTTGTCCAAGGAATAAAATCTGATAATAAAGCGATAACTTCACATATAAGCAAGTCAGTGATACGTTTTAAAGGGGTTGGGACACCAAATTTTGAGAATATAAAAAGCATGTTGTAGGCTGCTTCCGTAGGCAAGGACACCCAGAATGAGGTATTGGACGCTGCAAACATTTCAAAATAATTTCACTTCAGCTCCAAAAAGTCATTAAAAACTCCTTCTCGTAGTCGAGACCCATCGCTAGCGCGGCAGTTACTACGTCACAGAGGAGGAACGAAAATATTGACGTCATAGCACACTAGCACAAAAACGTGACGTATGATGAGTAGCGATGAAATGCCGATTACGGAGCCTGCTGAGCCGAGCGACCGAGCATAGCCTCCACTATGACCGAGCTACAGGCATATAGAAATCCTTTCTTAATGCAAAGAAGGGGTAAGGCGTGCAGACACGGACACAAGAGAGAAGTGGACAACACGAACGCCGCACGGCGGCCCGCGAACGGCAAACTGCGTGCGGCGAGTTGCCGTGCGGACGGGCCTTTACACGTTAGAGTGTAACGCCCGTCCACTAGCCGGCCGACTCCGAAAGGGACCAGGATATACGGCGTTCGTGTTGTCCGCTTCTCTCCTCGCATAGTCGCATAGTTCGGCAGCTCGGAGCGGTCTCTCGTTCGCTTGGCCTTTCTCAATGTGAGAGCCCGTCCACGTTACCGGCACGGAAACTCGCCGCACGCCGTTTGCCGTTCGCGGGCCCCCGTGCGCCGGCGGTTTTGCTCGCGAACGGCGAGATTTCCTTGCCGTAGAGAGGACGGGCCCGGGATCCATTTGTGCGACAGCCGTACGGCGAAGCGGCCAATCAGCGACCGAGGAGTGGTCACTCTGGCACCGACGGCAGCTTCACCGCCTCTGATCGTTCGGTGCCGCCGATATCGTTGCTAGGCCTTTTCCGGTTTACTTCAAAGCTAAATTACGGCGCTTCGGAATGAATCACCGACTCTCACAAGCCGCAATATTTTCTTACCGTTGTTGTCGCTTTATGTTGCATTTCCTCCTCTGTGACGTCATAGCATCCCCCGGAGCCCAGAAACTTAAACCGAAATCGCTCGGTATAATAATGCTATTATTAAATTATTTATCGGATATATATGAATCCCGCTGTGTGTATCGTGCTCCCTGAAGCATGACGCAACGTTTGAATCAACAAACGCATGCCCGAAAATTTTTATGTCTCCACCCGTTTAAGAAGTAAAAATAGAAAATATTATATTTGAAGAGCCCTCCTGAAAAAGAAAAAGAACTGAAACCAAATCCTCTCTTTCGTGTTTCGGCCATCTGGTAGGAGGGAGTCGAACTGAGTCCTACGTGCCGTTGAAGAAAAGCATCACTGAGCATGGCCGCGAACCGCTGCCAACATGACGCTTAACCATAGGTGCAGGCGATTAAACGACTCGGCCGCGGCTTCCAAGGTTTCCGCTACTGATGCGCTCCAGTTTGTATAGAGACCACGTAAACTTGCCCTACCGTGTTTGAAATATCGCTTTTGGGAACAGTGCTATGCCATGTGTAGAGAGTCAAGATAGGCTTGAATCGATAGGCGAGCCTCCAGACTACGTACGCTGCAGCGGCTATTACAGTAGCCACCGTAGTTTTATCACAGGTAGTGTTTCTATCTTGAAAATCGAGTACAAATTTTCGTCGTTTCCATAGGCTTCCGTTGCTGAAGCTTTAACCGCTCTGGGTACAAAATTCTTGCTTGCCACAGTTTGATCGCTGCATTTGGATCGTGTGGATTGTCTTCCAGAACATATCTGTCACATGCCTTTTTCAGTAATCGACCTGCAGCTTTGTTATTCGAGAAAAACCCGCTCGTTTCATTGAAAACGCGCTAGCTTCGTGCCGGGGCGGCTTGTTGAGCTAGTTGGTACATGTCCAGAAGAGCTCGACATGAGGATGATCCGTGGATGGTCGTTGGCTCCCTTGGCTGTTGCAGCACGGTGGGTGACGCTGGGGTTGTCTAGTTTACCACAATCTTCTTGGTCATGCCGGTTAGAAGCCAGTGCTCCGGGGCAGGATTTATAGCCTGCGGCTTGCTCGAAGGTCCGGGGCCAAGCTGGTGTGGTCCTCGGGTTGCGGGCTTAGATCATGGCTTTGCGGGGGCGTCTGGTAGATGACGACATCAGCATTTGGCGAACCTGTGCCCTCGAAACAGGCTACACTAAAAAAATTACAGGATCTCATAAGATCCCTCTGAAGAGCTGAATGGCGAAAGCCTACTCTTCATCCTCTTATCATTCGCCTCTTTCACTTTGCCTCTTGTCTTCTCTTATTTCTTTTAGTCCTCACTGCTCACTACTAAGCATTTTTTTGCCATTTGTAATCATTTGTAAGCATTTTTGTCATTTGTAATTGTATTGTCAGTATTGCCTGTATTATTTATTATCTGTCATTGCCCTGCCTTTCACGCCCACTCCTGCAATAGCCTGATCGGGCTGCAGTATGTACAAATAAAAAAAAACATGTGGTCATTACAAATCGTAGTTAGACATGTTGATCATATCTTAGTCATTAGTAGTCATTAGTAAGCATTGTTGGTCGTTTCTAATGAATTGTAGTCATTACATGTTGTCGTTAGACATATTGGGAATTTTGTTTTCATTATTAGTGATTACAAGTCATTTCAGTGATTATTAGTCATTACTGCTCTCTACTAAGCATTTTAGTGATTTTTAATCAATTGTAGACACTGCAAGCCGTCGTTAGGCATGTTGGTCATGTCGTAGTCATTAGTAGTCATTACAGGTCATTTCACTCATAATTACTGGTAATTACTAAGCATTTTCAGTCATTTCTAATCAGTTGTAGTGGTTAAAATCAGTCGTTAGACACATCAACCATTTCATAGTAATTAGTAGTCATTACAAGTCATTTCAGTCATTATTAGTCAGTAGCGGTTATTAATAAATATATTTTAGTCATTTATAATCAATTTTACTCGTTACAAATTTTCGTTAGACATATTGGTCATGTCATAGTCATTACTAATTATCACAAGCCATTTGAGTCATTATTAGCCATTACTGCTCAGTAGTAAGCATTTTTAGTCATTTGTAATCAATTGTGGTCATTACAAGCCGTCGTTAGACATGTTGGTCATATCCTAGTCATTACAAGTCATTTCAGTCCTTATTAGTCATTACTGGTCATTACTAAGCCTTTTTAGTCATTTCTAATCAGTTGTAGTCGTTACAATTCATCGTTAGACATATTGTTATTGCGCGCACTTTTAACACGAAGTTCGCAATCTTGATTAGGCCGAACGACCTATGTGCAGAATCCAACATTCAACATTTTATACTGGCCCTGTGCCTGGTTGCGGCTGACGAAACGGGCTCTGGGTTCGCACTTTGTGTAACGCTACAGAAATGGCTCCAAACAGAGCGGCCAGCCAGTCGATTATGCAGTGAAGTGTGACACACATTTGACTGCATTCCTTGTGCACTTCACTGCACAGGGCCGGTATCGTAGTCACTAGTAGTCATTACAACTCATTTCAGTCATTTAAGTTATTATTAGTAATTACTGCTCATTACTAAGCAATCTAGTCATTTCTAATCAATTGTAGTCGTTACAAGTTGTCGTTAGACATATTGGTCATTTCATAGTCATTAGCAGTCATTACTGCTCACTAGTAAGCACTTTTAGTAGATAGATTTAGGTGCACGTAAAAGAACCCCAGCTGTCTAAATTTTCATGGTCCCCCACTACGGCATGCCTCATAATCAGATAGTGGTTTTGGCACGTAAAACCCCGTAATTAAATTTACCGATGGAGCACGGCGGCTTTTATACATGAGTCATCAAAGCTTACAGAGTAATCGCGGGTGCCCGCATGCCTTCCAGAAAGTACTACACAATTCGCATCGCTTACACAATCAGATTACACAAGCTTCAGTGTCAACAGACAACGCATAGAACTATCGATAACAATCCAGTAGATTCGAATCATACAGGTGCGTCTTGCGCTGAGCGATAACTAAGTTACTAGTTGGTGAAGTGCAGTCCACGAAAAAAGAATAAAGAAGTACACGTCTCTATACTATCAAATGGAGAGGGAAAGGGGCGATGTGGTTTGACAAAAACAAGAGCGTTATCTTGGCTTCGATTATTTATAGATGATGCGCATGCAGACATGCCAACGCAACTGAACAAACATTGTGGACGGCTATGATGCCAACGTACTTCAATATAAAGGGACATTGGGCAAGGGATGCTTGTTTCCCTCAGTCAGCCCCCTGCATAAAAGAAATGTAGCAGCATCCTTCCTCTTCTGGTCTCTGCTTCCATTGGTCCCCTCCCCGCATGGACCTACTTTCGCGGCTCACCCTTGCAGTTTTGCAATGTTTCGGTGCTCTTTCTGATCACAGCGATCAACAACAGGAATTGTTATGGCATTGGCGGAAGTAAAGAAGTCGCATTTTCGCCCGAAGGATGGAGCATTGATAGTGATAGCAAAGAGCTAGACAACAAAATATTCTTGTTTTATTGGTCACATCAATGGAAGTAAACATTCCCTTACTAATTAGCAAGCATGGTGTCACGCGCGGATAGGCAAGCACAAACATATTGTCACGTGGTCGTGACGTCAAAGAACACAGTAGCAATACTGTGAAAGGCAAAAGCTAGCTTTTATTGGGCGAACCTGTGCCCACAAAACAGGCTACACTTAAAGCACAACGAGAGCGGCGAACACAGTCGGCGATCGTCGAAAATCTGATCAGCGGGTCAAGCGCGTCGGCTTTTATAGAGCAGTCGTCGAATGTTCCAGACTAACCGTTCGGACCCACGTGCCTTCCACAAAATTCTACACCATTCGCGTCACGCGATGAAATCAGATAACACAAGGTTCGGCGACAACAGGCAGCCGGGTAGACGCATCGATAACTTTCCAGAAACTTCGGATATATGCAGGCGCGTCCCGCGCTGTGCGATTACATTTGTTAGGCGGCGAAATGTGGTCGCCCGATAAAGATAAGTACACGTGTCAATACCCCCCTCTTAAATAGCATCGACCCGATGCTGCAAACAAACGAAAGTAATAAGCAAAAGCACTTGTAGCAAAGAAAACAAAAAAAAAGTTGGAGGTTCGTCAGCGTCCGTAAAAGGGTTTAAGCGCACCACGTGGACCACTTCAGATCGTGCGCGGCGCCGCTGTGAATGCGAAATGCCGTCTGGCACGACCTCACAGTCCAGAGCGCCAATACGTCGGATGACCTTGTAGGGTCCGAAATAGCGTCGGAGTAGTTTCTCACTGAGTCCTCGTCGGGGTATCGGGGTCCATACCCAAACACGGTCGCCGGGCTGGTACTCGACGAAGCGTCGTCGGAGGTTGTAGTGTCGGCTGTCGGTCCTCTGTTGTTTCTTGATCCGTAGGCGGGCGAGCTGTCGGGCTTTTTCGGCGTGCTGGAGATAGCTAGCGACGTCAAGATTCTCTTCGTCAGTGACGTGGGGCAGCATGGCGTCGAGCGTCGTCGTCGGGTTCTTGCCGTAAACCAGCTTAAATGGCGTGATCTGTGTTGTTTCTTGTACCGCCGTGTTGTAAGCGAAGGTTACATACGGCAGGACCGCGTCCCACGTCTTGTGCTCCACGTCGACGTACATTGCTAGCACGTCGCCGAGGGTCTTGTTCAGGCGCTCCGTGAGACCATTCTTCTGCGGATGGTAGGCAGTTGTCCTCCTGTGGCTTGTCTGGCTGTACTGCAGAATGGCTTGGGTGAACTCTGCTGTAAAAGCCGTTCCTCTGTCGGTGATGAGGACTTCTGGGGCACCATGTCGCAGCAGGATGTTCTCGACGGAAAATTTCGCCCCTTCGGCTGCGCTGCCTTTTGGTATAGCTTAAGTTTCAGCAAAGCGGGTTTTAGTCCGTCGCCACGACGATCCACTTATTTCCGGATGTTGACATCGGAAACGGCCCCAACAAATCCATCCCAATCTGCTGGAATGGTCGACGAGGAGGTTCGATCGGCTGTAGTAATCCTGCTGGCCTTGTCGGTGGTGTCTTGCGTCGTTGACAGTCTCGGCATGTCTTGACGTAACGGGCGACATCGGTGGTCAGACGCGGCCAGTATTACCTTTCCTGCATTCTCGACAGCGTCCGGGAGAATCCGAGGTGCCCAGAGGTTGGATCGTCGTGTAGGGCGTGCAGTATTTCTGGACGCAGCGCTGACGGTACAACAGGAAGGTAGCTGGCGCGGACTGGTGAGAAGTTCTTCTTCACGAGCAGGTTGTTTTGTAGTGTGAACGAAGACAACCCGCGCTTAAATGCCCTAGGGACAACGTCGGTGTTCCCTTCCAAATACTCGACGAGGCCTTTTAGCTCCGGGTCTGCTCGTTGTTCTTTAGTCAAGTCTTCCGCGCTTATTATCCCAAGGAAGGCGTCGTCATCCTCGTCGTCTTGCGGCGGGGGATCGATGGGGGCGCGCGATGAGGAGTCTGCGTCGGAGTGTTTTCTTCCGGACTTGTATATTACGGTGACGTCATATTCTTGCAGTCTGAGGCTCCACAGCGCCAGCCGTCCTGAAGGGTCCTTTAAGTTAGCTAGCCAACACAACGCGTGATGGTCACTGACGACTTTGAATGGCCTGCCATAGAGGTAAGGGCGGAATTTAGCGGTAGCCCAAATGATGGCGAGGCATTCCTTTTCAGTCGCAGAATAATTGCTTTTCGCTTTTGACAGCGACCGGCTAGCATACTATATCACCCTTTCAAGTCCTTCTTCCCTCTGGACTAGGACGGCACCGAGGCCTAGGCTACTGGCGTCAGTGTGGATTTCGGTATCGGCGTCCTCGTCGAAGTGTGCAAGTACCAGCGGCGACTGCATGCGTCATTTGAGTTCTTGAAATGCCTTGGCCTGCGGCGTTTCCCACTTGAACGCGACGTCACATTTCGTTAGATGTGTTAGCGGCTCCGCGATGTGTGAAAGTCCTTGACAAAGCATCTATAGTAGGCACACATGCCAAGGAATCTGCGCACTGCCTTCTTGTCGGTTGGCTGCGGGAATTTTGCGATGGCAGTTGTCTTCTGCTGGTCGGGGCGTACCCCAGATTTGCTGATGACGTGGCCTAGGAATAGAAGCTCATCGTAGGCGAAGCGACATTTTTCCGGCTTGAGAGTGAGCCCTGATGACTTGATGGCCTCTAATACTGTCGCACGCCGCCTAAGATGATCGTCGAAATTTCCGGCGAAGACAACGACGTCATCCAAGTAAACAAGGCACGTCTGTCACTTCAGTCCAGCTAACACCGTGTCCATGACGCGCTGAAACGTTGCAGGCGCTGAGCACAGTCCGAATGGCATGACCTTGAACTCGTAGAGGCCGTCTGGCGTGATGAAGGCAGTCTTTTCGCGATCTCTCTCGTCGACTTCTATTTGCCAGTAGCCAGACTTGAGGTCCATCGACGAGAAGTATTTAGCGTTGCAGAGCTGATCCAATGCGTCGTCTGTCCGTGGAAGGGGGTACACATCCTTCTTCGTGATCTTGTTCAGTCGACGATAATCGACGCAGAAGCGTAGGGTTCCGTCCTTTTTCTTCACCAGGACTACAGGGGAGGCCCACGGGCTTTTCGACGGCTGGATGATGTCGCCGCGCAGCATTTCGTCGATTTGTTGTCTAATAGCTTCACGTTCTCGCGTCGAAACTCGGTAAGGGCTCTGGCGGAGCGGTCGAGCGCTCTCTTCGGTTATTATACGATGCTTTGCAACTGGTGTTTGTCGAATTCTCGATGACGTCGAAAAGCAGTCTTTGTATCGTCGGAGAAGACTTCTGATCTGTTGCTGCTTTCTCATAGGAAGACTTCGATTCACGTCGAAGTCTGGTTCGGGGACTATACTCATCGGGGTAGATGCGGCTGAATCAGAGAGGACAAAGGCATTGCTGGTTTCCACAATTTCCTCGATGTATGTGATTGTCGTGACTTTGTTGATGTGCTTGAACTCTTGGCTGAAGTTGGTTAGCATAACTTCCACTTGCCCTCCATGGAGTCGAGTGATCCTTCTTGCGACGCAAATTTTACGGCCGAGCAGTAGATGCTGGTCGCCCTCGATGACGCCTTCTACGTCAGCGGGTGTTTCAGTCCCGACGGAAATAATAATGCTGGAGCGCGGCGGGATGCTCACTTGATCTTCGAGCACACTCAAGGTGTGGTGACTACGACAGCTTTCCTGCGGTATCACTTGATCTTGCGACAGCGTTATCGATTTCGACTTCAGGTCGATGACTGCGCCATGTTGATTCAGGAAGTCCACGCCGAGAATGACGTCTCGTGAACACCGTTGGAGGATAACGAAGGTGGCACGGTAAGTCCGGTCATGAACGGTAATTCTTTCCGTACAGATCCCAGTCGGCGTAATCAGGTGTCCTCCAGCGGTCCGAATTTGAGGGCCTTCCCATGCAGTCTTAACTTTCCTCAACTGGGCGGCGACGGGTCCACTCATGACGGAGTAATCGGCTCCTGCGTCTACTAAGGCGGTGACTGCGTGGCCGTCGAGAAGCACGTCGAGGTCGGTGGTAAGGAGCGCGCCAAATGTCCGTCTTCCTCGCGTAGGTGCGCTGGGCGACGGGTGGTCGTGCTGGCGGCGGCGGCGGCGGACGAAGGAACTGTGGCGTGACAGGGCCCTGGCGCGGTCGCGGAGGGGGACCTTGACGGCGTGCGACGGAGGCATAGGTCATCGCTTGCGGCTCAGGCTCCGGCCATTCAGGGGCTACTCCAAGTTGTTGTTGGAGCTCCTCACGCACGGCGTCGGCAATCGAAGCCACTTGAGGCTGTGATGATGGGAACAGCTTTTGTAGCTGCTCCCACACGACAGCTCGGATAATCTCGCGTAGGTCGTCGGTGGCCAGTGACTGAACTCCAGCGTAGTTTGTCGAGTTCGTGTGGCGGTCGAATTGCCGGTTTCGCATCTCGAGTGTCTTCTCGATGCTGGTGGCCTCGCGAAGAAACTCGTCGACGGTCTTCGGTGGGTTTCGTACCATTCCGGCAAAAAGTTCCTCCTTCACACCACGCATCAGCAGGCGGACTTTCTTCTCCTCGGACATTTCTGGGTCGGCGTGGCGGAACAGACGGCTCATTTCCTCAGTGAAGATCGCAATCGCCTCATTCGGCAGCTGCGCTCTGGTCTCCAGTAGAGCTTGGGCTCGCTCTTTTCGCACGCTGCTTGTAAATGTTTGCAGGAAGCCGCTACGGAAAAGTTCCCAGGTCGTCAAGGTGGCTTCTCGGTTCTCGAACCACGTCCTGGCCGCGTCATCCAATGCGAAGAAGACATATCGCAGTTTGTCGTCGCTGTTCCAGTTGGTAAACGTAGCGACTCTCTCGTACGTCTCAAGCCAGCTTTCCGGGTCCTCGAAAGTTGAACCGCGGAACATCGGAGGCTCCCTGGGCTGCTGCAGCACGACGGGGGACGCTGGGGCTGCCATAGGGGTGGACTTGGTGGCCATCTTCTTAGTCGTCTCAGGCAAAAGTCCGTGCTCCGGGGGCAGTCCTTGCAGCCTGCGGCTACCTCGCTGGTTCTTGGCGACGTTGTTGTCTTCCGCGTGAGGGCTTGATTCCCGGCTTTGTGGGGGCGTCCGGTACATGAACACAAAGCACCTCCACCAGATGTCACGTGGTCGTCACGTCTAAGAGCACAGTAGCAATACTGTGAAAGGCAAAAACTAGCTTTTATTGGGCGAACCTGTGCCCACAAAACAGGCTACACTTAAAGCCCAACGAGAGCGGCGAACACAATCGGCGATCGTCGGAAATCTGATCAGCGGGTCAAGCGCGTCGGCTTTTATACAGCAGTCGTCGAATGTTCCAGACTAATCGTTCGGACCCACGTGCCTTCCACAATGTTCTACACCCTTCGCGTCACGCGATGAAATCAGATAACACAACGTTCGGCGACAACAGACAGCCGGGTAGAAGCATCGATAACCTTCCAGAAACTTCGGATACATGCAGGCGCGTTCCGCGCTGTGCGATTACATTTGTTAGGCGGCGAAATGTGGTCGCCCGATAAAGATAAGTACACGTGTCAATATCACTCAATGACCGCGAACACTCGCTGTCACAACGCTGCCATGAGGAAGAGCGGTCGCCTGGGAAATCCAACACTTCTTCGTGCTTCCTGTCACTTCAATGCGTCTCTAAAATCCCCAACGCTAAGATCGTGGGAAGACAGCGCGTATGAAGTAATTAGCTATCTAGGCTAGGCCAGTCTTTGCAAGCGCAGCAAACTACCTCCAAGATAGAGCGCATGCCCGTGCTTTGCCGCTGCCATTTTAGAGGAAACGAACGTTCCTGTCTTGCGTTCTATCGAGCGAAAAAGTGTCTGGAGTGAAATCTGGGCAATTTTTCCTGGAGAATCTTACTTCTAAATGGGGCTTCGTCTATGTACTACAAATGAGGACACGCTTTGCTCCCGTTTAACGACCACCTAAGCTATCGTTGAAACGGCATCACAGCAGCAGATACAGTATGTAATGGTGAAACCTCACTTTCTTGTCGCCATTGGTAGACCTGTTTCACTGGGGTGCATGTAAAATAGGGTTTGGCACTTCGCAGTACGTCTTCGGAGATGTGCCGGTGACACGGTCGTCAGCGACGGGAGGTTTACGCGCCACATGGGCAAGCTCTTCATATGCGCCACCCAGCCATGAACAAGAACTTCAGTACAACAGTAATTCAAAAATTGACAGTGACTTCAGTACACTTAGGCGATTTGAATGTGAAAGCCACTTTAGACCACTTTAAGGCAACTTTATCCGCGTTAATCCACTACAACCCGCGTTAATGAACCTTAATCCACATTGAACAACCATAATCCGCCCTTAGTATACCTAAATTCCGCTTTATCTAACATCATCCATTTTAATCCACATTAGTCGACCCGTTAACCAACCTTTCCCTGCCTTAATCCATCTGAGTTCACTTTAACTTCATACTCTTAACTTCACCTTACCTCACACTGCTTCCCCTTAAGTTACCTTACTCTTGCTTGTTCTAACTTTAATCTCGACATACAAACATGCAAGACGCCGATGCTAATTTTTCTTGCCACATGTTGAGGACCACGCCGCCTTTTCTACCTCGTAGGACATAAGTTGCTTTCGCATTAATGTCTACGACTAATCGAGTGCGCAGTAACAACTTGTCTTTTTGGTCGGTCTGGGGCCACTAAAGTGGCATTTGTCTGAGCCCACGTACAGCGCGCTGCAGGTCACGTTGCTTCGTGCCTCTTGGCCGGAACGCTCCGTTGCAGGCGTGGTAGTGAAGCATTTCAAAAGAACAACTGCTGTTGAAGCGAAGGAGGAAAAATAGTCTAATAATGCAAAAGCAGAAGAAAAAATTGCCAAACATGCGATTCGAACCTGTCCTTCCCGCCACGAGCGTAATGCTTTGGCGTGGTGCCATGAAACAAGACCGGATACAGGCTTATTCCGGAGCATTTATGAGCGGCTGCGTAGTGCAGCTCAGCTAAGTACAAGCGGACCGTTGCGCACCCTCCTCTGTAGTACTGTAGTAGCTAAGAAAACGCACATCTGCAGACATAAAACTCCCCAGATTTCTCTTGCGCAACTCATACATGCGTACAATGGTCGGACAAAGGCGAGATAGAAGGTGCGGTCTAATATACGAATCATGCGCTCACATTCCGTCCTAGTGCGTGCTCGACATGTCACCCGCACGTTTAACCCTCCACCATCCCTCTTTGCGTGCGCTTACAGGGCGTGTGGCAGAACGGCGCACATCAAGCCCCAATTTTTCTCGGCTCACTCTCGCATGCGTTTTCTCGTGCTCAGAGTATACGCGCGCGAGCGTATCACTCTTGTACTACAAATAGGACATCACGGTGACACAGCGGGGGAGAATTCGCCTCTAGCGTACATGTTATGCAATGTCATGAAGAAAGAATATCGGGCGGTGAAAGACAGATTGCTCTTCAGTTTTGTCCTCGACAACGCTCGGCATGATGTTCCTTGTAAATGTCCTCTTTCGCCAATGAAAATTCTGATGGAGGTACTAGGTAAGACAACTAACAACTTAGCCGTACCTTTTTCTTGTATGCTGAAGTCGTCGCCGTGGCAGAGCATGCATTAGGGTCCCTAGATTAAAAAAAGAATTGCAGATATATTTAAAGACTGCTTACGCGTGGCAATACTAAAGCACTGTAGCCCCTTGATGAAATGTTTTCGAGCAAAGCTCTTAGGCCGCTGCTCCTGGCTTTCGCATCGGTGTCGTCTCTCGGCGTAACCGATCGAACGGGCACACCGAAGGTTGAAAGAGCAAACAGGGAACGCAGCGGGGGAAGAAAGAGGGCACGAGGTTGAAAGCGGAAGAGGAGGGTATGAAGAAAGTGTGGCAAGAAAAGTGTAGTGCTGCTCAAGAGGGGCCCTGCAGCGACGACTGCTACGAGGCGGTGCCAGAGTAGCGTGCCGTCGTCTATTTCGCGATAACGTGTGGCGAGCGCATCGACCGATGGCTTATAGGGAAACAAAGCGTTGCACGAGCAATCTCTGTTTGCGGCTGCTGTGAATCTCGCCCACGCGTCAACAACGCGCTGTCTCTAGCGATCTCCCAATTAACGAGGAAGTCGCGCCCCACTTGGCTCTCTTTGGAATTTGCCACACGAGACAGATTGTGCGCGCCAGCCAAGATATCGCAAAATGCAAACACGCATGGAGCTGTGCTCAAGTTTCGCATTAGGAAATATCGTAATCATCGGTGAATTTTTTCTAGCGAAGCTGTATATAGCTATTATCCGGCGAACTACGCGTCACGTCGACAAGAAAAAATTTCGTCTCCAGTTCTTCGTCAATGCTCTGTAGCTCTCGATCCAATGATGCATCTTAAAAAAAATTACTCAAATTGGCCCCTAAACGACTCTATCATTTAGCTGAGTTTTATTTACTTTTAATAAATAGTGAGTTCACAGGTAAGTTGTAAACACTACAGAATTCCCATCTGCTGTCAATACATGGCTGTCTACGGAAAAAAAATACTTACAGAAAACGGCTGTAACTCTTGTTTTATCGAAATTATCCAGAAATAGGTTATATGACAATTATGCACTAAGATGACTCTAACATTACGCCGAGGTTCATCTACTTTTCCTAATTATACAGTATGCAGTGAAGTTGCAAATATTGTTACGGTGCAACCAAGAGTGGCTCATGTCGGAAGAAGGCAATTCAACAACGTAACGAATTCTCCGAGGTGCGGGGTACCCACGAGAACCAACGAAGAAGCTCGGCAGTGGTCGTCACCTCGGACTGGACAACAAGACGGACGAAACAGGACCCGACATGGCGCGGCCCACATCAACGTGTACAACCCCGATGGTTGTGCTCGCTCAACCGCGGGATCCAGAAACGTTCTGAGGCGCCGAGCACCTCGACGTAGAAGACTGCATCATCACGTATGAACGTGTAAGTGCCCATAACAAATGGGATCTGACGGTTTTCTACCTACAAGGCATGGCGAAGGTTTGGAATGACAACCACGAGGAAGAGCTTAAGGCCTAGGACATGTGCAAACAGAAGCTTAGAGACTTGTTCGGCCATCCAGCCGGGCGAAAGAGCACCGCTAAGAAATAACTAGCGACCTGGGCACATACGTCCACAGAATCTTACGTCTTTCATCTTACATCCAGGGCGTGCTTGCATTGTGCCGTAAGGCGGACAGCGATATGACTGACTCCGACAAGGTTTGGCATGCACTGCATTGAATTGCTGACAATGCTTTCAACCTGCTTGCATGCAAAAATGGCGAAACAGTACCGGACATCATAAAAGAGTATCGACGCTTTGAGCAGGCCAAGAGCCGCCGTATTGCAACGCCGTTCGCGTTTCTTCCCCACTCAGCTGCGACACCCTCTTGTGATGACAGGCAAGGAGTGCCGCGATCATCACCATCAGATGACCTGAGACGGATAGTACGGCGAGAACTTGAAGCCATGGTTCCTGCTGGCCTTTTCTGCCGCCACAGTGTGTCGAACAACTTGCCTACAGTACCGTTTGGGTAGGCAATAGTCCGCGAAGAACTAGCTAATCTTGTAGTTCATTTTGTAAGTGCCGTTGCTGCTTCACAGCTATCTCATTCTTCAGTCCATCGACTGGTCCGTGGTATTCTGCACACTACTGAAGTCCAGCCGAGTGGCGAACCGAAGACGATCGGCAAATCTGCTTTTCCTGCCGGCGTATCAGTCACGTTGCTCACCATTATAACAACTGTACTTTGTCCTCACTCCTGCAACCACCATTCACCAGTTATTATTGCCCCGAACAGAGCTAGGAACGTTACCAGCCTCCATTGGCTACACAACAGCCAAACAATGACGCTCGTGCGAACAGCCTCTCATCGTAATTCCAACGTCATCAGTTCTGTTGGCCACCAGCTCGTCGACCATCGTCCCTATCGCCGCAGGCTCGTTGCCCACCGTCCCCGATGCAGCCTCGACGCCCGTCTACAGAAAACTAAGCGATGCAGACCAGGGAGGTGACACTGCACTGACGACTCGACCGCAAAACCCTCTGATTACTTTGCCGACGAAACAGACCTTAAAGGACGTTTTAGTCGATGGGGTCAGTGTCTCAGCACTCATTGACACTGGTTCAGACGTATCCGTGATGAATGCCCAAATGCGCCGAAAGCCTGAACAACGTTCTCACAACCGTTGGATCACGCGCCATCCGCGTCGCCGACGGAGGAACGCCTAGCGTGCTTGGTACGCCAACTGCCTTCTATCACCTGCCCAGAGGAATTTTTCAACTACCGAACGAGAGTGCCTGGCTTTAGTTTGGGCAGTGGTGGTACCGCGCGACTGCTTGTATGGCTGCACATACTTTACGTGATTATCGATCACCATGCCTTGTGGTGGCTCTCCTCGCTTAAAAACCCCACTGGACAAATCGGTCGACGGGCATTAGGGTTTTGCTGTTTTATACAACTCAGCCCGTCAACACAACGACGCTGACTACTTGTCCCGTCACCCTGTCTACCGCCCTGAATATGGTGCACATGACACCGACTCTTGCGTCCTCGCCACTTCTGATCTGCACGATATTTCGCATTGAACAAGGGCGGGGTCGTGGGATTTAATCCTGACTACGGCGGCCGCATTTCGATGAGGGCGAAATGCGAGAACACCCGTACACTTAGTTTAAATGCACGTTAAAGAACCCTAGGTGGTCGAAATTCCCATAGTCCCCCATTACCGCGTGCCTCATAATCAGAAAGCGGTTTTGAGATGTAAAACCCCATAAATTTAATTTTTTAACTGAACAACCTCCTTTTTGCCAAATATAGCGCTACACTGACAAAAGAATACTACGAACCTTGAGATGACGAAGCCACTTGTCCTCCGGCAAAGCCCAGAATCACACAATCGCACCGACGAGCCCTGGGGCATGCGCACCTGGCCCTCGTGGATGGCTGCACATCGCCCCCCAGCGTCATCGACGTCAGCTCCTTGGGAGCATAAAATCTCGACTGTTTCGCGGTCACCAACCAGTGGGCACGGCGGAAGCTTTCAGGTCATGCGTCTCATGAATCCGTTCTTGTTTCTTCTCCAGGTGAGAGACCAGTGCTCAGTATATACGTATGGTAGCGACAACGTTTGTCTCTTGCTTCTTCCGTGCCCACGGTCGCTGCTTGTATAACTGGTGACTGCCTACTGCTGTTTTGTTAATTTCCTGTTTTCCTGTGGCGACATAGAAACCAAATAGGACCAACATCCGAAGATATGCTTAAGACAATAGTAGACGAAATATGAGAGTTAAAACAAAGCGTGGATTTCACGAATCGCCAGCTTTGTGAAACTACTAACAAGCTGTCTCCCATTGAGAAAAAATAAACGACCTGTCCGTGACTGGGATTGATTATACCCTGAAAGTTGAGGTGTTGCGAAAAACTGTTAACAAGCCAATGCTGAAAGTAGACGACCTAGAAAACAGAAGCAGGAAGAATACCTTAGTCATATAGGGCGTGAAGGAAACTACAAAAGAGGATGAGAAGTCCCTCGAGGATACAGTTCCCAAGGAAATATTTCAAGAGCTGTCAAATATATCCGACGTACGACTTGAACGCATCCATAGAATTGGAAGGCCTTCTGCGAATAAATGCCGACCGGTGATCATCAAAGTATTAGATGAAAGAGACAAGGCCAAGATTCTTAAAAACTGCAAATCAAAAACCTAAAAACTCGGCATTTAGCCAATGAGCATCTCAGAAAATTTTTTCACCATGTGTGCAACAGGTTCAAAAAATGACTCTGGCAAAGCGCAAAGGAGCACAAAGATAAAGGCGACATCGTGATGCTCTTTTTCGACAAAATTAAGAATAATGGCAAACAATTCTGTTGGGGAGACGAAAGGAATGAAAGAGTGCCGCTTGCTGCGCAATGACAAAACCGCTGAAGTCGCGATAGCACTTTTCTTGCAAATTGCAAGACAGTATGTTTAGTCTCAAAAAGCATCGCTACAGTAAGCCTGTTTTCAGTGCTCAGTGTAAGTGCCCGAAGTATCATGAACAAGTGCGACGAACTTAAAAGTTTTCTTCACATGTACGATCCACATGTTTATATCCTGACTGAGACTTGGGTTTATGGCAGCATTCCTGATAAGACGCCGTACCAAATTCGCATGAAATTGTTCGCCTTGACCGCTGTCAACGGGAGGTGGTGTTGCAGTCCTAATAAAAAAAGATTTAGACTACTATTTGGTACGCCACTACACGAATGCAGAAATGGTCTGGCTCTGCTCAGGGTTTTCAATCTCAATATTCTTATCGGTGTCGTCTACAGGTTTCCGAACGCTGACGTAGTCATGTTGGAATCGCTGCACAATCACCACGCTGATATCATCATGGGCGGCCATGTCAACTTGCCTAAAATAAATTGGGATCTTCCATGCGCCCAGCCTTCCAGTCGGCATTCGGACTTACTCCTTCATATTGCATTTTCTTACAGTCTCAAGCAGGTGGTGCATGCACCTACGAGAATCACGCCAGATACAAGCTCATGCCTCGATCTTGTTTTTTGTTTCTGATACGGTTACTTGGTTTGGTTTCACAATTGATATTCTACCTGGAATGTCTGACCATGTCATGGTACTATTTACAAGCAACCTCAGATGGCCCGAGACGCGAGGGACTAAAACTAGTTTTCTTGACGTAAACCACGCTCACGGCACTAGTATCTTGGACTTTCTCGAACGGAACTATGATATCCTAGATAAAATGGATGCGGGTAGTACTTCTAGTGCTGATGATTTATGGTTGAGTTTCAAGTACACGGTTGATGAGTGCATACAGAAGTTCCTCTTAAACTTAAGAAAATGAAGAGTTATAATCCTTGGATTACGTGCGAAATCCTTCAACTAAAACGCCGCGTTAAGCGTTTGTCAAGTGCTCGTTCACAGAAAAGGTACAATTTGAAGGTTGTTCGAGAGGAGTTGCGAAAGAAGGTTAGATTATCAAAGTACCAGCTTTTAACATCAGAATTCACAAATTCCTTACTAGTGACCCCGAATAGTTTTGGAGGCATCTCACAGATAAGAAACAACCTGTAAGCAAGTTTTTGACAGCTCTGTCGCTACGAAAACATGTACAATAGAGTCAGCCTTTATTGACCGATTTTCCAGCATATTTCTGCATGGGAGAGGCACTGTTGTCGAATTAAGAGGCAGAAATCTAGACACACATATGCCTAACAGTCTCATAAGTGAAGAGGGAATTTTTTCAGCATTTCTTCACCTCGACACAAAGAAGTCATCCGGATCGGACGATATTGCAAACTGTTTTCCGCACAGATAGCCGAATAGTGCGAAATATTTATTTTTTATCTTCAGCACAAGTCTGCATAAATGTGAAGGTCCTAAAGATTGGAAAACGGCAAAGGTCATGCCAATCTACAAATCCGGCGATACGTACTCTTTACCAAATTATAGGCCCTTTCTCTGTTGTGCACCGCCGGCAAGGTTATCCAACACATCATTTATAAACACGTGAACTCATTTCTGGAGAGTGATAAGTTTTTCACAAGCAGCCAGCATTGTTTTCGGCGTGGCCTATCGACGGCCACGCAACTGATTCATAACACCAGTGAATTTTTCGCGAGGCTGGACAAAGGTAGTCAAATAGACGTAATCTTTCTCATCTCCAGAAAGCGTTCGACCTCGTGTCATCACAATGCGTTGGCGGGCTAGTTGGTGCGAATCCATGAATACTTTGTTAAGCGCAAAAAGACAGACACAAGAAAGACGACAGGACAAGGCGCCTTGTCCTGTCGTCTTTCTTGTGTCTGTCTTTTTGCGCTAAACAAAGTATTCACCTCGTGTCATATTTGAATTTAATACAAAACCTGGGAGCCTCTTAAACAATAACCAACTTGTAATGTGGCTTGACTGTTACCTTTCTAACCACCATCAATACGTAAAAATAGATATATCGAAGTCTCGTACAGCATCACAGCTTCCTGGGGTGACTCAAGGCACCGTCCTTGGCCCCCTTCTTTTTATTATATGTCTCGATGATCTGGCCACCGACTCTCCTATACGCAGCCGCTTTTTTGCATACCACTGCATTCTCTACCACACAATCGAAACAAGCGAGGATCAAGCCGCACTAAACAACTGTCTTATGGCTATTACTAACCAGTGCCATGTGTGGGAGATGATTTTGTACACTTTAAAATGCGCTCAAATGAGAATGACTCGTAAAAACGCCCCACTTCCCTACGCGCGCAATGTGAAAAATAACCAAATCAGCCTTGTCAAACAGTTCAAATACTTTGGTATAATAATTGATTCCACATTAAGTTCAGACTCCTATAATAAAAACATATACAGCATCAAAACTACCGGTTGCTCAGGAATTACTTGAAACACAGTAGCAGTAAAACTAAATTAGTTGCATACACGTCCCTCGTAGGTCCGTTACTTGAGTACGCCGACGTAGTGTGGGATCCACACACCAAAACAGAAGCTAACCGCATAGAACGTATTAAAGAAAAGCGATTCGCTTTGTTTACAACGCTTATACTAGGCAGGTGTCCATATGTGATCTTTATACGCAGTCCGGTTTTTGCACACTCGAAGCACGGGGAAAGTTGCACCGCCTAAAAATGCTATTGCACATCCTTAACAGTCAAGTATAACTAGATTTCCAGGCATACATGCAATGTGACACGTCGCGACCTATCCATAAGAAACACAGCAACGCTATTTTAATACCTCTATGTAGAACAAATGCGTACAAAGGCTCCTTTTTCCCGAGGACTATAGTTGAATGGAACGGGCTGCCGAATGAGGTGGTGAACTTGTCAACGTCGGTATCTTTCTCAACAGCCGTTGTTCCGTTCTTGTGATTGACTGCGTGTTCTTTGTTACTCTTGAGAAAGTGTGCATATGCTAATAAATGTTGATTGTTCATTGTATTACTGTGGTTGGTGTTTGTGTGTTTCATTGTTCTTTCGTTGTCACAGCACGACAACGATCTGTACCAAAAATAACTTATAATGCAATATACCCACTCCTGCCTTGGTGGCCAAAGGTTTCTAATAGTATAGAATAAATAATAAATAAACGGCTTCCTGACTGCTTACGCGTTCTCATCGATCCTTTGCAGTCAGTACATGGACTTCAACGCAGGGAAATGGACAGTCATATGTGTGTCTGCTAGAATTAAATTCTAGTCCATCCAAGTTTCATTCAGATAATTACCTAGGACGTATACTCAACCACAAGTTCCAAACGAACGTGTTTGGTTTCGTGCAATCCTTTGACTGCACCCCGGTCAACGCTTATCGTCGCTTGCGTCGAGGCTCGGTTTAACGGCCACCTGCGTCCTATACAGACTATTACCAACTGTGGGCGTTGTATGTTGTGGTTACGTCACAGTCGCCTAGGTGACCTTATCGGTAGTTTCTGCGGAGCTCTGGTATGGGCCAGACGCGTGTTTAGCGTGGTACCTATGTATACTAGGTGGGTCTACTGAAGTAGCGCGCACCACAGCTTCGCTACTAGTGCTTCTTCACAGAGCGGTAGGGTAGATGGATCTTTTGTGACCAGATATTCCTTGTACCCGCAAGTTGTCACCCGCGTTTTCACTCCTTCGTGGTAAGACGAACTCAAGATGCACCAAGCATCCCAACGCGCTCGTTTGCCTGCGAGTTCAGAACTTCGAGGACGGCTCATCGGCATCCAATTAGACAATTATGCTTTTTATTTTTACACTTGTTTTATACACTCATGACGTTGTCCCACCTGCACTCCAGTGGTTGCGACATTACGTGTACAATGAGGCACACACAAGACACACCTTTAGTCAGCCGGAACCATGGAGGCGCCGTGGCGTCGTTTAACTTGTGGAGTTTGTAAGCGACCCAGTAAGGTCATTTGGTATGTTTGTGCCTAGACTTCTATGCATTCTCAATCCGCATTACCTGTGTACAAAAGTTGGTTCGTTCCTCAAAATGGCTTGCATACTGAGGCCTTGGTGCACTTGTTTTATGTTCGTGGCTGATGCCACATTAATTACTTATGGTAGTGAGTTCCTGTGACTCGTGTGCTACAGAAATGCATGGCATTATATTTGGAATTCTGCCTTCTGTTTTGCATTGATTTGCTACCAGCCCTTATTAGTGCTTGTTTTGTAGCTGCGCAAATTATTCTACATGCCATGACCCATGGGTCGTGGACCGTGGTGTCCACCAACTGTGGCGCCCACCAAACACATTAGATTGGCGCACTTTATGATTTTTGCATGTGAGTGCAATCATTGTTGCCAAGTTTTAGGTTTCTTTGACTACGCAGAAATCGTGCTTGGTATCCTCCTTCCTTTGTTGCTTGTTAAAAAAGGAACAAAACAATAGTAAAAGTGGACATCAGTGATATTTGTCCAAATCTGACACAAATAATTGGTATTAGGGCATCTATGCTGACACTTCCTGGAAGTCCCGCAGACTAAATGTCATTATGTGATAAAAATGACGGCGTTTGAGATTGTTTTGCCTCTTCCCCAAAACTGTTATTTCCCTTGTAAATCTAAGCTTAAAATGCCTAACCTATACCATTTGTTACGGTAATATAGACTACCTGATTCAGCCATATTATAAGCCTTGCAACATTTAAAGGGCTTTTATACGTTTCAGCTACATGAAACGAATAAGAACCAACTAAAGATGCTTTAACTGCTGCTTCTGATGCGTCTGTGAGTACTTCTTTGGGGGAATAGTGCGATAACTGCCATAACATACACGTCAAGTTCATTTTTGGGCTTCATTCTTTTAGTATAATTTAATGTTGTTTTTCATCTCACTTCATGGACATTGCTGTTGATTACAGGTATAGATTTTTGCATATTTGTTCTGACACACAAAATAACGTCTCTAACATTCTTATGCAGTATGTGTTTATAGACAGCAAAGTGCAATATATTGAATATGCTTTCACGTAAGAAAATACAAGCTCGTTGTATATGTTTGCAATATGTTGGAATCCTATCTGGTCAGGACAAATCATGACACATGAAGCCATTTTCGCGATGAACATCTAAGGATAGCTAAAACTGAGCACTATGGGCACATAAATTTTGTATTTTATGCTTTACGTGGCTGATTTACTGGTTTCTTTTACTAGCGGTATGTCATGTGTGATGTGAAGTTGGAACTCTAGTCTCAGTCCTAGGCCAGTTCCTTGAGAATTGCAACTTCTTCTTTTTCAGACTTCCTTATGCGAACTTTTGCCTATGCAAAGCAGGTCTGCAATCTTACTAGTCGCACTTGCTTCAATCTAAGTATCTTCAAAGAGGTCTCATTCATACCTATTAGCCAGCTCGAGTGGTATTTTTCATTTCCAGCATTTCCAACAGAAAGTTCCAACATTGTTTTACTGACTTCTATTATCATGTTCATATGTAGCGATCTAATCTTATTCTTTTTTACTTAGTTAAATTTTGAGGGCATTTATTGGCTGCAAAAGTTAGTACAGTGTAAGCGCTGATTTTATGCCAGAAATACATGCGCAGAGGGAAATGTTGCTTCTCTGAAATACCTTCTTATTTAATACACCTAAATGCAAACAACACCTGTATTCTTGTTTCCACTTTTAGCAAAGAAACATAATGTGTTCTAAAACATCAAAACTGAGGGCCATGTGTATGTGCTGTGAAACATACTATCAGTCCAGTAGAGATGCATACTTGCGTCTTTTGTATGTGTCGGTTTAGCGGTTGTTCACAGCCTTTTTTTGTAAAAGTGAAAGCAACCATTGAGGTCTGATTATTATATAGCACTGAGCTATGGGCAATATTTAGGGTTTCTTTTTTTCTAACGTGCGCATATATTCAGAAATATACAGTGCATTTGGGAGGTCCTACGATTATTTTCTTTTGCATTCTTCATCATACAAAGTTGTCATGCAATGGTTCTGCTGCTTCTTCGAAAGTGGCATCTCTTGCAGAAGTACAAATTGATTTGCATTTGAAGTTATTTAGTCAAATAAGTCGCTTCGGTACCAAACATTTCTTGTTGAAGAATATTTCGCACGTAATTTTTTCTTCCTTATTTCTCTTGGAACATCAATAAAACAATGTAAATTTGTTTTTTCTTTCATCTTGTTATTTCATGGGTTCATTAGATTTGTTTATGTGTGCCCGACTTAGTCGCAGGGTTGTGAGCCTTTTTTCCCGCATTGTTAAAAGTGAACTTTTGTGTTTATGTCCAGCTGTTATCAAGCTGTGACCTCTGAAGTATGGTTCTTTCTGCATTTGGTTGAGCCACGGCTCAGAAAGAACGGTCCGAATAAAACTTCAGATAATAAAAGAATTGCCGTGGCGTCGAGCAAGCGTGCTCGACTCGCACCCTGGCGGCCCGGGTTCGACTGCCACCCTGACCGAAAATACCTGCCTACACGAAATACCCTGACCTACACGATAGTATCGTTTTGACGATAGTATTGCTGTCGAGTGACGTAGTGCTCAACCGGCTAATCAGGTAATCTGGTTGGGCTCAACCGGCCAATTAGTGCGCACTAAAAGTGGTATCCTCTAAAGCGACCATCCGAGAATACGTCACCAGGTTTTGTAGCAGGCGCTGAAGGAACAGCTGGCGCAGCATCGGGCTGTCTGCTTCCTGCCTACAATCACCGAGAAGTTACCGCATTCCACAGTCACCTAGCTGTTTGTCTTTCAGAATCTACTGGACACACCTGCGCACAGACAGTGACTTGTGTTGCAGCAGCGTCATTATGAAATTGTAATAGGAGTTGATGGCGTAGGGTGTTTTCATGATGTGCGTAAATTCCCGACCACCTCGCAAGAGAGGGCCGAGTCAACGTGAATTGCTGGTGTCTTTCCTCCAATTTCTTCCCTTCTCTTCCCCATCGCGGCGTGTTGGCGATAACCTTCAACATATACCCAACTGTTAAAGGTGGCCACTCGGCAGCTGGCTTTGGGTAGCTTGCTTCGATAAAGTACACCTTCTGAACTGGTCGTTTGATGGTCTGTCCAGAAGCTAGTAGAAGTGTACAAACGCAAGCAATACCGTATTTTACTTGTGCACTGACTCTGTCCAGCTTCCGTAATAGCGGATGTAGTGCGCCGTCATGCAGAAGCGCCACGTCGCCTTCGCGTAACCAAGGGGGCTCACGAACAGTACTGTTAGTGGACTGAAGTAAGAGCAGGTACAACCGCTTCCACCAGTTCCATATCTCCGCTGTCAGATGCTCACGAAAGCGCGCTGCGGAGCAGGTCGGCTCCTGTGGAGGGCGTGCCATCCGAATAGCTGGCCTCTTGTGGAAAGCATACGGCGCATCATCCGAGTAGTAAGTGTGATTGGGTCAGCGTTTGCAGTTGGTCCGGATTGCTTTCGATATGAGTAAGAGGTCTGCTGTTTATGACCGCTTCAACTACGCGCAGAGCAGTAGACAGGGCTTCAGCATTGAGACTGCTGCTCCTAGGTGAATATCTCAATCCGTTATTTGCCAGTGTGATAAGGCGCTCGCACGCGCCTTCCCGCCATTGAGCTCTTTCTGCAATAGGCTTGCATTTAATCTTGACATCAGCTGCGTATTCCTGGAAAATCGGCAATATAGTTCTAAACACTTGAGCAAAGCTATGGAAAGACGGTGTGTTATCCGATTATATAGTGTCGAGGATTCTACGCCACGAGACAAAAGGACGGAAGGCTAAAGGTATGAGGGTTTTCATCAAATCCGTGGTCAGTTCTAAGAAGATGGCGCGAGTGACCACACACGAGAAAATGAGCATACATACCCTTTCGTTGGTAGGAGCCGCATCACACGTGTAGAGGCGCCCGCAGTAACCCAAACCAATGCCTGAAAGCAGACTTGTTCCGGTGATTCTGTCTGGTGGAAATGGAGCGAACAGCGCTTTTTCGGCGACAGGCCTATGGTGTTTGCAAGTGAATCCACTGATTAGTTCCCTTTTAACGGCCGACTGTACTTTTACAATCCAAAACCTCTCTCGAAGCTCGCAATGCGAGGCCTTGACTCAGTCATGAAGAACGCGATCATGCTCAGCTAAAACAACGAGGAGTGTGGCGTTGATCGTAAGAGTACTGGGTGCATAACGTCCAAGGAGGCTGCGAGTTGCAGCAGACGACCACCCACAGGAAGTAAACCACTCGTGTCCAGGAAAGGATATACTCGAAGAACTGCAGTTGGGGATGACAGCCGTTTTCTTACGCGCAGCGATTGTAGTTCTTCGAAGAATATCTCTTCTTGAACGACTTGCAACCAATACTGCTCCGCCTTGTAAAGCTCTGGTGCAGTTAATGGTACAGCAGTCAAAGAATGCTTCGACGACGCGTTCAAAGCAAAACGGTAATGCCAACAGGTGACTCTTAAGAGTCTTTTGAAGGGACTGTACCTGTTAACAGGTACTATAGTGTTCGAAACAGAAGCTGCAGAAGGAAACACTGATGTACCTACTAGCATTATCAGCAAGTCTTAAATTGTTCTGACAATTCATTACACTCAATAGGTCGGGTTGTTGCAGAGCGGGAAGCCAGGTTGGACCGTGCACCCATAAGTTTAACGCAAGAGGACAAGGGGATGGCACTCCTCGTGTTGCCAAGTCAGCTGGGCTCTTTTCTGTCACAGTGATGCCACTGGATCGGCGATGACAGCCCATGAATCTCAGAGACTCGATGACGTACGAACAGATCTCTTTTTATCGGAGTACTCCTAATCGAGTGAAAGGCAACGAGCGAGTTGGTCCGAAGTGAAGTGGAACGGAGGTCAGCAATGGCAGGGTCTTGACGTATCCATACAACCCCACGCCGATAACGCAGGCTACTAGGTACAGACGTGGAAGATAAATCTGTTTTGGTGGTGCAACACGGCTCTTGTTTATCAGGAGTTGTGTCTTTTACAACAACTGTTTGAGTTTGTTTTTTTCTTGTGGAAGAGCATCGTTCCATGCGCACTTACTCTTCCACAGGTCTTGAAGAAGCATCTTTGCTCTGCGCATATATGGAAGTATCCTGCACTCTTTCCAATTCCTTAAGCACCATGCGCTTGGTAGACTTATTGTTTGTTTCAGTCAGACGCTTAGCGCAGAGTGAAGATAATCCGGTCACCTTCACGTTCGCAGAGTACGCCTATGACTTTGATTTGATCATATCACTATATTCAACTTTGCCTTCAATAGCAGCCGATATCAAGCGTTTCCGCAAAGCATCTGGATTGGAGACTCACTTGCGCCGTTCCATGCTTATTTCAGAGAATATTTCCCGCGTCTCACTGTACAATGTTGCAGCTTTATCTGCTTTCAGAAGTCCGCCGATGACATCGTCGACGCAAAATGCTTTCTTCAGCAAAGCCAGCCTCAGCACGTCACTCTCGACCAATCGCAAAGTGATGGCAAATGGAGGCTACTAGCAAAAAATAACTGTATGAGGCTCCAAATGGGATCCGCGTCAACCTCCACGCCACCGCGGGGGGAAATCGTCCTGGGTTCAAGGGCAATCAGTCCATTCTGAGGACTCGCAGCAAGTCGTGGTATTCGAGTCGCATGAGCATATTCGCCATTAGGACAACTTGGTGACCGTGGAAGTACCAGCCACTCAATGTAAACGCCAAGGTGTATATCCTTGAACACCAAATCGTTGAGGCAAGGGTGACCAAGCGCGTGCGAGGAAGCGTCAAACACAATACGAAGCTTCAGAGCCTCAAGCGTGTGCCTGCTATTGCATCAATGCTCCGCTTCGTGGGCGAAACTGCGACTAGCTCCCCCGTCTGCTACGCTGAAGGCAGCTTACAAAGAGTTTATTTGGATTCAAAAGTCGTCATTTCAAGTGTTTGGCAATCGCCCACGTGGAAGGTAGAACGCTAGCTACACGACGCTCGAGATACTGGCGACAATACTAACTTAGATGCCTAGAAACGCCCAATGACAGTGCTAATTGTTTTTACAGTCTCTGTAAAGCCAGTCAGCCCGCGGAAATCGAACGCACGTGCCGTTACCCTACTAACCCTTTCAAGCTAACGCGCCGAAGATGACAAGGCAGCCTCTGACAAAGATAAGCTCGTCTATCAAAAGGTTGGGCAGCCTTTCTGAAACATTTTGTTCCCGTTTATGTAACTTCTAAAGCACAGTAGGTGACTCAATAGTATTTGTGCACGTAAGCAGGTTGCAAATGCGCTAAGTAATCAAACTTTTATACCAACTAGATAACTATCGATCTACTACGCACATTGCACGGGGGCTGCTGGCGTGCATATTTGTGCATTTCTTTTCTGGATATGTGTTTTTCGCAATAATCCTAATAATTGCTGTAATGCACTACCAAGCACAGCAACATCGTACAAATGCAGCTCACTTAAGTGCTTCTGTCACAGCAACCGTAAGTGTGCTGTGTGGCCCCTCATTCCTGACTTCGTACAACCCAGATTTTTATCCAACATCGGCGAACACGAGCAGCTGTTCGAATTAAGTCCAAACTGTCTTCCCACTTCAACACGCACCGGCAGCCAAAGTGGCATAAAGCGAGCACTTTCTTAAGTTGGTGACAGCAGCCCCAGTGGCATATGATACGGGAAGTACAAACAGAAGAAAAGACGAGTATCGGCAACACACTGGCCACCTAAGTGCACTTTGTGTATGTGTGCTTTCGTTTATCGGTAATGTCATCCCCGTGTCTTCAAATTAAAGCGGTCTATTGTCTTTGCCTTCACAAATCATGGCACTGCCGTGCATGCTTCCGCCTACAACTGCCTTGGACGTCGGTGTAGCAAGTGACGTCAAGTTGGCAAGTCCTCCCATTGGTTTTTATTTTACTGCCAATTGTGAAAATTGCTGTGCTAAAAAGTGGAAACAAAAAAAAAAACCTGCCGACGAAACTATCCACCATTTCTATTTTTATTGCTGTTCAATTGGAAGAATAGGAAAAAAAACAGCAATATTTCCTCAGTACTGCCGCACTGCAAACTCTGAAAAGGAACGCCGTATGTTCACATTCACTGCTGCCACCTGCTGTAGCCGGTAGGCACAATGCTACTTCTTTCCGCGCACGCTGAACATCGGTCTTGCTGTCTACTCCGCTTCGAAGCAAGCAGCTGTAGTGTCGCAGCACCTTTCTTTTCATTTGTACTGCTTACGTCGTGTTATTTACTGGTGTGGTCACTTGCCCGTTACGTGTCTTACTTTCGCATATATGTGTTCCTCTGCAAAATCAGGCAAGTATTCCCTAGAATTTCCACCAACATAATATGTCTCGTGTAAGTAGTCTCCCTTGGCGACCAATGCCACGCTTACTGATAGTGAAGTGTGAAGGTGTTCGCTGGGTTTGTCCTCCCAAGGCGTTCCCTGACAATGAGTTTTCTTTCTCAACTGCCCTCAGGTGCACGATGGGGCATTATATAAACCTTCTCCCCGGGCACGGAGCACATTGGAGAACTGGGCCAGAAAGGCGCGGTCGAGGATGTTGAAAAGTTATATGCACAACGTTATATAGGTGGCTAAGGAATTTGTGATGTAGGAACCTCTTACGAATGTGCCGATACTTTGCTGCTGTGGCATCAAACTCCCGCGGAAGGCGATGAAACTAATGTTCCTGAGTAAACGCTCTGGGAGCGATCTCACTAGGCGCTGTTAGAAATAATATACATAGACCATTTGATGAGAAGAAACCAGCGTGACACTTGTGACAAAGTCGTTGCTGTTGGATGCGCCGCATTAAATGTAACATAGATATTATGTCTAGCTACTTGCGGTATTTCGTTACATCAATTGAAATTTAGAACATCACGTACAATGTATTTGAAGCTAAAATGAACTTAATTTTGATAATCAGTACGCAAGGGGATAAAGAATTGCGGCGTTTTAGTTGTGCCGTCCTCATTATGCTCACAAAAATTGCGCCAGAACGCATGTTACGATGAATGTCACCGTATTCGGGTAACAATAAAGTAATGTGGCACATACTGTTTAAATATTATTCGCTTCTATGTAGCCAGGATCTTTAATTTGCTTTACCTGTATGATCTACACTACTCCTTTGATCAACGTTTCTCCCTCAATGCACCTTCTGGTGCCGTTCGCGTCACTTCACTTCTTCGTGCCTAATATGCAAACATTCTTCCTTTTCTCTAGCTGACTCCTGCAATTTCGGCAGAGCATATCTCACGACGATTGCCTACATAAATGCTATTCGCGTTCAACTAACGTACCGACACATTGAATTGCCAGCTACGAAACACGTCATACACGAAGGGTTCATGCAGCCACGCTCCTAGCTCCTGCTTCCCTCTTGACCCGCTGCGCAGTCTAACGCAGCAGCCGGGGAGACCACGCATGGTACGTGCACGAGGCAAAATTGTCTCGACAACTATGCATGGCGCCGGTTCAATTCCACCCAGCGCCAGATGAATCTTAAAGGATCTTCATTGTCATCGACGAGTGGCACATACGCAGCGACACGTGCCAAGTGACTCGAGTGGACGCCAGAGAGGTTTATTTACGAGTGCCACATGTGCAGTAACCATAGTTGGTGTAAAAGAGGTTCGCTGAAGTGCGGTACGTGCCTAAATACCCACATTGGTCTGACGGGTGGCTTTGAACTGAGGTGCCTCAGCACGGGAGCCCGATGCTCTAGCCATTAAATCATGCACTACTCAGTCACCCAAGACGGCGGCAAAACGGTGACGGAGAAAAATAACCCGAGGAAAGTGCGCGTAGTGGCCTCAAAATGCCACGTCCTATTCACAATGAATGTGGACGTTAATGCGACGTGCAGTTAGGCAATGTAACGACACTCGGAGTTGCCACATGCTTCGCACCCATGTAGTCAACTTGAATTGCCTGTTGCCGACATCACCGTCTCTTCTCTGTCGCTCCTCGCTGCTCGCTCACTGCACGTATTGGTCCAATTCTATTCACTTCAGTGTTTTCTCGAGACTCAGCTGCTTTCGACGCCGGCTGTTCAGTGCGATTAGCAGCCGTAAAGGAGTGCAGACATTGTATTTAGAGGGTGAGTTGTCTATATCATAAGCTTTTCATGCTTACGAGGAAAGATTTCACGAAGTATGACTGACAGCAGACGGCTCAATCTAATAGAGTAGAAATGAGATGCAGTTCCCTTCTCCAAATTCATTGCATAGCCATCATAAAAATTATCACACTTTCTCCATAAGGGCGAAGCAGCGAATGCGATAGCAACATGTTGGAATATTACACGAAATGCAAGATTCGAAGCTGCAGCACTGGTATGAATTAAAGTAAACGTTAGTTAAACAGTAAAAACGAGCTGCTGTGGTAAGGGTCCTCGGTTTAAATCCAACCATCGGACAGTTTCGTTTATAGCTAATAATGAAAGCCTACGTCTTCCTTAGTGACTTTACCACCCCTTTTCTTTATCGCGTACCTTTGAAACCTCTTTTCTGGGCCGTTCTCACAGGCATTGCACAGCGGCGCCAATAAAGATACTCCATTTTTAGCTTTGAGCTCTGTTATTGTTTCGAACTTGTAATATTTTCGTCTGAGAAGATATAATATAAAATTCATGCTCTTGTGGTGTTTTGTTTGATGACATTTGTTTGCGGGCTGCCATTCCCAAGTTCTGATGAATAATTTCATGAAGAATGTAACACCTGGTATGGGCGACTTTAAGGATAGATTGGTGTGACAATATAACCCGCATATACCGCATGTCATATAGCTTAGCATGGAATATTACATACATATACCTAAATATGTACGGAGCCTCATGGCGATGCCGGCGGCGAAAGTTTGCATGTAGCATCCGTATATTCGCTATTGTAATGAAACGTCATTGTTAAGAGCAAAATGGTTTGTCGCGAAAGACGCTGGTGGAGACGCATTTTCAGAGGGCTGCACACGCGTTAGCCAAAGAACACCCAGCAGACGCAAGTGCGTGTCTCCCACCAAGCTACGGCGACAATAGAGTTTCCTACAATAATTATTGTAAGAAACTCTATGCCGGCTTCGACAAACGTGGGCTCACGCATTAAATTGAGAAGACGACCCTTCAGTTAGCTGTCATCAACTCTTTGGTAATTCAGAAGACCACTACCGTGACTCGCCGTCACCGAGATCCCGGAGGACCCCTCCGTGACGGCACGTAATCAATATTTACATCACTGACATCACAACATTTACGTCCCTCTTGCTGGTGGGTATGTTGACATGAGAAACTATGCGCTAGAAAGTGAGTCATACTTCAGTGATACTTTATCGTGCATATGCCAGTCGCTATCATGAACGCCTAAGTGCTGTGTATTACTCATGCGTAAAAAACCGTCACCGGAGATTTTGGTGTCTGCAGTTCCTTTAATTACTTCCCCCACCTTTCGGGAGCTGTCTGAAGGTCTATGTAGGTCTAGCCTGGCTGCATGCATGACTCATAAATGACGCGTTTCGGTGGTTGCAATGCTCTGTTCTGATGCATTGCTTCGATTCTCAACGCACTGACGTCAACGTGCATCGTGAGATGGGTTATTCCGGATTCATTCATGCGTAAGCATTCTAGGGCTACTTCCTTCGTAAATCAGTCTGTCTGTAGGTCCGCCTGTAAAGCGTGATGCGATGCTCTCCAAGGTACACATGGGGTCATGTGGAGATATACTTGACAATGGCTACGTATTACTACTGAGATTTCAGTTTGTGACTATGGAACACTTACAGTAACAGTCGGCATAGAAAGAAAGTGGCCACTACAGTTGGTAAAACAGGTAATGCTGCCAAGTTTTCGCAAATAAAGAATGTAAGACAGCAGATTAAATGGTTTCATTTTCCTTTATCTAGGAGAGCATATAGAACACTAACAATTCCATTCGGCATAAAAAAAAAGTGGACCACTACAAACCACGCATCAGGTAATGCTACCATCTTTCTGAAAGAAAATCACAGCCTTTAATGCTGTCAGAGCCTGGACAGGAGATTTAAAGCGTTCATTTAGTTTTATTTAGGAAAGTACATAGAATACCTACCGTGGCCGCAACTGTCAGCGCGAAAAGGAGAAAGAACAGACAGCACAGTTGCCTATATCACTACCACGCAGAAACTATAACACGCAGAACTAACAGACCAGGACCATTGCCACAAGTACCCATACCATAAGCTTATGCAGAAAGAAAGTAGGTCGCTACAGTTGTCGCAACAAGTATACCATACAGTCGCCCATAGAGGCACGTATCCAGGGTTGTTTCTGTTGGCGGTAGAGTGGGGTGGGGGCAACCCAGGGTAACGTTTCTATGAAAATGAGGGGGAGTACCTTTACTAGTACAAACGTCAATAATGCCTACCGTTTGCCATAAAGACGTGTAAACCCGCAAAAGAGAAATTAAATAATGCGTATCTCAAAGATACTCCTCTTTTTTACTTGACAAACAAGGAACCACACCTAATGGACTCGTGCAGGAAAGAAGCGCAGGAAGAACACCGCCAAGAGCAACTAAACAAGCTAATGTCTAAAATAAAGATTTCTAGCAGCGCTTCTTGAATTAGCTCTGGAATAATTATGCAGAAATATGTATTCGTGAAACAATCGAAGTTGTTTTCAATTCCTCGTATACTGCTCTACCCAGTGCCACAATCGAATCGTATTGTTATTTGGGAAGTTGCGTTACGATGTGTGGCCGATGGTTCCGTACAACCGCGTAGAGCGCCGGACGCTACGCTTTTAGACGTACCGCGCCCACCACGGAATGTTAGAAAAGCACCCAGAAAAGCACAGCAGAAAAGTGCCTACGTCAGGCGGCTCGACTCATAACTGTAGAAGCGTCATTAAAACACACGGAATCATTCTCCACTTCCATTAACTGCGTTAATTTTCGCTTTTTCTTCCTCTTAGGCTGTTGCCTGGGATCTCTCCCTTAGTAGATCGCTTAATTTCTGAACTCCTTGCGACTCTTGTTTCCATTTGCCAATTTGCGGGAAAGTGCTGTACAGTTAGGGAAAAACCAAACGTGGTAACGGGTGACCTTCATATTGCTTACGGGCTCAACGGTTATTGCAGGGTTTGATGCTGGATGCTGTTTCGCACGATCATATTTTCCACCTTATCTAACCGCTATCGCGGGTATATGGTTCTGAGGATATCCCAGCCTCGCGGCGAGTCGTCACTCGAGGAAGTAAGGAGGCAAAAGAAAAATCTGACCGCAACTGGCGTTTTCTCCAGCCGCAACTAGCAGCACGAGCGTCAGACCAGCTGACTACGAAATGAATCTTTTTCCTGCTTCCTGGATAAGTCTAAATGAAGGAAGTTGAACTAACGAAGCAACAGCGATGCGCGTGACTGTTGCAATAGATGGTGACAACTGAACGCATCTCCAGTCAATCGCGCGGGCACCGAATTGATGAGAAAGCTGGCCTTCACACCTCAGGAGATGGCGATAACTACAGCCGCCCAAAAGGAGTAAAAAAGGCAGCAAAATGTTGATCGGCGAATAGCTGTCAAGACTGAAGCTTGATTTGGCGGCCCTTTAGGAATGTGTCTGAGGTGTGGTGGTTTGGGCAGGGGGGAGGAGGTTTACCACTTCTTTCGGGGAGGGGGGCTGTCGCCCCCCCCCCTTGCGTACATGCCTGCGCCAATACATTTCATTTCTTTTCATTTTCATTTTATTGCTACTCTTGCAATACAAATTATCAAAACACTGACTGAACCCATAGCCAGAGGCAAGTGTGGGGTTCAGAAACAGAAATACGCGATGGCAATGACACAGCAGTTGTGTAAAATACGATAAGTCCACGCAGAAAGAAAGCAGGCCATTAAAGTAGCCGCGACAACTACCACCCAGTCGGCCATATGATGCAGTCGATGCATCAATAAATCAGGCCACAACAATTGCAACAAGTGACCATATTATACAGTTAGTCTACAAAGAAAGTAGGCCACTATAGTTGCCGCAGCAAGTATACCATAAGGTCATCCATACCGTGAGTCGGTACAGAAATAACACAGGTCCCTGCAGTTGTCGCATCTGGTAGGTAATTATCAAGCCTAATAAAGACTAGTTAGGCGTACTTAAGAATAATTAGCCACAATTTAGACCGCTTAGCAATAAATTATTGAGGCCACCCAGAATTAAAGCAACTAGTCTGACGTAAGTCTAATTTCAGGTGATTAAAAATAAATTGATTAGATTTACTCCTGAGTAATTAAGGGTAATCAAGATGACTCAAGCCTAATTATGAATAATTACAATAATAGTCCAGTCAAGATTAATAAAGGCACTGAAAACTAATATTATATTACTTATGCCCAATTCAGAGTGGTTACGATCATTTCGCTGAATAACATTAATTCCGACTACTTTGGTTCACTAGTTAGGTAATTGCGACGGGACATTTCAATACTTGCAGCACATTGCGTCATCCTTGACACAGCGATCCGCGGTGTGCCTAATTCGGCTACTTAGTGAATCATCGTCGCATGAGTGCAAGATGAGCGACTGGAACTAATGCTTACACATTAGCTGACAAGTCCCACTAGGGTGTTCCTGAACTAATGTTTTATGCCTCTCTAATGCAGTTCTTCTGCTTTAGGTTGCAAAGCTCATCTGTTCTATACTTTTGTGTGCTTGTCTAACCGGGTACCTACATAGTAATAGATACCCATTTTGGAGGATTGGCCAACAACATTTCATATTAACTGTGACAGGCCCAGTTGCTCATGCCGAAATCGCCTGCGTTGTCTGCTCAGATAGATCGTCAGTGACACATGCCTTACTGGACGCATCCAGTGGCTCAGGCTGCCTGTTCCTGCACACATGCAGGGGCACATACCGAATGGCCCACGTGACCCATTCTGAAGTTGTTTATTTGAGCACATACCCATTGGTACACACCACGTTATGCGCAAATTGGTGGGGTATGGTTTAGATACAGATATCATATAAAATTTCAAGAATTTCTCAGGGAATGCTGATTACCTTAAAGCTGCTGACACATCACCCATAAATATGCCTTAAACGGGGGTTAATGAGCAGCTTTTAAATATATAATAAAACACTGAACGCCTTCTGTAAATCTCTGAGCTTAATGTTAATATTCCCGGACTGATCCCTGTGAAAACAGCAACGCAAGAAGTTCGAACATTTGTCGGAATAGCGAGCTAACGGTTACTTCATTCATACTAGAAGTATAGCTAGGAGTCTTACACTTCGTGTAACATTCTAACATGTTGCTAACGCATTCATTGGTTCGCCCTTATAGCGAAACTGACACTTTTTGCAGGAACTTGGTGTCGAATTGGAAACCGTTGAAGAAATCCACCGAACAGGCAAAAAGCACGTCACCACGTCCGGTAACAATGAAGCTATACGATTCCTGGGAGAAATCACAAATTAACAAAAATTGCTAAGAGCTCAAGCGTGTCTCCCTGTCAGTAGGTAACGACTTTTGCAAAAGACATCTAGCCAAGCGCGAGCTGCTATGGTACTCCGGAAAAAAAGTTAGAGAGAAGGGACATCGCTAGCGCCTCAACGACGATAAGCTGGTCATAACACAGACGTGTATTTTTGGGACTACACTAAACATAGCTCAGTGAAGCTGAAGCTCGCTAAGAAAAGCTCATGCCGCGCTGCCAAAGATGATCCAAGCCATTTGCGACCGGATTCAAGTGACCTTCCTTTCCAAAGTACAAATGATCGAAGTCTTGTTGGTAAAATTGGTTTCTTAGAATATATTTAAGCCAGCTATGATCCACACATCAGTACTGTTACAGGGGCATGCTTGCGACAAGAAATACATACGGGGCAGCGAAATCGTAGCAACCGGCTATAAATATTTAGGAAGATAGCGATTCGCGAGGAGTTGTGGCGACAATGCTTAAGATAAATGTTGAAGCTATAGTTCAGGAAGGCATCGCAAACCACGAAAGCTTTTGGGGCTAAATTAATTAATTTACCCAGCACTTCCTTTATTCTGGGAGCCGTCTACCGGTATCCCAACGCATATATTTCACACCAGGTAGACTTACAGCATTTCCTTGAGAGCATTTCGACCCAGAATCGGAAAGTGATAATCGCAGGTGATTTTAATTTTCCTAGAATCAAGTGGAACACCTTCTCAACCAAATCGAAAGAAGCAGTAGACGGCAAACAGCTTCTAGACGTAGCGTTCAGGCATGACCAAACGCAGATCGTCTATTGTAATACCCGTCAAAACAGGATACGCGCATTCAACACTGCATTTAGCTTTTCTTCATGGGTGTATTGACAGCTACAACATTTCCGTGGAACAAGGCTTGTCAGACTTGTGGTTGTAGAGATCAAAATTCACGATGGATTGCCACGCGAACAGGAAATTTTAATACAGTTGCGAAATTTCAGTAAAACCTATGATATGAACACATTCCGTTACTGGACCTTTTCAATGAACGCTTTTAGCGATGAACCAGACGTCAATAAAATGCGGACAAGATTTAAGGAAATATTTATACCATCCATCACAACATGGGCGTCTGTAAAGTAAATAAAAATAACCTTAGCTTACTTAGGAACCCTTAGCTTACTGGGCTAAGGTTTCCTAAGACTTCCCTTTTTCCTCCCTTGGTTGCGTCTTAACGTCGGGGAATAAGATGAACCAACTGGCCCAACAACAAGTATTGGTGTTTGATGTTTCTTCTATAGTGGGCCCTTCTTTTGTGGTTCCTTGTTCTACGAAACCATCTCTACTAATTGCATCTATTGCCTCTGCTACGTGCCACGCACGATACCTGACATATTGCCTAAACAAGCTACTGGTGTCGATCGAAGTTCAAGAGTTCTTAAGAAATGCCAAGCCCTCTGTTGGTCATGGGAAGAGGCTCTGTCACCTAACAAAAGCGGAATTGTGGAAACAAATTCGGCTTATGAACGATTTTCGGAAGGTGTTTTGCCTCCAAACCGACACTCGGTGGATTACTGAACTGAAATTCAAGGTATTTAAGCAGGCGACGCCCATACTACCGAGTTCTGGTGGCGTTTTACGCCTAATCACTTGTCCAGAAAATCCAGTAGAGTAGCAACTAAGCCAGCCCAGCTTCTTGTCCTGGGGACGTTGCGCTACGTGAACAGATTTCGAACACACTGAAGAAAGGCCCGAAAGGCTATTTGTCTCCTAGCGTACGTGTGCATGACTTTCTAGCACTCAGCTGGCGGGTAGCCATCAAGGTGGATAGTGATGACCACGAACGCTGCCTTTTGGATAGTGTAGACTTCCTTTTGAAGACCGTTATATTCACGCAGCTACGCCTTCATGACTCAACCCATGACGTCCTCACTTACTTCAGACAAAACAACAGTCGCCTCCTACAAGCATACAAGGGAGGTGGCTTTGCTGTGTTACCTTGCCGGGTCGTTTGTGAAAACGCTGCAGAAGCAATCGCCAAGAATTTCCTCCCAGCAAAGGGCTAAATAAATGAAATAAAGGCGAAGGCTATAGCGCTTTGTAAAATTCTTCATTTCTAGAAATTATATAACGCAGTTAATGCTTCTAAGCGTAACGCCTTGTCATTGTTTTCAGTGTAAAAACCCAAAGGACAGATATTCCATTCAGGTGCATCGTTAGTAAGTGTGACTCCTGGCAGCAAAACGTAAGCCGTTATTTACTGAAACGTCTTAGTGCCCTGGATAAAGATGACCAGTTTATTGTCAAGAATTCAACGGATGTTCCACAGTACTTGCAAAACCCGGGCTCTTGTGCAGCTGCCATTTCAGTGAATGTTGAATATTTCTTTTACTCAGTCTCACATGCATACTGTTTCCGATAATTTGGGACTGTATCGAACAAAATCGTGTTATTTCTTTTGATAGTGGTGCAGCCGTACCTGTAAATAACTTTATGACTTTGCTAAATTTTATCTCTCCTCGACTCTTATTTCGTACGATGATCGTGTTTACATTTAGTGTAAGGGTATTTGCATCAGTTCCTGTGTCGCACCTATATTATGTAACGAGTAGTTATCTGCTATTGACCGAGAATTTGCTTTTACCTTTGACGCTGCAGAAGTAAAAAATTTTTTTAGGTATGTGGACAATTTTATGGTGATGTTAAAATCCAACCTTTCTGCAATGACCCCTAATATATTGGCAGAAATTTTAACGCTATTTGGACAGCATGAAAGAGGGCTTTCCTTTACGCATGAGCTTCCTCTACATGACAAGCTGCAGTTTTTAGATTTAAGCTGTTATTTTCTGAACCACGTGTTTATTGGTCTTACTGCCCGCGCTCACGCATAGACCTTTTACTGTTTGACTCGGCGCATGCTAAACTTGTTGAAAAGGCAATAGCCTTCATGTGTCTTCAGGCGGCGTTGGTGAGGTCTTGTCCTCACAAAATGTAGGAAAGCTTCAACTGTCAGGTTGCATGGCTACGAGCCGCCGGATATCCTTGTTCTATCACGGTTGCAGTAGCAGAAACCCTCCTTCAGAAATTGAAGGGTGAACGGGAAACCTAGCCTCTAGTGGAAAAAGGGCCGCAGGTTGTGCGGTACATGCATAAAGTAACCCACAATTTAAAGAAAGTGTCCAGCAGGTACAAAGCATCTAATGTTTCTTAGGCTCCACGGAAGCTTGCTGGCCTGTGACCACGCATTCCAGACCTGCAGAAGATGACCTATTGTGGCAGAAAACATACAATGTCGAATATAACTTGCGCGGTCGGTGCGGTGTACGAAATTCCCTAATTGCGCCAGAGTATATATCGGCCAGACAGGCCGTTGTATCAACGATGCGGCAAGGGAACACGAGCTGTCTTGCAAAAGCAAGGTTAATGCACATTTGCCTATGCACTGCGATTCCTGCACGTTTGAGCGAGGTCTTTTCCATATCCGCATTCTCGGTAAAAGCAAAGATTCCCTGGCATGGGAATTAATAGAGGCCTGTTTCATCAACACGAAATGTGACGTCTTTGTCAACAATAATTTGTGGCTTTACGTTGCCCTGAATGACAGTTTCCGCACTGTATGATTGGATAATAATGCAAACTGTTTGAGTATTGTGCGCAAGCGTATGTGCGCATCTGGCCACCCTCGCCTGTAAACATGATCCTGTGTGCTTTCAATAAATTAGTTCCAAGTGACGCTCTTTTCTGTCATAACATTTTTTGCTCTCTTGGTAGCGCCCTAACTTCGGGAAATAAGGCTACTTCTGAGGCGCTGCTGAAAGTTTTTAGTAGATCTGAGACACTAGAGGTAGTTTTTTGCTCTGCTTTTCTCGCTTTGGCTATTCTTCGAGCCTTTCCTGCTCTGTAGCAAGACGACCCAGCTGTCCGCAGAAGCACTCTTCTGGCGTCCAATACCAGCAACCTCGAGGATGGCTACCATTGCGGTTACAATGCCCGTAACTGTAGGCGTAAAATATTCCAATCGCGCTTCGCACTAGGCCGCTGTGGTGGCATTACTGTCGCCTCCAGAGCCACCGAAGAAGAACATAGCTCACGGGCGTGTAGTCGGAGAATAGAACACGCAGCGTGCTCGACCTGAGGGGTCGCGGTATCCCAGATACCGCGGCACCATTGCTGGTTGGCCTAAGTAAACCATGGCCGTGGCGGCTACCTCATTGCGCCGACTCACACAAGTGCCCTTTTGAGTGAGCCTCTGGCCGACTTGGGCCACTGACTATGTACCGCTGCTGCACACGCTTTATACGCAACTCGTTTTGACGATGAAAATACGTTGTGTCGCTGTATTGATTCAATGCTAAACGCAATACCGTAGGCAACCATTGTGAGATGGGTTCTGTCAAATTATTTCATACATTTCGACAATGACGATATGTTATGTAGCTATACTGATTCAATGCTAAGCGCAATACTGCCCACAGCCATCGTGAGATGGGTTCTGCCGTATATTTATACACCCATAGATGCGTGCTGTCCGCACCGGCATCAATTTACATGCAGTTGGGTTACAGACTTGACCGGAGGAATGGTGGGGGTGGGGGTGTAAGTAGGTAATCCCATACGCCGTTTTATGCCACGAATCATGATACAGAGACATAGGCATATCAGGAGTGGGGGCCACGTGTCATGTGTTTCTCTTCCTCGCTATGCCTAATACGACACGGTGGATGCACGTCCTGTTACTTTTCTTCGCCATAGGATTTACCGGACGCGAAACAGAATTAACCGAAGAATACGATACTGGCTAATGCGAAATTTAAGCGCAGCTCTATACCTCTTTTCATTTCGCGATATATTGAGGGATCGCACCGATCCCCGCAAGGAATGCCGAGCCTTGACGCGGGGCGCCAAATATAGACCGACCACACAGTTGCCGCTTCCTGGCTACGGCAGCTTATGTAAACGTAATCTTTACCAGGAAACGTCTGCGACGAACGCTGTGCGCGACGGCGAAACTTTCTGGTTGTTTTTCTTCCTTTCCCTTGGATAGCCGGCGCTGCAGCTGCCGCTGATGCGCGGATGGGAGCGCCATCTTGTAGTTCTTCAAGGTGACTTCCTCCGCTTTCCTCCTCGGGCTATGTTTGCTATCGCAGTCTCCTGCTTTTCGCCTTAGCCTTTCGCCACACTCTCCTCCTCCACTGTCCGCCTCACACTTTCCCTGTAGCCTCCTCTACCGCTTTCCTCCTCGTGGTCTCTTCGCTATCGCCTTATTTCATCCCTAACAGAGCTCCGCGTACGCTCGGCTACGCCGACGTGGCACGCCGACGCTCATTGTCGGCACGGGTACCTAAGAGGTCTGCTTTAAAAAACGAAAATTGGGATAGTCATTGCAATATCAGTAGGCAGATGCCAGGGCCAATAAGATAGGAGAATGAAAACATTGATTGCGACGAGTGTAGGCATATTTTGTAGTTGTGCTGATGTGGAAGTAGATAAAGAACTCTCTTGAATGAGACTAAGCACTTGTCACTCGCATATAACACAAAAAGATTAAGCTATGGAGATCTATTTACGTGCCAAAACAACTTTCTGATTATGAAGCACACCATAGTGGAGGACTCCGTAAATTTCAACCACCTGGGGTTCTTTATGGTGCTCCTAAATCTACGCACACAGGGGTTCGCCCCGATCATTTTGCCCCCATCAAAATACGGCCGCCTTGGCCGGGATCCGATCCTGCGACCTTGGGCTCAAGAGCCCAACTTCGTAGGCACTGAGCAACCATGGCGGGTTGTAGCACAAAACCATTGGCATAGCTAGTCGTTCTCTATTTTACACAGAGCGTTAGAAGCAGTGCTTAGATAATTGTCAGCCTCCATAAATATACAATGAGCTTCATGTAAAAGTCTTCGTTTCTCTTTGTGTTTGCTAACAGCGCGTCTGCTGCTACATAAAGATGTGCATTGGCATTGTTTGCAACTTAAGATAGTCTCTTCCACTCTGACGCGAACAAGAAGGGGCAGCACGTGAGCCAGTGCTTCTTTCATTACGATAGCAATTGCATAGATACTCCAGGAGCATTGCTGCCGCAGTTGTCTCTGTAGCCATGATGTTCTCTAAAAACTCCAGTGCGATAACATCGTGGCCGCGCGCCGTATGCAGCGGGTGCTAGTGAAAGCTTGAGAGGCTGAGTCGAGAGAGATAGTGCTTGACCTCATACCCTCGAGGGAGGGAGGCGAGAGGAAGCAGTCGGTGTTTCATACCGATCAAGGCAGTGGATAGGGGGAACCCTAGCCCCAATGAAAAAAAAATATTATTATGAGGGGGAGGGGTTGTACTCTGGCCTTACCTCCGAACGGCATGGTTGAGCGCTTCCCCATACGCGCTACCTTGAAAGCAACCTGCCATGATCATAAAGGCTAAGGCCCCGAGGGCTGATAGTCTTTGTGCATTGTGTTTTCATCTTTTAGTTCGAGTTGAAGCGAAAAGCAGCAAGATGGTCAATTTGGCTCCCTTATGCTGCTGCACTTCCTCATGGCAGCGTCTTGACAGTGAGCGTTCGCGGTTATCGAATGAAATGTTTTATGTTTGTCTCTGCATGCGAGACACCATGCTTGGTTATTTAGTTAGTAAGCGAATGTTTAAAATCTTGTATGACCAATGAGGCAACTATCCTGCCTAGATGCCTAATAATGTGATATCGCAATCAATGCTTCGCCTTTCGGTCAAAACTGCAAAATTTTCTTTCTCGAAATCAGCCGATGTTGTGGCCAGTCTTTGCAACTCATCCTGTTTTACACTATTCTTCTCGCGGATATCTTTCAGAGAATTAGATATATATGGATGCTTACACGTTGGTAAATTTACCGCTATGATGGCATGATGACGTACTGTTTGGTTTGATTTATTTTCGCTTATCGTAATGTGCAACTCGGGCAAAACATGTGCGCAGCACCCTAACGCCGCACAAATGGTTTCATAACTGACCTCTTCCACTCGGATTGCTGTCCATAGTAAGGGTATATGATGAAAGCGAGTCGTCTGGAACAACACGTCAATGAGGTGCTTTATCCTTGCCACATTTTAGCTTGCAAGGTACGCATTTTATTGAAAATTGTTTTTCTCACAATATTGAGGCGGTATTGTCAGTGTTCACCTCGTCTGTGTATATTTGTGTGGCTGTGGTCACAATTGAGCATATATGTAGTATTTTTATCGGGTGCCGTACTCGACACGCTTTTCGTTCGTAAGCGCTTGTGGCCATGGGCTGCCGTCCTTTGCTAGTAGTATGTTTAGCATCAGGATAGGCTGGAATTTCCGATCACGAAGAATTCTTGCATACGAGCCTTTTGTAAATACAGACCCTGGTGACGTTACTTATACAATGTCTTTATTCTTGTAAAACAAAGATAGATAAATCAGCGGTAGTGTTATTTACAAAGGCAAACTTCTCAGGTGCGATGGCCGTGGCTTTCCCTTCTTTCCTTAGAGGTCATAACTTATTCTATCGTCGTCATAGCTACATTATGCCCAGAGCTTTTTTGCTTTGCACACAGTGCTCTAGAGAGGACACAGCTGGACAGGTCTGCCTTGGGCTGCGGCATTAACAGTTGTTCGCGTACACTGAAATGGTCAGCACTGAATCTGGTCATCGCAAAATTCCACCGTAAATATTTGCTTCTGCTCATTGCTTTCTTTAAGGTTATGTGTGGGCTGTTTTAAAGGGAGGCGTTCTCGGTTAATTCTTTCAGACTTCGCTGATCATAGCTGCTTCTGCTGTTGCTGTCTTGTAGAATAGCTCACGCACAGGGTGACACTAATATAAGGAGTTGGCCTATGTGTAGCGACGTCTGCACTACTTGAATAATTACACAGTAAAACGAACGACTATCTGTAAATATCATCACTACAGAAAACATACGTTTTTAAGCGCATAATGAATTCAATAAAGTGATGCTTCTTATTTCTTCTTTTCCTTCTCCTCAGTCTGTCCTCAGTCTGTCCGAGCAATCGCGCCAGACTCCGACACGCACGCGCTGAGTAAGGTGCGCCGGTCAGGGTAATAGTGCAGCAGTAAACTGTGCTGATCTTGGAAATGGCCACATGAAAAGTGGAGAAAATCATGCAGACAGTGAAATCGGCGCTAGTGTGTAACGGGCTTGGAGGTGGAATGCAAACCTTGCTGATGGCCGAGCAGGCTCCTAATCCCTATGCTGCAAATCTAGTTGCAGAACAACAGTTTTATACATGTTCACTACAACATCGCTTGACATACATTCCAAAGCGTGCGGTAGACGTGCAATTTATTTCTTCACAAATTATGGGCCGGTACCCAGAAAAGGCCCCATTGTACGCTAGACTTGTTCGTAACAAGAAAAAATAGCAGCCAATAATGATGTTGGACGTTTAGATTCGCGAAGTCCTCTGGCTGTTGTCTCACGGACCGAAACCTTTCTCAATTTCACTCCTGAATAACGTGATGAGCACAGTGTTTGGGGGGGGGGGAGAGTATCCTTTCCAGACAATCCGTACATTCGCTTGCATATCGTGTTGCTTTACGAGCGGTAATTGTTGTCTTTATCCTTTAAACTATTTTCTGTAAATAAATTGTTCTGCTGAAACAGACCACAATAAAGCCACTCACAAATAGGTGCATGTCGCCATGAACAAATAAATGCTAAAAGCAGCAAATTACATTGAAATAAAATACTAAAGTTAGAGTAGTAAGAAAAAGACATGTTGGATGTCGGTGATTACGACGTATTCTTTAGACGAATAACCTTCCTTTTTTTACCGTCTCTGCAATGTGTCTTGTTCTGTGCCAGATGTGCTATATTTGTCTTTGGAAAATGAATTATCCTAGGCAATTCGCGCACTTATGACTTTTGCTTTTTGAAGTTGCTATAGTGCTGCTTTCAACAAATCGCTGTTGACTTTTGTGAGAAATGTACGTATTCAAACTTTCTAAGTAGGAAGAGCTGCTATATTAATTTTGTTATATATTTTATTGCCGAAAGAGCCCTATTTGCATTAAATATATCATCGTGAGCGAAAGCGAGCAAGGCGAATAATAGCGAGAGAACAATGACAGTATCCAACGCGCTTATAAGTACAACTGACGGAATATGTCGAGGTAGCCCTGCGGCGCGAGTCGGGTCAGTAAAAGCAAGCTCACCAAAAAGGTTGTAATATTAAAATCATAAACGAATTGATGGCGCCTTTTCATAAAAAGAAGGGGCAGGACGCCTACTGCATGAAGAAGCTCGAGTCGGACTTCAACAACGTTTCCCTTATAAGGCTTTCCCAATGAATGAGGTCAACATGTTGCCCAGTAACAGTGTTTCTAAAATTGGTGCGGAATACAGAACGCATCAAAACAAAACGCTCTCCGCTCGAAAGAACAGTTGCTGGCGGACAGAGACAATGGAAGGGTGCAGCGAAGAACAACGCGTGTAATGCAGGTCCTAAAGCGATAAGTTAAACTACGAAGACGAACCAAATAATTGTGGTGTAGGGTGGACAAATCTACTGGCAACGACACGAAACTTACAGCGTGGATAGAAAACAGCTTTTGATAAGAGTATCTTTGCGAAAATGTATACGTGCTCGTGTCCGTGCCAGTGCTTACGGATGTACTGTTGCTGTGGTGAAATGGCTGCTAATACTCATTATAACCAGTTAAAGACGCCAAATAACACACAGCACACAAAAGAAGCCAAAGGGAGACGCTTTCTCTTGTCTTTTCTTGGGTGCTGCCTGTTATTTGGCGCCTTTAAATAGTCATAATGAATAGATACCAACTTAACCAGCAAGAAATTCTCTTAGGCAGCCAATACGGATAGCGCCATCTTAAAACTGAAAGCTACATGTGTAATAATCGTTTCCAGATCACAGCAGGGACCTCTTGCGCGTTCTAAGTCAAAACACAGTAGGATAATATATGCAGAGATCTAAAGAACAGTTACTAATACTAGCCGCAGCCGAATAGGACCTTTGCACACAGCTACACCTCTATTATTCGCTGTCGTGCGGCACAGCTACGTCCCATATTTTTTTGCCATAATTGAAATTATTCATGTGTTTACTTTAAAAGCACTTGATCTGCTTACTGAAAGTTTCAGCACGTATAACAGTGTATTGTAGCTTAAAATATTATGCACTGAATTTCTCACAGTTGCTCTAAGAAGACATGAAAACGTTAAATGGCGATCAGTTGTAGTACCTCGCTTTTCGCAGCACTAAGTTGAAACTCTTACATACATCTTTAAATCACTTCTCGCCATAGCTAGGTGTCACGTACACATCTCTACTAAAGCTCGCCCTTTTTTATTTTTTATTATTTACAGAATACTGCAGGCCAACTTGTGACCCAGACAGGAGGGAATAGGTTTATACAGTAATGTAATTAAATACGTTCAAAGAAAAGAAGTGCATATGAAATATGAAATACATTGAAGCATATGGGGTACATTGAAGGATGATATAAATACATAAAAACACTGTATAGAATCATACAATGCAAGGGATTGAATTGAAAGGAGAGAAATATTTACAGTACCAGTTTACACAGTTTACACAGGATGTTTTTTTTTTTCAAGCTAACACGCATGGAAGTTCTCATGCGGTCACACGTTTACTTGAAATGCAGTTTTTCAATGGCATGTAATATGTTATTGGACAGGAATACATCGGTTGGCAGAGAGTTCCAATCATTTATTGTTCTAGGAAAGAAGGAATATTTAAAGCAATTTGTACGCGCGAAAATAGGGGTTTTCTTGTCGGGGTGATAATTTCTGGTAGCTCTAGCTGGTAGCGGCTGGAGACAGGGTGAATGACCAAGTTGTAGTTCCCTTTTCCAAAGGCGGAAAAGCCATGTTAGGCGTGCTACCTTTCTTCGGGATTCTGGGGTGGCAATATTATTTTCATTATTGAATTGAGAGGGGGAGTCATAACGTCCATAACAATTATATATGTAGCGGACGGCAAGCCTGTTTATGTTTTCCGGTTTCTTAATTTTTTTTTTCGTGAATGGGTCCCAGACGACGCAAGCATATTCTAATCGCGACATTACGAGTGTGTTGAATGCCAATTGTTTCACGGATGGAGGAGAATGTTTCAGCTTGTGTCTCAGTAGGCCAAGTTTACATCGAGCAGACGCACAAAAATTATCAATGTGATGCGACCAGGTTAGACGATTGTTGATGGTTACACCCAAATATTTAAAGGAGTCTGTTTCAGAGACCGCGGATTGATTAATAGTGCATTGATATGTTAGAGGGTGTTTTTTGTTGGTAATGCGTATAAAAACCGTTTTTTCTTCATTAAGTTTCATTTACCAGGTGTCGCACCAGTCAGAAATCGCAGTCAGACTTTTCTTCAGGATCACTTGATCATTGGCATCTTTAATCTCTTTGTAAAGTAAACAGTCGTCCGCGAACAATTTAATACTCACACTATCGTCTATGCATGCTGTTATGTCATTAATATATACTAGGAAAAGTAGCGGTCCGAGCACGCTTCCCTGCGGCACTCCCGAATTTACGGGGAGACATCTAGATTAATGGCCCTCAATATTGACGAATTGTGTGCGCATGCTCAAATATGCAGAGATACAGTTTACAATGTTAGGTGGAAACCTATAAGTGCTTAGTTTTGTTATCAAACCCAAATGAGAGACCCTATGGAAGGCTTTGCTGAAATCGAGGTATATCACATCAACCCGGCCGGCTTTATCAAGAACGGAGGCAACAGCGTAGAAGCTAGAGAGAAGCTGAGTAGTGGTAGACAGCCCCTTACGAAAGCCGTGTTGGCACGGGGACAGAATACCACGTTTTTCAAGAAATTCCGTCATGTAATTTGAGATAATATGCTCTAAAAGCTTGCAAGATGTAAACGTCAGTGATATAGGGCGGTAGTTTGATAGTAATGTAGGGTCGCCTTCCTTAAATACAGGCACAACACGAGCAACCCGCCAGTCTGATGGAACGATGCCACAAGATATGGACGAGCGGAAAATTACGAGAAGAAAATGTGAAAGCCACTCAGCATAGCGACGAAGAAAAGCATTAGAAATGCCGTCAGGACCGCATGTATTTTTTGCGTTTAGGTGTAAGAGCATAGAAAATATACCCTCGTATGTTATAAAATCACAATTTACGTTTTCCACATCTTCAGCAACGACCGGAGAGCACTGATTAGACTCAGAGAAGTTAGAATGGAAGTAATGATTAAATTTGGATACCTGGTGTTGCTTATCTTGAATTATCTGACCATCAATATTTAGGTGGTCAAGAGCTTGCCTCTTCTTATAGTTCAAATGTTATTGTTTTAAGAAATCGGGTCAGCGTGTGGGAGCAATAAAACTGCCTACCTGCTCTAATTTTTTTAGTGAGCGTTTGTTTTAGCTCGTCGAATACTGGGCCAAATTTTTTTTTGCATTCGGAATCTTTTTACTTTTCTAACGAGGTGGATTATATCTCGATTGATCCAAGGATTTTTTTGGTGCACCTTCTTCATTTTACTAGGAATGAAGTTATCAATACAGAAGTAGCAAATGGATTTCAGCTTTAGCCATAGGCAGTCAGCATCATCGCCAGAGAAGTCTTCCAGTGCTAGTTCAAGGTAATCGATAACGGACTCGTCATTTGCTTTAGTATAGTTTTTGACGTATTTGCAATCTTTAAGCGCGTTATTGTTTGAACTATCTGCTCGACATGTGAAGCACACAAGCCGATGATCTGATATGCCTTCCTCAACAGTTATTTCAATGTCTCGAAGAGATCTGCTGTGAAAAACCAGATCAAGAATAGAGGAAGCAGATCCCTGCACCCGTGTTGGAACGTGAACTGCTTCGTCGAGATCGCAAGCTAACAATGTGTCGAAAATAATTTGGTCTGCTAGAGTAGGTGACGAAAGTTTCTTCCAATTTATGCTGGGAAGGTTAAAATCGCCAGCCACTATAAGGGTATTTCTGCAATATTTAACAATATGTTCATGAAGTTTGGTTAAGAAATCCGACGTGGCACACGGCGGACGGTACACTGCTACAAGGTTAAACAAGAACCCGTTCAAATTGGTCTGTAGGGACAAACTTTCATGATTATCAATTTGTTCTAGTAACTATACAGACGTGCTTTTGCTCACAATAACGGCCACACCACCGCCACGGGAAGTTCGGTCCCTTCTGTATATATTGTAGGATCCAGGAACCAAGTCGTCGTCTTTAATTTCTTCATGGAGCCATGTTTCGGTTAATACTACTATATGAGGCTCCTGACAAAGGAGTATAGTTTCTAGTTCTGCACTTTTGTTAACTATTCTTTGTATGTTTACGTTTAAGAGGCGCAAATGCTGTGGCCGAGAAACACGTGGTTGTCAATTGCTATCCGCGTTGACGCGTCTAGCAGGGAGCCTTACACTTGTGCTTTTGTACTCGTCCCACACAAACGTGTCGTTGTCAATCCGTAGTTTATCATTGACAAGATAGACTTTTTTTCCATTTGCCGTATCTTCCCTTGCATTCTCATACAAAAGCCGGCGCCTGCGCAGAGTGCGACGGGAATAATCATTCTCGATGAAGATACGTGTGCCTTTCAGTTCCTTAGCATTTTTAGAATGCACTGCTTTTCATTGTACTCCTGCACGTACAAAATAGTCGGTCGATTTTTGTTATGACTGTGACCAAGCCTATGAATTCTACCAACGGACGAACATTTCACCCCAAGCTTCTGTTCGAATATATCATTTACAATTTTATTTTTTAGTTGATCTGCTGTTTCATCGGGCGCCTCAGGTACGCCGTAAACAACCAAGTTGGAACGACGGCTGCGGTCTTCAAGGTCGACCAAATTCTCGGACTGCTGAGTGACAGAACCGCGAAGTGAATCAATAGCACTATCAATGTCGTTAATTTGGTCTGTAGACTTATTTGACTTCTTGCAGAAGTTTATCAAGTTCCACTACCCTGGCACTGACTGCAACTAAAGCAGCCTGTGATGCCGTCAACTGGAATTTCAGTTCTGCAATAGCTTGAATTATTGCATTCTGGCCTGCCGCGATGTCACTTAACTTGCTGTCGATATCAGGGCTAGGATTTGACTCAACATCTCCGCAAACAAGGAGCTCGTACATAAGAAAACATTCGTACATGATATGCATAAGAGCTCGAGGTGGCATTGTTCCTGTTAAAAATGGGATGTGCCCGTATCAGCAAGTGCTCCGAGCCGTAAATTGACAATAATTCATTGACCCTCACTTAACTACATGTAGCCGTAGTTCGAGGAAACAGTTTATATCAATACAGCACTTGGTAGGTAATAATGCTAATAGTAGTGTTACAAGCCATTCTAGTACATTGGGGAATGCCCCAGCAAGGTTATGAAGACGAGGATCGAAGAAGCGCTCGTGTGGTTGTTCCACCATTTCGGCTTCTCTCTGCACATATTACCTAAGAACATTTCCCCTTTGTTTTGTCTTATCTTATCCCGGTCACATTTTTGGTGGAGCTGCGGGATACCTACTCGCTACAACGGAGCTCTGCAGCGGCCGAAATTTAGTTCTCCCCAGAATGACAGAAGAGGCAGTTCTCGTCGCAGCAATGGCAACGTCGACGGTTGTGGTTGCCCAGCCATGAGACCCAGGCACGTTTTGTGGAACTGATGGTGTCGATATTGAAGAGAGGTAGGCGATCTACGAACGTGCAAGTAAGAACAACCAAAGGGATGAAAAGGTCACGCTGGTCAAGACCCTATTTTATCGTTAAAGGAAAGAATCATGAAGAGGAAATCGGAAGCTGGGATACGTGCAAGCAAAAGATGCGTGCTTTGTTTGACAAGTCTCTTGGTCGAAAGATTACGGCGAAGAAGGAGCTAGCATCACGGGCCCGAACGTCGACGTAATCTTACCTGTCTTACGTACAGGATGTGCTGGCCCTTTGCCGCAAAGCGGATGATGGTATGGCCGAGTTTGAGAAAGTGGAACACGTCCTAAAAGGGATAGCAGATGATGCGTTCTATCTACTAATCTGCAAGGACTCTAACAAAGTGCATGCTATTATTGATGAGCGCAGGGGTTTTCAAAACGCGAAATGTAGACGTATTGCCCATCAGTTCACCCCACTTCCCCACACGGCAACATCGTCGTGCGAAGACGCACTTGCGTCCCAGCTACTGCACACCGCGGAACACGTGACGAAGATCACAAGGCGTGAATTTGAGGATATGTCTCCTGCTTCCCCATGCGCCCGTGCCTGTGAGTTCAGCAGTACTATGATTCCACTTGTTCAAGCATTCGTTCGCCAGGCGCTTTCCAACGCTGGCAGGGACTCTGTGTACGCCGTCACTCCCTGCCACCAAACTGATCGTTTCCCAGGTACTTATGCCCAAGGCCAGAGGCTAGTCCCTGCAATCGGGCCGAGTGGAGGATTGCTGACGACCGGCCCAGTTGCTTTAATTGCCGTCGGATTGGTTACGTTACCCGCTATTGCAATAACCTGTGGTGTTGGCCCCATGAGCCCTCTGCGCCTAACCATCACTCTCCGACCAATCTTCGCCGCTTCCAGCTTTACCGCGAGTCCCATCAGGCCAACGGTAATGACACTTCGACCGTGTTGATCCGTCGTTCTCCATCTTTGCATGGTCACCAGTACTGTCCACCGTTGTCTCGTCGCGCATCATCTTGCGCCCCACAATTCCGCCGCTTTTTATTGCTGATTGGACGCCTGCCTCCGGAAAACTAGACGATGCAGCTCCCGGAGGTGAAGCTGCATTGACGACTCATCCGCTAAATTCTCTTCCACATTGCCGCCTAGACGCAACTTAATTGAAATTAAGGTGGACGGTTCACTTGTCGCTGCTCTCGTTGATACGGGGGCACATATATAAGTAATGCATTCTGAGCTTCGCCGTCGACTTAAGAAAGTCCTCCACCACTCACGTTACCGCTCATTATAGTCGCCGACGGGGAACGCTTCCCCTTTTTAGTATGTGCTCCGCACGAGTAAGTATTGCCGGCTGCTGTACGACTGCATTACTTGCTGTGCTCGAGCCCTGCTCCCATCAACTCACCCTAGGCATGGACTTTCTATCTGCCCACTCCCTTATTATTCATTGCGGAATCCGATTGCTTTATCTTCACCTATGACGCTCCGACCACACGTCAACCGCGTTTGTGATCCGTGGATTGCATCCGTCTGACACCTCAATCTGTTACGTACGTGTCTTGTGGGAATACCTAATGTGTCTACCTTCTATTCCCGATGGCGATTACGCCCATACTCCCATCGTTGACGTTATATTGGCCAGAAATGTGTCCGTTCCCCAACCATTCCCACCGTTTCTAACAACCGCGCATCCCTTCCAAACTTAAACTTCAGCTGATGCACGCAACGTGTCCCAAATGGCATGACTCTGGCCAACGTCTCTGCTATGGATGAGTGTGGGGTTTCTGCATTATTTGCTAGCGATCATTGATTCTCCGCTGCATTCTCCACCTCAAGCAGCACAGCCGATTGTGGTATTAACAAGATGATTGCGCCTGACCCCCTTCCAGCACAGGCTGCCGATATCAGGCACATGTTGATGTCTTATCGCAACATCTTTAACTTCGATGACCGCCTTTTGGGCCAGACATCTGTGGTCTATGACCGCATCCATGCTGGAGATGCCAGCCCCCTCAGACGATGTCCTCATCATGTGTCCCATGCTGAACGCCAAGTAATTCAACGCGAGATCAAAACAATGCTTGCGAAAGACGTCATTCAACCTACCTGCAGTGCCTGGGCGTCATCGGTCGTGCTAGTAAAGAAGCAGCTGGCACTTCTGCGTAGACTACCGTCACTTGACCACAGTCACGCGAAAGCCCGCCTACACTCTGCCGAGAATCGATGCCGAGAATGGATGCCGCTCTCGATTGTCTTCATGGGTCTACCTATTTTTCATCCATCGACCTACGGTTAGGATACTGGCAGATTTCTGTAGATGACCTGAAGCGCGAAAAGACAGCATTCCTTATACCAGATGGACTTTTTTAATTTAAAGTGATGCCATTTGGATTGTGTAATGCCCGAGCAATGTTTGAAAAGATGATGAACCCTCTATTTAACGGCAACAAATGGACCACACGCATTTCTACATATATGACGTCATCGTTCTTTCTCCGACATTTGAGAACCACCTTACAAGCCTATCGGCAATGCTCGATGTTTTCCAGCAAGTATGCCTACAGCTAAACTCATCAAAATGTAGTGTCGGCCGTCGTCAATGCTCGTGGCACCCAGCCTCATCCCAACAAAATTCGTGGCGTGAAAAATTTTCCGGTACCCCGTTCAGCCAAAGATGCCCGGAGCTTTGTCAGCCTACGTACTTGTTTTGAACGCTTCGTCAAGAATTGAGCAGACAGCGCCTAGTCCCTTAACGCAACACCTGAAGAAGGACATCATTTTCCTGGGGTCCGGAACAAGCAGATGCTTTTCGCATACTCACAAGATTACTTATCACCCCACCCATCTTGGCCCATTTTAACCCGTCCGTTGCCATTGAAGTTCGCACCGACGCCAGCAGACACGGCATCGGCGCTGTCCTTGCCGAGAGGCAACAAGGACAAGACCACATAATCACCTATGCCAGTCGACTCCTCTCCCCTTAAGAGCGCGTTTGCGATCACTGAATTGTCATGCATCGCTTTAGTTTGAGCGGTCGCAAAATTTCGACCATACTTGTTAGGCCGATCATTTTCGGTCATCACAGACCACCATGCAATATGCTAGTTGTGCTCTCTTAAGGAGCTCACTGGACGACCTGGTCGCTGGACATTAAAGCTTCAGGAGTGACCTTTGATGTCAATTGCAAGTCCGACCGAATGCACCAAGATGCCGACTGCCTCTCCTATCTTCCCGTGGATCCTCCCGACTCCGCTTCCCGTGATGCTGACGCGTGTGTCCTTGCCATCTCTGATTTTAGCAATATCCGATAGGCACAGCTGAATCATGCACACTTGCGCTCCATGATCCACCAACTACGCTCTTAACAATCCGACCCCTTTCTTCACCTGTTTTTACTCCGTCATGGTATTCTCTACCGACGCAATACTAACTTGGACGGCCCAGACCCTGTGCATGTTCTTCGTACATCTCTCCGTACAACTGTTCTCCGACGGCTACACGATGACACAACCGCTGGACTACTCGGAGTGTCGCGTTCATACGACCGGTTGTGGCGACGGTTTTTTCTGCCCAGACCTTTACCGTTTTGTACGGTTGTATGTCGCTGCACGTGAGTCCTTCCAGCGCCGCGAGCGCCCGTCCTTGCTGCTCACCGGTCCACTTCAGCCTATCGAGATACCACGGACGCGATCGGAGCTCTTTGTTCGATACGTGTTCTGTTCGGCTGCTGCAACGTCACAAAGTTCCAGTATGCGAAATTTGCGAGAACGGGGTGGAGAGAGTAGCCAATCGTGAAGCGGTGAACTCCCCGGAAGTTTACTTCCCTCGTGCTTGGAGACAGTATATACAACAAAACGAAATGTTTCTCGTCTTCCAAGAATGAAATATTTACCTAAAAATGAAATTTTTTCTTCTCAAGCCTAAACACATTTTCTAATAGTAGTAGGTGTGACTACTTCAATTTATAACTATTAGTTTCTCTGCGTCGTCCCTAGGTGGTGTCGCGCACAGCGAGAAAGAAAATGGAAAAAGAAACGACGAGAACAGTGGCGCACTTTTCACGAGGCAGCAACAAATTCCAGTGGCTCGCTGGCACCCGATGATGGGGTTGATTTCGCTTTACAACCAACGGACTATGTGCTTTGAGAAACGAAAGCGACGCCGGAATTCGTGTTCTGCCATTCCTTCAAACGCGTTTCCCAGCTCCACTCGCTCTTCTTCCTTGTCGAGCAACGCCAGCGCAACAACCAAAGTTCCCAACGCAAGCGCCATTTCTCAAAATAAACTATGGATTGGATCCAAACGTATCATTCCACAGCCGCAGCCGCCGGTTTCATCCAATCCAATCCACCAGACGCGCCATGCGAAGCCGGTCACGTAACGAGCGTATGATCGCTCTAAACTTCCCAACTCCCGTTGGGTTTAGCGCCTAGCAGATGACGTGCTCGGTTGCAAGATGATTGACAGGAGCGTGCTGTCATTTTGACGTCACCAAAAACGTGGCCGCGCCCCGCGGCTGACCACGTCGGCGCGAAGTAGACCAATGGCGCGCGCCGGTAACCAAACGAACGCGCCAAACAACCAACTCTGATCGCACTCCAACTGTTCCGTTCTAACACGTGGGCCTAGATTTGGTTGGACTATTCCCGACTTCTTTTACGAGGACCAAATGGTTTGTCGTGGCCGCTGACTGCATACACCACACAGTATGCTATCATCCGGGCTCTGCCGACAGGCTGTGCCCCTGACGGGACGCACTTTCTGCTGCGCAAGGTCATTCTCTACCATGGCGCGCCACCGCAGCTGCTTACTGATCGCTGTCGTTCATTTCTTTCAACAGTGGTTGAGGACGTCCTTCGTTCGTGTTTACACGCCAAAAGCTAACCACTGCCTACAATTAACAAACAAATAGACTTACGGAACGTTTTATTCCCACGCTAACCATGATGCTCTCTATGTACGTTTCTGCAGATCATTGTGATCGGGACAGCACTTTACCTTTTGTGACATTTCCGTACAACTCCTCCCACCACGAGAGCGCCGGCTATTCTCCTTTCTATCGGTTGTTCCGTCGCCACCCCTTTGAAAGAAGTATGGAGTTTTACGTGCCAGAACCACTTTCTGATTATGAGGCACACCGTAGTGGAGGATTCCGGAAATTTTGACCACCTGGGGTTTCTTTAACGTGAACCTAAATCTACGTACGTGGGTGTTTTCGCATATCGCCTTAACCGAAATGCGGCCGCCATGGCCGCGATTCGATCCCGCGACTTCGTGCTCCGCAGCCCAACACCATAGCCACTGAGCAACCACGGCGGGTGCCATTCTTTTGAGCCTGTCATGCCAATATATACCTACGTTCCTACAGACTACGTCCGCGATGCTGCTGCTCAGGATCAAGCAGTTCGCCAGATTGAACGCGATCGTCTCCCTATTTCGCAGATATCCCAAAAGGCCCGCTATCACCACCGGCCCGATCACTTCAATGCACCACAGGCCCGATCACTTCAATCCAGGCTCTTTTGACCTTCATTAGACGCCGTGCCACTATGTGGGCCTGTCTTCAAAGCTTCTGTCTCGTAACTCTGACCCTTATACGGTTCTCCGCCAGATTGGTGAAGTTACATACGAGATCACCCCGGGGGACGGTAGCTCGTCATTTTCCGCACCCCCTAGTGATAAAGAGCACGTCGCCTGTTTGAAGCCTTCTCCGACGAGAACCCTTCCCTTCCCTGAGCACCGAAAAGGCAATCCCACCACCGGGACTCATATGTTACAAGCCCTTTCCGTAAATTGGAGATGGCGCCAGCAAAGGGATGAAGACGAGGATCGAAGAAGCGCTCGTGTGGTTGCTGTTCCATCATATCGTCTTCTGTCTGTATGTATTGTTTTATTATATGGTCACATTATCTTCAAGAGCAATAACCAGCTAACCCGCGAAATGGCCGAGGCCTACCACATGAAGAAAAAAGCAGATAACTGCGTCAGCCTCCCGTCGGTCTTGCTACCTGAGAAACGAGAAGAAAGTGGGTTCACCGAGGGCCCAATTTTTATTAAGCATGTCATAAGAAGCCGCCAAACATTGGCACCAAGGACAACATTGGGAAAATTACTTGTACTTACTAAATGAATTAACGAAATCATAAATTAATGTAAATGAAAGTGCATGAAAAAACAACTTGCGGCAGGTGGGGAACGATCTCACGTCTTCGCATTAAGCGTGCGATGCTCAACCAATTGAACTACCGCCGGCGCCCTTTTCCTATTCACTTCCGTGGGTATTTGTGTTTCCTACTAGAACCATAGGAGTGCTAGCCAGCGCCACCACACACAAACCTTGGCGCCGGATGTGGAGCATTCCTTCTGCCGCAGGCGCCATGAGTATGCGATCTTTTTGGGTGAAGACAACTGGTTAATAAACTCACGCGTTCTACCTGAAGGCATAAAAGTTGCCGGATTCGAGACCTGCGTTATGGGAAACCGTCGTTTTACTATATGATAAAGGATTCAGGTTTCTTGAGAGTTAGATTTTCTTTATTTTTAACGTTGCCTTTGCATGACTTAACCCGTGATCCTTTGAGCGCATGCGCAGCTCTTCGAATGCGTTTTTGCGCGCATATTTTTGTTTCCTTTCGATAAAAAGTTTTCAATTGTGAGTAAGCGACTCGTCCTGTTCACTCTTCTTGTCCTCCTCGTTGTGCGCTTTTACAGTTTCTAGATACCGGGATTTTCCCATGGCCAGATCGGAGGTCTGCTAATGAAAATGCTTGGCTCCGTGCAAGCAGTCCAAGGCGTCATTAATACGGGGCAAGGAGCAGGCATCCTTGCGTGTGATTTAGTTGAGGTGTCAGTAATCCGCAAAAAAGCGCCAACTGCAGTCCGTCTTCTTGACAAGGAAAACAGGGGAGGCCCACGGACTGTATGATGGCTCGATAATGGCTTTAGTCAACATCTTATGGCCTTCTCGTTGTATTACTTGTGGTTCAGCATGTGAAACACGTTACGGCCGGCGGCGTATCGGACCGATGTCTCAGGTGTAAATCTCATGGGTGACCACCGATCTTTGGGCTACAAGGCGGCCGTCAAGGTGAGAAATGTGGCGGTAAGTTTCCAAGAGACGACAGAGGTCAGGAGTCTGTGGAGGAGGAAGATCAGTTGCAATCATCTTGCTAAGTTCGTCTGTGACAGTCGGCGGAAAGAAGGTTCTTGTAGAGACCGACGTAATTTCGGAGTCAAGAGCCGCTATCTCACAATCGTTCACAGGCGAGATGTCGCTGAAAGACATGCTTCTGGGAAAAATTGAGCCTTCTCAAAGCGCCGACAGATTTTTCTGATGTCCTGTGCTGTTCCACAATTACGGCACATTAGCAGGTTGAAAGTACCGTCAGCGACCTCCTTCAGTACATGCCCGTCCGTGTCTGGCTCAGCCGTATCGCTGTTGGCCTTACGGCACAGAGCCAGCACGTACTTGATGTAAGAAACGTATGATGTTGTGGACGTCTGGGCGCAGGTAGCTAGTTTTCTTAGCGGTGCTCTTCCTCCCAGGTGGACTGCCGAACAATTCCTCAGCTTCTGTTTGCACGTTTCCCAGTCGTTAAGCTCTTCCTCGTGGTTGTCATACCATACCTTCGCCGTGCCTTGTAGGTAGTAGACCAAGTTACCCAACATATTCGTCGGATCCCATTTGTTGCGAGAAGTTATAGGCTCATACGTGGCGATACAGTCTTCCGAGGGGAGATGGTCGGTACAGCGGAACGTTCGTGGGTCGGCAGCTTAGCCAGCACAACAGTCAGGTTGGTAGGCGTTGATGTGGGCCGCGCCATGTCGGGTCCTCCTGTTTCGTCCGTAATGTTGTCCAGTCTGAGGTGACGATCACTGTGGAGTTCCGTTGTTCTCGTGGGTACCCCGCACCTCTCACCAATTTGTTGCATTGCAGAAGTCACATATAACGATGTATATACAACATTTACAAGAGAGACAACGATGCATAAAAAAGGATGGGTGTAGAGAAAGATTCCACCTACACACGTAAAATTGTCTTCTGACTGGCGGCACTCGTGGTTGCGCCGTAAGAATATTACCTAAATACATTTTCTCTTTTGTTTTGCCTAGTCGTATTCCCATCACATTTTCATTATTCATATTCATCATCATCAGCAGCAGCAGCCTACTTTATGTCCACTGCAGGACGAAGGCCTCTCCCTGCGATCTCCAATTAGCCCTGTCTTGTGCCAACCGATTCCAACAAGCACCCGCGAATATCCTAATTTCATCGCTCCGCCTAGTCTTCTGCACTCCTCGACTGCGTTTCCCTTCTCTTGATATAAATTTTGTAACCCTAATGTACCAACGGTTGTCTAACCTGCGCATTACATGACCTTCCCAGCTCCCTTTTTCCCCTTTATGTCAATTAGAATATCCAGTTTGCCCTCGGATCCAAACCGCTCTCTTTCTGTCTCTTAACGCTATGAATAGCATTCTTCGTTCCGTCGCTCTTTGCTCGGTCCTTAAGTTGTTCTCAAGCTTCTTTGTCAGTCTCTAAGTCTCTGTCCCTTATGTCAGCACCGGTAAAATGCACTACTTGTACACCTTCCTTTTCAATGATAATGGCAACCCTCCGGTCAGGAGCTGACAATGTCTGCTGTATGCGATCTAACCCATTTTTATTCTTCCATGAATTTCCTTGTCATAATCAGGGTTTCCTATGATTAATTTACCTAGGTAAACGTACTCCTTCACCGACTCTAGAGGCTGACTGGCGATTCTGAATTCTTGTTCTGTTGGCCGGCTGTTCATCATTGTCCTTGTCTTCTGCATATTAATCTTCAACCCCACTCTTACACTTTCTTTGCTAAGGTCCTCTATCATTCGTTGCTACTTGTCTGTAGTGTGGCTGAATTGAACAATGTCATCGGCAAACCGAAGGTTTCTGTGATATTCGTCGTCGATCCTTACTCCTAAGCCTCCCCAGTTTAGTAGCTTGAATACTTGTCCAAGCACGCAGCGAATAGCATTGGAGAGATTGTGTCTCCTTGTCTGACCACTTTCTTTATGGGTACCTTCGTGCTTTTCTTGTGCAGAATTAAGATGGCTGTGGAATCTCTGTAGATATTTTCCAAGGTATTTATGTGCGGTCTGTACTCCTTCAAAACGTAATGCCTCTATTACTGCTGGTATCTGTACTGAATCAAATGCCTTTTCGTAATCTATGAAAGCCATATAGAGAGGTTTATTGTACTCTGTGAATTTCTCGATTGCCTGATTAATGACAGATGTGATCCATTGCAGAGTATCCCTTCTTGACGCGAGCCTGCTCCCTTGGTTGAAAAAAGTCCAATATTGCCCCATATTCTATTCGAGATTACTTTGGTGACTATTTTATATAATACTGGGAATAAGCTTATAGGACTATAGTATTTCAATTCTTTAACGTGTCCCTTTTTGTGCATTAGTAATAATATTATTACCTCCAGAAAATCATGCCTTGTCGATGGGATCATGCCGCAAGACAGAACTACGCAATTATCTATCTCATGGGTACGGCTAACTTTCCATACGTCAATGATGAAACAGACTCAACCCTGGCAGGGCTTTAAGACAATCTTCACGCAAGACTGCAGGCTTCCAAGCGATAAGAAAGCTTCGTGACGAATGTTTGCTCACTCTCGGCAACCGAGAGAAAAAGCGAGATGCAAATGAGAGAAAGCCAGGGAGGTTAATCAGAGTTAAAACCTCCGGTTTTAACCGAGAGAAGCTTTCACATGCGTAAACGAGGACGTCATTCACCGTTGCTAGCGTGTTAGTACGTAGTCTTTAATTGTTCCAAATATGTTCTACGTCACATTGCCGAGGAGCTGAAAAAAAAAACGCCACTGTATATCTGCTTCACAAAGCTCCTATCTCTCGTAACGCACTGCTACCAGGTTAGTGAATTGGTCGCGGAAACTTATAAAATCCACCACATAACCGAATATATCACCGAAGACGCTTTCCGTTTCTCTCACGTGCGCTCAAACTGTCGTCAAGGTCATGTGTTAGGCAGATATTGGAAAAACATCTGCTCCAGATAATGAGCAGATTTTTAAACAAGCTTGGCGTGTTATCTCCTAGCCAGTATGGCTTTGTGCCGAATCGGGGCACGCAGTTGCTGCTTGAAGATTTTTTCGATACACTAAACTGTGTTTGAACACAATCAGATTGCTTCTGCACTGTTTCTCGACATCCGCAAAGTGTTTGACAGCGTCTGTCATAGTATACTACTAACCAAACTTTCTTTGCTAGGCTTTCGGGGTGCGTTTTTGTCGCTCCTGAAAAACTTCTTATCTCACCGGCACTAACCAGTGTCTATTGGAAAGTTTCGTTGCAACCTGACCGAAATTGAAGTTGGTGTCCCCCAAGGTTTAAGTCCATTATTATTTAATTTATATTTCGACGATTTATCTAATATTGTGAACGTCAAATTATATCAGTATGCTGATGACACTGTCCTTGTTTCATACGCTAGAAGTTACACTGACTCCATCTCTTCTTTACAAATGGCAACAACAAAAGGGATGGATTACTTTCGGAATAAGGTAATCGATAGCAATAGGGGCTTCCAAAATTCAACTAATCTGCTTTCACAACCCTGTCAACTAAGTTACCCTATCGTCCCTGTTATGTCTGCACACATCACATTGCAATCCCTGCTCGTGTGACCCTGTGCAATACGCTCGTTCAATTAAATACCCGGGCGTTTTTTATAGTGGTCTATTTTAGAATTCTCCTTTCTCACGTATTTGTCAAAAACTTCGCGCAGTGTCTTGTGCTTTGCATAATATTAAATTTTACATGCCATTATCTGTACGAAAGCTTGTAGTACATGCCTTATGCTGCAGTGTAATCGCATATGGGATATCTACATATGGTCATGGCGCTCAATTTTTGATAAACCGGGTCAATTCCATCCTTCATGGTATTCTGAAGCATGTTGCATATGATGTCTCCCCCAAATCTGATGTTTTCAAAACTTTGCCTTTACTTGATTGCAATTCTTTGCTGCAAGAAACTTATTTTTAAATCCAGTATAATATTCCTTATATGTCTGTTTGTTGCCTGAGACCAAAGAATCCTTATGTTAAACCCCGCTGTAAGACGCGATACGGTCGAAGACTCCGTAACTGTTATGGCCCCACAATCCTTAATTTACTTCCCCAAAGCATACAAGACGCGAAGACGAAATGTGGTCTCAGAAAGGCTCTTAGACACATTAATGCGTGATCGGAAGCCTGTCATGTGTTCTTTTTGTTGTTTTTTTCCCCACTGTTGTCTACATAGTAATAACGTGTTACTTATGGCTCTGTGGCTGTCTGCCAGGCACTGCCATTCAAGTCCACTGTGGCTTTGGGAGGCCCGATTGTTGCATTATATTATACTGAACTCATCAGTAAAGTATTATTATTATTATTATTATTATTATTGAAATCTAATATCGTTATGGAAAAACTCCCCCAGCAAACACATCTCTTGGCGTCTTTGTGAAATAAATGCGTCGCCTTTAGCAAAATCTTGCTCCTACCACGCAGTTCTTTTCCCGCGAGTCAAACAGCTCACCGCGATCTGGTTGCGAGTCTACTGTACCTCCTCTCGCATGCACAGGAGCTGACGACAGCTTTATTGCGCAGCTTATTCCTTAAGCACATTCAGCAGTGAGTTTTACAGGCTGACCCATGCGCTAGCCAGCTGGCACTAGTTCCTGCGCCATCATGGCCACCTCTCGCCATCCGATAGAATTCTCTCAACTCCAGCGATCTGTATGTGTTTGGCAGCTTCTGAACACGGGAAATAATCACAGCATCCTCCGGAGCAAAAGTGTGTCCTATTAAAGGCGAGCGAAGCACCAAGCGAATAAGCGCTTCAGTTACTGACGCTGTTTTCGTCTTCACACAATAAAATGTTATGATGTTGCAATGTGAGAAAATATTTTCTCCTGAATTCCAGACCTGGTATTATCCAGCCGCTGAGGAGGGCAGCAATTGTAGACACTACAGGTGCAGATACAGCGAATTCTGCTCACGGCATCCTGCACTTCCGTCACAAATGTACTTCAGACTGGATATTCACTGCATCTTGCAAGAAGAAATGAATTTTTGAGCTGTATTCTGTTAAACGGAGAGAACATAGGTATTCTGAATGCGGCAATAGGACTAGATTGCGAACACTTTATTACATACACGATTATAATAGATGAAACGATTGGCACACATTGAACAAAAAGCTGATAAAAAATTGGGTTTATACCGACCACATTTGTCAATGTTCCTAGTTCGCCACATTCATTGCTAACACAAGGAGTGCTTTCTTTCTTTTTCTCCTTTTCCAGACCGGACACTGCGACTCAACTTGCCGTCGACATGCGATATCTGCCGACTGATGCAAGGATAGCATTCCTCGTGATTTCAACCATAATGACACTTACAATGTTGGCTTATGTCAAGCTCCAAATATATCTGAACGGTGAAGATATAATGAAGCCCAAGCACCGAACTCAGCCACCTGAGTTTGGCAGCAGAACTTTCGGGGAACACCGATACGTGAACCTAAGTGTAAGTGGAAAACGTGAATACATTATGTTTACCGGGTGATTCACCGAACACTTTCAAGAATTTGTAAAGGTTGCCTGTGACTGATAGCAGAATTCTAGTTTGCTGAAGCACCCTGTATATACCGGGCACTTTTAGCGGGTCCAGAATTTTTTAAAGTTTCCCGTGGCAGATAGTACAATTCTAACCCTTGATCTAAATTACTCGATGGAGCGGCCATTATTTCTACGAGAAATCAGAAGGCTTCAATAAATAATTAGCATAGATACGCTAATTAACTTTTTGATTATTTGCTCTATAGTACATATATCGATTAATTATTGCCGGTGAGTTCGCAAGGCGTGTACACTTGGAATGAGTTCTCAGGACTGCAAGGGTTTCGAGACATAAATTTACAAAGTTCCCGACAAAATGCACTGGTCTTCCAGTTACTCCTGTGTTTCAATGCATAAAAGAGCGTTTCATTATAAGAAGTGCTTTACGTAGGGAATGCCGAGGAACACTTTCCCTTGTGAAAGCGAGCTCAGTCGGCGTCACCGCCCCGCTAGGTGTGGATTGCCCCTGGCGTCGTCTGCTGGTATCAGTATGTACAAATCCGCATACGGCATTAGCTTCGCACCACCGTCGTTCCGTCGTCATTGCGCACTCGTAAAGACTGGTCGGCTCAATTTTTGGCAGTGAACTGCAGCTACTCTGTCTTTGCTGCAATAGCGTGTTTCTCTGCCCAACGCGCGCTGAGCGCTCGGTAACTCGCTCTGTTGGCCACAAACTTCCAATTTTGTTGCTGCCCAGCGCGTTAGGCATATCACGAAACAGATTTGATGTCATTAGCAGAAAACTAGTTGGTTGCTGCGGTGCGGTAATGTATGCACTGCTTTAGCGGCATTGCAGCAAAATGCCGTCGGGAACTTCTGATAAAATGGCGCACAAAACTACTGGGCAGGCCGAAATCAGGTGGTGTTATGCTGCAGCGCTGACCTTCCCAAGATATTAAGGCAAAAACATTATGTGCCCTATCAAGCGGAAAATCCGGCGACCGGCGTTAACATCCGATGCTACAAAAACCCACGTGATCAAGCGATGGCGTCACGCTCCCGGCGCTGGACCTGCTGTGGCTCGAACTGCGAAATCCCACGTTAGACAGCTATGCCGTCGGACGGTCGTCGTGGCCCACACCCAAAATAAGACTTCACCCAATTTGAAAATTTAGTTGACCCCCGTTTAAAACCGACCAGGCCCACCCCCAAAATTGACTTGGCCCACCCCTAAAATTTGGTGGCAAACCCTCAACCGCGACATTGCCCGATTCGGGCACATGCCCAAATGAGCATTATCGCTCGTAAGACTCACAGCGTTGTCGCCTTCAGTGCGCGTAAGGAGACTTAAGGCCTCTGTAACTTATTATTTAAACTTCATTACTTCCACCGTGACACAGCTCGCTCCTACATGTTAGCTGTCTCAACGTAATCCTTTCATTCTTGGCGCCTACCGTGGTTAGCGGGCACACTTCGCGGACGAGCCTCGTCCAGTCGTAAGAAATAGTGATATCGCATAACGAAAACAGACGACAACATTAGCATTTCTCACCATTTTCAGTATATTCTTCCTGTAAGCTCGTCATACATATTAAACGAGAGAAGAAGAAATTTCAGGAGTGTTGGCGTGCTGGTACTTGACTGAATAAATAGCTGTCGCGCTAAACACACAAGAAAAAAAGGAAACATATAAATCGCAATGAAGTGTTCACGAGCTTTCCTGTGCTTTGATTTTTTTTGATAACATAGCATTTTCATTCTTACGCTGATAAAGTGACGCTTTCTGAATGGTCTCCGGCAGTCTGAAAGTGCATTGAAAAGAAGTAGTTGGGTGCAAACGTAAAAAAACAAAATTTTCCACTAGTAAAAGATTAGATTTGTTTTGAATAGTGTAAGGTAAAGCATGCTTGACGTGGAGCAATTAATGTTCGAGATAAACCTTCTCAGTGAAATAATCACTATCTGGTTCTGAAAAATATTTCCTCATTCAACACGAAGTGACTAGAATTAAGATGAATATCTAAAATTAGTAATCAACTACAATACCGTTTAATCGACGCGAAATTTTGCTAAAGAACACTGTAATCGTACTTCATTTCCAAAGCTGCGTGATATTCATCGTTAGGTCACGAGATCGTGTCGCGTCCCACGAGGGCTATGGTTATATATAATAAAAGAAAGCTTTTTCAAATAAAAAAAAGTTATTCTTAAATTTTTTGTGCCAAATGGCAATATTGCAATATGGCAATTTCATTCATGTGGTTACGTTTTTGGCCGACAGGAAGTTCTTTCGCAGCGGGCAATTCATTTGTCGTACGTGCTTTGTGAAAAGTATGTGAAAAGTGATGACTACGTTTCCGGATGCGCGTGGATAAGGCAGGCCGGAAGCGAAGATTCAGTGTGCCTAGCTATGGTAAAGGTGCTGATTATTTATTTATGTATTTATGTATGTATTTATTTATTTATTCACAAATACTGCAGGCCCTATTCGGACCCAAGCAGGAGTGGTTACAGCAATGTTAATAAACGAGACTAGAAATCGAAAAATAGAGAAGTACAAAACAATAAAAAAAGAAAAATAAATACAAGGATATCAGCCTCTGCAACTTAGAATTATGAAGAATAAATATGAAGTACGAGAATTAGTTGCTCGCAACTCGAGAACAAACCAGTGATATGACATGCACACACAACAGTTCACTGCATTCAGCATTTTACCTCGTTTGAATACAACATAAAAACACGAGAACTGATGAATTTCTGTCCTTGTGTGCAGGACGCTATTCATCAAAAGAAAAATTATTCACAAGGTGAGCGAACGATTGTGTCGTATTAGCGTTAACTACTCTACTTCTTGTCGTAACTTATTCCATAACAACATACCATGATGAAACCGGAAATATTCATGCATGTTAATGTAACTAATTGGTTGCGTAACTGTTTTCTTATGTTGTTTACGGTCAAAGTGCATGGAGAGCTCAATTATCTGACGTTCATGTGGTATTTTTAGATGAGCACGGCCTATCTTCAAGTAGAATGGTGACAGACACCATTCTACGATGATCGACTTTTTTCATCTTTCCCTTATCACGAACGACAGATACGCTCGAGAAACGCGAATAGGTAGAATAGATAAATTTCGTTGCTAAGCTCTGCTCCTTTTCATTTAATTAAGTATTGTTGATATGGACTCCAGATTGAGGAACCTTTCGGAGATATCGAGACACAGGCTACAGTGTCCAATAGGCTACCGAAAAGCACCTTTATCGTTTCGCGAACCGCTCCGAGTCGCTCGAAAAGTGTGGCATTAGAATTTTGCATAGCGCGGTGTATCATCCTCAGAGCAACAGCGTAGAGTGGCTGCATGCCGTCCTCAAGAAATTTTTGAGAGCTGTCTGCCATGAAAGGAAGTGTGAATGAGACTGTCCCCTACCACGCACACTCTTTACGTTGCGCATGGTGCGACACGATGCAATACGGCCGAAATCCTTGAGGTCCCCTGAAGCTAGTTCGCGAGCTATAGGAAGACGACCGGGTGCCCGAAAGTGTGCTCGAGTATTTGTTGGACCTAATGCAAATGTTACACGAGTCTCGTGAGACCGTGAAGTGTAACCTGAAGGCAGCACAAGACGTTTGAAAGAGCTATTATAGAGAAATTGGAGGAAGGCATCATTGTACACTGGCGACAAAGTGATGATCTTGCAGCAGATCGCCAAAATAAACTGGACGTCCAGTAGGACGGACCCACCCAGGTTATTCATCGCCTTTCGGAGGTGAACTACATCGGGAGGTTACCGGGACATAGACGTCAAGAACTAGTTAATCATGTAAACTTCATGAAACCATTCTTTGAGCGAACAGCCATTATCAGCATGGCTATAAGTGTGTCATGAGAGGACCTTCATTTAGAGTAACCTGGTTTTCTTGAGAAAGCGGGCCCTAACGTGGAAGAGGTAATAACGCGTGCTGTTAACCAGGAGGAGCTGGTTACTGACAAAGTGGATGATTTGGGGAGCCTTATTCAGTAATATATGGATCGCTTTGGGAAGAAGCAGGGAAGGACTCATTTGATACAGCACGAAACCGAGTTAACAACGAAGGTTCCTTTTAAGTCGAAAGCGTACAGCCTATCACCACGGAAGTTAGACATAATGGATGCAGAAGTAAAAAGGATCATGAAGCATCCTTAGTGGAATCAAGACCGGGAGAAAGGAAATGATAAGTGAAAGGCAGGAAGGTTAAGCCGGGCTGAGCCCGGTTTACTACCCTGCACTGGGGAAACAGAAAAAGGTAGGGAAAGATTAAAAGAAGAGAAAGTCCACTGGGGATATCGACCGGTCTCTCAGTCAGTCTGGATCACAGACGGTGACTAAATCCGGTAGCTTTCTAATCTCGCAGCCGCGCTTTTGTGGCCTTATGAAGCTGCGATATGCGATGCCGTGGTTCCAGGATCCTGTTCAATGTGAACGGTTTTCTATCTAACTGATTTAGAGCTGTGCAGAGGTCATGTCTTTGATATTCAAATGATGGTCAGTAGCACAGTATATGTTCTATAGTCTCGTCGACACCAGAGGCATTGCAGTCGGCGCGATCAGCCATTCCGATCAAACACGTATATGCATTGGCGAATGCGATGCCCAAGCGTAAGTGGCACAGCATTGTTTCCTCCTCTCGCGGAAGCCCAGGTAACAACCGCAGCTGCATAGACGGGTCGAGCGAATGCAACAGCAGTTGGATGAATTCAGGTGTGTGCCATTTCTCCAATGTCATACCGTGTGCTCGCTTCCGTAAGTGTCGGGCTGCGTCAGACCGCGATAAACGTACAGAAACAAGGGTTGCTCCTTCGTGTGCTTTCCTAGTGCCTTCGTCAACGCGGTCGTTCCTGGAGGTACCGCAATGGCCCGGCAGCCACTGAAACACGACGTCGTGTCCTTTCGCGAGCATACGATGGTGGATTTCTCGTATGTCCGACACGAGTTGTTCGCAGGACCCGCGACAAAGAGCTGACAGACGACACTGTAAGGCCGCCTTCGAGTCGCAGAATATTGCCTACCGATTAGCCGATTGGTTGTTAATATAATCAACGGCACCTCGAAGGGCAACAAGCTCCAAACCGGTCGATGTTGACACGTGAGCAATCTTGTATCGGATGCTTATTGATCGTAATAGTATAACGACTGTGCTGGTTGAGCTGGTCAGAGTGGAAGAGCCATTTGTATATATGTGGACTCAGTCAAAGTATAAAGGGTGCAAACAATCCAGAGCTGCTTCCTTCAAGACCAAGGTAGGCAGGTCAGTCTTCTTTCTTATCCATGGAACCATAAGACGCACTGGAGGTTGTTTCATACGCCACAGTGCTGATGTTCAACGTCCTGAAGGGGTGAAGCCCGATGGTAGGAAGGCACAATGGATGCTGACCACGATGGTCAATGACGCCTGTGGTGGTCGTTCTGGCAGGCAGGGCTGAAATCAAGGAAGCACATAGTGAATTTTGCTTACCTTGAATGCTATTTGATGTGCCCGAGAAAAATTCCCGCCCATGCGTAGATTGTGCAAAATTAAATGTCATCACAAAAGACCAATCTACCGCTCTCCGAATATAGAGGAGAGTGTACAATACGTAAGAGAGGCTGCATTCATTTCAGCCCTAGACTTAGTGAGGCGATATTGGCAGATGCCATTAACAGAACGACTCATCCGCTACGCGGCCTTTGTGACACCTTTTCGTGTTTACCAGCAGTTACCATGAGGTTTAACTTGGTGAATGCGCTGTTCTATTTCTCAAGGCCGATGGATGATGTGCTTGAAGGACTAAAATAATTTACTCTGCCCTATCTGAATGATGTGATCATATTCTATAATGATTTGGAGTCTCATTTGCAACATACCCGAACAGTACTTGAATCAGAGGAACGGGCATGACTATCAAGATGTGTCAATTGGGCCAAGCCTTTGTAACGTATTTGGAGCATGAAATAAGTCACCGAAAAGATGAACCCATGAAAGCAAACGTGCAGCCAACTTTCCGAGACAACATTGGTCACCACACCCAATAAACGCAGACGAGCACACCTGCTCGGTGGTCAGTCATCGTTCGTCACCACCATGCTGCGGAGCGTCTGTCTAACGGAGGGTGCCTCGAGCCCGCCCTTGTTCACGAACCCGGGCGGATTGTGACACTGGCGACGAGTACCCATGGATCGTCCCACGCCGGCGTGAGCGGCGAAACGCCGCCCCCCCTCCCCCCCCCGTTGCTGCCGCCATGCTGCTGTACGGAAGGCTTGAGCCGTTCTAGGGAGATGGGCCCGCCTGGCCTATTTACGAGGAACAAGTCCACGTGTTCTCCCGGGCAAACGACACACCAAACACCGGGGCATTTCCTGGCGCCAAACACCGGGGCATTTTCGTGGCCAGCTGTGGGACCCGCGTCTTCAGTCCCCTGCTCGACCTTTTCAAGCCAGCCAAGCCGCATGTTAAGACGCTGGGGGAGCTGCTCGTCATACAGCACTCGCATGTCAACCCAGCACCGTCCACACTAACGAAGCGTTTCCGCTTCAACAACCGGAGCCGCCAGGAAGGAGAGACCTTCAGGCAGTTACTAGGCATGTTAGACATGTTACTCCGCTACGAGGGTTAAAGAGTGCGTGCGTTTTCGGGCATCAGCTGGACTCGCTTCTCAAGAACCTTTTCGTCTGTGGCATCAACAACCCCGCCATGCAGACGCGACTCCTGGAGCTTCCCGACATCTCGCTGGACGACGCCTTGAAGGCAGCGCTGGCAATTGAAGCTACCGCCAATGTCGCCGGTGAGGCAAAGGGCGGTGCCTGCGGTCGCTGTGGCGGTGCCAATTCCCCCTCGCAGTGCCAGTTCTCTCAAGCGCAATGCTTCACTTGCGCTAAAACTGGGCACCTGGCAAGGGTATGCCGAAGGGGCAGGACGTACAGCGGACAGCAGCGGCAGCCTGGTTCAAGCCCAGGTACCACACAAGCCCGCGGCCAGGGTAGCCATCACAAAAGTATGCGGCGGGGGCGTGCGGCAGCAGACTCGAATTCTTCCGCGGCCAGGCTCCACGTCGTGGCCGAGGACACGCCGATTTTCGACAGGCGGCACACAGGCCTCGTACCGTCGTCTGTGCCGCCACACATGCTGACCGTCAAAATTTGCGGGCACCGCATTTCCATGGAGCTGGACACAGGGGCCAGCGTGCCAGTAATGGCCGGGAAACTCTTCAAGTGTACTTTCCCCGGCGTGTCCGTCGAGGCTTCGGGCGTGATGTTGCGCAGCTACTCCCGGTATCTCTCCCAGGTCCAGGGTCAGGCACAGGTCAGCGTTGGCTTTGGCGACAGGGAGGCAACCCTTCCCCTTTGCTTAACCAAGGGCTCTTTGCCGACGCTGCTGGGCCGAAACTGGATTCATGCACTGGGCATTCGTCTGCCAGAGTACCAGGAAGCCAGCCTGCATGCGGTGAGAGACGTCCTCAGCCTCCTGACCGAGTTCAAGTCCCTGTTTCAGCCAGGGGGGGGCAATTTTGCTGGCACGACGGCTGGCATCTATGTACCCGGGGGAGCCCGGCCACGTTTTTTCAAGCCTCGCCCACTGCCGTTCGCCCTGTAGGAAGGGGTCACCCAGGAGCTGCAAGGGTTACAGCAAGAGGGCATCCTGGTGCGCGTCAAAACGTCTGAATGGGCCGTTCCCATCGTACCAGTCCTCAAGCGAGATGGCACTGTCAGGATCTGCGGAGATTTCAAAGTTTCCATCAACCCCGTCGCTACCGTCGAGAGGTACCCGCTGCCCCGAATTGAAGATCTCTGGTAAGCATTGTCCAGTGGACAGAAGCTCACCTAACTCGACCTCAGAGATGCTTACCAGCAACTGGTGCTCCAGGATACCTCCCGGAAGTATGTCAGAATATCTACAACTTTGGGGTTCTTCTAGTACACGTGCTTACCCTTTGGAGTGGCCTCAGCCCTAGCCATATTTCATAAGGAGATGGATAACAGCTTCAGAGGCATGAGGCATGTGGCAGTGTACTTGGACGACATCCTGGTTTCTGGCAGCGACAACGGGGACCACATGCAGAACCTGCACAACATCCTGGCATGACTGCAGCATGCCCACCTCAAGCTCAAGCTGGAAAAGTGCATTTTCGGGCCCCCAGTGTTGAGTACTTAGGACAAGTCATTTTTCAGGGTGGCCGAGCCCCGGCTCCCCGCAAAATTATTGCTGTTCTCAATGTGCGTAAGCCCCAGAACAAGAAGGAGCTTCAGAGCTGCCTCGGCCTCATCAACTTCTACAGGAGTTTTCTGCCAAACCTGTCGAAACATCTACAGCCTCCCCATCTTCTGCTTCGCTATGGTCAGCAATGGGTCTGGAAGAAGGAGCGGGACCGGGTTTTCCAGCATAGCAAGGACCTAATCACCAAGGCTCCAGTGCTAGTACACTTCGATCCTGCCAAGCCTGTCGGCCGGACCGCACATGCGTCACCGTACGGTGTGGGAGCCGTCGTGGCGCACCAGGACAAGGATGGCAAGGAACGCCCTGTGTCGTTTGCTTCTTGTCAGCGTCACGCTGCAGAGCAACGCTACAGGCAGCTCGACAAGGAAGGCCTGGCCTTCATGTTCGGTGTCGAACGCTTGCACCAGTATCTGTAGGGCCGGAAGTTCGAGGCAGTCACGGACCACAAGCCGCTGTTGGTGTGGCTGGGGCCTGACAAGGAAGTTACTGTGTAGGCATCACCTTGAGTGGTTCGCTGGGCCTTCAGGCTGACAGTTTACAGTTACCAGCTGGTTTACTGTCGGGGAAAGGACCTAGGACCTGCTGATGCCCTGAACCACCTGCCCCTGCCAGAGGTACCTGATGCTGTTCCAGAATCTGCTGAAGTGTTCATGCAGGAGCATGCGACCAGCCGGCACACAGTTCCGTCTCAGGTGGTCAAGGTGGTGTCCGGCGGGGAGCAACTGCTTTAGCAGGCCTATAGCCACAAGTCCACCCAGCTGAGCTTGCAGCGGGGCTGCCTACTGTGGGGTTCCAGGGTGGTGATCCCACAAAGTGTTCGGTCCAGGGTCCTGCAGTTGGTGCGCATCGCTCATCCTGGCGTGGAAAAGACCAAGATGGTGGCCCGATCCCGTGTTTCGTGGCCTGGCCTGGACCAGGACATCGCTCGCAGGGTGCACAGCTGGCAACTTTGCCAGGAGCATCAGCGGGCCTCACGTCATGTGGAAATCACCCCCTCGCAGTTTCCACAGAGACCCTGGTCCCGCTTACATGTGGATATTGGGGGGCCCTTCAAAGGCCATTGCTTCCTGGTGGCGGTGAATGCCTTTTCAAAGTGGGTGGAGGTTCTACCTTTCACCACTCATTCAGCAGGCGCGACCATTGCAGCGCTACGACAGGTTTTCGGCGCCCAGGGGTTGCCAGATGTCATCTTGTCATCGTGTCCGACAATGGCCCTGCTTTCGCCAGCACAGAGTACCTGGCCTGCATCACGAAGAACGTGATCCACCGGATGATGGTTCCGCCGTACCACCCTGCTTAAAACTGTGCTTCGGAGCAGGTGGGGCATACTATCAAGGACAAACTCAAGAAGAGCCAAACTGGGGATTTCCGGAAGCAGATTGCCTGGATGCTGTTTCAGTACCGGACCCCGCCCCACGATGTCACTGGCTGTGCCCCCTGTGAGCTCCTCCTGGGTCGCATGGTCAAGACACCGTTGGGCGTCTTGCATCCGCAGCTCCAATCCACAGTGCTCCTGAAGCAACTAAAGCAGAAGCTGGCTGCTGACTGACGGTGCCGTCCCGGGTTTTTGGCGGAGTTGGGAGCTCCAGTTTTAGCCAGGAACTTCCGTCCTGGCTCACCCTGGTCCGCCGGACAGGTGGTATCTCCTGCCAGCGCCTCATCGCCGCTCGTCCGCATGCCAGATGGGGCGACGTGGCACAGACAAGCCGACCTTGTTAGGCCTCGCCTCGAGACCTGGCAAGCACCCTCGAATGGCACTTCAGAGTTCCATCCCGCAGGAGGACTAGCGGCAACACGAGTCGCTTCCAGCGAAGTACTGCCCACCTCGCAGGCGGGAAGCGTTGCCAGTGGTGCGGCGTCTGTGGAGCCGGTGTCGAGCGCGTCAGCACTCACAAGGCCGACCACTGCGGACCCTCCGGATGGAGCGAGGCTGTCTCAGGCAGCACCCGGCGTTGCCACACCCGGCCCGTCAACACCGGTGCCCAGGCGGAGTACGTGACCGCGGAGGCCGCAGGACCTTTACTCGTCTGGATAGCAGGCACCATCGACCCGGCTAGGATGGAGGCAGATGCCTCGTACTTTGAACTTGGACGTTTCTTTGCTGTCGACAAACAAGCTGGGGGTAAGGGGGTCTAACAAATGTGATGCCCCCTCGGGCGGCATAATCTTCGTTGGCCCGCCAGGCTCGGTGGCCTGCCAGGTTCGGTAGGCAACATTGGCCACCGCACCCACTAAACGCCGACGAGCACAGCTGCTCGGCGGTCAGCCATCCTTCGACACCACCATGCTGCGGAACGTCTGTCTAACGGAGGGTGCCTAGAGCCCTCCCTTCTTCGAGAACCCGGGCGGACCGTAACATGGTGTTTTCCATAATCAGCGCTGTAGAATGGCGTAAAACCCCAGCATATAATGTAGATGTGTATGAAGCAAACAGAGCTATTAGTAAAAAAGCACGCGATTGTCATCACCTTCTTGGATTTTCCTATATTGGGACAACCGCTTTGATATTGAGCTGGAATCTCCCACCGGATGTCCCTTGTTAGTAAACATTAAATTCTGGCATTTTAGGTGTCGGAACCACAATTTGACTATGAGGCACGCTCGTACATAGCAGACTACCTTGAGCGACGAGGCAGTTTCAGTGAACGTGCCTTCTTTCCTAATTTACCTGCCGTGGTGACTTGTTGGCTATGGTGTTGCGCCGCTAAGCATGAGGTTGCGGGATCAATCCCGGGTGGGGCGGCCGCGCTTCGATGGGGTAGTAATGCAAAAACACCCGTGTCCAACGTACTGGGGGCACGTTAAAGATCCCCTGATGGTCGCAATTAATACTGAGTCCTCCAATACGGCATACCTCCTAATCAAATCGTGGTTTTGGCACGTAAAACCCAACAATCCAATTCCATTCCTTTCCTAATCTGACAATAGATCCCGACACAAAACCTGTACATATAACGTCGTCTCTTACATGACTTTCGGTCATACAGGTCTCTTGTGAAATAGTACATGATAGTCAACGATATCTCATGTTTTCATTTAGACATTTCTCACAGTGATACCGTGATTGCCGCCATGTTTACTGACGTGATGACGCGTCCATTCTTTGCCTCAACTGCCTCGGTTGCCACCGTGTTTACAATGAATGTGCCTGACAATCGGTGCGGTTCAGCAAACCTCTGTTTCGGCGGATAATACATACGGTCAGGGGTGGACGACATGAAGCTTTCGCCACAGCTTCACAGACATGCAAGCACGCTCAGAGCTCATTAGGGTTTGTCCAAACTGCGCGAGATGCGCATATCCTGCTTGTACAAATAGTGGTGCTAGAAATGTACTCCCAGCTGTCAAAGATTGCCGCTCGTGAACTAAATCAGTATCAGTGTGTCTTTCTTTCGTATCCTATATTGGCATACACTTTGAAGCAGCTACTTATCATGTTTCGAACTCAGTAACGTTCTTTAGTACGGTCACCACAGTATATTTGTTCTTGCGGCGCACGATGTTTAGAACAATATGTTATTTACTTTCTAATAGCTTTTAGTAAAGACGTATAATCGTTAGGCACTCTGTGTACTCTCACGAAACGTTGGACTTCAAACATTCGTACGTCGTCGGTGTAGTAGCCGTCACCCATGCTTCGGCGCTTTGATTCAAGTATGCTAGCGTTCACTTATTCTTGACACGTTGGCGATAGAGTGGACGTAAGTTTGGCGTGTGAGTTGCGAAGGGTGCGTGTATATAACGTGCGAGAAAGTCATTATGCCAGGAGGCGGCGCTACTCCCTTTGTCACTGTTTAAATAGCGGTACTCACTCTCGCAACGTACCGCGGCTGAAGTCTTTTTTGGAGGTTAGCGATACAACGCTGATGGATGAGTGCATTTTCTAGAGCCCCCGTTTCTGCGGCGAGCGTCGGTGACGACGTAACCGAGCGAACGTGCGGAGTGAAAGATGAAAGAGAACGCGAAGCGCAGCAGGGGATTCAAGACGCGGGGAGGAAAACGGAGAGGAGGGTGCAGCGGCACCATGAGGCGGAAAGCGGAGGAGGGTATGACAAAAGCGGGAGAAGAAAAGCGCAGTGCGGCAACAGTGCCTACGAGATGGCGCCGGAGTAGCACGCGTGCTTTGGGAGGTCTGTCGGCGGCGGCTGCTGTGAGTCGCGCCCACGCGCCACCCACGCGCTGGCTCTGGCGATCGCCAGATTAGCGAGGCTGTCGTGCCGCGCTTCGCTGCATTTGCAACGCGTCGCACGAGACAGATTGTCTGCGCCAGCAAATATACCGTGAGATGTAAACACACATAGAGCTGCGTTTAAATTTCGGATTAGGTCGTATGGTAGTCGTCAGTGAATTTTCTTTATCCTCAAGAAAAACCGTGCATTCTTCCACCGACATCCATCACACATCACCTTCGTTCTCTTAATTGAAAGAGATAATATCTAAAGGCGACAAGGCCGCGTGTGCTATCTCTATTGGTGCTGGCTCACTAACTAAAACAAGCTTCGCGTCATTCAAATTTCAACACTGCGTTGGATGAACATGGTTCGTTTTTTAAATACAAGGTTAATAAACTAGATTGAATCAATTTATTAAACGAGCCCTGTATAAACATATTATGGACTTGGGACATTTTTTTTGCAACTCGAAACACCGGCAATTTACCTTCCGCAATTTGTTGTAGCACCTTTATGTATATGACTTCATTCCGTCACCCTGGCGCGAAGCGGGGAAAGGGAAGGGAGTCGGCATGGCGCAGAGAACACAAAGGCGCAGCTGGAGAGATCCAAAGTGTTCCCGCGCTTGCGCGTCTGCTGCACGGTGTAAGAATGGAAAGAAGCATGTGCAGCGCAGGTGTTCGGGCGTTTAGCGCGGCTTCACCAGGTGCGCTACGATATCTCCGCAATGTGGATAGTGTCCTCCAAGCAGGCTAACAAGGATCTTACTTGGTATTCTCTGCGTTCACGGCCGTGTTCCGTATGACATCACTTCTGCTGTCTGGTAATCTGTTGTGCAACATTTTCAGATGAGAAACAATGCCTTGTGGTAAACGCTGCTTGAGCAGTTATTTTTATTTATTTAATTGCAAATATCCTATTTATTTATTTGCAAAAGCTCTGGCCCAAGCAGCAGCAATTACGTATCTACAACACATGAATAGGTTTATATAACAACATGCAATAGAAGAGATTAGCAGAGCATCTTCATCCGAACGAGTCAAACATATTAAGTCTGCATCGCCAAAGCATCAAAGGAAAGTAATGTTGACTGGAATAAAAAAACTACATTAGCGGACCAGTCGATCATTACAAGCAGTGGCCCCAGAACACCAAGATGTGACTAAATATTGTGCGGTGGAAAGACTTACAACAAAACTGTTTCTATTTCTCTGATAAAATTTCGTAAATCAAACACTTCAGTTGGCAACAAATTCTGATCAGCAAGAGTTCTGCGGAAGCATCTTTGCCGACATCCTTCAGTGCGTGTAAATGTAACAGCTAGGCAGTGTCGGCGAAATCGCCTAGTTTTAGCTCTAGCGGCTGGCTTAATACAAGCAATGAGGCAAATTAACATTTACCTTCCTTCAAATAATTTGGTGCAGTAAGGCTGGCAAGCAACCTTTCGACGGGCCTCCAATGTAGAAACATTAAGTTGCTGCGTCAGTGAAGATGGCGAATCATACGTTTTGTAGTTTCCAAAAATAAATGTTATGACTTTCCTCTGAACTTTTTTCAATGTTGCAATCCAAAGGTCCACCGCATACTTGACCTTGAACCTAACGCAAACATTATAAGCTAACACTTGAACCTAACGCAAACAATAGAAGCGAACAATTTTGTATTTAGGGGAGCATTCTTTAGCTTTCTCTTAAGAGTCCAAAGTTGCATGAGCGCAGATGCAGAAATGGTTGAAATATGATAGACGTTGTAATTTTATCTGTTAGAATCACACCCAGATATTTGTATTTGGGCACTCGGCAGACCGAATTATTGCAAATTCATTGTTAGGTTCGTAGCAGGGCAACATAAGACATGGACTTGAATGAATCCTAACCAACTGGCCCAGCTGAAATATTACGAAGAGCGCATAAGAAAGGAGTAGTATATTCGTTTTTGTTAAGCGTAAAATTACATTTTTGTACGTGTTCAGTTGCGTGCCCCACTCCTGGCATCATTTATCTGTAGACTGCAAAGCCTTCTAAAGCAAAAATTGGTCGCTTCCAGACGATATTCCTTTAAAAATATCTACACTATCGTCCGTAACCACTCTGATAGTCACTTCATTTGGAATTAATTGAACGAAATAAATAACATAAACTAAAAAACAACAGTGGTCCTAACACGCTGCCTTGCGGTACACCAGATGTAATTCGCAACACATCGTAGAAGCATCGACGTACCTCAACAAACTGGGTTCTGTTGTGTAGATACGGTTTACTTCAATGAACATTTTTGAACGGGAGTCCTAGACACTCTAACTTAAACAATAGCCTATTACGGGACACCCTACCAAATGTCTTGCGAAAGGCCAAGAATAATGCATTAATTTGACTGGCACGTCAAAAATACGAGAGAACTCATGAACAGTTCACGCATGCTGTGTGATAGTAGACATATTCTTTCTAAAACCCTACTGGTATGACGACAAGACATTTCCTTACATGAAAGACTCTAAAAATGCATTTGGCAAGAATATGTTTTAATAATTTGCAGCAAGTACTCGTAATCGAAACAGGATGGTATTTCATTTATCTACAAGCGATCGCCTTTCTTGCAGATCCGAACAACGCCTACCTTACTGCCGTCGAGAAGTACGACGCTAGCATTAAGGGATAATTGAAATATTCGGGTAATGAAGCCGTATACTTGTTCAGCGTAACGCCTTAAAACCCCATTAGGAATCGCATCGGGTCAAGAAGATTTCTTAGGGCCAATATTAAGCAACATTCTTAGCACCTCCTCACGTGATACATCTTGCGACTAAAGTGACCGTGAATTAGGCGTATATTCGTCATTTTCCGAGAAACCGCTCCAAAATATTTCTTGAAATGATTGGCAGTCTCTATTGGATATTCTACACTAAATGTATCCACAGTTACCTTTGATATTTCGTTTTACAGCGAAGCTGTATACCTCTATCGTCCAAGGAAATTTTCGTGTCGGAAGCAAAAAAATATTGGCTTGGGCTTAGCTAAGGTTAAGCCTCAATATCTCGAACCGAGAAGGTTTGGGGATGCTTATGGTTATGCTTTATTATTTAGCCTATGGTTATGCTTACGGTTTAGGTTAGGGTTATGCTTTATGACTTATCCTATGAATATGCTTGCTGTTTAAATTATGGATATGCTTATGGTTTAAGTTATGGATATGCTTACCGTTTAGCTTACGGTTATGCTTTGTGATTTAGCCTATGGTTATGCTTACGGTTTCACTTATGGATATGCTTTGGTTAGCTTATGGTTATGCTGTACGTGTGCCTTGTGTAGTTATGCAAATTGCTTATCAATGATATATATCATAAGTTATGCAGGATTATTAAACTTCTTTATTCATCATTGTTAGGCACATTGTCTTGCTATTTCTGTACAGCCATAAACACAGCTCTCTGTATCGGTAGTATCACTCTCTTCTCCTTCCATGTTGAATGCGCACGCCTTTTCTCTGGCAAGCGCTTATATAGTCGGCCTCCGCGATAAACACGCGCTTGCGGCGAACGTCAAACGATGACGCATAGCGCGCGGCAGTGGCCACCTGCGCCGACTCCCAACACGCTTACGGAGCCAATTCAGACATACGCCGGCTCGCGCGAAGCGCGTTGTTGACTAGCGTAGTGAAATTATTCGCTTCAAAAACTTCCTATACGTGGGCCGGTCCCAGAGACAGTGCAATGCCGGGCCGACCCACGGTGGAGGTCAAGCAGGCGTTAAGCACACCCATATGTGGGCCGATCCCGAAGTAAGTGCAATGCCGCGCCGACCCGTGGCGGAGGCGAAGCAGGCGTTAAGCACTCCCCATACGTGGACCGCTTCCGAATATAGTGCAATGCCGTGCGGACCCGCGGCGGAGGGGAAGCAGGTGTTAAGCGCACCTGATACGTGGGCCGATCCCGAAGATAGTGCAATACCGGCCCGACGCGTGACGGCGCTCAAGCAGGCATTAAGCAGGCGGCTCAAGCAGGCAGCCCCATACGTGGGCCGATATCGAAGATAGTACAATGCTGGGCCGACCCGATGCGGCAGTGAAGCAGGCGTTAAGCACTCCCCATACGTGGGCTCATCCAGAAGATTGTGCAATACCGGCCCGACCCGCGGAGGCGCTGAAGCAGGCATTAAGCGCTCCCCATACGTGGAAGTTAGCGGTAAGAAGGAAAATAGAAGAATTCCTGATCAAGCTACAGAACAGGTATTCGGCTTTAACTCAGGAAGAGGACCTTAGTGTTGAAGCAATGAACAACAATCTTGTGGGCATCATTAAGGAGTGTGCAATGGAAGTCGGTGGTAACTCCGTTAGGCAGGATACCAGTAAACTATCGCAGGAGACGAAAGATCTGATCAAGAAACGCCAATGTATGAAAGCATCTAACCATACAGCTAGAATAGAACTAGCAAAACTTTCGAAGTTAATCAACAAGCGTAAGACAGCTGACATCAGGAAGTATAATATGGATAAAATTGAACATGCTCTCAGGAACGGAATAAGCCTAAAAGCAGTGAAGAAGAAACTAGGAATTTGCAAGAATCAGATGTATGCGTTAAGAGACAAAGCCGGCAATATCATTACTAATATGGATGAGATAGTTCAAGTGGCTGAGGAGTTCTATAGAGATTTATATAGTACCAGTGGCACCCACGACGATTATGGAAGAGAAAATAGTCTAGAGGAATTCGAAATCCCACAGGTAACGCCGGAAGAAGTAAAAAAAAAGCCTTGGGAGCTACGTAAAGGGGGAAGCCAGCTGGGAAGGATCAGGTAACAGCATATTTGTTGAAGGATGGTGGGCAGATTGTTCTAGAGAAACTGGCCACCCTGTATACGCAATGCCTCATGACCTCGAGTGTACCGGAATCTTGGAAGAACGCTAACATAACCCTAATCCATAAGAAAGGGGACGCCAAAGAGTTGAAAAATTATAGACCAATCAGCTTACTGTCAGTTGCCTACAAACTATTTACTAAGGTAATCGCAAATAGAATCAGGAACACCTTAGACTACTGTCAAGCAAAGGACCAGGCAGGATTCCGTAAAGGCTACTCAACAATACACCATATTCACGCTATGAATCAGGTGATAGAGAAATGTGCGGAATATAAGCAACCCTTATATATAGCTTTCATTGATTACGAGAAAGCGTTTGATTTTGTCGAAACCTCAGCAGTCATGGAGGCATTACGAAATCAGGGTGTAGACGAGCCGTATGTAAAAATACTGAAAGGTATCTACAGCGGCTCCACAGCCACCGTAGTCCCCCACAAAGAAAGCAACAAAATCCCAATAAAGAAAGGTGTCAGACAGGGAGATAGGATCTCTCCAATGCTATTCACAGCGTGGTTACATGAGGTATTCAGAGACCTGGATTTGGAAGAATTGGGGATAAAAGTTAATGGAGAATACCTTAGTAACTTGCGTTTCGCTGATGTTATTGCCTTGCTTAGTAACTCAGGTGACCAATTGCAAAGCATGCTCACTGACCTGGAGAGGCAAAGCAGAAGGGTTGGTCTAAAAATTAATCTGCAGAAAACTAAAGTAATGTTTAACACATGCGGAAAAGAACAGCAATTTACAATAGGTAGCTATGCACTGGAAGTGCTAAGGGAATGCATCTACTTAGGGCAGGTAGTGACGGCGGATCCGCATCATGAGACGGAAGTAATCAGAAGAATAAGAATGGGCTGGGGTGCGTTTGGCAGGCATTCTAAGATCATGAACAGCAGGTTGCCACTATCCCTCAAGAGAAAAGTGTATAACAGCTGTGTGTTACAAGTACTCACGTATGGGGCAGAAACTTGGAGGCTTACGAAAAGGGTTCTGTTGAAATTGAGGACGACGCAACGAGTTATGGAAAGAAGAATGATGGGTGTAACGCTAAGAGATAAGAAAAGAGCAGATTGGGTGAGGGAACAAACGCGAGTTAATGACATCTTAGTTGAAATCAAGAAAAAGAAATGGGCATGGGCAGGATATGTAATGAGGAGGGAAGATAACCGATGGTCACCAAGGGTTACGGACCTCATTCCAAGGGAAGGGAAGCGTAGCAGGGGGCGGCAGAAAGTTAGGTGGGCGGATGAGATTAAGAAGTTTGCAGGGACGACATGGCCACAATTAGTACATGACCGGGGTTGTTGGAGAAGTATGGGAGAGGCCTTTGCCCTGCAGTGGGCGTAACCAGGTTCATGATGATACGTGGGCCGATCGCGAAGATAGTGCGATACCGGCCCGACTGGCGGCGGCGCTGAAGCAGGCGTTAAGCACTCCCCAGACGTGGGCCGATCTCGAAGGCAATGCAATACCGGCCCGACCCGCGGCGGCGCTGAAGCAGGCGTTAAGCCCTCCCCATACGTGGGCCGATCCCGAAGCTAGTGCAATACCGGCCCAACCCGCGGCGGCGCTGAAGCAGGCGTTAATCACTCCCCATACATGGGCTGATCCCGAAGGTAGTGCGATGCAGGGCCAACCCGCGGCGAAAGTGCAGTTCGCTATTAAGGGGCCCACATACACAGCTTCGCTGGTCATTCTTCTTCACAGAGTGAAACGGCACTGAGTTCTTTTTTCATATTTTGCGGGCTTTCTTTGCAGCCCGGAAAAAGGACTACGTGAGACATATCCAAGAGGAAACAACTCGCTCGGTTATTTCTGAAGGTGCTCTACAAATCTGCGTATCAGACTTGGGAATCCTCAGCCAATAATTAATAAGTTGGGTAATTAAACGTAATAAATGAGTGAGTTACGGAGAAGAGGAAATACTGCCTCAGTTACTATAGGCCAGTTCGAATAGTATGCGATTGGTTCAGTTCGCTTCGGATGTCCTTTTCATGTTCAAGATATTGGTTAAGGTTACGTGGGAGAACAAAGAGTCCACTACAAATCTGCGTATCATATTTGTGGTCCTTAGCCAGTAATTAAAAAGGGGGTAATTAACCCAATTATTCAGTGAGTTAAATAGAAAACAAGAAATTGCCTGAGTTACTATAGGCTATTGGAAATAGTCTGCGTTTGGTTCAGTTCGCTTCCGAAGCGCCTTTCATCATGAAAGCCTTGGCTCAAGTTGCGTGGGACATCCTGTATAGTATAAATGGTAGATAAATGCAAGTAATTAATTTTTTAAAATATATTGAACTTGTTTGCGGTGGTATTGATTCGCAGTCAATGCACTGAATCCAGCGTTTCTGCCCTAAAAGTGACACGTGTGAATTGTTTGTATTTTCTATGACAGCTATTTTCCTGCTAACGAAAATGGAAATGCAAATCCCGGAGCAAGACGCACCTTGTTGTATTGCAACACTCCTGAATGCCATCGCCGATTCTATGGCGAAAGAACCCTTGTCTAATCAGATTGCATTAGTGACACGAATGGTGCTATAACATTCTAGAACCCAGGCGAGCACGTGCGATTGGCCATACACTACAATACTCGATGTGTCGAGTACACGAAGCCCATACACTAGAATCCTCAAAGACTTTCCTGAAGTCACGAGGCTCTGCAATTTAATTCAGCCACCCAAGCACAATGTAACCTAACACCTTGCCAAGCGCTGTCCATCTGTCGCAGCTAGTTCGCGCCGCCTGTTCGTGAGCGTCTAGCGCTTGCTAAACGAGAATTCGAGAACATGCTCCATTTGTGTTTTATTCGTCCTTTGTCCACCACTTGGGCCACCCAATTCCACCTAGAGCCCAGGAACAACCGGGTGACAGGCGTCCATGCGGCGACTACCTAGGTCTCAATGCCCACACGGTCCACTATAGCTATTCTCTTCCGCTATTCCAAGATTTCACGGGCCACTTTGAAGGACGTAATATTGTTAACAAAGTGCACCTTGTCAAGGCATATCACCAAGTCCTCCTTGAGCCTGTGCATATCCCGACGACGGCCTTTGCTACACGCTTTGGCCTGTTTGAGTACATTCGCATGCCGTTTCTTCTATGCAGCGCACTTCAACCTTTCCAAAAAATAATTTCCATGGAAAGGTGCGGACTTACCTGGACTTCCTCTTCGCGAGTCCCCCCACGCACGATCATGAGCGTCACCTCCGGGAACTCTTTCCTCCCATTCAACAGTTTCGCCTGATTGTTAACCGCCAGAAATTCGACTTCGGGTTTTTCGAGCTCAAGTTCCTGGGTCACCAAAGTACGGCGCTGGGAGTTCATCCGCAGCCCTCTCACATCCAGGCTGTGCAATACTTACCAAAACCGACTATATCCTATGCCGGCTGCATGAGTTCCAAGGCCCAGTGAATTTCTGATGCTGCTTTATTCCGCACTGCCTCGAGATTCTGCGCCCACTGGTTGACTTTCTTCGTACAACCAGAGTCCTTCCGTGTTTTCTGGTCACGAAACTCCGCCGTCACGCTATGAGAGAGGTTCATACGCTGCTCAAAGCTGCCGCGACACGTCGCCGCAGTGCCTCAGAGGACATTGTTAACGTACCGAGAGGCTTGCGCGGTGCGAGACAAGCTGAATGATAAGGGGCGTTCTGCGCATGTGTTGCGCTATTTTTCGCGTCCTGGACTGTTTAGCTGAAGTTGCATGGTGGGACGAGAATGCCGAAAAGGTATTTTGTGCTGCAATGCTGTTCCGTCTACAAGGCAGCGACGAAAAAGGTGTCGTTGTTTTATTTACCGAGTGACAAGGAGGAGCGCGAGAAACGGAAGCGGGCCATACCGTGGCAGGAAATTGGTGGTTTTAACTTTGAATACATACGCATTCGCGCGGGAAACACTTCGACGCCTCGGACATCATCACTGTCTACAATTTCTATATGGTCTGCGACGCCGTGTCCCTGGAGCGTGTGAAGCCGACGCTGAAGCCTTACGTCGTCACAAGATTTTTTTATGGTCTTCGGCGTGTCCGAAGAAATCCAATCCTCGGACCTGCTCAACCACAGTTCTACCCCTATGCAAATGACCACATGAATTGCCGGGAACGCTTGAAGAGTGCTGATTTTTTTTATATTTTTAAAAATTGTCGGAGTGAGAAAATGCGGTATTGGTTCGTTCGAACTTGTGTTCGTTTAAGAGTTGATTTGCCATGTGCTATGAAATGTTTATGCTTTACGCTTTCTTGTGTGTAGAAAGAATTGATTATGCCTTCTGTATATATTGCCTTTGCTTTCTGATGTTTCCTGTGCACGAATGCGTAGCGCCCGTGTTTTGATATTCTTTCTTTATGTTTCCTATATCAGTGCCATGCATTTAACAAACTTATTGCAATGTGAATGGCGGAGAATTTGTCACGAGACGCCCCTTCCTGCTTTGTTTATGTCACTTATTCTGCATAGCAAAAAGAATGATCGTGCTTGTATGATGCTTTTCCATCAATATGTTTTATTTCTTTTTCTGATTGATATAGATAGCTGCATTTATTTCCCTTTATTGCACCATGACAAAAATGTCAAAACCAGCGATTAGAATATTTTCAACTCTTGCAAATAGTCGCACCATAAGAACCAAACTATCTAGTCTCGTATCTCGTGCTTCAAAAACACGAGCAACGGGAATAAGTGGTGAGCTTACTGGCACTACTAAATGACTGCTTGCTAGGAGAATTACCTGATTACAATGCAGTTGCAGGTCCTAACCCTTAACGTTCGCCTTAATCCTTATACTAAAAGCCGCACCGAAGACATTTAGTTTTGTGATTTGCGTTACATTTAGCCTACCCAAATCTCACTCAGCAAAAGCATCGCTTTGCCGAGCAATCTGAAGCGCAAGGAGCTGCTCAGTTTCCTTTTCTTTGTGATTAAACAACGTCATAATTATGGTAGCAGCCCTTGCAATAGAGATTTCATTGTTTGGTCTCCTGATAAGATAGTTCGCGTGGTTTACTAGAAAGTGAACGGCGCAAGGTTTCGATTAACAGCCTGGCGCTATGCGCAACTGAGAGTTCACGCTTACTTATGGGTAAGTGGGAGTTTAACAGCCCAGATGTTTGCCTCTGTTTACAGGTGGCACCCCTGGCACTTCGTTGCGAATGCGTGGTGTCAGGAAAACACTAAAAAGCGGTACCTATCGAAGGGTTCAGACGAACAGCTCAGAAAAAAATCTGTACTGAGACCGCCCACCCACGGCAGCCGCATTTCGATGCGGGCACAATGCAAAAACGCCAGTTTATTTAGATTTAGTTGCCCGTAAACGACCCATGTGGTCAAAATTATTCCGTAGTCTCCCATTACGGCGTGCTTCATAATCTTAGCGTGGTTCTGGCACGTGAAATCGCAGAATTTCTTTTTTCATGAAAGACCGCGGCAAGTTACATCTCTGGGCAGCTATTTTTTTCGCGGGCGCTTATTTCATAGCGGAAGATGCGCTCAGGCATTTATGGATGTATGTAGAATGTTCAAAGCACTCACAAAAAAGTAAAGCGGCCGTTGAGGAAGCTTAGAAAGCTAGAATACCGAGGCTGCTCTGCGCAGAGCCATGGTGGACGCCTCCAGCGTGGTCATCGGCGCTGTTATCCAGCAGAAAATCGACTCCGAGTGGCACCCGTGAGGCTTCTTCTCTTGGAAGCTCTAACCTGGCGATTCACTGCAGCGTTTTTGTCCTTGTGCGGCTCGCCATCTGCTCCACCATTCAGCACTTCCGGCACTTCCTGGAGGGCCACCCATTTTATGTTCTAACCAATCAGAACTTTCTTGTGTACGTGATTTGCATGAACTCTTCTAAGTACGTCTCACGTGAACTTTGTCAAATTTATCGGAGTCCACCTCGTATATCTGACACATGTAAGGCACCGACAACGAGGCACCTGACGCACTTTCACGCATGGCCTCCCTCGGCACTTCTGCGTCTTCTGTGGACTGGGAACGTCTAGCTTGGGCGCAGATGGGAGACTCTGAGTTGTAAGCTCGGCGTGAGCACCCCCGTTCCCTCCTGTTGCAGCTCGTCCTTCACACGTGTGTACCTGGCTCACTTTCGTGCTATGCCAGTGGCTGCACCTCGCCAGTTCATCGCGGCTGCCTTTCAATGTGCAGTTTTGTATTCACTGCAAGACAGCTGCCATCCCAACATCCGAAATACGCAGGGCCTTGTTACACAGTGGTATGTCTGGCCAAAGATTAACACCAGTGGGCCCGCTCGTGAACCGCTTGCCAGGCCGCCAAAATGACCCTCCACACGAAGAGTTTCACGCACTTTTTCTCCCCACCTCGCTGTCGCTTTGACCACGTCCATCTTGATTTGGTTAGACCGCTTTCCTTCCTTTCGTGACTGCCGGTACATTTTTGAGAATTATTGGGCGCTTCACGCGTTGACCCAAAGCGTGAATTCCGGGCATTACTGCTGCTGAAACGGTCGCCAAACCCTTCGATTCAGCATGGGTTTCCCCCTTCGAATTCCCAAACATGGTTACGACTGATTGTGGGCGGAAATTTGAACGTATTTTTCAGTTTGCTCAACCACCTTCTTGGCACTAAGCATTGCCGTACCATGGCATAGCCAGTGTTACATAACCAGTGACCCCAGTTGGTAGGGCGGCTGGTTTTGAATCCGGTTGCCCAAGCACAGCACCCGGTGTTCAATCCATTTGAACATGGACAACCTAGTGACCGGGCCAAGTTCCCAAAGACTGCTAAGCAATTAAAGAGCCTGCTGGAGCTAAGGCAGCTGAAGGCAGAGGTTAGGGAACAAGTAGCGTCTATTTCTTGGCTAAAACGTCTCTAATGAACAGCGATCTGTGTGTGCATGCAGTATCACGATGGAACATCCAGAGATGTTCCTCCCAAGTATTTGGTCTCTCTCTCGGAAACGCTTCAAGAAGACATTTAAAAACTTCGAGGTAACATTTTTTATTGGCCATCGGCCCTTCTAGAAGAAGTTCATGGTGAATGATACCTCTCCAGCAAAAAAAAAATAACCTTGGACCCTCCTTATCGTACCTTCTTGTGTCACCGTAAAATTGCCCCGTCGACTGTGACGACTGATGGTTGTCTTCCACATCATAATCATAAACCTCGTTCCCGTCCAAAGTGATGATGTTTTTCACGCATCCGTTGTACGATCTAGCCAGTCTGAGAGCGACACCACTCAATCTACGCCGTATTTCCTTATGTGTTTATCTGACAAAAGCCGCGAAAGATGTTTTGCCGCCAAGTAGCGCTTTTCGTACATGTTGGTGAGAATCTCAATTTTTGAGATGCTAACTTTTTCACCTACTTTCACGTCATTCACTTTCTCCTCAATAGAATCAGGTGTTGATGTCGACGGCGCTCTTGAACAGTCATCGTCTTCAATAGATGTACGGCCGTCTGTAAAGAGTGTGCACCACTTGCGCATTGCAGTTTTATCCACCGCTTAACCATCCGCAAAAATTTTCCAAGTTTCGCATAGTATATTACGCGAAACCGCTGCTCCCCTGACTTGCTCATTTCGACATGCAGGGAAAATCACGGCGGCCGCATTTCGATGGGGGCGAAATGCGAAAACACCCGTGTACTTAGATTTAGGTGCACGTTAAAGAACCCCAGGTGGTCGAAATTTCCGGAGCCCTCCACTACGGCGTGCCTCATAATAAGAAAGTGGTTTTGGCACGCAAAATCCCATAATTAATTAATTAATGCAGGGAAAATTGCCAGAAGATATGGACGTCACTTCCCACAAACATGCATAAGAAGGAAGTCGCAGTTTCGCCCAAAAGCCAAAGCATAAGTTCCGACAGCAAAATATTAGACAGCTATACGGAGTAAGGATAGTAGCGTTTCGGCCGTGTAAACTCTTGAAAGTTGTCTCACGAACTAAATTAATAAGCGCGGTCTCGCTCAACCACACGCCAACATGAAAACATCTAACTCGATTACCGCGTACATTCGCTGTCAAAGCGCTGCCATGAGGAATAGCAACACCAGCAGAGAGTGAATGGACCTTCGTACTGCCTCAACGCGAACTAAGCGGCGAGAATAAGTTTACGAAGCTAACGGCCTTCGGCACACCAACACTTTGTACTCATCGCAGATGGCTTTCAAGGTAGGGCCCACGCGTCCGCGCTAAGCCACGCCATACTTATCCGCCGCCAGATTAGAAAGGCCTTCGGTGCCTTGCGTGCGATGGAAGATGGCGCGCTTCTTCCCGGCCTTCCTCCCTTGCGTGTGCGAGAACGAGCCACCATCCTCGGCTCATCCTCGCACACCTTCACTCACACCCACAGGATATGGCGAGCAGTCAGGATTTTATTGCACTCGTACTTTATACGGAACATCATGGCGACGCTGATGATGACGCCGACAGCGGGAATGGGCCTGGAGTGTTCATATAACTGCTATCGCAAAAATAACAAGTGCGTGTCTACAATGCTGTTCATCATCAACATTGTCACCATCATATGCCTATATTATGTCCACTGCAGGACGAACGCCTCTCCTTACGATCTCCCCTTACCCCCGTCCTGCGCCAATCGATTCCAACTAGCACCCGCGAATGTCCTAATTTCATCTCCCTACCTAGTCTTCTGCCCTTGTCGCTTCCTTTCTCTTGGCACCCATCCTGTGACCCTAATCACCCACCGGTTATCTAACTTGCGCATTACATAACCTGCCCAGCTCCATTTTTTTTCTCTTTATGTCAATTAGAATATCGGCTACACCCGTTTGCTCTCTGATCCAAACCGCTCCCTTCCTGTCTCTTAACGTTATGCCTAGCGTTATTCGTTCCATCGCCCTTTGCGTGGTGTTTAACTTGTTCTCAAGCTTCTTTGTCAGTCTCCAAGTTTCTTCCCCATATGTCAGCCCCGCTAAAATGCACTGATTGTACACCTTCCTTTTCAATGATAATGGTAAGCTTCCAGTGAGGAGCTCACAATTAATACCGTATGCGCTCGAACCCATTTTTATTCTTCTGTGACTTTCCTTCTCGTGATAAGGGTTCCCTGTGATTATCTAACCCAGATAAACGTAGTCCTTCAGAAACTCAAGAGGCTGACTGGCGATCTTGAGCTTTTGTTCCCTTGCCCGGGTATTCATACTTATCTTTGTCTTCGGCATAATTTTCTTCAGGCCAGCTATTACACTCTCTCTGTTAGGGTCCTCAATAATTTGTTGTAACTCGTCTTTAGTATATGCAGAATAGAACAAGGTCATCGGCAAACCGAAGGTTGCTGAGATATTCGCCATCGATCCTTACTCCTAAGCCTTCCCAGTTTAGCAGCTTGAATACTTCTCCCAAACATGCAGTGAATAACATTGGAAAGATTGTGCTTCCTTTTCTGACCCCCTTCTTTACAGGTATCTTCCTAATTTTCTTGGGGAGAATTAAGGTAGCTGTAGAATCTCTAGATATTTTCCAAGATATTTACGTAAGCTTCCTGTTGTCCATGATTACGTAATGCCTCGATGACTGCTGGTATCTCTACTGAATCAAATGCCTTTTCGTAATCTATGAAAGCCATATAGAGAGGCTCATTGTACTCTGTGGATTTCTCCATTACTTGATCAATGGCACAGATGGGATTCTTTGTAGAATATCTCTCCCTGAAGCCAGCCTGCTATCTTGGTTGACTAAATTCTAGTGTTGCCCGTATCCTATTGCCTATTATCTTGGTGAATATGTCATATAATACTGGGAGTAAGCTAAAGGGCCTATCATTTTTCACTTCTTTAGCGTCTCCCTTTTTGTGTATTTGTCTAAGGCGTGCATTCTTCCAGTTTTCTGGGACCCTTGAAGTCCTTAGAGACTTCGCATAGAGAGCCGCCAGTTTTTAAATCATTATGCCTTTTTCATCTTCGAATAAATTGATGGTTGTTGCATCTTTTCCGGCCGCTTTTCCCCGTTTCATGTCTTGCAAGGCCCTTCTGAACGCATCACTAGTGTCTCTAAAACCTGTTCATTACTGCTTCGAATGCACGTATCGTGGCTCCTCTGGGTACTGTAGAGGTCAGTATAGAATTCTGCCACTGCTTTTACTACACCTTAGATATTGCTGATGATACTGCCCTGCTTATCTTTCAATGCACACATCTTGGTTTGTCCTATGGCAAGTTTTCTTCTGACTGATTTTAGGCTGCGTTCATTTTTACAGCTTTCACATTCTTTCTCACGTAATTTTTTGAATATTTCTTCTTTTTGCCTTGTTGACCAGTTTTGACAGTTCCGCGAATTCCATCTAATGTCTTGAGTTGGTCACTTGCATTTTTTATCGTTTCTTTATTAGGTCCTTTGTTACTTGGGAGAGCTTGCCTATTGATTGCCTTGGTGCCTTGCCTCCCACTTCCATTATTGCCTGTAAAGCTAGCCTAGTTACGGTCTCATTCATTACCTCTATGTCTTCATCTCTCTGTTCTAAGGCTGCATATTTGTTTCTAAGTACCAGCCTGAATTTGTCTGCTTCTCCCCTTACTGTATCTAGGTTGGATTGTTTCTTCTTGACCAATTTTACTCTTTGTCTCTTCAAATTGAGGTACACGCTAGCCCTCACTAACCTATGATCAAAGAAATTTACCTTACCTATCAGTTCTACATCCGGCACTCTGCTGGGATCGGCAGAAATTATGAAAGTAATTTCACTTCTTGTTTTACCTTTATGACTTTTCTAGGTGCACTTTCTGTTGCTACGCTTCCTGAAGAAGGTGTTCCTTATTCGCAGCTTAGTCCATTTTACGAAATCTACGAGCACCTCTCCTCCAGCGTTCCTAGAATCGAGGCCGTAGTTGCTAATTGCCTGTTGACCCGCCTGCTTTTTCCCCACTTTTGCATTGAAGTCACCCATTACTACTGTATACCATTTGCACTTTCCTCAATGCTAATTCAATACCTTCATAAAGCTGATCCACTACCTCATCGTCGTGAATGGATGTTGAAGCGTAGGCTTTTGCTACCTTTACTCTATACCTCTTATTAAGTTTGATTATGGCTACTGCTACCCTCTCACTAGTTCTGTAGAATTTGTCAATGTTGACCGCTGTGTCTATATGTATTAGGAACCCTACCCCGTATTGCTTCTTATCTAGGAGACCGTTACAGCAGGAGACATGGTCAGCAGTGTATAAGCCTCTCCAGTTATTCTAATCCAACCAAAGGCGATGATATTCCAAACAATGTATCATATTCCCTCAAAGAGTCCTGCTAATCTAGCCTCACTCGACAGAGTTCGGTGTTCAAGGTATTCAGGGTCAGTTTCCATTGGCGGTCTGTCCAGTTATTCAGTTATTCCAGTTATCCTAATCTCACCAAGGGCGATGATATTCCAAACAATGTATCATAGTCCTTCAAAAAGTCCTGGTAATCTAGCCTCACTCGCCAGAGTTCGGGTGTTAAAGGTAGCCAGGGTCATTTTCCATTGGCGGCCTGCGTTGCAGGTCTGACCGCCGCCTTGGTCAGGTGCTCTGCAGTTGCTGGGGACTGAGGGCTACGGTTTAACTGTAGGAATCATGAGGGATGTAGTGGCCGAATACTGCACCACGGAGGCCAATTGCTGCTCTGGTGAGGAACTGTCTTTCTTGAAGCTTAGTCCTAATTTGGTTGTAACTGGTTTACTATAGCTGTTCATGTGTCGCTAGAGTCTGGCGAAAATTTTATGAAAGTCGCCTATGTGTGAGATAATAAATAAAAAAGGTTGTGAACTATTCGGTAACCAAACGTGTTCTTATGTAACTCGAACGAAACTTTAAAAACAAAGCGGGACATATTAAACTAATGAGACCAAGAGCATATTGTCTGTTGTCGTCTGGAGCTACTCAGACAACTTTTAAACTCTGATTACCAGCCAAAAATGCTCATTTATGGAAAACTGTGAATGTGTTGTGCGATGCATGTCATCTATGAAAAGTTGTAGAAAGTGCTTGCAAACCTCTAAAAAAACGTATTTTCATTAAGTTGCCTCTTGCGCAGTTTTTTTCCGAGTTTCACATTAAGCATGCGAAATTTATGAAAAAAAATTAAGTGGCTGCCTGGTTGCGCGTACGCAGTCCTCCTAATTGTGTTTCAAAAGTAGCAGATGAGAATGCCGTTCTTATCCTCGTACCGCTGTTGAGGGGGCGGCCTTTGTCGCTGATCATTGAGGACCATGGCGGATTATGATTCTTACGTCGATGGTGGGGAGCTACACAGGATGCCTTGGCCGGTGTCTCTCTTTTCATATTGGCATAGCGGCTTCCTCCTTCCGAAACCAGTTTCAGAGGGCTGCTATTGAGACGTGTAAGCACGTAGTGACCATATTTTCTCATATTTCGTGGGCCTTTTTGACAGCTCAGAATAAGAAACACGCAAAAGATCACTTCATGACAACTTTATTTGGTGTTCCTCATCACAATATTGAATGTTTCACCAATTACTCGTACTATAAACGAGTAATTCAAATTTGGCATACTTAAACGTAACTAAATAGCTAACTAAAAGCACCCACAAAAGTAGTTTAATTAACTCAAGCCGACAACAAACATGATGTTTGTGCCGTTCGTCCAAGTTAAACCACTTTATTTTTAGATGTTTGTAATAGTTAAGTAAAACAATTGATATATACTACATATCCATGCACACGCAGGTTTGCAAGAGTGTGTTAAAACTTATTAAAGTAACTGAGCTAACACCTATACTAAAATCAACAATGATTCGACGTTCAAGCCGTAAGCCGTAGTAACACCATATGGTAACACTGGGTTTCCCTGTCTGTCATGTTTGTACAGAATATCACCGTTCATTACATGACCAAGGGATGCGATGACGTCGATGGCAACCGCACCATGTTGCTGTTGTTGCACGGATTCCCAGATTTTTGGTTCATCTGGAACAGGCAGATACCACAGCTGAGCACTCACTTCTGGTAAGAAACGGCGCGGCCATATTTCTTTGATAATAACCTAACCCCCGTATTCGCAAACCACCTTTAACTTGAAACATTAGTTCCCCTCTACCGTGTTGAGCACCGTTCCACCTGTCGAGTGAACAAGACACAGCACTTCACAAGAATTGCTGTGGATTGTCAATGAAGCGCCGTGAAAACTTTTCCCGAGAGGCAGCTCTTCTGCCCATTAACACGATGGCGGAATGGAGGAGAAACTATGAAGCTCGGAGAATTTTGGAACAACGATAAGTTGGTGCGTGGGATTTGGTAAGGAGAATGGTGCCAGCCCTAGTGTTCGCGGATGTCATTCTGTGCGTAAAATCGGATATCCTCTGTGTGTGTGGGGAGGGGGGAGCTAACTAAGAATTGGTAGGCCAGTTTGCTTTGGGAGCTCACGGTAAAACCACAAATGAGCAGTGCAGCGTGACCTGAGTTGGGCCTCTTTGAATTCATATAAGCACTGAGGAAAATTAGTGTTGAAGAAAGACTCAGAAACATGGATGAAAGTAAATGGGCAGGTAAAGTGCACATGTATCTGAACTTGAGAAGCATGGGCACAAAATGGAGAGAGAGGTAAAGAAAGTTGGCAACCAAGTACAGAGTAAATGAAACTTTAAATAGACAACCAGGAGTCAACAGAAAGAGAGTGAGAGCACCTGCGATAGTAATTTGAATGCAAAGAATGGAGACAAAAAGGCCCACGGGGATTTAGAAGAATGGGAAGAAAGGCATCAGAAGGAAAACTCTGTACAAACCAAAGGGCAATGCCTTGATATTTGAGATTCGAACCGGATACCTAAAACAAAAAGTACCGGATCAAATATGATGATTACCCACGTAGGCCACTGCTTCTTTTTTGGCTCGGCCATTACCGTCTAACGCTTATGCCGCAGAGTACAGGGAACTCGCTTCCGAAAGCGGTAACGCCAGCACCGCACTACACGGTGGCTGCGCGCTTGCAAAGCCAGCTTGTACAACTAAGAAATACGAAGAGAGAGGGACACCAGTTTCCAGGCTTTGTGAAACGTTGTGTGAGACAGCTGTACATCCAGGGACAGCTACTACACAAACATGGACCGCCGTGCTTTCTTCTCATTTGTCCTTTGAAGTGAAGGATTCTCATTGGCAATATCAGTAGGTATTCTACCTACAAGGGACAGGCTTGAATGCTGGTATATGGTGGCGAATGGTAAATGCATACATTGTGCACAAACAGAGACCAACAAGCATGTAGTAAAGAAGTGCGTTGTAGCACGCACCTTCTGGAAGCTAGTTGCATGAGTGTTTTGAATGTCCACCGTGCGGCCACCATAGCGCCGAGATCGGTTTGCGAGCCTCGTCTACCACAGCGCTAGCTACGTTTTGTGGTGCTTCCGCAACATTGCAGAACGATCTCGCCGGTCAAATAGAGCAATGTACTCCAGAATGTGCAAACTACAGGAGATAGTATGGGGCCATCTTGAAGAACAGTTGTTCAGACTCGGTGAAGCTCAATTTCTTTGCCGCTGGTCTACGCGGTACCTAACCGTCTCCTCATGCAAAGTCTTCCTACAGCCAGAATGAGACCCAAATTCTGTTTGCCTGAGTAGAGACTGTACTTTTATGTGGCCCGTATATCGTTCATGAATTCAAGGCTGACAATAATGCTTTTGCATAGGTGCTGTAACGATGTTTTCTGTTGTTGTTGTCGTCATCGTCGTCTACGCGGTACCTAACCATCTCCCGAGGCAAAGTCTCCATATTTTTTGCTGCAGCATGCAAGCAAAAATACGGAGACTACTACTCAGCTCATCCTGATAGAATGCGAAGACATTCACCCAGTGAGACTCGTAGGTAACGTACCCCTTCCAGAAGTGGTTGCATTTAAATTGGATGGGAGCAACAACCGACCGGCAGTCGAGAAAAGCAAGATATGTTTAGAGTAATGGTGTAAAAAAAGCAAGGACGAAATTGATACGTCCGCATACGTTGCAAGCATAGGTAGTGATGCCCGGTAGATGGAGAAGTTTTGAGTAAGAGAAACATGGTTATGGACACGTATACAAAAAACACTAGAACTAAAAGCACCTGTAGCATACGTGATTAACTCAAGCACGCTAAGCGAGTATTTGGCACTGCCCCGTTTCTAAGGAGATGCCAATAAATCATCGTCATCATAACCATCGAGTCGAGGTGAGATGCTGAGTAGAGGAACGTTCCTCAATATGGCGGTAGGAATAGCAAAACTTACGGTAGGAGTTGCGGAGAAAAGTGTGAAAGAGCAGATGCCTGCCACTTTATAGCGTGCAGCTATTCAGCTGTCTGCAGTCAGTGCGCACTCTCTCAGAGAAGCAGTTGAGGACAACAGACAATTAGGTAGTGGGATAGGGTCAAGAAATTGGGCCGGGAGGGAGCACAAACTGCCGGCTAAAGGTTGAGGTAAATCAACACCACTGGACAGGCTTTCGTCCACAAGTGGAGGAAAGATAGCGTTATGACGATGACAATCTTCTTTTGGAATGAACAACGCGATGATTTCTGGATTTCATTAGTGCAATGGCAATATATGGCTGATGAGCGAAGGAGTATTGTGTTTTGTATGGTAACGTGCAAAGGATAATGTGCGCCGGCACGTGCATGTGTCTTCTGCTATGGCTTGCCATTGGCCCACTAACAGTTGGCGTCTTGCTTCCTAGGTGAGGTGTTCGATAATGTCCTTCTGTGTACCTTCCCTATGCAAAGGCGTGCTATTTCAGCCAAGCCGAGAGCTAAAATTGGCGTCAAAAGTGAAACACACATGGCTTACTAATGCCTTCCAAGTGCAGACAACAGAGGAGCCGGTCGGACTTGTCAAAGTGCACGCAGCACGCGGAGGTGTTGAAGCTAAAATATGAGAATGAATTCTCGCTTTCTCTGGAAATTACGTACGATTGTTCCCACACATTTCTTCTTACACAGCAAAGATATTGATGGGAGTTTGAATGGTAAGACGGGAGTGCTCGAGAGAAAGTGAGAGACAAGCTGCAGGTGTCGTCGATATCAGTCACCGGCGCAGCCTGCATCAGCGTCGTGAACTTTTGTTTCCACGCGTAATTTTTTATGACTAGAAAGTAACAGCTACCTGACGCTCACCTCACGCGTCACACGAATCGGTGACATCATCATAGCGCAGCTTTCTTAGCCACCAATCCACATTTTCTTAATCACGTTGCGCTTTCCAGGCTTCACGCCGGACATCAGAAATGTGTTCGTATGGCTTCGGTGGTGAATATCTGCCAGCAACACAAACTGCAAAGTAAGCGTGACGCGGCCACATGAGCAGGGCGTCTGTGATTACTCACCAATAAGATCTGCCAGTAAACAGACCCTCGGTACTCCCGAAAAGAGTGAGAACTCGCTTATACAGGTTCGCATTCACATAGGTGATGTACACCAGGAATTTTTTACCATGAAATGCTTTTAGCTGCCGTTGTCGGTGACCTTCAAGTGACCTTCAGCCAAAACCCAGATGCGTTATCGGGATACTCAAACGAAAACATCCGGGCAAGTTGACAAAAAAATTTATTCACCCGTAGGCACGTGCTTAACTGTTGTATTAAGGTAAAGTGCAGTATAACGGATGGCACATGTAAGACATCATACTTGATATAAACAAAACAGACCAGCAAATGAAATAGTAAATGGTGTCTGCTTGACACTGGCTTTGCCACAAACAAAAAAAAACACAACGTTAGAGCATCCGAGTGAAAGAGCCAACGATAAAGAATGGGTGGATGTCTAACAAAAATGGAGAGAATGTTGCAAAGAAGTCATTGTGGTCTGAACCTACGCCGGGTTCATACAAATTGAATGACCGAACTTTCCTCTCGCCTCAGAAAAAAAATCAAAAGCTATTACACGACCTTCTATATAAAATAGGCTGTGACTTGCATGTATAAGCACCCTACGAAAAACCACCACTCCTACCCCGCGACATCGCCCAGTGCTATATGAAAAATATGCTTTTGCAGAAAATTCATCACAAAGCCTTTTACATTCCTGCTTGTTTCTTATGTTACATACACTCCTGAAGAAAGAGGAGCTAGATTTTTTTCTAGCGTGCGAAATGACTAACTTCTCCCTGCTTATGTCTTCTACGAAATCCTTGTGCGCTAAGTGTCATTATGTGAAAATAAATGGTAAGTTAGTTGCGTACAGAAATTGACTTAGGCAAATGGCTCACCACTAATAAGTTGTGCACTGAATTGGCGCCCTACATCATTGCAACAGAGAGAACACGGCAAAGTAAAAAATGACAGGAGTATCACGGGAGTGAACGCGGAGCGGGCACTGCTCATGGTTTTCACACAGGTTAACCGGGACCAAGCTGATTCCTAAAATACCAAGGATTCAGAGGCTCATACAGGGACGGGAACGCGCTGTCTGTGCCAAACATCATTCTGTCAACTCTGCCTTAGCTTTGTAGCGTGTAGCAGAGGAAAATCAGCGCTTACGGAAGGCAGAACCAGTGTAAGGTGCCATCGTTAGTACGTCTCCGAATCGGAGACAACGTCCGCGGTAGTAGTGTTTCGTGGCATTTGCATTTCTTGGAGAGTGCCGCCGTTGGTTCTGATGACATTGAACTCTCTGAAGACAGCACTCTCCTGGCTTCTTCAGACGCCGCTTGCGAGCGCGTGCGTTTTTTATTTACTGCTGTGCTGGGAGCACTCGCAAGCGCTGTCATTGCCTTGACAAGCAGCGTGATCCTCGACGGACCGGTCAAGACTTCTGGGATACCGAGATGGCGTCCATCTGCGTCCTCGCCAGCGTTCGATGATGCAGCACATCTAGGAAGCCGTTCCCGCTTTGATAACGTAAACTTGGCGTCTAAAGCAGGCTGCTCATTGTCTTTCGTGGCAGACGACGCGATTGTGGCGGGTAGCATCTCAGTGCTCTCTTCATCAGGAGAGGGAGAAGACTCAGCATCGCTGGTATCAGGGGACCCTGAGGCCGGTGGTGGTGAAAAACGTTTATTGATGAAAACGGCAAAAGTATGGGCTCATTCGCACCGGCGACTGACAGTGGTCGCGCGACCAAGTTGGTCGCAAAGCGACCAGTCGCAAATGGTCGCAAACGGTCGCCTTTCTTGAAAAGCGACCATTTTGGGCCAGTCGCTCTCTGCGCGATTTTTCAGTCGCGCGACCGTGGTCGCAAAACTGATAAACCAATCAGCGGCGCACCGGAAGTGATCTTTCGTGTGTCTACATCCGGCCTCCTCCGGCATCGCGTTCAAATTCCGCGTAGATTCCGAGAGTTCTCGCTGAGAACGATAATCTCCGGGATTGCGACTTGCGGGTCGCGCTCAGCCGGGCTTGCCGGTGTGAACATCAGTCGCCTTCGGTCGCTTTTTGATTGCGAGTCGCAAATGGTCGCGCGACCTCCTCAAGTCGCCGGTGTGAATGAGCCCTAAGGAAAATTATAAAGAAGCGTTGTGGACGGCCTTCAGGCTGCCGGTATGGCATCCAGGTCATGCCTATTCGCGACGTCCTCCGCCGAACTCACCAGCCGAAGTTGGAGATCCGGCTCGGTGCTGGACAAAGAAGCCTCCCACTGCTTCGGATTACTTAGGTGCCAAGACGCAGGGGCAAGTGTACTGGGCAGGAGAATAAGACATGAGCGACAGGCAGGCCAGTGCGTACCGGGGCGGTGGAGGACAAGATGTGCGGGAGTAAGATAGCTGTGGGCCTGACGATGGCGCCACAAGTGTTTGTGGTGCTGGGAAAGGGATTTGTGCGGAGAGGGGAAGGGGAGACAAGAAAGGTGTTAGTGCAAAGTGATACCGCGGTACGTGAGGAGCGTATCGCGCGTGTCGCGCGTGTCGCGCGTGTCTATTCCCGGCGGGGCCGGGCTTGCTCGGTCAGTCGAATCTCGAACGATTGAATTTTCATTTATTTGTTTCCACAAGCAAGGAGGTACGGAAAATCAAGGGGAGAAAAGCTGCGGGAAAGCAGCTTGACTGGCCCCAGGTTCCGTTTACAATGGCAGCAGCAGGGCAGGTGAGAAACGTTAAGGGAAAAAAAGAGGAGAAAAAAAGAAAGAGCAAAAAGAAAGAAGAGGAAAAACAGTAAGGGAAAAAATCACTAAGTACAACGGTAAGCAGTCAAGATTGCAGAAACCATATCACGCAGATTTTTTTCGGAACAAGTGAACACATCGTTATTGCATCTGGTGAGCTCATTGAGTAAACTGGGCAGCCAGTAGCATTACATTTGCTGGCCATAATTAGTCCGAAGTTGAGGAACACCCCAAGTCTCAGGAGCTCGAGTTGTGTAAGGCGTTTCTCGTTTTGTGATATTATCGAGAGAGCTGAGGGGCCAATATTTTTCTCACATCTTCTGTAGGTTGACAACAAGCGCAGGTTTATTAGGGCAGGCAATTTAAGGGTTCCGA